>NC_080670.1:51336050-51974121 GCF_030247195.1 Topomyia yanbarensis | reverse complement strand
ATTGCATTGGCTTGCTAGCCCAAACCAAACTTAAAATTCCATATTTCTCATCAGTTTAAGCGGAGGTTTTCATTCAATTGACCAAAAAGTAATCAAAATCTGGATTTTTAATGTGGGCCGATGAAAAAACATAGAAGGAAACAGTTTTAGGATTCAAAAAGCTTATATTTTCGCCCTTTTTACATTTTTTTTTTTCAAGACTAAAGGTTAGGTGCGCGTAGAATTCCAAAACTGCGTACAACCTGCTGCCTCAGAATCGATCTGAAATACAAAACTCTGGCAGGAGTCAAACAAAATTGTACATTCCTGGCAGCATTCTTGCTGAAACTGAGCACTACCGGTTTGCTGCCAGAATTCTGATAAAAGCACACAAATTCTATTCAAAACCAATTGTGCTAAATGTGTAGAAAATCATACATATATTGTTTATTTTCCCGATCGTAATACTAGAATTCTTGACGTTTTTAATGAACTTGAAACAAGATGCCGTAGCTTCACGAATTGTTAAGCTTGGTGATTTACTTTCATTGGCCAAAATGTTTCATTTATATTTCTCGAGGAAAAAGGACCAATGATTTATCGATTACAAACTTTACACAACAAGAAAATCAAAACATTTTTAGGGAGGAAAAGAGCCGGTTGCTAAAAACAACAACTTCCATCTAAATTTATAATAAGATTTATGTAACTTTGCTGACGGTTTCCAGTTAGGGATAAACTTATTCTCTATTAATAGTTTTCTTTATCCACATTTTGGAATACGCTTTTTCTAAATGTTGTTCTAACCGTATTGACGGCATTTAGAACACATGTAACGAAACACGCTTTTCTCTTGAAACTTTTTCGTTTCGTTGTTCGTGGTACTCGGACAGAGAAGGCATACTAGCGCCACAATAAAATCGGTGGTACATATATGAAACAAGTACTATCTGTCAAGTTGTCCCTGGGTTGATAGGGCTGAACAAAATTCTTTGTTTGGGGCTTTATAGCTAGGGTGGAGACTTTGACCCGGAGATTTTCACTGACCGGTGGAGAGGGGGGGGGGGGGTGGATTTTGGGTGGAACTAGACAGAAATTGGGATCAATGCGATTGCTCGACATTTTAGAGTAGTTTAATTGCTTTTTATTACTACGTTAGAATAAAGCTGTAAATTGTTCACGTTTGAGAACGATTTTGTCAGTTTAATCAGGTGTAGTATTTCAGTTCCCCGACTAAGTGCTAAGAATATAAAAGCACCAGCTACTCTCGCTGTGGAGGATAAATGGAACGAGCTTCTTCTCCACATCTAACAAGAAAAGGCGAGCAAAGGAGGCAGGGCAGTGGTATCGCATGGGAAGCACTTTACCAAAAGTTAAGGGTCGCTGCAGGAGTAGCAACAACACCAGAAGAAATCGTGTGATGTTGCTCTTGCCAGTTGGATTAGAACAAATCTGCCATACCTTGATGATAAGCACCACTAACAGTGAAGTGATTTGGTAAAATTGCAGCAAAATAACTTTTTGCCTTTCTCATATAGAAAGGTTATGCAATCACTCTGAAAAACGTCAACCTAATCCCGGCCCGGAGGGCCGAGTGTCATATCCCATTTTTACACCATTTTGAGCGACTTAGTGGGATGCAACATTTCAATTGTAGCATATAGCGAAATATTACTTTCCTTAATTTGGGGTAAATTTAATTTATTGTTCTTTTTCATTGCTTTGTGAACGAAATCAACAATATTTGGTGAACTCATCCTCGCTACCTTGAAACGAAGTGTTAGTCGGACAAAATAAATCTGAACCAAAGTAATAGTTAGCTTAGACTTATTAAATATTTTGTAAACAATAAAATAATTCCACAAAAATTGAAATTATGCTTCTTCCTACCAAACCCGGAGAAATTGATGTAAAACCCGGAGGCCCGGAAATCGCTCCCGAAAACCGGAGTCTCCGGGTCAAACCCGGAGGGGTGGCAACCCTATTTATAGCTGTAACGTTCCATATATGTAAGTCGCTGTCAAACTCCGTATGTCGGTATAGGGTTGTCAGGAGGCTGGTTATCATTTATTATTTTCTCTATCGAACACTCTTTCCCTCTCGTTTTGTAAGTAGTAGTGGGGACAAATTCCCGATAGCCCATCGGAGTAAAACAAACACAAAAATACTTCTACGGAAAACGACGCGAAACTTGAGAAATCTTCTCGGATCAAATTCACTACACGGGAAAGCTAATCAACATAAAATACAAATATTTCAGGTAACATTGAATAACAAGAAAACCTTTCATTAAACAGATTAATTTACGGTATTTTGTTTTTAACCTAGGTTTCATTAATTAAAAGGTTTACATGTTTCCGGTTCCTTTCCTCTCCTTTAGCTTTTCCTTTTTATCTACCTAAGTGCGGTCAAAATTTTCTGCTAGTGGATAAAGTTGCGCCTTGCAGTATAAATGCGCGCTCGACTTTAGCTTTCGAGGGGCAAAGAAAGTTTTCGACGGTTTTTAGTGTTGTGTGTGTGTGTGTGTGTGTGTGTGTGTGTGTGTGTGTGTATTTACGTGCACAAATCAAAGATCTATTTTTACTCACGATCTCGTTTTTCTGGAACAGTGTCGATCTAGCAGAGCTACATCTCAGTTGGGTGCCGACTGGTATTGCGTCTTCGGCACTGGCTTCCTATCGCAAAACAATAGCAGCGATTGTGACGAACGGCGTCTACGATGGCGTCGCAAAGATTACACTATTTAGACTTTTGCCTGCCGGGTGTTGAATTTGGCCGACTTTTTGACGATGAAGATGGCCGTCGCTCGAACGAAGCGCGTTGATGGATTTGCTGCTTCCTTCTGACCTTTTACCACCCGCTCGGACGTGCCTGGCAGGATTCCCCCCAGATAGCAGGCAGCGAAATAAAAACTCTGGCAGAGTTTCTGGGGGTCTGGCTGGCAGAGCGCTGCCCAGCCGGCCGGCTCAAATGCAACAACCGTTTCTGGCAGAATTTTTCGCCTTACGGTTATTAACGGTTTTTTCTGCCGGATTTCTGCCAGGCTCGCACCGGCAGGACCGGTTTTGTACCGCTTCAGGTTTTGCTTGTATTTTTTCTTAATTTTTTTTTAATTTTATGTAAATTTATAATAAAAACATGTCTGGAGACATGAAATCCATATTACTTACCTTGTTTGAAACCAAAATCTTTGTTTCTTCCTATTTTTTTCATCTGCCAAAACTATCCTTCTTGGAAAAATATCAATATGGCGAAAATGAAACAACGATAAACAAAACAGAATCGGTGAGGCGAATCTGCCTGCCATAACTGGAAGGAGTATAGCTGAATTCTGGCAGCGCCATTTTGATAATTTTGACAGCTGCCGGAATCCTGACGGATTTTTGCTGGCTGCCCGTTTTTCTTCCAAGCGGGCAAAAGCGTCTGGAACTTTCGAAGCCGGAGCGTGGGGTCAGCAGGGTGCGGACGGCGTGCCGAGCGTATACCCAGTTAAGCTCAGCCGGAAATGAACCGTAATTCTGGTTGGTTTCAGTTCGCATTTCGACTCCAGTGACACAACCGATTCTAGTTAGAATAGGTTGTGTCACTGAAGCCGGAATACGAACAAGAATCAGCCAGAATTCCAGTTGATTTCCGGCTGAGCTTTACTGGATAACAGCCCTTACACGTTCAATATTTTTGTCAATACTAGAGAGTTTTGACAAAAGTATTGTACGTGTAATGTAAAAAAGTTGTATTGACGATGTGCATTTCAAATGGGATTGACGAATTGAAGCAATACCGTCAATACTGTGTATTGACAAAAATATTTAACGATGCTTTTGCGTCGCTAGAACGCGGATGGTGGAAAAATGTCGAAACTTGACAATAAAAGAAAAGAAGCAGTCGATCGGCTATTCAACGGTTTGAAGCTTTTTATCACACAACTTTTTTTAATTTAAACCTTACCTTCTTTTTACACACAAGTTTGCACTAAGTTTTTTTGACCGCACAGTTCTTCACTGACCGCACTAGCTATGCCTAACGGAAAGGAACTTTTTTTTAATAAATTTAATCTTTGAAGACTTTTCACATTTTTAAACACTAAAAATACTAAACGATACATTCAACGACCATTTCTCTCGCTTGAATTTAAAGATATCTCTTTCCTCTTAACTCATTTGTATCTAGCCATTTCATTCCCATGCGCATTTGGGTCTTGGTTAGACGGAATATTTTAGTGAGCGTAGTGTACGAAAAATGTCAAAAATTAAGAATAAAATGAACATCAAAGTTTGTAGACTCCCGAACGGCTAAACCGATTTCCGTAAAAATTTATACATAGTAGGCATTTGTTATGGAGAGTGTTTGTGTGCTATTGGTTGGGGATTATCTGCCCGCCAGATGGCGCTTCGGAACAAATTGTGGTTTCTTCCTATTTCGTAGGAAGTCACAGCAACGCGCGATGGGTATTAGCTAGATTGCTATATTGATGGAATATGCTCTAAAATCATAGTTTGCGTACAATTGCTCAACGAGCAATGCATCAATGGCGGCCGTCGTAGGCAAAGTTCCCCTACGAAATTGTTTAACAAAACACTTTACTGGGGACGTGAGTGCTCCTATTCCAGTTCTACTTTGAAACTCCTATATAAAAAACCCGCTACTGAACAAGCTTTCAGTGTTTGCTAATGCATTCCTTATATTGAGTTTTGTTGTGTGCCTATCCAAATTCTATAAAGAAAAGCATAATTTGTCGCAAGCAACGCATTGCATACCGTTCCGTCTTATCTCAATAGTTTCCATGCCAACAAACAGAGGAACAACGATACAATAGGACAAAGGTTAGTTAACTGCACTTTTCATCCGACAGATGGAAACAGATAGCATCGGATTTGGGAGCACGAAGCTATAAGAGTGACACGCTGCTCTATGATGTCGTGAGATATTCTAGTGTCGGTGTATTTTTCTGCATGGAAAGCATCCGCTTGAAACGCACTCGTATACCTAAGCAAATTCATTCAGTTCGTACAACGGTAGCACAATGATTCGGCTTGAAACCAACCAAGTACTTTATTTGCTTCCGAAGTTACACCCACCTGCGCGCCATGCGGATAACACAACCCAAAAGAACGACAGTGGGGCATACACGCAAGTAATCCACTCAGTGACAGAGTGACCAGATTTGTAGAAATGGAACATTTCCACCGAAATTGAACCTTAATCATCAGCCACATATGCTTTTGCACTCAAACACTTGCGGTATGTGTGTTCATTAAGACAGTCTGACTAGAAACGAGTTCCAGCGGAAGAAGATAAATTAGGTTTTTACAAGAAGCATGACGGCAGCAACGAGGAAAAGCTCCATTTAGTATTCATCTTCTGGTTAAGAGCCCTGAAGAGGTTTTTTTTCTTATCTTCGGCAACTGGTAAGGGTGGGGTGGAGCGTAAGATTGTTTTTTAATCGGAAGCCTTGAGCTTTTCAAGCGCTTCTACCCATATTGCATTTAAAAAACTTAGTTCTACTAGCTAGCTAATACGACGAGAGTCAATCTTCTCCCGGCTCCGTGTTCCCCATGGCAACCGGGTTGCTAATTAGCAACCATTACACAACCGCTTCTTGCATTCGTTCGATATATGGTGTTAAGTTTTGTGGCGTAAGGCCAAAAATGTCTCTACCCTCATGTTTGGGTTGGATTCCGGGAAAATTGCACTGTCTCCGTCTGGACTGGTCTGGCAGCGACGGTGGTGGCGGCGTCTGCTGCAGTTCATTGCTGTATATGGTCTAGATCCTGGCAGCTCCATACGACTGCGGAACCGTGATGCCGGCAGTGTTGTCAGATTTACAGCAAATCGAAACCTGTGTGTGGAGTAAACATGAAATATGTACGAAAAAATCTATTATGGAATTTCATCATGAATCGAGTCAAGTTAATAAAAGAGTAAAAGTTTTTCAAGCGGGTCACCCAAAATAGGTGATCGCAATTTCGTGTGAATTGGGCTCTGCCAAACCTCTAAAAAGCCATGGCTCCGTAAGCAGCTCCGACGAAGCGAGTGCGCCGTTTCTGCTAAGATCCTAAGATTCTAGTAATCTAAGATCTTAGCAATAAAAGCACCCTAGCCCAATCGGAGTGCCAACCGACATATCGACGCCAGTAACATCCTGATTATGGCATATTGGGCACCCCAGTAACAATTTAGGTTTTATGGTGGTTTTATAGCCACTCATAAAATCTGTATTGCACTTGTAGCGTGCTATAAAACTTCAATTGTTGCTTGGGCGTGATGAACGTCAACGGACAAGACACGGATCATGATTTGACGACTTGAAATGGCGAGTAGGCTGCCAGCACGGCTGCCTCCGTCCTGACAAAACCCTGACAGGTCTCCGGGTACGCTCAAAACTCGTCACCATTTAGTTTGTGGTACTAGGTTCGGTTGGAGCATTCCCGATTTAAAGCCAATCCGGCTCTGTACACTACTCCCCATGAAGTATTGTGTCAACCCTAGCATGACCTCCCTGCTTCATAGATAATCATGGGATCACAATCACAATCTTAAGAGGCGACTATGTAAAACGAGTGAAGATAGCGACCCGAAGTTGGGACCCAAAAAAATGGAGAAACACATTGAAACTCATACATACGGAGTAGGCGCGGCAAATCAGTCTGCCAGAGGTGGTTTTATGAGCGCACCACCACCAGCAGCAGCTGAAGTTATTCAGCAAGAATAAGAGGAGGGGAAGCGGCAGCAATAATAGCCAGAGCAGATAAAGATGTGTATGCCAAAAGTAGTGGCAGCGAAGTACTTGGTGGAGGAGCTCCACAAGTTTGTGGATGCGAGAAACAATGTCCGTAAGGACATTAAGGAGATGATTCTCAGAATCCGAAAGACGTTATTGTCTGCCGTGAATGAGTACGACATGGCAACGTGGAGAGCTGATGTAGCTGAGCGAGCATTGGTGTTACTATCTATCTAGCCTCCCAGAAGCAGGGGAAGGAGAGGCAGTTTGGAGTGGAGAACACGTCAGTTTCCGTGACTTCTGCAGGGAGAATGCTGGAGTACCGTTGTAGGTCTAAAGGAGAAACATGGGAAACAATAAAAGCAGAAGAAAGAGCAAAAAGTGGAGCAGAAAAAAAGGTAAACCTTCGGTTCGACGGAAGGCACCAAAGAGAGAAGCCGTGCTCGTCAAAATCATTGACGCGACGACGTGTGCAGCGCTGCTCAAGAAGGTCAGAGAGGACCCGGGGCTGAACGATTTGGGAGAAAATGGCGTACCCAAAAAGGCGAGATGTTCTTAAAATTGAAGAAGGATCCCACGACTAGTAGCTCGATCTTGCAGAAGGCTATTACCAAATCGATGGGTGAAAAGGCAGAAGCTAAAGCCTTAAACCCGGAGATGGTGATTGTGTGCATGGACCTTAATGAAATCACGACGGTAGACGAGCTGAGGGGTGCGCTGAAGCAGCAGTGTAACCTGGGCGAGGTGCAAATGACGATCCGGTTAAAGAAGGGGACGGAGGAACTCAAACAGCGATGATACGTTTACCGGCAACCGCTGCCGATAAGGCACTGGAGGTAGGCAATGTTACGGTTGGATGGCCGAGGTGCCCATTGAGAGCCGCCCCTCGAGTGAATAAATAAGCGGAGAAGAGCTTTAAGTAGTTGAGCTTTGGACATAAGGCAGGGGCTTTCAAAGGCCCGGATTGATCCGGGATGTGCTGGGACTGCGGGAAGATGCCGAAGTGCTTGCTTTGCACCTCCGCGGGCGGAAACGATCGTCAGACGGGAAGCTTTAAATTCCCTGCCTGTAAGGAGGTGACTGCAGGCCAACGGTAACGGAGATAACCCAGATAAATCCGAATCATTGTAACACCGCACAGCATCTGTTGCGGCAGTCCGCGACAGAAACAATATGTGATGTCGCTTTGATTGCTGAGCTGTACCAAGTTTCCCTTGATAACGGTAGCTTTGTGGCGGATAGATCGGGAATGGTTGCGATACAAGTTATGGGCAGATTCCCCATTCAATAACTGGTAGAACGCTTAAACGCTTCGTGATCGCCAAAATCAAAGGCGTCTTCGTGTGCAGCTATTACACTTCTCCTAGGTGAGCAGTCGATCGGTCGGAAGCCGGTAGTCATTGGTGGTGACTTCAACGCCTGGGCTGTGGCAGGGGGCAGTAGAGTAATAAACACTAGAGGGTCTATCCTGCAGGAAGCTCTAGCGAAACTAGACGTACGATTGTGCAATGAAGGTGACATTCTGTAGTCCTTTATTGACAGTGAAAATGGGTTGGAGAGTATGGGAAACGCATACGCATAGCGACCTCCAGGCGATTCGCTACCGTATTGGTCAACGGAACACTGCCTGCAGTACGGAGAAGGATGACCGATGAGCGAAAGTGGAAGATGAAAGTCTTCAACCAAGACCTCTTCGTTGGGGCACTTCGACCGAACGGTGGCACCGAGAACGTGGATGCGGCTGACTTAACACGTAGGATTGTGGCGGCTTGCGACGCCACAGTGCCGCGTAAACTGGAACCACGCAATAGACGGCGACCAGCTTACTGGTGGAACGTGACGCTTAATACGCTACACACTGTTTGTCTCAGAGCCAGAAGGCGGGCTTAGAGAGCAATATCGGAACCAGATCGCAATGCATCGTTATGGGAAGCTATGGCCGACACTTCGGAACGTGTTTTACAATGGGATATTAACACTGAGGCTGCCCAGCAAAGTAAAAATCGTGGGTTTCGCGGACGATGTGTCATTAACGGTGACGAAGACAATAGACGCGATTGAGAGCTGGATGAACGGGATCAAGACGGGAGTGTTATTGGTTAGAAACTGCAAAGAGATGCAGTTGATGCAGATCGATGTCGGAGAGCAAGTGATTGCATCAAAGCGTGCACTGAAGCAATTGGGAGTAATAATCGACGTTCAATCGTTTCAACAACCACGTCAACTACGCCTGCGAAAAGTAGGCGAAGGCAACGAACACAATAGCGAGAATTATGCCAAACGTCGGCGGTCCGAGAAACAGCACGAGACGTTTGCTATCTACTGTTTCGTCATTGATACCCCGATATGGGGTCCCTGCCTGGTCGTAAGAGTCGCGAGTGTTTACAGAACAATATCGTTGGAGGCAGAATGCGTTATCGCCGGGATGATCCCAATCTGCATCACTCTGGCTGAGGACGTGGAATGCTACCAGCGAAGAAATGCACGTATTGCAAGGAGACTGGTCCGAGCGAACTCGTTGGCTAAGCGGCAGCAGAAGTGGAATAGCGCGGAGAAAGGAAGATTAACCCACTGACTCATCCCAAATGTCTCGACTTGGGTGCATAGGAAGTATGAAGAGATGAGCTTCCATTTGACGCAGTTTTTGTCCGGGTATGGATGCTTCCAGAAGTACTTGCATCGGTTTGGACATGCTTCGTCACCCTTTTGCCCGGAGTGTGTGAATGAGCAAGAGACACCGGAACACGTGGTCTTTGAATGCCTTAGGTTCGAAGAAGTTCGTAGGAGTATGCCTGGTGTGACAGTGGACAATATCGTTGAAAAGATGTGGCGCGACGAGTATACCTAGGACGCTGTCAACAGAGTGGTTACGAGTATACTCTCCGAGCTGCAGAGGAAGTGGCGAAGGGACCAACAAAGTAGCGCCATTGGCTAGAAAGCCCCTGTGAAACCACAAATCGGGATTCGTGAAATTCTGCCGCCGGGAACTCTCCGACGGTGCAGACTAGGCCCACCGCCGGGGACCAATCGAGTAGTACGCGACGTAGTACCGGGTTCGGGTCGTAAGTGCACCAGTGAACCAGAAGTCAGGCTTCGACAGGATCGTTGGACCGACCTCGACATCCTGCCGGGTAGCTCGTAAGTAGGCTAGATCCACCGTCGGGGACTAGATCGAGACGAAGCGGGAAGCTAAATGGCTCACGGAAATGAACATCGGTATCGGGAGAAATCTACCGCTCGGCTTCGAGAGAGCCTCTCTCGCCGGGAAATTCACCGTCGGAGTAGGCTAGATCCGTCGTCGAGGACCAGACCGTATAGTTCGAAAACAAGTAAGAGCGGGAGCTGAATGGCTCATCGAAGAGGTTGAGCGACATGGAACGAAAGGGAGCGAAAGGGCTTAAGAAATTGTGGTGTTAAAACCAAAGAAGAATCGGTATCGGGAGAACTTCCTGCGCCGGGGAGCTATCCGTCGGCGTAAGCTAGATTCACCGCTGGGACTGGACCTGAACTGAGTAGACTGCGACTAGACACCACCAGTATTCCACCAGAATCGCCAAACTGACCTTGACACCTTGCTGGTTGGCTCAGTTTCAAAAGAATTTCTCTAGCTGGGGAATTCTCCGTTGGAGTAGGCTAGGTCAACCGTCGGGGACTAGACCGAGTAGTTCGCGAACAAGTCGGGAGCTCTACGAGTAAACGGCGATGAATGGTGCGAGAAGGGAGTTGTGGTGCTAACTGGCACAATGGAACCGTGCCGTGGTGCTGAATGGCACAAGGGAGCCTAAGGGTTCGGTGAATTAGACAATCTGAAGTTTGTCGCCCAGATTGTCTTCGTAGGGGAGGAGCACTAAGCTTTCCGACTGCCATGCAGAAATTGCCAGTCTGCGTGGATGGTGGAGAACTGATGGTGTGCTGAGGAGTGGTGTTGTAACCCTGCTGAAAGAACGAACTACTAATTAGTTGAGTAAGAGGAGGTGCTATGCACATAAAAACCCCTGCCAGGGAGGAATCACGTTCTGGGCAAGAGCAAGAGTGGTTTTTATCGGGTCGGGTGATGGCAGCCCAAACCCGTTCGCTGAGACATTATGGTTTTTGTAAATTTTTTCCCGTTTCTCGGCTTCCTTGAAATTTTTTTAATGCTTTCTAAAAAGCATAGAGACACTGTCCCATATTGTCGAGATGAGTCGATTGGTAAATAGACCTTTTTTGATATTTCAAATTTCCCTTACTTCCTATGAACACCGTCAGATTAAACCTCAGTTATCGCTACCACACATGGATTAGACGATATCTTGTAACCGTTGTTTGTGAGCTTATTTCAAGATATTTTTTTTCGCATGGATCTGACAACACTGCATTTGCTACGATGGATATGCGCACGGTCTCAAAATTCTGCCTACCCGATATGTCGGCTGGGATGTTGATGGTGGGTAACCTACTGCGGGAATTATTCACGCCTTGTATGTCCGGAATCTCACCCGTTGGCAATGTTTTCCATGTGGGGAGGTGAAGCATCCAAGCATGTAAAAGCGATCAAGCGGTAATTAACTTAAATGCTTACGGCTCCAAATGGGTAGAAGCTGAAAAATGTATGAGATTTTCGTGGTGACGACAGACAGAGGGCTATACGGTGTCGTGTGTACTGAATTGTCGGATTTAAAAATTGGCTTGCTTGGCTCTCCCGTCGCAGGCATTGTCTTTGTGGGTTTCGTGAGTGTAATTTATATGTGATTTTTCAACGACCTCCGTATGAGGCATTATATAGCAAATTTATACACTTTCAATTAGATGCTAGTTCATGTTCAGCAACTTGTTTCACGAGTGAGTCAGATTTAGACATTGAACTTATTCAGTCTGCACTACGAAAGCCTGCATATTCAGTAATCGAGTAACATTATTTGCGATGTAAAACTTGTTTAATCGAATCTAGAAATAAGGTTAAAATGCATTAATTTCAGCCAATTCAAAACACGACGCGTCTACATGTCTTCTGTACAGTGTATTCTTCTCGAAACTGAAGTACGAAGATCGTGTCTGAGTTGCGATTTAGATGTAATAATGCTACATCAACCGTCAATAAATTCAGCCTTTCAGACTTATTGATCTTTTTCAATGCCTCGATACAACGGTTCGACAACTCCATCTTCTATTATTTATAGTGCAGAATATAAACAACTTCTTCCGTCAGTATGAATATGCGGCCACAAAAAAGTTCTTGATGCGGCACTCCGAAAGCGGAAACAAATTTATCGTTCACCGGGTCACCGGACCAGTAAAAAATAAGTCTCTTCCTTATTAGGCTATCTTTCGTAGCGTAAAGACGTCGCCGACGTACTACATCCTCATAAAACACAGGTCACATAAAATCGTTCTCTGCCAATAGCGTTTGTCAGCCCAACCCCGCTGATGGAAATGGAGTTTTCCGCCCTCTTCTGCATACCATACCAACCATGTGTATACTACACGAGCGACAAAGACAATCCCACGTATCGGTTGTAGGTGGAGTAAACCACGTAAAAGCGATTGATGATAGAGCAAACAACCGTTTCCACCTGCTATCCGGGTGGCGAGGAGAACCGTTCCAGCCATGCTCCAAGCAAGCTACATCGCATCGTGGACTGAGCGGAAATTACATGCATAAATATGCACAGGAAATATTTTGATACTTTTAAATGCCTCTCTTCTGAAGCTGCCGTGGTGTAGAAGACTCGATATTTTCTTCTGTCGTTTCCTCCATCCGATCATTCAGATATGAGTGCATAACTGTGGTACAGTCTGCGGAAGCTGTGGAGAGAGAGACACATGCTTTTATCGAAGACAACGTCAGTTTCGGTTGTAGGATGGTGCAACAATATTCAAGCACGAAATGGTTCAAATTGAATAAAATGTGAGGATTTCAAAATAAGACGTAGTGCTATGGAATTTTCAAATAAAACAAATGTTTTCTAACATATGGTTATCTTTGCTACAGGCATTTTGATTTGTTAGAAGCTTTGTCTTTACTCATTCTTGGGAAAGTCCACATCAACATCACCCTTTCATGCGGAATCTCGAAGCCGCCCGGTAGAGAATACGATAGGACCGGGATGGAAAGGTGAACAACTGTGTAGCTTCGGTTGTCACATTTATCTCTAACGGGAAGATGTGAAGGAAAACACGCGCTGCCTTACTTCTTTCTGATTGGTTAGTGGTGTAAATATTTCCCCTTTCGGGCCCGGTCGCCATGCTTGTTTTTCCCACGTGCTCACAAGATTCAT
Source organism: Topomyia yanbarensis (assembly GCF_030247195.1). NCBI lineage: Eukaryota > Metazoa > Arthropoda > Insecta > Diptera > Culicidae > Topomyia > Topomyia yanbarensis. Next base: position 51,961,164 of record NC_080670.1, on the reverse strand, counting down.
TTCGATAAGTCGGTTTAATTGATATTATGTCTCGCTGGCACGGTCGCCATGAGTGATTCGCTAGCACGAAACCAACACACTCGAAAACGACAAATGTTACCACCTTTCTATTCCATCATCTTGGGTAGGAGGTACGTTCGATGTTTGAATTCCACATTATGTGACATTCAACCGAACAGCACACCAACTGAAGACGGGTCGTTCTGTCTCCCATCATCGATTGTCGCTTCACCGGAAGCGGTCCGCTATGACAACTGCATCGAACAAGGAAGAAAATGTTCATGACACAAAAGGCGAAAAAAGGGAAGTACATTTGCCTCTGAAATATTTGCTTCGCCAGGCGCGGCGTAACGAAAGTTGAATCATTTTTTCCACTGAAACACGCGAATCATTGCCAGAACATTGTTTTGAAATTACCTGCAGCCACTTTCGCCGTACGATTCGTGGGACAAAAAAATAACAACAGTGCACAGACAGCCGGCTTGATATAATGCCAATTTTGCCTAACTATGTTTACGCTGGCTTTTACCAAACGACATTCGGGAGGTTCATTCAGATATGCGCCGACAAAGTCGTTTCGGTTCATGCCACACGAGGGATTCCAACCTCAACGCACATGTTGGTATACAACTGGTGCTGCTACAATCTACAGTTAGCGCACTTAAAATCCACATACGTGCACGGGTGTTGGGGGCTACACGCAAAACAAAATTCGTTCATGTTATCGAGATTTTCTGATCGAATGATTATGAAAATCGTACCGAAAAAGTCGAGGTCTCCAACGAAAACCCCATAAATCACGAATCGAATTGGATCGGAATTATTTCATATTTGTGATTCTGGTTCATGTTATGTAGGCACATTTATTCATTTATTTTCTTTCAGAGCATCCTAAAAAGTGGCGCGATCAAAAATTGGTCAACTAACAATGTGTGAAGTTTGTATTAAAAAATTAAATCTTGTTTTTTGCAGGTTCAATTCATATAGAAAGAAGGAAAAACAATTTCACCCAAGCTTCCTTTTAATCAACTGTGAATTGCCGGGCCTTTCGTTTGACTCCTTCGATTAAGTATTGCACAACCTACTTGGTTCTCGTCGCATAACGTCAGTTTGTCTTGAACTTTGACACGCTGGAAGTTGTCTTTCATCTTTTATAGGGGTTCTGTCGGAGGATCACTTAATATCTTTCTATTGAGCGGAGCTCTGGCGTTGGGCACCACTTGGGTCCTGTTCACGGCATACCACTTCAATCAAACAATAGGCTTCATGTTACACACATTCATTTTTAAAGTAAGGAAGGGGAAGTTTTTTAATGCACGATGGAAGAAATTACGTTAAGTTAAAGTTGACCAATTTTTGATCGAAACACCCTTTACAACATATAAACAAATACACTTTAATCTGCCGATAAGATTACAATTAGGCAATCCATAAGACGTTTGTTTGACAATTCAGCAATTCAGGTTCTGGCAACAAGTCTACTCCTGCGAACAGGAAAACTCGTCCGACGAATGTCTTTCGTTAGTCCGATTCGTTTGATGTTGGATCGAATCAACGATATTGTCGGACGTCGCACCCCTCGGAGTAACGTCAGAGAAAGTAAACAAGAAATAATCAGCTGATCAGAAACGTCTCATGGATTGCCTAATTAAGTAATTTTACTACAAATCTCGTTCCTGGAGGTTAAAGATAAGTTAACATTAACAACCAACCAAATTGTAATCAAAATTACTGAAACTGTACCGCGTACGTTGTCAAGATTCAGAAACCATGAGTATTACATAGGCTTTTCATTATCATTCCGGCAAGAGCAATTATAAAAACACGATTCAAGCACTCGGCCCTGTTTTAATAACGTAAAAAAACTTGAGTATTCCAAGTGTCACAGCAAATTGTTTATGAATCTGGGAACACATTTTTTTCATGTGCACCAATTATAGTAACTATATTCATAGTTAGGCGGAGACACTGAACGGAGCCAATTGCACATTTCAAATGCTGGAGTCAATCTAGCATGACATCACATAACATTTTCTCTTCGGATGTATATGGAAAAGGAATTGTGATTATGGTGATTATTATTTTACTCTTTCCTTGTGTTATTGAGCATAGAGAAACGAAAATAAACAATTTTTTTTCTGTAACACTAAGAGATATTCGCACAAGTATGAAACCACAGCATACCTTCGAATTTGTTTCGCTATACGTACATGTAAAGTTCTTACTCATGACGTCAACAACGAAATTATTAAGCTATAGCTTGAACATTTGCACGCGATAGCAGTTTTTTCTTCCAGAAATAAGAGCTGCCAGTTTTCCGGCTTTTGTGTCCGTCTAACTATGAATATAGTAACTATAGTACCAATAGGATACACGTTGTCATTCTCTTTTCGGCTCTGGTGCACATGATGTCGCGACAATGCAGACAACTTGACAATTGACAATTCAATTCATTCGAATTGTTTGTACCTTCGAACTTCAAATGGCGATATCTCAAGAACTACGAGGCCGATTGAGGTAGTTTTGGGTTCTTTGGAAATATGAATGAATATGCTAATCTATAGATGTAATGCTTTTGTGCAGAAACCAAAAACGTTTGCTCTAAATCAAGAAAAGACGATTTAGAAATTGATTGTCATATCAGTAATTTATGTTTATGCATCTTACAATTTTTGAGATGGTCTCCCATGGGTCAGTTATCATGAATCTGACTCAAAATTTAGTGTAGTTTCAAGATATATAGGACTCACCTTGCGCCGAAGTGTTCATATCTATTAGGGTGGGGCAAAATGATCGTTTTTTCAGCACAGCACTTTTTTGGTTCCTTTTGGGGTCCCAAATAACTGTACAAAATTTGGGGTCGATTGGTTTTGACCCGGCGTAGCGCATTGCGTTTGAAATTAGTATGGAAATTTGTATAGGAAACCCTGCTTTTTTGCATTTTCAATTCTACAGACTGCAATCATTCCTGTGGTATACCCACAATTAGATAAAAGTGCAGTCCAGGATATGCTGAACAACTTTGCCGAAGGATGTATGGTATGGTATGGTGTTCAGGCTTTTGAATAATTCATCCAAAAGTGCCAATGTGGTAAATCTAAAATATATTTTGTTATGTTGGTGTGTTATATAAAATATCATTGGTACACCCGCTGGGTTGGTAAAAAAAAAGATTTTTGACATTTGTTTCGATCTATCAAACTGTGAACAGCTATAACTTGTTTTAGAGACATTCTAATACCATACATCCTTTGGCAAAGTTGTTCAGCATATCCTGGACTACACTTCTATCTAATTGTTGGCATACTGCAGGAATGATTGCAGTCTGAGGAATTAAAAATGCAAAAAAGTAGGTTTTCCCATACCACTATCCATACAAATTTCAAACGCAATGCGCTACGCCGGGTCAAAACCAAACGACCCCAAATTTTGCACAGTTATTTGGAACCCCAAAAGGAACCATCAAAGTGCTGTGCTCGGTTGATGTGGTTATGATTACGTTTTTTCCATATAACAATGCCCCACCCTAATATCTATGTTTTTGAAAATACCCATATGGAGACGCCGAGTAGCTCATAAATCTTCTTACAAATTAATTGCCTAAACAACATCATATTACTAAAAAAATAGTGATTTTTACTAGTTTTGTCAACCATTTCTGCTATCCGATGTGGTTGGCTACTATTATTAACCCTTTAACGACCAACTCTTTCAAATAGGTTAAAATAAAAATAGTCGAAAGAAAGAATTCTGGAATTTCAAAACAGACAGCAGAAATGGATTCAGTGACTCAAAATTAGTTAAAACCCCAGTTTTTAGCCATATAAACCAATTTTTATATTTTTGTCACAATTTTGTATGGAGAGGTGCCACTGTGCGCTGTCAATGTGAACGGTTGACAAGTATGTTGCTTCGCCCTTGCTTCAGGAATGCCTGGGTCTGGGCAGTCTGATTGATTTATCTCGATATCGGCTTCTGCTTTCCTACACCGTGTTAAACATCCATTTTTTATGAGAACAAGGTAAAATAGAACAAACAATTTTCTGTTCAGTAAGTAAAGATTAACGTTTCGATTTACTTTTTTCCTTTTTTTATTTGGACTAATATGTAGTCATATTTTCATTTTTACTTTTTAACGACATTCAATTACCTAGAGATAACTGGATTACAGTAATCTTTAGCTAATTGAATGTCGTGTAAAAGAAGAAAAAAAAGAAATTTTGACTATATAGTAGTAAAAAAAGAGAAAAAAAGTCGCTGTAGACATAGCCACCACCACCTTACATACTGTAACAAACCCGCTACCACTACATACGCAGTGGCATTAGTCTAATAAAAATCTATCCCAGCATTCGAAAGGTAAAACAAAGATGATCAGCAGCATTTCATTGATGCTAATCGACGACAGGGTTTCAGTTGTGATCATATTTGGCTTCTCCTTTGTCGGTTCTCACGGTAAAGAGGGACAAGTGTGTCATTACCAGGAGACATGTTGGTAGACGTGAGTAATTCGTAGATATGCTGTCTAAGCTCGACTCCTGCCAACAGAAGACACAAGATTAGCCTGTAAGATATTAAAGCTGTTTCTAATGACACTGCCAATTCTAGTTTTCCGATCTGCATATTTCACATCCTAGCTTTCACCTGAGTACTATGGCTCCAAATTTTTTAGGCGCACTATGGCTTCAAATTTAGTCTGCTCAGTATGTGGCAGCCAATTTGATCACCACGTGGACGTTGTATCCAATACGGAACACTACTTGTGTTCATAAACAAACCCATAAGCACAGAAGCTCTGATTACTGTTAAAATCCCAGTTAAATGGATTCATGGCTATTTCACACTAGCTATTTCGTTGCATTTCGGTGTACTTTCATGGCACGAAGCGTCATCCGTGGCCAGCCGTTTGCTTGTGAACTAAATATTAGTGTTGCTTTTTGGATTCGACGTCAAAGTGTTGGTCAAGTTTGCTACCATACAATGAGTCAAAATATTAATTCTAACAATTACCAAAAGTAAAAGGTATGGGCCAATTTCCACAACTTTGAAACTTTTCAAATTGGTCCTGATACTGCGTCAGTGACGGAGCATTTTGTTCCCCCCCTTTTACCAAAAAAAATGATAAGACAGCAAAATCGATGAATAAGATGGAAATATAGTATGCAAGTATTAACAGAACACAGCTTGTCAATTTTTTGTAAAGGTTGATTCCTATGTCTTCAAGGTTTGTGGAACTGTTGGAAATGAGTAGTGTGTGGCGTGCCCTGTGGTGAAAAAATGAAGAGTAAATCGCCGCTTGTTCACATTTAATTTAAGCTACATGGAAACGTACGGTACTTTATCGAAAATGTCTATCCTGAAGTACCAGGCGTCTCCTTGTATGTTTCTTATTATTATATCAATCAGAAAGAGTTGAAAAACGCTACTTTTTTCCACTGATGAGGATGAACATGCTGCGAGGGCTGAGAGGAAGAAAATCGAATGAACATTGTATAATCACTCTTTCAAATAAAAATAAGGAAAATGATTCTAATTGGTTTAGGCAACAGTTATAATATCTTCCATTTGAAATACTTATATCATATACATACATTTTGTCATGTTTGAACAGTGAATGTGTTTTTACTCGAAATTTATTTAAGAGCTACATTTTTACACAATGGTCGTTTTTTATTCACTTCGTTTATTTAATAAGGCACGTTTGCGTCAGCTTAAAGGTGCCATTTTTTAAATTTTACATTTTGAATTTCTTAAAAATAGTTTTTGAATAATTATTTTTTTATGATGAAACTAAAAAAATTTTACAGCTAATTAATACAAAAAAAAGAGGGGATAAAATAATATTAGTAAGATTGGGAGGAGGGGGATGGCATTTTGTGTGTTTTTGTATAATAATGAACTTCAGGATTTTTGGCACGGAGATTATTGGAGCAATTCATTATTAACTAAGCGGAACATTTTACAAACATATTAAACCTAGGATTAACTAGAGGGAGTGATTCAATTTTATTAAGATTAGGGGGGTTTAAATTTTTAAGTAGTGGTACTGAACAATTAAAACTAGAAAAGACAGGGGCAAACAAGTTCTGGGAAGATATTCAGGGGAAAGATGGGGGGACAGCTTTAGCGTGCAGGAATTGACAAAACATTCGTCAATGTCATTCACGGAAAAGCTGTAGAGAAGGGGGCTAAGGCATGGGTTTTCACGTAGCAAATTCGTGATGATGATAAATCACCATGCGAAAAATGCATGTGTTTTTTCAGACAACAAGTTAGACAAAAAGTTGTTCAGAGTCGGTGAAAGACCATGTTGATGCAGGTTCTCAGAAAAAAATTTGATAGAAAATCAATCAAAAGCCTAAGGGGGCTTTTGATTGATTTTCTATCAAATTTTCAAATCCAAGAAAACTGATGTCATCTACTTTTTCCTAGCATAGGCCATTTGTATTTCTGTGTAGAGCAACGCAACGTTCGTCCCTTTGCGAAAGCCAAATTGTGTATCTGACAGTGAGCCATTTGCTTCGATTCAATTGTTGAGGCGAAACAAGATCATTTTCTCTCGTACAACTTTCGGATACAGAACAGCATTTCAATCGGTCGATACGAATTGTGATCGGAGGCTGGTTTTCCTGGTTTTTGGATGGCGATGACCTTCACTTGTCTCCAACCATGAGAGACAACGTTACCCTCAAGAAACTTATTAAATAAATTTAACAATCGTCTCTTGGCAGAGTCGGGCAGATTCTTTAACAAGTTAAATTTGATTCTGTCTGACCTGGGACTTTATTTTTCCATGGTAAGAGAGCAAGTAAGAAATCTGCCATCGAAAGCGGAGCTTCGTTCGCGTTATTGTGAGGGGGCGCAGCGCGGTGGATCTTCTGTCGGTAGCTGGCTGGTAGCCCGTCGTCCGGAAGGTCTTATACGGGGTGGCCTTCTACGCGTGCACGGCTGAGCACTCTTTGTCCCACCATGGGTTGGGAGGACGCATGCGAGAGTTCGCGTCTGGTACGCGTTTAGTATTGGAGCTAGTATTGTGGTATTGAGAATCAAGCCAGTCAGGAATCCGTACTCTTCCTCCTTTTTGATGTTCCTGGAAGTGCTGGGAACTCCTTTTCTGAGCTCAGATTTCTGATACCGGGAGCAACTTGCTTAGGTTTTGCACCAGTACTACCTTGAGTAGTTATTTTAAGGGGGCCATGAAGAGACACCTTCTGGCCAGTAGAAAAGTTGGTATAGATGTTCGTAGAGGCCGGTGGCTAAGCTATCTTAATCATTTTTGCAAAAGATCGCTTAGAACGTCCCTGAAGGGGACGCTTAAGATTCTCCGCGCGCTGTTTGAACGCGGGACATGTCGGAAGGTCATGTGGGTTTCCCCCACCGTAGAGACACTTTTCGACATCCCTTCCATAGGAATCATCCGCATGATTCCCACCGCATTTCCCATAACAGGCCTTATTGCTACAATGGGAGGCTGTGTGTCCCAATTGTTTGCAATTAGTACAGTTCATGACCCGCGGCACAAAGAGGCGAACAGGTACACGAACCTCGTCAAAGAGGAGGTAGTTGGGTTGACAAAAACGGTTAAGGTCATCCGATAAGAGTCCGACGTATGTTTTCTTCCTGTCAGCTGGGACTGATGCTGAATCCAAATGTTTTCACTCCAGTATCTCCACTGGCTTAAGCATGAGGTCTTTGAAGTAGCCAGTCCCATGTTTCAGCAGGCCCTCGCAACTCAGACTCGAATCGGAAACGACCCCACAGACTTCAACCCTGTTAGCTGGAATATACACTTTGTACTCCTTCGTAAAAGGACCTTAGCCTTTGGTCCGGAAGAAGATCAAGAAGGGCCTGGCGGCCGAGCTTGGATATAATTTGAGCCGGGGAGCCGATATTGTTTCGACGTCCATCTCACCTTGAGATGAACCGCCTTCAGGGGAAGTCATTTTTGCACAGGCCTATTGCCCAGTGCACGTTAGTAGGGGAACCAAAAAGGGGAAACATAAAATAATACTTGTCTATGTAACGGTATCCAGACGGCTTACTAGAAGAACACTGATTCACTGGTCACTGGCCGGCTAACGGTACTCAGAAACAGAAACACTAGAGAAGGGAAAACATACTGAAACCTCGACAAGGTGGAGGGTGCGCAAGATAACCTTGAACGCGGATTAGCACTATTCTTTGTCGCTATACATTGCACGGACTGGCAACAAAACACTTGTGTCTCAAAGGCCTTTTTTCATAAAGATAGGTGCTTTCCTCGCAGTGCTAGAAGCTGCGCAATTTTTACCTTTCAATGTTCAATACAATTCTCTCAGAATATTTACAATTGTCCACTTGCGTAGAAAATGTAGCCAAAAATATTCTAAATTGATGAGTTTTATCAGTTTTCAATAATATTGTGAACAAAACGAAGATATATGGAAAATTCATTTTCCGTCGTCAACGTTAACTGGCCCTGGCAGCACTACCTCAGTGGCATCCAATCCGACTAAGATATTGATCTTCAGTTATAGAGCTAATTCTTGTAACGGTAACTTGTAATTGCTCAAATGAAAGGCAATGTCACATTTCTTAGCCTTACTTGTTGTTGTGAGCAAACCTTGTTTCAATCAAAAGTTATAGCTGTTTGAAAACGTTGTCGTCCACAAACAACATGGACATGAAGGGGTTAATTAAACGAAAACAGTATCAGCAATCCAGAACTAAAAGAACAACTGCGTAAATGCGAACCCGCACGTAGGGGAAGATAGGGTAAAACGCACCCCCTAAGGAAATATGATCATAACTCAGCTGTAGAATATCAATTGGGAGAATTTAATTAATGATATCGTTTAGCCAACATTTTCCTCTGTAACCACAATCATAACGCTTTGCAAAATATTCAAAAACATGAAAAATATTCAATTCGTTAAAACCATTAAAAAATACCTTTTGAAAAATAAGCGGGGCAAAACGCACCTGATCGGGGGCAAAATGCTCCACAACAACGGGGCTTAATGCAATACAAGTTGTAATTTACTGCGTCACTGAATATTGAAAATGAATGCGGCTGAATATTGTCAATTTTCATTCAATGAATTTGAATATTTTTAACTCTGATTACAACAACGGGGCAGGATGCACCGCAACAACGGGGCAGAATACTTGGTGAACAAGCCGGTAGTTTTGTTTTCTGACGAGATATCACAAAAGTGTGTCATTAAATAGCCTTAGGTTATGCAATTAGTAGGTGTTCAGAACGATTTTTCTGTTTTCGATTGATAAATCAGCAAAATCAAAGAAGAGGGCATTTTGCCCCCGATGGAGCAGAGATATAAATTTAGCAAAAATTGAACTATTTAGTAGATTTTTCATATATAGTGTGACAGAAAAGTGAAAAACGGTATAAATAGAACTAGAATGCACTGATATAATAGTAAAACAGCTCAAGCAACCAAAAGTTCGTATAAGGAAGCTGCACAAGCTTCTCGTTTTAAGTAATTTTGCTATACGTTTTATGTTCTAATAGCGGTTTAAGCAGCTTTAAAGTTCCATTAAAGCTTAAAGCATTAAAGTTCCATTAAAGCTTAAGCAGCTCGAAAGTTCGCTAGAAACTTTATATGACCTTTAAAGTATGCTTTTTAAGTATTATCCGAACTTCTGGTTGCTTGGGAGCATTTATAAGAGCTGAAAATCCTTGTTGCACGAGCTACAATAATTACATGAGAAGAGCACGTTATTTTTTTTGTTTATTTCTCGAGCTGCTCTTGACAGTGTATGTTTACTATGACACACTTCGGACTGGTGTTACCCTTTTCTAGAAATTTTCAGAAGTTTTCGATATAAGCAAGGGGTGCATTTTGCTCCGGGGGTGCGTTTTACCCCATCTTCCCCTAAATGTTAGAACGGTACAAGTATGACGCTCAAACTAGTCATCCATCCCGTTTTCCATTCCTATCAATTCCACTAGAAGCAGGGATAGTCTTCAGATGGCACCACCGCCGCCACATGCCATGATTATGTACTAAATGCGAATATTATTTGATATAATCTTTTACGATTATTTCCATACTATAAATATGTTTATGACTTTATAACAAACTCTCGGAGCCAACTTTCTTTCGCCGGCTAGTGCTTCCCGGGTGGATAATGGGTCTGGATAGCGGTGATAGTGTATTGCTATTTTTCCATGAACTCAGTGTTTCGAACAGCGTGCGAGCCGAGCTGGCATGGGAGATGAAAGAGTTGCTATTGTTGCTTGCCATGGTATGCCGAGCTCATGTTTAAATTTTAATTTTAAATTTTTGTCCGGAACAAGTATGTATTGTTTTCCACTTTCTCCGCACTTACACGAATACACACGTACGAACAAACGAGAGGCGATGAGTTCATCGTTTTGTGATGAGCTGTTGGCATGCGATCCGAGCACGTGGATGCACCTAAAACTACAACAACAGAAATCTCATTGCTTATTCAAAATAATTTATTTAAATATCTCGTTTAACTTGTCGAATGTCGATGTAATTATTCAAAACTGTTACGTAAATGTAAAATCAAAATAATCATGATGAAGCATCCAGATTGTTTCACAATTCTGTTTGATTTTGGGTGCAACAGCAGACAATTTTTGCTGCAACACGGGCGATTAAAAATACCACCGCCGCAATAAGTGGGTGGGTGATTTTTTTTCCAAAATATGTTCCACCAACGCAACGAACTAACGAGGGGGAAGAGATTATTGCATTGCGGGTCCGTAATTGGCAACCTATAACCCACCGCCATCGAGCACCGCATATCCGTTGACAGATTGGATGGTTTTATTGAAAAAATAGTAAGTTTTTTTTTAATATCGTAATATTTTTCACCAAGTGCAAATTGGCGAATGGGCTTATCACAGCATTCAAGCGAATATTAAGTAACGCTAAAAGGGGTTTTAATGAGGTGGTTTTCATAATCAATTAAAACAGGCACGGGGATAGAGTGTCGAGGATAAATGTTCAAACACGGCAGGATCTGTGCTTGCACTTCGGGGAATTACAGAATATATTCAATTAAAATAGCGTTGAATTATTTGTGGAAGTGACATTAATCCGCTTCCAACTGAAGTCGGAAATGTATTATTGGAAACATATGTATTGCAAGTGAAATGATATACAATGATGAAAAGATGTAGGTTGTTACAGTTACTGTGAATCAGTGACCTACCATTCGTCCCGATGTTATATTATAGTCAACGCAAAATTATCAGTTCCTGGAACCATTTTGGACATTTATATCTCATTTTACTATAATGGCCGTATTTTTGTGTAGGCGTTTCTGTTATAATTTAATTACTTAGTACAATAAAATTTTTCTTTTTATTATTGGGTTTCTTGCAAAACATTTATTTAGCGATCAACGTTTAGAATGCATCATCAGAGCAAAATAAGTAAAAATAGCTTTATATTCAAGATAGTAAAAATACTATGATACTTTGGCATAAAATTGACCTACTTTGCCTTGAACATTCCAGAACATCTAGCGAGTAATGGCACACGGCCAAATTGAGCCATAGAAGCCTAGGACCATCTTGAGACCCTCGTGACAGTAGACGTATTTGGAGTAATTCTTCCAAGTACATCTGCTTATTGACTGTTTCGATTGTAACGAACGGGGTACTCCGCTTTCCATCCGAGCAAATTACCTGCCAAACAATATATTTTTTGGCAAACTTAGACATTTTCTGTTTTCCAACTTCCTTGGGAACGACGAACTTATGACGAGCAATGAAGAAAAGGCGCACAGAAAACTTCCGGAAATCTGCATTCACATAAGCCATCACGATTCGGTATCTTTTGGACCTAGTACGTGTGTAGTCTTTAATGTCTCTTCTATTCAGAGTCTATGTTTTAAATGGGGCGGGTCATTTCGCCGAAGGTCATGGGACATTGCAATATAATGTCATATGAGCACAAATGCTCGGAAAAACGACAGTTCAGTGAGCTTGTTTACATGGTCTTAGAATTTAAAAGCAATTCGAACCAAGTTTCGTACTGGGTGGAATCAAACATTTTCTAAATCGATGTAAACAAACTCTCTGAACAGTCAGAAACGTGAGGTTATATATGTTCATGCAATGTTCTATTTCGCTGAATGTTATTTTACTAAATGTGTAATTGTAGTAACATAGTTATTTTAAATGGGACCATCAGAACACTTATAAATCTTTGTATTGCGTTTATAACCATAAAAATGCAGCTAAATCATTGACATGACTTAAACATTGATTCTATATTTTATCATAATAGATCTTTGAATGAGACTAAATTTAAATACTGACTCACCCTTAATATGATTTAACCATTGAAATTGTTTCCGACGGCGGGTCGGCTGTTAAAACTACCATTTATTGATAGCTATTGAAATTACTTTTGGCCAACAATGTCAATTAAAATTAATTTTGGTGAAATGACCCTCGGCGAAATGACCTTCGGCGGAATGATTTTCGGCGAAATGACCCAGACCCATTTTAAAGAGTCGCGCCGACTATCTGTTACCGATCAACCGTTACCAGTGATTTTAGCCTACTTTTCGGGGTAACTTTGATCAGCGAAATGAGAGATTACGCTCGAAATGTGTAAATTGCATATCCGTAGGCAATTTCATGGCCCGATATTGTGTCGTCTCGTAAGAAAACAAAATTGCTTAGAAGGATACAGTCGACTTTTATGGAACTCTTTCGGTAAAATAGTCAAAATTAAATAGTTAACAACAAAAATCTCGAATTTTTAAAATGAATAATTGGACAAAAATATTTACGGTTTCCAAAAAAGTGATCAGTTTAGTTGAAGCTAATGGAATTCATTAATATACAAAGAATATTTAACTTTGAACAGATTGAAACAAGAGTTGTATCATTTTCAATTTGAATTTGTGTTCATGAAACTTACATTAAATGACGAAAAAATCGTTGCCGATAGATGCTAAATATGTTTAGTATATAATTTGAATTTTTCAATGATTTTGTTAGAGGGAATCATCTTATCGTACGTTACTGGAAAGTCTCATTTAGTAAAATTTACCCCGGTGATCAAAGATACCCCATTTTACGGTATTGTAGAAGATAGAAGATAGTAGCTGTTGCTTCCTCTAACGTTTACCACCTTCTTACTAATCAGCTCAGCTACAGCTGCAGCTACGAAATGTATTTTATAATATAGTCATATAGTTGGGTTATGTGGCACCTACAATTTTTAGTGATGTATTCTAATCAGTCCAACTGATATCCTGTTAATATCTAGCTAATTAATGCACTGCAAGGTTAATTTTATTTCTCAGCCTGGTTCTAGAATAGGTTAGGTTTAAGTAGATATAAGAATTAATATTAGTATTTCATGCACTTTTTAAATCAACCTTTACCTAAAATCTCTCACATCAATTAATTAATTTAGCTTTATGAATTCACTTCAACTGTAGCTTTAAGTATAATATTTAAGTAATTTTAACTAGATTTCAACACAAGGAGCACACATGCCTATAGCAGACCGAGTCGTTCCCGCTGTTACGCTATATTCCTCTCAATCCAGCGTACAAAATAGTGTTGATGCCCATCCATCGATGACGTTTCTAACTGAACGAATTTTACAACAGTTGATCGTTTATATTTGTATTCGCGACTACGAAGCTGGGTCTGACAGCTCATGTGCGTGAAGTCGGATGTAAACAAATGAGTAGAAAAAGTAACATTTTTTTATGTTCCGTTTTCAACTAGTTTTTCATTATTAATCAAAATGGTACGTTCAAAACTATCAAATAAGTATTAAATATGCTGATTTGATTGAGAATCAATAAATAATTGCTCTATGAGATGTTTATTTTATCGCCTAAAATTAAGTCATTTTTGTGAGTCATGAAACAAGTAAGTTTTCAAAAGCCATAATATGAATGAAAATCCACTTTTTGGTTGAACATTTATATCGTGTATTATAGAGTGATATGTTTAGAGTTCGTTGTATTTTTTTATTTAATGCATTAATGTAGTATAATAAAAGAATGATTTTTCTGTTACCATACTTATATCACCAGGAGCGTTGACATATGTCTCCGAACAACTTATCAGAACACAGAAGATTGGAAATGGAAATGGTAAATGCTCGAGTATTCGTGAGTACTGAATAACATACCATATTTAACTAAAAATTCAATGTCACTTCGAAAAAATCATCAGTACTTTGCCCAGGTGCAGCTAAATATGTTTATTTTTAAATGTACTGTGGTAATCGATTCACGCAAAAAACCCAAGAAGACATCTACAGCAGCTGACCATCGTATTGCAATTTTAGCGAAATCTGATCCATTCGCGTCATCCAAGACCAATTCAGCACACATTGGAAAAGTGGTAGGTCCGGGAACAGTTCGCTGTAGGCCGTAAAATTTCCATCTTCCAGAAAGAATTGCTAAGAAGGTTCCACTATTTCGAAGCCAAAGCCTTTGAAGAAAAATGCAATTTGCTTTTCAACAGCGTTAATGGGCCTGCTTCAGAAGGAATCAAAAAATGGCGACATATCCTTCGTAGGGACGAATCAAAGGTAAACCTGTTTTCCTCCGATGCACAACGAAACGTCAAACGTCCAAAGTGCAAACAGTTTGATCTGCGACACACGCAAAATATGGTAAAGCACGGAGGCGAGAACAATGAGGCTTGGGGCTTGCTTTTCGTGAAATGGCGCAGGTCCTATTCTTTGCAACGCCACTATAATGGCAAGATTCGAATGCAAGGCTAAAGGATGGCCATCCTAAAGGATGTCATGCAGTCCTATGCCAAAGATAGCGTACCTTTACATGACAGTTTCATGAAGATATTGACCAAAAACACACATCGAAGTATGTAAAGGCATGATTACGGGATAATAAAGTGACTATAATTTCGGACCATGCCAATCTCCTGTCATCAATCCAGTACACTGATAGAATATATTCGTAAATCGCCAGGAATTTGTTTCGTGCAGACAATTTTCATAAAATATACGAATTTTTTCGTACATATGATGAATCGTTCGTAGTTCTATTGAAACATTTTTATTTTTTGTTACGAATTTTTCGTGAATACCACGAAACGACTTTCGTTGGCTTATTACGAAACAGCTTCATTCGGCAAACGAATTGTTTGCTGCTATATACGAACATCTTTGTAATATTTACGAGTACTATTCGTCAAACCGTCAACGTCAAAATTTTTTTATTGAACAATTTATAAAAAGAGCAAGTTAACGCGCATCACTAGCTTTAACTTTTTAAATATACGATCAAATATATTCGTCACCGAACCTATCCACCGCCTTCTTCCCGGCGGCTCAAACAATCTAGTGGCTTCCACCCTTCTTCCCAGTCACTCGCTGGAAGTCATCCATCTTAGTCGTTGCAATCGGTGACCCGATGAAAGCCAAATGATCGATAATGGTCGTCTCGTCACCAGAATGGTTATCCTTCACGAACAGCTGCATATCTGCACGTTTAGAAATTTAACGAAGTGCAACGGAATCGGCGATCCCGACACAAGATCCTTCTGCCCCAGTACCAGATCCTGCACAGAAACTTGCGATTCGGCCATATCGAAATCGATGGTGCTTGGTTGATTGATAAAGATTCTCACCTTTTTTCGGCCCGTGAGACACCAGATGACCACCGCTGGAACTGAGCGCATTCACCATAGGGTGGTCGTTCGATTCGTTCAAACATTCGCACTGGTTCTTCTGGATGAAGGTGTTCAAGTCCAACATTCCATGACCGTAATCTTCTCCAGATTCATACAAGCTGGCGACGTAATGTTTCTGTATTTTGGCTTCAAGTCCATTAATGTCTGCACCCTGCACCCTGTCAATCTTTGTTCTGGCTCGGTAGAAAATAAACATTGGCATGGTCGACATGCCCTGGGACGGTGCCGTTTCGGTACATCTGTCGACGTCCACCTTGAACCAATTCGATATGTTTCGGCACGGTCCACACCAAGCTACGGTAAAATCCACAACGACCAATTTTCCTCCTGCTGCGGCTAGTTCGGTTTGGAAGTGAGCTTCATCGGTGATTGCTTTAACAGCCATGTTGTATGGTTTCTTGCGCTGCTATCGGTTAGATGAAGATTCTAGTTATAGGGCCACTATTTTACCCGGAGAAATTACCTACTTAATTACTTTTAACGTTATGCACTTTACTCATCACAAAATTTAATTAATCGAGAATGACGAGAGATGAACGATGAAAGATGATTACGAAAACTTCTCTTAGATGAACGAAATGAATTCGTGCGACCAACGGGATTGTTCGTAATATACACAAATGTTTATTAAAATAAGCAAAACATTTCGTTTCATTCACGAAAAATAATGTCGTTTTCAACGATAACATTCGTGCAATGTACACTAAATAAGTAAAATTTACGAAAACTTTCGTTCATCAAGCGGCCATTTCTTCACACCACAGTAAAATCGATTTGGCCACATCGATTTTTTTTTAAATTAAAAAAAAATCGAAGTTGTCAAACATCGATCCCAAAAGATCGACTGAAAACAATAAGAGGCTAACAAATACGAAAACTTTTCTAAAATAAACGAAATGAATTCGTGCGACCAACGAAGTCGTTCGTAATATATACAAACATTTATTGAAACAAACGAATCATTTCGTTTCATTCGTGCCATGTACACTAGATAAGTAAAATTTACTAAAACTTGTGTTCATCAAGCGTCCATTTCATCACACCACAATCTTTCTAGTCCTCAATACAGGTAAGCAGGTTGAAATAAAATCGATTTTGCCAGATCGATTCTTTTAGTTAAAAAAATCGTTGTCGTCAAACATCGATCCTAAAATATCGATTGCAAAAATAATGAATACGAAAACTTTCCTAAGATGAACGAAATAAATTCGTGTGAGTAATGAAATCGTTCATATTATACACAAACGTTTATTAAAATAAACGAAACATTTCGTTTCATTCACGAAAAATAGTGTCGTTATCAACATTCGTGCAGTGTACATTAAACGTGTAAAATTTACGAAAGCCGTCGTTCATCAAGCGGCCATTCTTTTTCATGAAATGAACGAAACCGACTAGTTACAATGCACGAAAGTACTTCGTTGTAGAAAACAACGAATGAATTCGTGCATTGCATGATCGATTTCATTATATTTACGGAGTTATATTATCAGTGTAGAAAATTTACGGAATGTACACACCTAGAAAAAATCGTGTAAATTTACATCTTCTGACCCTGACATATACGAGCATCAAAAATAACTTAGTTTTACGTTTGGTTTTAATTTTACATGACGTTGATTTTTGTAAATCGTGTAATTTTACTCAACATATGGCGTTTGTTTTCAATGGCAGTAAGTGTAATTTTATGTCATTGCGCATGTAAAGTATATGTTTCATGTAAAATTAAATGGAACACGGTAATATTTCGTCATCTCGAGAATTACGGGTTGTTAAATTGTGTCATGTTTGCAATTACGTCAATGATAAAATTCATAATTTTTTGGTGTGTACTTAAAAAGAAGTTATTCGATCGAAATTTCACAAATAAGGATCGTTTGTGGGAAGCAGCTTAAAAGGAATGCTACCCCATACTAAAGGAAATTTATCAGCGTTTGAATGACTCAATGTCAAGACAAATGGATAAAATTTGTTTGAATAAGGGAGCTTACACAGGTTACTAGTTGTTAAAAATGTTGAAGTCTTAAAATCATTGGATTTGAAAAATTACAATACACCTATTTCATTGACCAGGTATTTTTTGGATTTCATGGAGAAAGAGAGTTACGACAAAGCATAACATTTAATTTTCAAATAAAAGTGTTCTTTTTCATATTTACGATTGTGCCTAACTATAAAATATTTGAATATACCTATTTTATTGACCAGCAGTGTATGTGCTAAATTTGCTAAATAGTTTGAAGGAGGTATATTTTAATGTATATTTGAAATACCTACATACGCTGAAAAATTAAATGCAATACAGTAAAGACGATAAATTTAAATAAAAAACAATAAGAAATAGTAAAATAAACAGGCAACTAAAATCTTTTATTCGCCAATATCGGATTTGACAAATTAACAATTGCGCAAGCAATGATGATAAGCTCATCTAAAACAGGCAAGAATCGAGAATGGTCCTTAGAATTAAATAAAGTAAAAATCCGTATTCGTTTTATAGCTCGCTCGACGTGTACTCTTGCTGCGGCTATAGAAATATTCAAAGTTGCATCCATCCTACTTAATTGTTTTTGAGGGGCATTTAAACATGAAACCCTTGTCCGTCATTACTGCTTGGCCTGGCTTAAACCGGTCCAGAACCTTCTCATCCAGAACGATTTGCTTATCAGATGTTTACCTCCATATCCAGCACTATCAAAGGATATGGTTCCACCAGGCGTTACACCAACCAAGTATTTCGCAGTTTCACGAGATTTGTAGTGTGAATAAGTGTTGATTCTGCAATGCAGACATTTTGGTTTCATTATTGGGATTTCAGTGCAGTCTAGCACAGCGATAACATCTTCAAAATCAGGCCTAAAATAATGTGGCATGTTCTTCAAGATTTGTTCTTCAGATGGCCAATATATGAAAGGTTTAATGGCAGCACTTATAAAAGGTAAAGTTATTTGAAAACAAGAAGAAACCGTTTGAGCATGCATACAAAATAAAACAGATATGCAGCGGAAGGATACATTAGTTTTCAACTTTATGAAAACGATCAGTTTTTCTTCTTCTACGGTAACTGAAGAACGAGACCTATTACGATACTGCTTCAGAGCAGTTACAGCTTTTACAATTGATGCCAGCATCACTCGTGATTTCAGTCCTGTCCAGGTCAATAGATCGTCATCAGTTCCAAAGAAGATCGCAGGTTTTTGCCTTTCAGATGCTCTAATTCGGTTTTATCTACTTGAACTGCTTTGTCCATCATGATAGATATTGTTGTACCTGTTGAATCGTTACATCTTTCATCGGTACTGATGTCAATGGATGCAATCGCCTCCTCGTGTTTCCTTTTATTACACGTTCGATTAACAACACGCTCCGCACAATGCTCCATCAGCTTTTTTTTCTTTTCTAAAGTGGGACCTACAGGCAAATTCGTGTCGGGAAGGGCCGAAGGTCTCAAAATTAAAAAGCTTCGCGGCTGTAAATTTAAGATCGATAAATATACATATAAATTTATTTGTGTATAGGTAAATAAATAATGCATACGAACTTGGTAGAAAGAAATTTGACACAGTAAGAAGACGCATACACGGGAAGTTTTTGATGGTTCGATCTTCAACCGGAGCCGTTGAACTCAATCCAAGTATCGTTTTCTATCAGCTTTTGCTGGGAAAGAATGAAATAATATTCCCGGTCGATATCTCTGCTTACAACCAGGAACAACACACACCGTTCGGCATGTCGGTTTCGTATCTTTGTTATTCCTTATAGCACTACGGCCGTCGTCCTCAAGTATTAAATTTTTATAACAATCCGAGCAGCTTTTGAGGTCCATTCTCCACGAGATCTAATATGGTTTTCAAATGTGTTTTATTAGCGATACGATATACTGGTTTGTTATTATAGATCAACAATTAGGACGTGGTTTCATTCAAAAAAATCAATTTGAAAATGTATATTTGGAATATCTATGTAAAACCAGGTAATGCATTCCGATTTTTTATTGCAAACAGACAGCCAATGGCAAAGAACCACGCACGCTTTAATAAAACTTACCGAAAGTTAGTTTAACAACTTTCATTTACTTTATGAAGCGAATATTGCCGAGAGTTAATAAACAATACATCCGAAAGTTGGTGAAAAATCACCATCGTTTGTTTACATACACTTCACTCACAGTTGAAACTTTAATAGATGGCGGTACTGTACCTTTGATGAGGCGAATTAGTTGTATCAGGGTTACATCGTGGCATCGCAACAGTAGCTAAATGGTAAGTTAGCTTATGATTTTTTGCAAGAAAGAACACCCCACCTCCTCTATATTCCTCTAATCAAATAATCAACGAACGAATGCACGCTGCACATATCTACATAGGACATTAATAACGTCACCCGTCTGTGATGGTGATAAGACTGACGTTTCCGGAAAAAGAAGGAGAAATGTATGAGATAGAAAGGGTAGAAGAGAGGAATCAGGCAAGATAGCGAGAGTGTGGGCACAGGTGTGGGAATCGAACAGTGACAGCAGGAGATGTTGTGTATGTGTCTGATCGGTCACTCGTGCCGCCAGCCTGCTGTATTGCGAGAACTTCTGTCTGGAACCAAGGGAGAACGCATCCTACCTTGAGGGAAGAAAAGATCTCCAACGGCGGAGGCAACTCACAGACGAACGGGTTAAGCCGATCAATACGAAAGCCGGCGAGCTTCGTGCTGGTGGCCAACGTTGTGTCACACGCTACGGACGGACGTTTACCACAGCTTTGGAGGTGAGGACTCTGGTAAGGTCCAGCGAGTATTCTCCGGCTCGCTAGAGTTCAATGTCCGTTACGTTGTCGCCCCGTGAAAGAGCACGTGGGACGTCGGCAGACAACAGCAGAAGAACCTAATACCACCAGCCCTGATACATCGTGACCCTGCGATCAAGATTGTGGGCCGGAAACATTGTTCCAGATATTGGAAAAAAACTCGGAAAAAATTCGCGAAGGTAGGAGTGTGGCAAGTACCCTCTTCTCGCCTGAAGCTCATGAGCTCTAGATTGGCCGCAACGGACCCCTTTCCCCTTCCGTTCACCTCTCCTTTCTTTAGTCATTATGTAAATTATAAATAAATATGTGAATTTGTGTTTCGTATCACTCTTTTATAGATAAAAGTCCTGGTTTCCTTTTTTTGACCGCGCCGGTGGTTGAGTGGTAAGCGTGACCGCCACTCATTCCAATTCCTAGCCGAGCTCGTTGAGATTTTTCTGAGGTAAAAAGATGGGTGGGTAATGTCTGCGACATAACCGGAGAGATGTAGAATACATAAGGAACACGTTCTTCAAATATGTTGATATTCATTGGAATTTTCGGACAAAAGGTGATTTGGGCGAGGAATATTTCAAATTATTCTTTACAAAAATGATGGTGGTCCTGACAAGGACCGTTTTTGTTGGCGTTGTTGGCCTTGGTGGGGGAGATGCGCTGGCTTCGATTTTCGTTGGATGCTTCTGACTTCTTACTATTTCCGGGCTAAGCTGTTGTCCAGGAGGTGATTCTGACATGATTGGTGTAGGTGTAGGTCGTCAACCGGTTATAATTTTTCAAGCGTTGTTTACATTTGAAATTAAACCACTGGATCAATTAAAAAAAGTATTGGTCTGTGATATGAAAAGTACGAAATATATCTTCGGGTTTCTGCATTGACGTTTTTGACAAATACAAGATCAATGCATGTGCCTGCAAGTGTAGTTGCTTGTGATGGATCAGAGATCAAACGAAGCTTAAGACATTCATTCATAAAATAAACAAATTTCAAATTCTCTTGTTTTGAAACATCTATGTTGAAGTCGCCTGAAACGACCATTGGAACATTCTGATTTCTAGATTAAATATTCTACATTAAAAGATGGGTGGGTAATGTCTGCGACATAACTGGAGTGTCGTAGCTACACTTGTGACGTTAATCCAAATCTAATGATATGCAACGAAATTACGTTTGCATGTGAAATTTTCAAATGATTCGTTATAATTATGGTTAAAAATTCTAATTGGGAATTCTTTTCCATCACCAACTATTTTTCTTTTTTTCGAATCTACAGCATTCTTTGAAAATATGGTTGAAATGTTATTGATGAAAAACTGAAAATGCGTTTGGCAACACTGCTCACTAAATGGATGGTGGGAAGACGCACATTCGTTTTGATTATGCTAGTATTAGTAGCAGAAAAGAATGAAAAGGAACATGGCCCGAAAACGAGCAAGCGAGAGAGCGATAGTAGTTCGTATTCGCTCTACTAAACTAAAAAAAGATGGGTGGGTAATGTCTGTTACATAACCGGAGCATCGTGACTTCACTTCGAGACGTTAATTTAAATCTAATATTTATGTGTAATAGCAACATGCAATTGTGGCAACACTGGCCATGGGATGGTGGGGAACACGCACATTCGTTTTAGTTATGATGTATTAGCAGCAGAAAGGAATGGAAAAGCAGTGCGCGAAAACGAGCGAGAGGATAATTTAAATTCTCTTTCTATCCACATATCGTATTTCTAACCTACTTGCTGAAAATTGTTAAACACCTCAAATGGATATTTCAGTTTAACTCTTATTAGAACACAATTAATTGGTCCTGAAAAGAACCGTTTATTGTTTTATTGCGGGAGCATAATTCAGACGCACTCCCCGCGACACGGTGAGCCAGTTTAATATATTTGGCCTGAAAGTTATGCGTTTGGTGCAGTATTTTGCATTCTCGAACAAACCAGGCGCCCTATTTTGCATTCTCGAACCAGTAGGCATCGTTGGCTTCTCGGGGCATCATTACGACTGAGCTTTGTAAGCGTAGCTCGACTTTGCAGTCCTGTACAATCTCACGAACCAAACGCTGGAACGATAGCCTATAGATTAGTTGCCCTTTAGTTGGGGCGAAATTCTTGCAGGGCGACAGTTCCGATGAGTCACCAGTAGCTGGGGCACTTTTTCGGACCGTCGTCATTGCCAACTGCTTTACTTCGGTGGACTGGCTGCTTGCTAGTACTTGAACGTTGCTCTTTAGTTAGGGCGAAATACTGGCATGGCGACAGTTCCTGTAGCTGGGGCACTTTTTCGGCCTTCGTCATTGCCAACTGCTTTCCTCCGGTGGACTGGCTGCTTGCTAGTACTTGAACGAATACGAATGATGAGAAAAACCGACCGACTGATATTTATATAATCGCGCTAATATGCACTACTATCGCTTTCTCGCTCGTTCTCGTGCCGTGCATGAGCCTTTCCTTTCCGTTTGGCTTATAATGGCCTAACCAAAGGAATATGCCGTCTTTCCCCCACCAACTGCTCTCGTCAAGCAACCCAATGCGAATAATCATAAAACAAACATGTAGTGGACCTATATATGAACTTTTCATTATTTTATTGTTCGGTTGGTCCACCGTTTTGACGGCTCTGTGCGGGATGGGCTGAAAATTTTCACTTTTCCAAGTCGTTTTCGAAAGATTTTTCAAAACACAATTTTTTGTTATTAGTGCATGTTATACATACTTCAAATTTTAATACAGCATAGAGGAACATATTTTCAACAAATTGGCCTAAAAATCAAATCATTCTGTTAAGTATGATAAAAGTTATTAACGTTCAAAATCTGACGCGGCGCCGCAGCCGATATTTTGAAACGGGACCCCTATATTGAAAGCTTAAATGTATTCTACATTAAAAATCGATTTTTCAAGCTGAAAAAATCGATTTTGAAAAATTCGCATCGACATCTCCCATTCCTAATTGGGATAAGCCTTTGTATTTATACTTACACCGAGCAAAAAGCATCATAGAATTTCATAAGTCTCGGCATATGAACCACCTTTCTGACGATGCCATTGAACGCTTTAGAATGCCATAGGCAGGCTTATGAATTCATTTATCTTTAATCATGCACTCCATAGACGTACAAATAATGCATTTCATAAAACAGTCTTATGACTTCGCTCCAATATATGCGTTTAAGAATTTCAAAGGTTTTTCTCGTGAAACCCATATGAGATCTGTTATTGATTCTATAAAATTATATTTTGTTTTTCATAAACGTCACTTTTGTGAAAAGTTCATAATTTTTTCTTATGAATTCAGTACTGGCCTGGACGGCCAACCAGGAGCTAATAGTTTCAGGACAGCACTTTTCGGTTACCGCTGCTTGAAACGAAAGAAGTGAGATTTTTAGTCAAATTTCAACAAAATTTTAAATATGTAATTATTTTTCATGTTATTTAATAAATTACTGTGAGCATTAAATCAGTTTACATGGTTATGATTTTTACAGAAGATATCCGATTATTTGAAATGGAAAAAATTGTGCATATAATCTGTGTCTGACGCGTATTTTATAATTATCAAAATCGTTTGTCAAGTCTAAGCCCAGTATCCCTGGAAATTTTGACGAAGCGTGGCTCATTATGAACAAATTTTAATATTTAATGAGAGTTTTCTCTTCAATCTTCTGGTGGGATCTACATTTGGCGGTTAATTTGGTCCGAATTGAGTTCTACAAGATGACCACACGAATGAACTCATGATGAATGCCGTTCATGTTTGACAATTATCGGAGGTTTGTTTACTTTGTCAGTTGCATGAGTTTGAGTGCAACGGGTGCCCATCTGTTACATTCAAACTCACGTAACTCCCATGTAAACAAACCACCGAGAATTGTTAAACGAAATTCATTCGGCCCAATTTGTGGGGTTATATCGGTTGGTGTAAAATCTAATATCCTCTCAAGGTTGATTTTTACTGTTGATTTTTCTACTAAAAATGCTCAAAAAATGTCAGCCATGTTCTATTATTTATATAAATGCACAATAATATCCATAAATATCCATACTTATGGCATTCATTCGAACATTGTGATGAATTTCATAAGACTTCTATGGATATCATTATTTCTCCTATGTTTTCTGCTTATAAATGTCAGCAATTTTTATAAATGGGTTCCTATGGCGTTCTTTCGGACATTTTCATAAATTTCATAAGACTGTCTTATGAAACTAATAAGAGATGGATTTGGAAAATTTCCCCTCCAAATCATAAGACAGACTTATAAAATCCATTTAAAATCCTTATGTCTGAAAGTCATAAGACATTTTTATGGAAATTCAATGTGAATTTTGCTCGGTGTAGGTGCATAGACCTTAACATGAACATTTAGAGCTATAGCACTCAAGTCTGAGCAAGGATGTGAAATATACAGATCGAAAAACTAGAATACCTATACTATACGTATTTTTCCACAGCTCAATAGCATTTTTATTTTTTTTTTTCAAGACATGGAGAGGTCAATTATTTCACAGTTTTCATTACAATGACGCATCCTCGAGCGGCATCTGCCGTGTTAGTTATTATTACTTAAATTCCCATCTTTTTCATTGGACCTAACTCCAATCGAAACCCTTGACATCGAAATCACCATCTGCGCCCGGACAAAGGAGTCACCGGGCAACTGTCACCGTCTTACACGCCATTTACTGCACCGCACCGAAGCACGAAAGCGTCGCTGCGCTCTAGGTCACACACACAGCCATTGCTATAGGGCTGCTTGCGGTGGTGGGTGACTCGTTGGAAGTCCCTCACTGTCTGCCGCCTTTTGTGATCACAGCAAGACGTTTCCCTTGAAATGGTTTCTTTATTCAAATTGCACTTATGAATAATATATGAAGTCGAGCGTCTTTTCTGCGATCTCGATCTCAATATCTCTTTCAGGAATCTAACAGAAAGAAAAAATCCAACCTTTGTGCTTTTGCCAACCCCATCATCATAAAGATCCGTGGAATACAGGGTCCGGTATGAAAATTCATAATCCGTATTCCACCAGTCAGCCATCCGGCGTTCAATCCGAAATTGACTGTGTGCTGGATGGCACTTACATCCTACATGTTTAGGAATCGTTTTCTTCGGTTTTCCAGATGGAAGCCAAAAGTTGTCCGAGGTACCAGTTATCCGAACAACAACCGGGCCGAAAAGTGCCTCAGGCTCCGAAATTAGTGTGTTACCAGGATATCGATAAATAGCACCAAATCGAGACGAAAAACCTATTGATAAAAGGATAATAATAGGCGATGGCTGATGCTTGGAGAAATAGGGTAGCTTTACCAGCAATGACGAAACCTTGAGGAGGTTTATTTTGCGATAAATCTAAATTGGAATCTTTCGATTAAATATAGGAATGATATGACTTAGATCTGACGGAAATGGAATCTTTCCATTGCCCATTGCCAATCCACCATCGAAGACCTGTTGACGAACAGCACGTGTATCTTGTCACCCGAATGATTTGATGATAGAGTCTGGAACGTTCATAGCCCGGTCCTACCAGCCGGCATCAATTATCAACATTTGCGACTCAAGGACAAATAAATACGCATGGAAGCAGTTGTTCACACGAAAGACCCCCAGCTCGAGTACGAATGATACACTCGGGTATCGATTCACATATCTCCAGGAAAATCCACGGTGCACATATACGCACATCACCGCAGCACAGCAGAGGCAGTGATTAGACATTTGCATTAACCGAAGAGCAAACTTTCTGCGCGCGATATGTAAACTTAATTAGTTGCTGAAGTCGGGCAGAAGCACCACAGACAGAATGGCAATCGGGATGCATCGCCGCGCTACACACGGAGCGAATCGACGGTATCAAACCGACTTGATAAGGATGGTTGCTGTTGCTGCTGCTGCTGCTGCCGCCGCTACTACTATGGCCTCTAATTAATTGAGCTGGGCTGGTTGTATGTACGATGAGTGTGTGTGTGTGCCGGTACATACAACAGATTCGCAGTGCCAAGCTCGCCTGAATGTTCTTTCATAGTTTGTTTACACTCGGAGGCATTCGAAGGCTGGCGCAATCGAGCTGGTAAACCGCCACTGCATTGCAAATTTCAACAGCTTTCATCAGTCATGCGTTAATTTGATGTATTGAAGCATTGATTCGATGCTGGAATGCGAGAAGATGCCGTTTCCAATATTGGAAATATCTCACATTATTAGAGAGCTGTTTGCAATTATTTGAATTCTGAAATTGAAACCAAGCCAAAATATTCTATTTAGTGTTCATAGATGTGTTACAAGCCGCTAACTTTGAAACTATGTCGTAGGTTGCAATTCTGTTTGTCACAGCATCCACCCACGATTTTAACGTACAGTTGGCAAAAATACATATGATCTTTTTTTTGCAAATTGTGTAGATTGAAATTTAAAAAAACTCATAAGTGTTTTTGAATTCCAGGCTCTAGAAAAAATTATTTTGATTCGTATTTTACTAAATAATTCGAAATTTTGCAATCTGTAGATGGGTTTTAAAAAACGCTTTTAATCCACCTAACAGTGTGATGAGACATTTCTTATAACTCTTATCACTCTCTTCGGATATTATATCGTTTGAGAACATTTAGAACTTGATGCTTCGCGATGTTTTTGAATACACATACTACATGGGATAGTGGCAGGACTCAAAGAATCGCTCAAATCAGCATAGGACAACATCAGTGCTAGAAATGTCAAACCAAATCAATGGGAAAGCAAAAAAATGGCCCATAAAATAGACATACCATCGAATTATTGTTAATGCTCTGTTAATAAAATATCTGAATTGTGGTGGGAAAACTGAATTTTCCTAAAGGGGTTATTTATTAATCATTCGCATGTATGAAAAAAGCCTTATGTTTACATTTGTAAGTATCGCCCTTTTAACAAAAAAGCGTTGAAATGAAATCGCAGCTCCTGATATCACGCTATCTCTGAAGTGCATGCCTGCATAGTTCTAAATTTTACTTCGACATCGACTTTTTCTAAAGGTGGCTTCCCAGTAGTATCCTTGATTTGAATTATTATCGCTAATCCTAATGCCAAAGAACAAATAAAAACCTCTCAAAAACGAACCGTTTGGGGAAATCTGGAATTACTGGAATTTTCATTTTCACGAAACTTTTCGATAGCCTTCCGTCACTTGCGTTAATGCACTGGGTTCACAGTGCTCCGAAAATCTAGCGAAATCGTCTTAGGGCACCAGCGGGTCTAATTCAGAGCTATTTGCGCGGCGAGTTAAATCTGTAAAGAACACTAAAAATTAATTTCTATTCCATAATTTTCAGTTCAGCAATTCGAGAGATCGTGCTCACCGCAAGCCATGAAAAATAGACTATGTTGTGAAGCGATGGTCACTATTTATTAAAAAATCAAGGTTAAATAAAAAATAAAACTATTAAAAAATTTCAAATAGTTTATAATTTTCACAAACTTATTAGGAAAAATTGTTTAATAAGTTTTCGTAATATTGTGTAGGAAAAAAGCTGAAAATTTTAGTATTTTCTCTATCTGCAACATATAAACCCTTAAGTATACCAATTAATTGGTATACGAATTGGAATAGGTTCGCCAAATTTTGGAAGACGTCTATAAAATAACCCCTTGAAAGCTACCTAAAAATTGTTGTAGATCGATGCAATAAAAAAATCATATTTGGCAATTCATATTTGGCTGATAAAATTGGGGTGTCAATGTATTATAATAGATATTAAGCATTCGAAGAAGTTTCTTGTGAACGAGTGTAGAATGACTTTGTTTCTACGGTCAGCGGTGTAGCCAGAAATTCGGTTTGGTGGGGGTTTGGTGAAAATCGATCATACTGTCCAAACGGCATAATTCCGAAACCATAATTTTTAAAGTTTTAAAATTATGCAGAATTATTTTCCAGAAAATAGTTACAAGGTTCGTGTCTTTAGCGAATTTGTTGAGACTTTATTGTAGTCATGAATAAAACCTGCGAAAATTCACCATAAATACTTCTTGGACGATACACCGTCAAAATTATTTTATCAAATGATGCGCTGTTTAACGTTTGTAAAACTCATTGAAGATACTAAACCTCCGAAATTGGCGGTTTCATAATGATGCTATCTTGACCTTAAATTACTGTTTTTAAACATTTGACCTATACATATAATTGGTCATACAACAAAAATCAAATGCTCATCAAAATCGATCAGAACCTGCTAGAGTCGAATGGAAATCGTCATTTTTCATAAATTTCTCTCTACATTCGGAAAGTGTTATCCTCGTTATTAATCATATTACGTTTTCGTCTCAACTCGACGCATTCCCAAAATAAAAACCTGTTTTAATCCACCTAGTGGTGCAATTGTGCTTGTCTCATTTGTCCAGACTACGATTACATGGCTGGTTATGTTCAATACGATGGTGGAAATGAATATTACATGTTCAGTACGATTTGCACATACATACAATGGATCGACAGCCACGATCTTGAGAAACTATGTGATACTGAAACATCGCTTGAAACCAGCAGTGGATCATGGAGAATGATCCGGGAGGTCCACGTCCTGCCGAAATTTTTCAACTTAAGAAATTTTAAACTAGTTTTAATTTTAAAGTAGCAACCCCTCATTGCATACCCCCCTCGGGCCGGTATGATTGACGATTTTTAGAGTGATTGCATAATCTTTCTATATGAGAAAGGCAAAAATGTACCAAAGTCCAAAAAAGTCAATTTTTGCCAAGCATCTCAATGTTTCATGCATTTTAAAGGCATTTGGCATCAAAACTACAAATTTGATTTTGAAAATTTTTCATTTCAGTTTATATGGGAATTTGCTGTGTGATTGCACTCTTCAACTCGTAACTTCGAAACCGGAAGTCCAATCAATAAAAAATTCAGTAGCAGCCGATGGGAAGGTTGTACCTTTCATTTGAGACTAACTTTGTGCAAATCGATCCAGCCATCTCTGAGAAACAGAGGTCACATTTTTTTCCACATACACACAGACATTTTCCGATCTCGACGAACTCAGTCGATTTGCATATGACACTCGGCCCTCCGGGTCGGGATTAGATTGACGAATTTTAGAGTGAATGAGAAAGGCAAAAACATTTTTAGCAAATGTTGAAAGTTATGCATTTTTTTGGTGAACAATTCTATGTTTCATAGACATTAAATCAATTTTAACTTCGCTTCCTATTGAATAAAGACCCTTATTACAGTACATCTCTACAAAAACGAGATTAATTTGAAAATAAATCTGAGGATTATGATTGATTACAGAACTCTGGAATTTTCTATTGGAATGTTTTCAGGCAGGAATTTGATATTGATGCTATTAGACAACTGTGAATTCAAGACCTATAGATCAGTTACATATCAGGACCCCATTCCGACAATTTATCAAAAGTCCTCATGATGTTTACAACAACAGGTTATCAATCTACGGATCAGATAATTGTTATTGTAAAATTGAATTAAATCAGTCTGCATCAATAAATTTTCAACTTCAATCCAATATTTTTTTGGGTGTGGTGGAGGGGGGAGGGGGGTTGTATGGTGTTAAACCCCAAAACCTTCTCTTGGTTACGCCGTTGCTTGTAGTTATTTATTTCGCTTTTCATTTTCCGATATGTTTCAGATCGATCCGATGGTCATAAGTTAGAAAAATTGCAGTCAGAAGGTTCGCACAAATGAACATGTTTGCACTGATAAGTTATCAAGTTCCTTCCAGACAACTTGGAAGTGTTCGGTGATTATTTCTAGCGGTTGTAGATAGAAAAATGAAATACAAAATTCGTTTTATGGAAATAATGTTTGGCTTATTTCAATGGATTATTTCTATATTGAACAATAAATAGGCGACAAAGAGTAATCCACAAACAACAAGCCATAACTTTTAAAGTATTCAAAATAGATATTTGAAGTCTTCAGTAAAGTTATTCGCAAAAGTAAGAGCTACAAATTTGTAGAAGTCATCATTTCGATATAATCACTTCCAAGAAAATTTGTGAAAATATCTCACTCATAGGGAGATTAATCAGCAAAAGCACAATACCAAAAGAAAGGGCATATTATCTTCATCAAATTCTCCGAAGATACTATTTACCTAAAATAAGCCGTTTTGGCGCTAATAATAAATTACATGTTTTTGGTAATATTTCTGGCAATGGGAAATGATAAAAATCTTTCGTCCGCATTTAATTATAAATATCTCTTTTGATAATAGTCCGATTTCAACAATCTATAGCTTGTTCGAAAGGTATTCGTTAAAGCTGTCTAAAAACATATAAATTGTTAATCTGTATTGTCAATTTCGGCAGATAATTCAAAAAAACTGCAAAAAACGCCATTTTTACGCATTCAAACATTCATATCTTGAAAACTAAACATCAGAATCAAAAACAAATTAATAGCGTTCATACTGTTTTTTAGTTCTTTCATTTAAAATTGGTTTGGATAAGATCGGTTCAGCCATTGCTGAGAAACACGAATGAGAATTTGTCCGTTACATACACACACACACAGACACACACACACACACAGACATTGTCCCAAATCGTCGAGCTGAGTCGATTGGTATATAAGACTCGGCCCTCCGGGCCTCGGAAAAAATCTTGAAAGTTTGAGCGAATTCTATACATTTCTTTTATAAGAAATGTAAAAACAGTGGTTTATTATTTTTTTGCTTAAGCAAATACGGTTAAAATAAAATCATTAATCTAATTGCAATTTCTGATCTTTTCAGAACGATGTGTGACTACTATTTCTACTTATTTTAATCCGTAGTAAATGAATCACGAAAGAAAGGGACGGGCATAGCGGGCATAGTTGGTAAATCGATTGCCTTGTGAGCAGCTCATCAGGGTTCGATTCCCAACCCCGCACATAGGGCTAGAGATGTTTCTAAAAGAGATTTTTCTAACCCGCAACCAGACAAATGATCCTAAGGTTAAAACCTCTATAATCAAAATAAAAAAAAATCACGAAAGTATCTATTAGAACGAAGAAGAAAACTCAGCAACCTTCTTTTAGAGTGCTTAATTGGTCACATAGGACTCGAGGAACGAATTTTGAATAACTTTACAAATTATTTTTTTCTATTTTCCAAAAAACCTGTTTTAGTGTTTTCTCCATTCGCACTTTTTTCATACATTGATTATTAGGTCTCTCTCATTTTATAAAAAGTAATCATTTTTTCTATTTTTTCGTTATAATTTTTTATTTTGTGAATTTTTCTGTTTTCCATTTATCAGTTTTGAAATTTATGGTTTTCTTTTTTATGTTTTTTTTTAAATTCTTAAATTTGTCTTTATTATTGTGTTTCATTACCTTTAGCATTTTCCTTTTTTGCCCATTTAAACAATTTCAAATTTTGTGTTTTCATTTTATCATAGGAACCTTTTCCCCATTATTTTATTTTGGTTATTTTGTGTATATTTTCTGTTTTGTATTTTACCTAATTTTTAGCTTCACTTTATATGAATTTATTTATTATTACACCCATTTATTTGATTAATTTTCTCTATTTTTTCTTTATTGTAATATTCTATTTTTTCTCATTTCGTCCATATTTTATTTTTCATTGTGCACAGTGGCACGACTTAAAACAAAAGGTGGAATAAAGTCCAAACTTTGCCGTATCGGTTCAAATAGGACGATTTTATGTATTTTGGTACGCTGAATTCGTTTTTGA
This sequence comes from Topomyia yanbarensis, assembly GCF_030247195.1. NCBI lineage: Eukaryota > Metazoa > Arthropoda > Insecta > Diptera > Culicidae > Topomyia > Topomyia yanbarensis. The sequence goes on along the minus strand of NC_080670.1, from coordinate 51,929,005 downwards.
TATTAAAACATTTGAAAAATAAGCGTTTACTATTCATTAGGGTGCTTCAAAAATATTTTTTTTTTCGAAATCGTTCTTAAAATTTGTGTATATTATTTTTTCTATCCTTAATCGTTTTTGATATCAACACATGTAAAAAGAATTTTCATTATACGTTAGGGTGGCTCAAAAATTTATTTTGTTGTGATGGTTCAAAAATTTTTTGAAAGAAGTTTTTGTGCGATGAATTTCTATTTTGATCATAAAAATAGAAATTAACTTTGCTACTTATTAGAGTGGCTCAAAAGTAAGTATTTTGTCTTTTATAATGATTTTTTTCAATAGTAATTTTGGAATTTATTTTCCATACTGAAACGAATTAATTGACATCTCATTATGGGGCTTCAGAAATCACTATTTTGTTTTTACGGGTCAAATAAGATGTGTTCGATTAATTTTGGAACATTTAATTCATTGGTGGGTTACTTGATATGAAAGCTACATTTTCTATCATTTTCAAAACAAACATTTTGTGCGCCTTAGTGGAATGTTTAATTACATTCACTAATCAACAAGATGGCTAACGATTTTTTTCGTAGGTGTGTTTTAAGTTACTTAGATTGATTATTTCATATCTTAAACGAAAATAAATCCAAAACCTTTTTTTCGTGTACATGGTTCATTTAAAAATAATGTTATTTTATTTGGATAATATCGCATACCCTTAAGCTATATCAGTGCTATGCAAATTCGGATCAAAACAGTTTCACTAAATGAGTAGAACTCATCTGTTTTCACTCTATTTGACAGTTATTGCGCAAGTTAGCAAGGAATGGTTCCAGAAACATTTTATAACCTATATCAGACGGTTGAAAGTATTTACTGTTTTCCAAACATTCTTAATACCTCTACCATCTAAAAAACCCACTAGGCTCCTTACTTTTGATCACTAGTATAACCCTTGTAGATCATGCTCTCTATGCTGTTTGAAAGTTGTGCATGTATTCGTGTCGTTATTCTAGCTATAAAGTGATTATTCAAATTCAATATCAGTAATAACCATGCGTCTCCATTCACAGTTTTTTTTTAAATTTTGACTGCTTATCGCAAGTTTTCGCAAAACTAGCATATACTCATTTTAAAGAGAAAATTAAAAGCTTTCGAATGAGTATAGTGTGATCGCGGGCATTCACGGGCGTCGATGTTGTTATCGCATTAGAAGTTCGAATTCAATAAAAAATCATGACAAACAGTTATCTAAACAGTAACTAAACCAACTTATTTTGGCGATTTAACGATGTAATTTTATCACACGGATAATTTTGGTGAAGTAATGCAATGCATAAAATCAACCATTTCTTTGAAAAACGAACATAACCGGACGTAGTTCCTATGGTCAAATTATGCAAAAAACAATTGAATTATGCTCTTTAAAAAGCTGCCAAAAATTCATTTTACGTAAAAATCACTTAAAATCTCGCAAAAATGGCTTTGATGGCTCAGCTGATAGAAAAAAAATACTTGCGAGAATATCGCATAACATTCATATATGGACTTAAGTCCGGGCTCGTCCCACTGTGCGTTGACCCGTTTTTCATTATTTTAACCATTTGGCAATATTTTTCTATTTCTTAATTTTAATATCGTTTAATTTGACTGTTTCAATTATTTAATCTGTTTTGTTTTGCTATATATTCATATTTTTTTAATATTTTCAAATCCAACTTTCCCATTGTCTTTACACTTTGCCTTGGCTAATAAGCCTAGAATAAAGAGCCGTTACTCGCTCGTTAACTACTGGAAAACAATAGGTTGCAGCACCTGAAGAACCTGAGAGTATGGTCGAAAACTGTTTCTCCTTCTCTGATAGTAAACTAAACAAAAGCAACAAAAGTCTTCTCTATTCTGGCTTGCTCTGAAGAGTGTAGTAAACAAGCGGTTTCTAATGACGTTTTTGCTTGAACCTGAAACTGAGTCAGCTTCTAACCCCAACCGCTGACAGTTCATTCATTTTGACAGCAGTTGTAACAGGCGTAAAAAAACTCCGAAATCAACGATAAATACATGATGAGCGAAGAATTTATCCTCGACACCGCAAATTCGAACAATCAAATAATAGTCCTAACCACCCTAAGTACTTTTGCTTACATTGATGGATCGACCAGCAAAGAAAACCATTTTGATCGCACCAAACAAACAAATTTTTAATTACAATGGTTGCAAAAAGCATTTGTTTTGTAATCCTGATCCACGACCTAATGATTTATGAACATAATGAAACAATCTCACCGGAAAATCCATGTTACATTTGGAGCAATATTTTGTAGTCGATACTCTGTCTTCTGTCCAATCGCTCTTAGGTCAATGTTCCTCTTCTTTGATCCATGCAGTCGGCAGCGACAGGATGTCAAGCTTCAAATCAAACATCGATCCATCCTCTGGCCTCAAGTGTACTAACCTTCTTTAGGTTAGGTTTTTTGTAACGAATAAGGTGTTGACGGGTCATATTGACCCCGATTTCGAACTTAGTTTTAAGACACATTTTCAACCAAATCTATCTGAGCTGGTACTTCAATTGTTTGTTAGAGCTTAAATTTTCAGTTTCTGGTAAATATTACCGTTTTTGACTGGGTTGGTCTGTGGGAATTGGTGCCGAATGAGGTTATGTTTGGCATCCATAGATGTATGACCAGTTATACTGATGTTCCAGATCTTCCGGAATCGTAATCCGGGACATCCAAGATCGATCGCATCATGTCTAAATTTAATATATACATTCTCATTTTTGTTTTGTTTGTGTTTATAATTAGGATTCTGTCAATAAACTTGCGATTTATGATGATGGTCCTGTATACATCTATGGATGCCAAACATGACCTTATTCGGCACCGATTCCCACAGACCAACCCAGTCAAAAATGGTAATATTTACCAAAAACTGAAAATTTAAATTCTAACAAACAATTAAATTACCAGTTCATATAGATTTGGTTGAAAATGTGTGTTTAAAACTGTGTTCGAAATCGGGGTCAATGTGACCCGCTAACACCTTATTCGTAACTTTTTTGTACAGCCCTTCACTGCCCATAAAAGCATAAGAGTCCCATATGGAAAATCAGCAAGCCGAGAAAAACGCTGTTCAAGATTTACAGTTTCATTAAGCTTTATGGATGGGACAACCATATTTGGTATTTTATCGATATTTTAAACCAACCTGGTTATTTTGCATTGTGATTTCTGTGGTGATACAGAATACAATCCAACAGATAACTCAAATTCGACAAAAATCCATACTCTCATGCTTTTATGGGCAGTTCAGGAATGAGCTAATATTTAAAACTCTATTGAAAATCGTTGCTCTCTATGAAAGAGGAAAAGTCAAGAAATTCTACACTTCTAGGTGCAAAACACCTAAAGAAGGTTAAATAACGACAACCGTCAACACATGTTGACACTGATCACTCCCTGTTGCACTACTTGTGCACATGCAACACTTCTTTGAAATTATAAAAAGAACGAATAGCAATCAACAAACATTAATTTGCAGAAACAATTAGTGAAAAATTGACGTGAGCGAAAAACAAAATTCGCGTCCGACGCGAAATTCACCACGTGCAGTATAATTCAAAAGTTCTTTTTAGATTACAGAATTGATAAAAATTGGTTAAATGAGTTAAACTTATCAATCAAATTCTGTTTTAAAAACTGTCCTTGCGTTTAAACCAAAATGAGAGGCTTATTGCTACCCCTACATTACTCAATTTCAAGCGCAAATAGCAAATACAAGTGCTAGTTACACCAAAAAAATTTAGGAAGCAATTGGTGCGGTGTGTACGTGTCAGTGAATCTTTCAATAAAAGTAATGACTTTTGCTGATTGTCGACAACTTCTCCTGAGTGAGAATCTTCGGAACCCTTCTTCCCACTAAATCTGTTCAACACACTTCGAATTTCTCCTGTAAGTTCTTTATGCATGGCTTCGGATCCAGAATCCTCGGCGATGCTTCGGGCAACCCTAAGCGCGTAATGTTTCAGACGAGAAATACACCTCTCATCTGGACCCTTCTCCAACTTCCTTCTCAAACCATCGATTATGCTAGAGACGCGATCGAACTCTTGTTCGATAGTAAACCGCGACGGATAATCCCGATTTTCCCTCACATCTTCGTAAAAAAGGTTTCGCAATAGTCGGTATTTGGCTTCCGAATCAGTTTTTGTTTCCTCAACCTTACCACGAATCATGAGCTCATAATCTACTTCCTCATTGGTTAAGTAGTCGGCTCCCGGAAACTTAGAAGCCATTGTATATATCTGAATATTTAAAAAATTATGAATGATATAGAAAATGCACAAAAATGTGGTAATGATAAAAATACAACCTTATCTCTAATTAATGTTCCCGTATAACGACATCAACACTCGAATATTCCTCAGAATCCCCAAAATATTTCTGTATCCTCAATAAATTTCTCAAAAATATGCCTGATGATATTTCTCCAAAATAAACGGTCTCCAAAATATGTTACATTACCCTAAATATTACATAAATTACAAAAAAAAGGAGTTTGTCTTCACATCTCGCCCTGAGCAGAAGCAAAAAATCGTCCCGCGCAAGTGAAACAGTCAATTCCACCTAAAAATCAATCGGTGCCTATCACACAAGCAGTCCATATAACAATAGCCTATACCTACTGTGCGATATAGTGATGAGTGACGGTGCCCAGCAAAAAGCAACCCAGATGCGGCCGAACTGTGTTGCTGTTGATTTTTCAAAATGCCCCGTAAGACCAGCCATTCGGGAAGTGGAACAGTTATTAAAAGTGCAGATGGAACTCAATCTGGCTGAAGTGAAAACCCTACAAATGCATCATATCAAACATTGCGTGCTGATTTCGTTCAACAACATTAACCAAGCTGAGTCATTCGCCTCGCGAAACAACATGCAGCACACCGCCGAATGCGTCAATGTTAAATATAGCATTCCCGTATACATCGAGAACGGCGCTGTAGAAGTTCGGGTTCATGATTTGGCTACGCGTACCCCTGACAGTAGAGGTGTGCGCCGATGCATTTTTAATCGGCGGCGGCGTAAGCGACATTTTTGGCCGGCGGCGGCGGCGGCGGCGTTGGCGGCGTCACGCCGTTGGACCTTATCGGCGGCGGCGCGTGTCGGCGTGACGAAAATTGACGCCTATGTAATTAAAAAAAATTCTTGACAGTACAATTCCTTTCCCAAATTTACGGTTTCTATTGTAACACACTTCACAGCACATACAAACAAACGTTACAGCTTAAAGAAAATCTAAAAAAAATCATCCCCCACTATGTACTAGCGACATCTGTTGAACACATTGCACAAAATGTAATTCTCGCAACCATAACAATTTTTTTTTTTTTTTGCAGTCTCTACGCATCGCTCGATCGAGATAGAAGTGTTTTGTTTTCGGTCTGTTGGAAAAAGAACAGTGCAGTAATCCGCGTTCAAGGTTATTTTGCCATTCTCTGCCTCTTCGAGGTTTGGACTTTTATTCTTTTGTGCGTGTGTTAATCGTTAGGCCACATTCCTCAACCTTTTGTTCGTAAAGCGAGGATTGAACAATAACCAGCTATTTAAGCTGGACTGGTACGTCGTGGGAAACGAGTATACAGATAAGTGAAATCTACCTTTTTGATACATTTACGGCTTTTTCCCGTCTGCGCGGGTGCTGACCCCGTGCGTTGACGGTGTCGATGGCTTCCTCCCCGGATGGCCAAATGGAGATCGAATCGACTCCTAAGGCTCTCCCCCGACCCAAACAATATCCAGAGCTCTCGACCGGTCCCTTTGTGGTCTTCTTTCGGCCCAAAACAAAATCGCTGAATCTATTACAGATTTCAAAAGACCTAACGGAACGGTTCTCGGCTGTGATCGAAATAAAAAAGGTCCGCTCAGACAGGCTGAGGGTCGTGCTGACTAACTCAAAGCAGGCAAACGATATTGCTTGCTGCGAGCACTTTACGAAGGACTATCACGTGTATATTCCAGCTGTGAAAGTACAGTCTGAAGGCGTTGTCACCGATGACAGTTTGACATGCGAGGATCTGCTGCAGTACGGGGTTGGCCGTTTCAGAGACCGCTTACTTCAGCCAGTGAAAATACTCGAGTGCAAGCGTTTGCACTCAGTAGTAGTTGCGGGGGATGGTTCAAAAACGTACCCCCAATCAAACTCTTATCGGTTGACCTTCGCTGGTACCGCTTTGCCAAATTACGTCCTCTTGCACAAGGTTCGTCTGCCTGTGCGTCTGTTTGTGCCGCGGGTCATGAATTGCACAAAGTGTAAACAATTGGGTCACACAGCCACCCATTGTAGCAATAAGGCCCGCTGTGGAAAATGCGGGGAGAATCATCTAGATGATTCGTGCAGTAAGAATGCTGAGAAGTGTCCTTACTGTGCAGAGAATCTGCATGATATCTCGGCATGTCCCGCGTACAAACTACGCGGGGATAAACTAAAACGTTCCCTTGCTGGACGATCCGAACGTTCTTTTGCAGAAATACTAAAGAAAGCTACACCACCAACCTCAACAAACATCTATGCTCACTTGCCTCCTAACGAGGGCGAGGCTGATGACCCACAAGAGGGAACATCTACTAGGGCGCCTAGAAGTTATAGGAAGAGGAGGAACATTTCCTCTCCTAAAGTTCGTTGTAAAGGCCAGAAGGTATCCCTTGACGGGACTCAGAAAGTCACATCTATTGGAAGTGTTGCAACCAAACCGAAGCAATTAGCTCCTGGTCTCGGAGGATTAAACTCAGAGAAGGAGTTCCCAGCACTTCCCGGAACATCAAAAATCCCAAGTGTTCCTCTGTTTCAGTTCGAGAATAATCGCGGCACTGGAATTATCAAACTCTCGGACATTGTGGACTGGATAATAAAAACTTTCAATATAACTGATCCTATTAAAAGTCTTATGTTAGCTTTTCTCCCTACAGTGAGAACATTTTTGAAGCAGTTGACTGCTAAATGGCCCCTCCTCTCAGCGATTGTATCCTTCGATGGCTAACTCATCGAACGAGGTCACGGATTTGATCACTGTTCTACAGTGGAATTGCAGAAGTATCATCCCGAAAATCGATTCCTTCAAAATTTTAATAAATAATTTGAGTTGCGATGCATTTGCATTATGTGAAACTTGGTTAACTTCCGACATAGATCTCAACTTCCACGACTTTAATATTATTCGCCTGGATCGAGACACCCCCTATGGAGGAGTGCTTTTGGGGATCAAAAAGCGCTATTCCTTCTACAGAATTAACCTTCCCTCGATAACAGGTATTGAAGTTGTCGCTTGTCAAGTAACAACCAAAGGCAAAGATCTTTGCATAGCTTCCATATATATTCCCCCCAACACCGCGATTGGGCATCGCCGGCTACATGACATCATAGAATCCTTGTCTGCACCGCGACTAGTTTTAGGCGACTTTAACTCTCACGGTACGGAATGGGGTTGCCTTTTGTGATGATAACCGTTCCTCTTTAATTCACAATATTTGCGACAACTTCAACATGACAATTCTAAACACGGGTGAAATGACACGGATTCCTCCCCCACCAGCGCGCCCAAGCGCATTAGATTTATCCCTTTGCTCGACCTCGCTAAAGTTAGAATGCGCGTGGAAGGTAATCCCTGATCCCCACGGTAGCGACCATCTGCCGATCATAGTCTCAATCAATAACGGCTCAAGGCCATTGGAAACAATCAATATTTCGTATGACCTCACACGAAATATCGATTGGAAGAGCTATGCTGCCGCGATATCCGACAACATCGAATCTACTCAAGAACTTCCTCCGGAGGAAGAGTACAGCTTTTTGGCTGGCTTGATTCTCGACAGCGCGAATCAAGCTCAGACTAAGCCAGTACCCGGCGCGAACATACAAAAACGTTCTCCCAATCCCTGGTGGGATAAAGAGTGCTCAGATGTGTACGCAGAGAAGGCCGCCGCGTTTAAGACCTTCCGGAACGACGGGTTACCCGCTAGTTTTCGACAGTACGCGACGTTAGACAAGCGAATGAAGAGTTTGATGAAAGCCAAAAAACGCGGTTATTGGCGCCGGTTCGTCGACGGATTAACGAGAGAAACATCGATGAGCACTCTTTGGGGAACAGCCCGACGTATGCGAAATCGAAACAGTACTAATGAGAGCGTGGAATATTCAAACCGTTGGATATTCGATTTCGCCAAGAAGGTTTGTCCGGATTCCGCCCCGGCACAGAAGATCTACCGCGCCGCGTCCCGTCACGATAACGCGAACGAAACACCTTTTTCGATGGTGGAGTTCTCACTTGCTCTCTTGTCGTGTAACAATAAAGCTCCAGGGCCAGACAGAATCAAATTCAACTTGTTGAAGAATCTGCCAGACTCTGCCAAGAGACGCTTGTTGAACTTATTTAATAAGTTTCTTGAGGCTAACATTGTCCCACACGATTGGAGGCAAGTGAAGGTCATCGCCATCCAAAAACCAGGAAAACCAGCCTCCGACCACAATTCGTATCGACCGATCGCAATGCTATCTTGTATCCGGAAGTTGTTCGAGAAAATGATCCTATCCCGCCTCGACAATTGGGTCGAAGCAAATGGCTTACTGTCAGATACACAATTTGGCTTTCGCAAAGGCAAAGGGACGAATGATTGTCTTGCGTTGCTCTCAACCGAAATTCAAATGGCCTATGCTAGTAAAGAGCAGATGGCATCAGTGTTCCTAGATATAAAGGGGGCTTTTGATTCAGTTTCTATCAACATTCTTTCAGAGAAGCTGCACCAGCATGGTCTTTCAGCGACTTTAAACAACTTTTTACTAAACTTGTTGTCGGAAAAGCACATGCATTTTTCGCATGGTGACTTATCGACATCACGATTTAGCTACATGGGCCTTCCCCAGGGCTCATGTCTAAGCCCCCTGTTATACAATTTCTACGTCAACGACATTGATGAATGTCTTGACAATTCCTGCACGTTAAGACAACTTGCAGACGATGGCGTGGTGTCTGTTACGGGACCCAAAGCTGTCGATCTACAAGGACCATTACAGAATACCTTGGACAATTTGTCTGCATGGGCTATTAAGCTGGGTATCGAATTCTCCACGGAGAAAACTGAGCTAGTTGTATTTTCTAGGAAGCGTGAACCAGCACAACTACAGCTTCTATTAATGGGTCAAACTATAGCTCAGGTCTTCACAGTAAAATATCTAGGGGTCTGGTTCGACTCGAAAGGTACTTGGGGATGCCATATTCGGTATCTGAAACAGAAATGCCAGCAAAGGATCAACTTTCTTCGTACAATAACCGGAACGTGGTGGGGTGCCCACCCAGGAGACCTAATTAGGTTGTATCAAACAACGATACTGTCGGTACTGGAATACGGATGCTTCTGCTTTCGATCCGCCGCGAACATACATTTCATCAAACTCGAAAGAATTCAGTATCGTTGCTTGCGTATCGCCTTAGGGTGCATGCAGTCGACCCATACGATGAGTCTCGAAGTCCTGTCGGGCGTTCTCCCGCTGAAAAATCGATTTTGGGAACTCTCATATCGATTGCTCATTCGATGCGATATCTTGAACCCGTTGGTGATTGAAAATTTCGAAAGGCTTGTTGAGCTCAATTCTCAGACCCGTTTTATGTCCCTGTACTTTGACTACATGGCGCAAAATATTAATCCTTCTTCTTACAATCCCAACCGTGTGCATTTCATAAATACTTCTGAATCTACTGTTTTCTTCGACACATCCATGAAAGATGAGATTATTGGAATTCCGGACCACATACGCCCACAAGTGGTTCCAAATATTTTTTATAATAAATTTCGAGAAGTCGACTGTTCTAAGATGTTTTATACTGACGGATCAAACCTCGAAGGGTCCACTGGCTTCGGTATTTTCAATCAAAAGTTCACCGCCTCCTACAAACTCAGTGACCCTGCTTCAGTTTACGCCGCAGAACTACCTGCTATTCAGTATACCCTTGGAGTCATTGACACATTACCCGCAGACCATTACTTCATCGTCTCGGATAGTCTGAGTTCTATTGACGCTATTCGCTCGATGAAACATGGAAAGCATTCCTCGTATTTTTTGGGGAAAATACGGGAGCTACTGAGTGCTTTATCTGACAAATCTTTCCAGATTACCTTGGTGTGGGTCCCTTCTCATTGCTCCATTCCGGGCAATGAGAAGGCGGACTCCTTAGCTAAGGTGGGTGCCATTGAAGGTGACGTTTTTGAAAGACCAATTTGCTTCCACGAATTTTTCAGTATTACTCATCAGAGAACCCTCGAAAGTTGGCAAACCTCGTGGAGCAATGGGGAGCTAGGAAGGTGGCTACATTCGATAGTCCCTAAGGTATCGACGAAACCTTGGTTCAAGGGGATGGATGTGGGTCGTGACTTCATTCGTGTGATGTCCCGACTCATGGCGAACCATTACACGCTGGATGCACATCTCCGACGTATTGGGCTCGTGGAGAGTGGTATCTGCGCTTGTGGCGACGGTTATCACGATATAGAGCACATAGTCTGGGCGTGCACCGAGTACAGTTCCGCCAGGTCTCGGCTTATGGACACCCTCCGGGCCCGAGGAAGACCACCCAACGTCCCGGTTCGAGATGTGTTGGCAAGCCGCGATGTCCTCTATATGTCCCTTATATACACCTTCATAAAAACCATCAATATCCAACTTTAACTGCCCCTTTTTCCTTATCATTCTCAGAAGCGCTCTCTTCCACCTGTACCATACACCCACGATGGTTTGATGCGACTCCAAGGCGACACAAAACATCCCTGTCGAATGAGCCAACAAACACGGGACCTAAAGCACGAACATCACACGCACAACTCGAAATGTAGCCGATCAACATCTGAGCCGCACTACGAAATCGTCTGGAGAAACCCCTGCCATCTCGAGAACGACCACCCGGCGTCCCAGTACATGATTCTTCCTGATGAAGACCACCCTGATTCTGTAATCCATCCGTTGATCTCCCGATGTCTGAAACTGAAATAATGTTCTCCCCTTGCCATGTTTGTCCACCCTACTTCCCCTGACTCTTATACACAGAAGTAACACCCCTTCCCCCCCCCCCCCAAATATCTTCATGAAGCATTTAGCTCTTCTTGCCTTTTCTAGTTTTAACTATTATATTATATGATCTCGTTGAAAATGCCCAACTCTACTACCACATAAAATAACTCTAATTAATGTCTCCGAATCTTTACAAAATTTAATCACGCCCTCTAATTATTTCTACTTTTAAGATAGTCGTAAAAATTTTCCCCCTTAGTTAAACATTATTTGCTCCAATAATCTCATTGCTAAAAATGTCAAACCGTATTGCCATAAAAACTAAATGACCCCTCTAATCTTACGAAAATTATACTACCCCCTTGTGTATATGTATAGCTATAAATTAGCCTTAGTTTAATTTCAAAAATCAATATGTAAGCCCCTAGTTTTAAGTAATTTAAAATGTAAAACAAAACAAAATTGGCACCTTTAAGCTAACGCAAACCTGCCTTATCAAATAAACGAATTGAAAAAAAAAAACAAATTTTTTTTCAACTGAAGCTCCAATAGTGCCCACCCTGCTTGCCAAATGCAAGATAATAAATGAAAGGTGGAACTATTTTTACAGTTGTAAAATTTGAAGAACGAAATAGAAAAATTGTCGATGTCGCATACTACGACTTCGCATGAAATAATGATTACAATGGACAAATTTGAAGAATGCAGAGTAACGACTGTATTTCAATGACCCGTAATAATTATTTATTGTTAAATTAAGCAACGGTAAAACAGTTTTTGTTTTGTTTGAGGAAATTAATTGTTGTTGTCGTTTCATTGTTTTTTGTTTCTATTTAGTCATCTTTACCGTAAGCCCGGAGACAATTGACAGCTCCCATATATTGAATTCATAAGCAAATTTTGGGATAATTTGGTGATGTCATGGCGGCTCGAATGGAGCAAAATTTGAAAAAGGCGCATCCCATTTATTATTTTGTTTTATTTATTATTTATTATTATTTTTATTATCTGTGGAAAATAATCAATTTAAGCATTTCTACCATTTCTTTTTGCTGCTAGAATTCTGATAAAAACACAAATTCTATTCAAAACGAATTGTTAAGCTTGGTGGTGATGTACTTTCATTGGCCAAAATGTTTTTCATTTACATTTCTCGAGATAAAAAGCACCAATGATTTAACGATTTCAAACTTCACACAACAAGAAAACCAAAACACGGTTAGGAAGGAAGAGAGCCGGTTGTTAAAAACAACGACTTCCAGCTAAATATTTAATAAGATTTATGTAACTTTGCTGACGGTTTTCAGTTAGGGATGAATTTATTCTCTAATAATAGTTTTTTTTATTCATATTTTGGAATAAGCCTTTTCTAAATGTTGTTATTGTCGCATTGATGGCATTCATAACACACGTAACGAAACACGCTTTTCTCTTGAAACTTTTTCGTTTCGCTGTTCGTGGTACTCATACAGAGAAGGCATCCCGCATAAATGTATACCATATGCCAACAATTGCATCAATCATTTCAAAACCATTTTCAATATGGTTCGTTCAACAATAGATTAACCATTGCCTAGTATAATATCGAACATAACCAGTGTCGTTTTTCCATACTCGACCGTACAAACAACGGGTTGTTAAGAACAGTCACTATACCAAAATGTGCTGTTTTCCGTATACATTTTGACAACATACCATTCAAGAACCATACAGATTATGGTGGCATGCATATTTTAGGTCTAGCGATGGATAAAATACTAGCTGGAGAAAAAATGTCTTCCCCTTTACATTTCAATTCTATCGATTGATGAAATATTATTTTGCTCTCGCCATCTGCTGAAGAATGCTTCGTCGACACTAAGTGGACTGACACTTTATCCAATTGAGCTATCTCCGTAATATTGTAAGACGAGAATTTTTGACCATCTTAAACTACAGATTTTTGTGAGCAGGGTAAACAGATATACGAATAATAAAGCCCACCAGAGCAATACTAACCTCTGACGCCAAAGGACAATGTAGTATACAAATCTCCAATATAGGATACACGGAAGGTATTGGAAATGGTAACTAAAATGGGTATGGTAGTATAACAGTTCAATTATAATGGTGAAATATATCAGTAGTATTCCCAATATGGTGAGCATTATACAAATGGTTTGGAAATGGTTCCGAAGATTTCTGGAATGGTATTTATTTATACGGGATACTAGCGACACCATCAAATCGGTGGTGCATATATAAAACAAGCACTATCTGTCAAGTTGTCTCTGGGTTGTTTATCGTCGCTCTTTTAGAATCCCGCAGATATCAGGTACCCTAACACGAGGCGTTATTATTGGCTTTACTGCGCAGAAATGTCACTTTTAATGATCGTGTAAGGACACCTTTCAAGGTAGACACATTACTGCATTTTCCAGGCTGGTGTTTACTTTTACTTCTTGTAAGTACAAAATCGCCACGATGATAAGGAATACGATTCCCTGACACTACATTTTCTTACAGCGTACGATCTGCTTCTATCATGAGTGTAAAGTATGCTTGATGTGCTGGAATCATACAGATCTACAGCCTGACGAAACCGGTGGTAATAGAGGCAATAAAATATTATTGTAAGAAACCCGTGACCAAACGCCATCTCTCATTCCTGACGAAACCTAAATATACAGTTACTATCAATCATAATCATTCCACGACTTGACGTGTTAGCTCCTGTTAGGTTGAAACTGAAAGTCTGATTGAAAATGGTCTGAGCGTATCTCAAGTTTTCGTAGCACCTGCACCCCGCCAATTTCTCCAGCAGTTCCGGGGACCAACAAATTCTAATCCATTGCATACATTCGATACACCGAACCAATTAAATTACTAACATCCTGTTATGTGCTTACTCACTGATCGGCATCGTGTTGTAACTTAAGAAATGGTTGCGAACAACTCGCACCTTGGGCACTTCTACAAGAATGAATTTCACATTTCCGGCCCATATTGTTTGTTTTGGTTTGCATGAGATTAAAAAGACCGTAGCGTTTTCGGGTGGGTGCGGAAACTAAGTAACGCATTCAGCTCTGTGTCAAAATCTCTTCACTAATGCCACCGATTTGTAATTGAAATCGACCGTTTTTTTCTACAAGTGATGAAAATTCATCTCGTGTTACGTCTTATTTGTCTGTGATACCGGGCTGGTGCAACTTACACTGAAAATCTTTCTTGAGTGGGGCTAGATCTTGTCGCGAAAAGACAAGATCACTTTGCTCAACTATTCTTCGAGAAAATTTTTTTAAAATAGGTCACGATTCAATCAATTATAAACAAACCTCGCATTGAAAATAATTTTTGTGTTTTCACAAAACTAGTTTAAGCGAAAAAAAGATGACATTATACTCAAATGTTTAGTAGGTGGTTGTGTCTGAATATGTTAAATATTTTTATGATTCTAATTCATAGCTCGATGAAACATTGATTTGTATTAACTTTATTGACTAAAACAGTCAAGAATTGAACGACGTGCAACGATTTTCGTAAATTCTCGTCGAGTTATCGTGATATTTTAGTCTTGAGCTTACCGTTGGATTTTTTACACAGAGTCACGTGCCTTATAGTTTTCTAAATAATTTCACAGACATGAATTGTGGCTAGGTAATGTATTTTGCTCAGAGCAGTTTCATTTAATTCCGAACATTTCTCTGAATTTTAACAAAGGAATAACAGGGTTACAGGTCCTAGTAATGTCTTTGTATCTAATGCTCGTGCCTATGAGACTGGCTGCTAGCAGTTGTACACAATAGCTCACATAGAAATTTCAAGCAGAGCGAATAATCCATGAATAATAGTCTGAGTTCCTTGTAATTGTTTACGCAAGTATAATAAGAATATGTGGAAAATTAATTACTTCATGAATTACATCATGAACAGTTTCACGAGCTCGACTGGTGAATCGTGTGTAGCATATCAGGAATTAAGAATCGGTTAAAAAATCAATGAATAATACACTGCGTTCCAGTGAAATTGATTACGTGCAAAGATTAGGATCAGGCACATAATCGTAAATTTCAGGCACATATAACTTTAAAGTGGAAGTTTTTTTTTTTTAAATTTGTGGACCATTTCACGCACACGAATGGTGAATCGAAACTTATATGCTCACAATCATAACCAGTTGACGAAACAAGAATGGATCTTTGAATTATATAACGAGTGTCGTGTAATGGTTTTCGAGAAAATATCAAGATTATTTCAATTTTGTAATCCAATTGACGACCACTAATACCAAATAATGATCAAGATGTGATAAATCATGAATCAGTTAACGTCGTATATTCGGTCCATAGACAATGTTCCTAGGTTTGTGGATAAAATTATGAGTCAACAATTTTAGAGTTCACGAATTGTCGGCGCGGGAAAAATGCATCGGCGGCGCGCCGCCGATCTACCGTTTGGCGTCGGCGAACGTTAAAAATTACCGGCGGCGGCGGCGTGGCGCGGCGGCGCACAGGTCTACCTGACGGCGCGATTAAAAAATACTTGCAAGCCAATGACCAAGCCAATTCCCTCTTACTGACCAAGCCAATTCCCTCTTACTTAAGCTTCACAGTGTTAGGAAGGGACGATGCTCTCATTCAACAGACATCAGTAGTCACGTACCCAGGGCAAATTCCTACGTGCCAGTTCTGCACGAAGAAGCTGCACCTCGGAAAACCTTGCGTAGAAACTGTTAAGGAAAACTCAAATCCAACTGAAATCAGCACACAACCATCTTACGCTAAACCACTAACAGCTGCAAAACCAACATCTATGGATCAAGCACCAACAACCAGCAACAACAACAACGAAACGAATGCCGATAACGAACATACTAAAACGACCCTTAAGAGTAAAACACAAACTGGAACATCCGACTGCGAGCAGCAGGAAAGTAGTACGGATGAGGACATGGACGTGAACGATAACGCGAAAGAAGCCAAACGAAATGAACCTCAACTTGGAGTGGACAACACTGGCAATATTTCGCCCCCTAGAAAAAGGATCTCAACACGCAGCAGAAAGCTGCGCCTGAACGAGACCAAAAATTTAACGTAGCTGTTTTTTTATTTATTGTAAAAAACAAACAATCGGTCTCGTCGAGCTACCGCATTTGGGCCTAAATAAATTTATTAATCATAAAAAAAATAAATTACAAAAATGAAACTAGACTAAATATGTGCATAAGAACGAAAATAAATGACGAAAACAATCATAACTTCAACAACATTCTCCAAATTATTCTTAAACTTCCGAAAAAAATCCTGCAGTTGGGTGCCAATTCGTAGCCAGCCCTGGTCGATCCCTAGCAAGCGTGCAGCTTATGCGCCACTTCCCGTTGGAAGACTGCACGCCAAAATTTGTTTGCCCGGATGAGACTCTTCTTAGGACGAGTCCAGACAGGCTTATCAAACATTAACTGCCAAAAGTGGGGTAGTCGACTCTATTATCAACTAGCAGCAATCATCAGAAAACCTAATCACCCTCAGAGAATACGCGGTGAGAAATTCCCCATACCTAACTTATCATCACTGGAACTGCAGCCACTCACCACCAGGTGGCACAAACATGCTGAAAGCGAAGCTTTCATCACTCATCAAATTCCGCCAAGCGGAAGACAGCGAACCAAAACGAAAACTACAGAACGAAGTGACGTAACCATACTTAAACGAGACTAAAACCTTGAGGGAGTACGTTTACACTAAACAACATTTATTTATGCTACAGGCGGAAAGATTTTCGTTTCTATTGCATATTTATATTTTTCCACTTTTAAAATTCTAGGCCTATCTTCTGTTTCTGTGTGCGTGTTCTCTCCCTAATTATGCTCATTGACCATATCGTGCTAATTTGTCCTTTCCAAAATTTTGTGACGTCACCTCACGGCTCCAGCGCTCAACTGCTATCCCGTATAAATAAATACCTTTCCAAAAAGCTTCGGAACCATTTCCAAACTATTCATATAATACTCACCATATTGTAATACTACTGATATACTCCTACATTATAATTCAACTATTAAACTACCATACCCATTTTAGTTACCATTTCTAATATCATCCGTGTATCCTATATTGAAGATTTGTATACTGCATTATACTTCTGTGCCAGAGGTTATTATTGCTCTAGCGATCTTTCTTATAGGTACATCTGTTTACCCTGCTCCAAAAACCTAGTGATTAACATGATCAAAAATCCTCTTCCTACAATATTACGGCGATAGCTCAGTTGGATAAGGCGTCAGTACACTTAGTGCCTACGAAAATTGCTTCAGAAGATGACGTGTAACACAATTCAACCTCTTCAATCGATAGAATTGAAATGTTGGAAGAGAAGCGATTTCTTTTCTCCACCTAATATTTTATGCATCGCTAGATCTAAAATATGCATGTTACCATAAATTATATGGTTCTTAAATGGTATATTGTCAAAATGTATACGGAAAAAAGTACATTTTGGTATGGTGACCGTCAGAGTCGAAAAATGTTTTTTTCGTTTACCAAAATCCGACGAAAATGACGAGCGAGCGATGCTACTTTCTAAACCACTAGAACATTACGAAACCGAAAATGAGACAACGGCCTACGACAAAGCATGCGGGTAAATTCAATTTCATTTTTTCCTCCACACATTCGTTTTCGCTTCGAAATTGAGAACGACATTAGTCTCTTCGCCTAGCACATAGCGCTGACCAAACAAAAAGAAACTAGTAACGATATTTATTTGTCGTTGTTCGATTTGGGAGAATAGCAAGCTAGCGATGATATTGGACGACTGAAGGGGCAGTGGTGTGCGTATTTCCTGTGTTTGCGGCGTTCTAGTTGCATTTTATGATGCACATTGCTATAATTTCATTTAATGAAAATTAAAATAAATATCAAAACTACTGATTTGAAATTAAAACGAGATTGAATTTTCGTATTGTCATAGGAAAACGAAAGTCACTACTTCTGCTACTCGCATTCATAGAATCGAAAGAAGAAGGAGCGTTGTCTTCATTGTTTCCCTTTCTGTGAATTTAGTAACGAAGGAGGCAGCGAAAAGACGAAGGTGAATTCAGTGAATTTCATCGTTCATTGAATGGGTATGAGAATTTTCGGCCCTGGTGACCGTTCTTAACAACCCGTTGTTTGTATGGTCGAGTATGGAAAATCGATAATGGTTATGTTCGATATTATACCAAGCAATGGTTAATCTATTGTCGAACGAACCATATTGAAAATGGTTTTTAAACGTTTGATGCAATAGTTGGCATATGGTACACATATATGCGGGATCGCTTTGCACCCGGGTGGCTTAATTTATCAAAGGGGTTGTGTGTGGCAAGATCGGTTTTGTTATCCACCAAGGCCCATCCACCAAGAGACATCACTTCTACCCAACTATAGGCGTAATTGTATCTATTTCTGACATTGAGTAGCTCGAAACAAACCGGTTTTTGTATAAAAATGCTGATATGGAGAAGTCGTTTCGATTTAAATTTGAAATGTGACTCCAGTATTATGAATTATGGCTAAAACAGAATTGGTGTGATTTTACCTCGATTTGATTCGACCCAACCATACAAAATCCTGGAGGATAGGGCTCTGAAGTAAATTCTAGATACAAGCGATGTGTAGAACAGATCCTTATGATCCTGGCAACGTGTCCTGATGCAGCTAGTCAAGGCCATTTATATGTGGAGTGACCTCAGGAGTCAATCAAAATGATTTTTTTCGATTTTTATTAACCCAAGCACAAAAAATCCTGGAGAATTGGACTCTGAAGTAAATTCTAGATACAACCAATATACAGAACAGATCCTTATGATCCTGGCAACATGTCCTGATGCAGCTAGTCAAGGCCATTTATATGTGGAGTGACCTCAGGAGTCAATCAAAATGATTTTTTTCGATTTTTATTAACCCAAGCACAAAAAATCCTGGAGAATGGGACTCTGAAGTAAATTCTAGATACAACCAATATACAGAACAGATCCTTATGATCCTGGCAACGTGTCCTGATGCAGCTAGTCAAGGCCATTTATATGTGGAGTGACCTCAGGAGTCAATCAAAATGATTTTTTTCGATTTTTATTAACCCAAGCACAAAAAATCCTGGAGGATGGGACTCTGAAGTAAATTCTAGATACAACCAATATACAGAACATATCTTCAGCATACCTACCGCATAACGAATCATCTCCTTCTGATGATTTCAAAAGCATTGTATCATATTGTAGCAGAAATGGGCTTCCGCTCATTATCGGCAGTGATGCGAATGCTCATCACATCATTTGGGGCAGCTCAGACATCAATCTGAGAGGCTCTGAACTGATGGAGTACATAAGTAGTACAAATCTCCATATTCTGAATGTGGGAAACCGACCAACTTTTGCGAGGTCTGGGAGGGAGGAGGTGTTAGACATAACACTTTGCTCTGATAGAATTTTGCATGAACTGGGAAATTGGCAGGTTCCAAATGAAACTGAACCGTCTCTATCCGATCATAAATATATATTTTTCGAGCATTTTGATGTCACCTTCAATGTGGTGACCTATCGTAATCCTAAATCTACAAACTGGGACCTCTTTTTGGAAAACTTGGCGACTAAATTTCATGGATATTTTCCAACAATTAGTCAACTAGACGACTTAGATGACGTCGTGGATACGACAAACTCATTCATATTAGCATCCTACGAAGAAGCTTGTCCACTTCGTACTGTTAAATCGACTAGGGGAACCCCTTGGTGGAGGGCTGAGCTTGAAAGAATGAAGAAAGTTATGAGAAGAGCTTGGAATCGGCGTCAGCGTGATGACTCCAGGGCTTTCAGGTCAGCTCGTAGTGCATATAAGAAATGTCTTAGATCTGCAGAACGGGCTGGCTGGCAAAGCCTATGCACTAATGTCTCTAGTCTGAACGAGGCTAGCAGATTAAATAAAATTCTCTCCAAATCGAATGATTTTCAGATGAACTCCTTGGAAACCAGAGATGGTGTTTATGTGACGGACGAAAAAGATGTTCTTAATTGTCTCTTCGACACACACTTTCCAGGCTGTATCGATCCGGAGTTGATCAACGTTCACAGATCTCATTCTGGTGATTCGGACTCGTGGGCGTTAGCACGCACATTGGTTTCCACTGAATCGGTCAAGTGGGCAGTTGACAGCTTTGCTCCATACAAATCACCCGGAAAGATGGGATACTTCCCGTGCTACTGCAAAAGGGATTTGATATTCTTAAACATGTCTTGAAAAAGATTTTGCTTTCCAGTCTTGCTACCGGGTATATCCCGAAAGCATGGCGAGAAATAACTGTTAGATTTATTCCCAAAGGGGGGCGCTCAAGCTATGAAGAAGCCAAGAGTTTTAGGCCAATCAGCTTAAGTTCTTTTCTTCTGAAAGCTTTGGAACGGATAATCGATCATCACATCAGGAACGTTAGTTTAGTTGAATATCCACTGCACAAAATGCAACATGCATATCAGTGTGGGAAATCCACGATCACTCTGCTTCACGATGTTGTTTACAACATTGAGAAAGCCTTCTCGCTCAAGCAATCTAGCTTGGGTGTATTCCTAGATATTGAGGGTGCTTTTGACAATGTGTCCTTCCAGTCTATTCTGGAAGCGACGCGCGGTCATGGGATACCTGCATGTATCTCAGGTTGGATAAACGCAATGCTTAGTAACCGCATGCTTTGCTCGTCAAGGATCTGTTCTGTATATTGGTTGTATCTAGAATTTACTTCAGAGTCCCATTCTCCAGGATTTTTTGTGCTTGGGTTAATAAAAATCGAAAAAAATCATTTTGATTGACTCCTGAGGTCACTCCACCTATAAATGGCCTTGACTAGCTGCATCAGGACACGTTGCCAGGATCATAAGGATCTGTTCTGTATATTGGTTGTATCTAGAATTTACTTCAGAGTCCCATCCTCCAGGATTTTTTGTGCTTGGGTTAATAAAAATCGAAAAAAATCATTTTGATTTGATTGACTCCTGAGGTCACTCCACATATAAATGGCCTTGACTAGCTGCATCAGGACACGTTGCCAGGATCATAAGGATCTGTTATGTATATTGGTTGTATCTAGAATTTATTTCAGAGTCCCATCCTCCAGGATTTTTTGTGCTTGGGTTAATAAAAATCGAAAAAAATCATTTTGATTGACTCCTGAGGTCACTCCACCTATAAATGGCCTTGACTAGCTGCATCAGGACACGTTGCCAGGATCATAAGGATCTGTTCTGTATATTGGTTGTATCTAGAATTTACTTCAGAGTCCCATTCTCCAGGATTTTTTGTGCTTGGGTTAATAAAAATCGAAAAAAATCATTTTGATTGACTCCTGAGGTCACTCCACATATAAATGGCCTTGACTAGCTGCATCAGGACATGTTGCCAGGATCATAAGGATCTGTTCTGTATATTGGTTGTATCTAGAATTTACTTCAGAGTCCCATTCTCCAGGATTTTTTGTGCTTGGGTTAATAAAAATCGAAAAAAATCATTTTGATTGACTCCTGAGGTCACTCCACCTATAAATGGCCTTGACTAGCTGCATCAGGACACGTTGCCAGGATCATAAGGATCTGTTCTGTATATTGGTTGTATCTAGAATTTACTTCAGAGTCCCATCCTCCAGGATTTTTTGTGCTTGGGTTAATAAAAATCGAAAAAAATCATTTTGATTGACTCCTGAGGTCACTCCACCTATAAATGGCCTTGACTAGCTGCATCAGGACACGTTGCCAGGATCATAAGGATCTGTTCTGTATATTGGTTGTATCTAGAATTTACTTCAGAGTCCCATCCTCCAGGATTTTTTGTGCTTGGGTTAATAAAAATCGAAAAAAATCATTTTGATTTGATTGACTCCTGAGGTCACTCCACATATAAATGGCCTTGACTAGCTGCATCAGGACACGTTGCCAGGATCATAAGGATCTGTTATGTATATTGGTTGTATCTAGAATTTATTTCAGAGTCCCATCCTCCAGGATTTTTTGTGCTTGGGTTAATAAAAATCGAAAAAAATCATTTTGATTGACTCCTGAGGTCACTCCACCTATAAATGGCCTTGACTAGCTGCATCAGGACACGTTGCCAGGATCATAAGGATCTGTTCTGTATATTGGTTGTATCTAGAATTTACTTCAGAGTCCCATTCTCCAGGATTTTTTGTGCTTGGGTTAATAAAAATCGAAAAAAATCATTTTGATTGACTCCTGAGGTCACTCCACATATAAATGGCCTTGACTAGCTGCATCAGGACATGTTGCCAGGATCATAAGGATCTGTTCTGTATATTGGTTGTATCTAGAATTTACTTCAGAGTCCCATTCTCCAGGATTTTTTGTGCTTGGGTTAATAAAAATCGAAAAAAATCATTTTGATTGACTCCTGAGGTCACTCCACCTATAAATGGCCTTGACTAGCTGCATCAGGACACGTTGCCAGGATCATAAGGATCTGTTCTGTATATTGGTTGTATCTAGAATTTACTTCAGAGTCCCATCCTCCAGGATTTTTTGTGCTTGGGTTAATAAAAATCGAAAAAAATCATTTTGATTGACTCCTGAGGTCACTCCACCTATAAATGGCCTTGACTAGCTGCATCAGGACACGTTGCCAGGATCATAAGGATCTGTTCTGTATATTGGTTGTATCTAGAATTTACTTCAGAGTCCCATCCTCCAGGATTTTTTGTGCTTGGGTTAATAAAAATCGAAAAAAATCATTTTGATTTGATTGACTCCTGAGGTCACTCCACATATAAATGGCCTTGACTAGCTGCATCAGGACACGTTGCCAGGATCATAAGGATCTGTTATGTATATTGGTTGTATCTAGAATTTATTTCAGAGTCCCATCCTCCAGGATTTTTTGTGCTTGGGTTAATAAAAATCGAAAAAAAATCATTTTGATTGACTCCTGAGGTCACTCCACATATAAATGGCCTTGACTAGCTATATAAGGACTCGTTGGCAGGATCATAAGGATATGTTCTGTATATTGGTTGTATCTAGAATTTACTTCAGAGTCCCATCCTCCAGGATTTTTTGTGCTTGGGTTAATAAAAATCGAAAAAAATCATTTTGATTGACTCCTGAGGTCACTCCACATATAAATGGCCTTGACTAGCTGCATCAGGACATGTTGCCAGGATCATAAGGATCTGTTCTGTATATTGGTTGTATCTAGAATTTACTTCAGAGTCCAATTCTCCAGGATTTTTTGTGCTTGGGTTAATAAAAATCGAAAAAAATCATTTTGATTGACTCCTGAGGTCACTCCACATATAAATGGCCTTGACTAGCTGCATCAGGACACGTTGCCAGGATCATAAGGATCTGTTCTACACATCGCTTGTATCTAGAATTTACTTCAGAGCCCTATCCTCCAGGATTTTGTATGGTTGGGTCGAATCAAATCGAGGTAAAATCACACCAATTCTGTTTTAGCCATAATTCATAATACTGGAGTCACATTTCAAATTTAAATCGAAACGACTTCTCCATATCAGCATTTTTATACAAAAACCGGTTTGTTTCGAGCTACTCAATGTCAGAAATAGATACAATTACGCCTATAGTTGGGTAGAAGTGATGTCTCTTGGTGGATGGGCCTTGGTGGATAACTAATCGTACTAAAAATTTAGAACAATTTTGCTTGGAGGATGAAACTTGGTGGATAACAAAACCGATCTGACGGAAACGGACCGTTCTTCCTCCCGGTGGCGTGAGGGTGCCGGGTTCGAATTCGTCCTGCGTTTGGACCTGTGCACGTGTGATTTTTTTCCTCTCTCCTTCTTCTTGTTCGTAGAAGCTGTGCGAAATAAAAAATGCCGTCTGGCTATTGCACAACGGGGTCATTAGCACATGTGGGCGTCAATGGCATGGAACTTTGAGCACATTTACCTTTTCTACTATTTCTCCTGCACACACTTTCCTACGCACGCACTATCTACTCAACTTTAAACTTGACCTGAGATGGGAGAGCAAAGAATTAGACCAATTCACAGTACTATCACGTCACATTAATTACTTTGGACAAGCTAAACCGGACAAAACTACGCGCACTTTCACTATGTTTGGCGGACTGGGACGAAATGGACTAGCAGCGTTAAGCCTCAGATTAGGGAAGGTAATTTCGTACGAACTTACAAGAAGTGCGTATTTTCCCGCAAATTTCTTCGGGCAAGTTCGGAAATCAACGACCCTACTAGCTGTTTTATTCTGTCAGCTAACCTTTGGCTCTATCTGTTCCTTTCCATCATGCATTCCAAGCGAAGGATCGTCATGGTTTTCGTCTTCAGGAGAATCTCAACAGGCAATTTAATTTCTTCCCCTCGCGGAGAGGAGTATTTGCTAGGGTGTTGCGCAAGAGTCGATCAACGGTAGGTTGTCTAACGCTTGGTGCAAACAAATCAGACTGGTTCTACTAAATTTGAAAAATATTGCTGAATATGACATGACCGCTACACTATTTCAGCAATCTCCCCTATCCAAATCCCTGATACAGTTGCTACTCCGATGTTGGCATTAATTCGCGTTTTGATTGTTTTCCCCAAGTATAATACAACAGGCAAATTAGAAGGTATTTCCTCTAGTTATAATTCAATTCAATAATTATTGCTTTTCAAAACAAATGCCTGGTCCGTAAAAATGTTTGTAATTGCTCCTCTTCTAGTTTTAATAATTGAATATCGAAATGCATTTCTAGTTCGAAGATAGTTTGAGACCTGCAGAATTGTCATTCTAGTTTTGAAATAATTTCAAATTGTATCCTCAATTGTAAGAAATCATGTAACACAAAAAATAAATAGATTGAATTTAAGCGACAGTCAACAGCACTATTCGCAAATATGCATGCACGAGGCATTTCACGTGAATTTGTTTTGTTGTCTTTTTTCGAATGCAACTAAGGCGCAATGAAATCAAGACTCCTCAAAACTCTCATTTTGCTCAATGAACTAAAATCTTTCTCCACCGAATCACCAAATGGTATTTTGAAAAGACACAGTTCTGTATTACTGAATGTTTAATTATAGCAATGCTCTTTGTTCTCTAATTAACCCTCAGGTCTTTCAGGCCCGGCGAGTTACAACTCCACAATTCTAGTTTCAATTAAGTTGTAATAATAGAAGTTGCAATGATCCAGTGTTTTCGGAATGGTAATTCTCTGGCTGGTAAGCTGATTTCAGCTTGCCTTTTTAAGGGTTGAAACTACAAAAATTTAAAATTAGATTTTACTCTCCCCAGCACTAGTTGAGCGGGTGTTCTTTTTAGTTTAAAACTCAAGCCACGTCATATCTCAAACGTTACTGGACTAGATTTCATTTAAAACTGTACTACCAACGAAACGAATGAATGGTTCAATTTGTGTGGCTTTCACTAGAACTCCCATACGACTTAGACAGCATAAAACGCTGCAATTTGCCGCGGATGTCCGGCTTCATTTTTGCGCTGAGCTAACGATGCTTCCGGAATGCAGTTTGCTTATTTTTTCAAGCTGAGTTCATTGGGCAAATTTTGCATGGTTTTATATGGACAGTTTTTGTTATAATTTACTTGCAAAACACGCCGTTGTTAATATTCTAAATTAAAGTCACATATTTGCAATGAAAACGGAAATTACAAAAAAAAAACAAAAAAACATGAATAAAATTAATCCCAAAAGTTGTACAAAAACCAATGGAAAATATTTTCCATAAACATTAGCCAATTGAATGGATGCAATTCCACGGTTTAATTTACCGAATTAATACTAACGATTATGCTTCCAATTGAATTGAATTGAAAAAAAATAATCAGCATCAATCACATCATTACATTCATCGGCTCAAGACTCACTTCACCTCGTCCCGGGCATCCCTTCCCAGCGCGCGAAGCGAAAATTCAGCGATCCATTAACAAATTGGGCCAGCCTCCTGGGAATGAGTGTGGAAAGCTGCTCGCATTTTTCCGAAGGGCCAATTTCAATTTCAATTTCGCAGCTCGTAGTCCCAATCGATTATGAACGGCGACGCACCGTCCATGTCAAATTGGCGCACTTCCGCCAGGAGGGGCCGCCGTATGGAAAACGGGAAACGTGCTGCGAATATGATTGCAACGTGCGTATAAGAACTTTCGGGTGATGGGGAGAAGAAGAGGCGCCGCTAGACAGTTGCCAGGGGCATTTTTTTTTTTCGATTGTCCCTCTAAACACTAGAGGATTTTCGTAATGAAAGTTGAATCGAATTGGAAAATTCCTAATCAACATTCATTGTTGTGCTTCCGATTTACTCAAACGTAGTTCTAACACATGGATTTTACGTCAACCTAACATAAACTCACAAAAGGAACCAGATGAATCAATTCTCAGTGTTTTGCCTTTCTCATATAGAAAGGTTATGTCATCACTCCAGAAATCGTTAACCTAATCCCGGCCCGGAGGTCCGAGTTTCATATACCATTCGACTCAGTATGTCTAGATCGGAAAACTGTCCGCGTGTTTTTAAATTGTAAAGGTTATCCCACATTCCATCAGAAGTATAGTTCAGAGTGTATTGTTCACACTATCGCCGTCAGTTTTTTGAAAATTGGAAAAAATGGTGTCACCCGAAAAGCAACGCCGTGAATTGATTTCGCGCAAGCACCTGGAAAATGCTTAACTCTCTCATCGGGACATCGAACAACAACTCGGAATCGTACAGTAAACGGTGAGTCGTGTGATTAAACGTTACTACCAAACTCTGAGCATCGAACGGAAGGAGAAATGCGGTCAGAATGGATGTTCTATTAGTGATCAGAATCACAAGCGTGTCCTTCGCTCAGAGAGCCAAGGACCGGAAGGAACTGCATTAGTACAAAGTGCTGAAGGCTCCAAATCGTGACGAACGGCAAAATAAGGTGGGAAAGTCACAGGTCCAGGAACAGTACACCCATATACTGACGAAGCCTCACTGTCTCATCATGGATGATGAGACTTACGTCAAGGCAGACTTCCGGGGTCTTCACCACTCAGCACAAGTTTGATATTCCCGAGGAAGTAAGGAAGCAGCAACTTTCAAAGTTTCATGATTTGGCAAACGATCTGCTCATGTGGTAAACGGAGTGCGTCATTCGTGACTACCGGGACGTTAAACGGGGAGGTCTAACTCAAGAAGTGCCTACCGAAGCGTCTGCTTGCTCTGTTGAAGCATCACGAGGGCCCTACGATCTTCTGGCCAGAGCTAGCTTCTTGCAGCTATTCAAATGTTGTCCTGCATTGGTACGAAGCCAACGGGGTCAGTTTTGTACTCAAGGACATAACAGCTCCCCCCCACAATGCCAGGCTTGCTGTGTATTGGCTATGTGTGGGACTCACGACTCACTTCTGTGCTTAACCACTTAAACACGCCTCACCTGTTTCTCTAGCTCACGAGATTTCGGCAGCTTATTCGGAACCTCACTTGATCCATGAACCATTTAACCCTTCTCTTGCTTTTCGTCTTCCTCTATTATGTCGCCATTTAGCTCTCGTCATAGTGAACCGTTTAGTAGCTGATTTCATGAGCCATTTACCTCCTAGTTCTGCGAGTCATTCAGTCCCCAGGCTTATCACTCGCATAATCCCCGTCAGCCTCAGCCAAAATAGAATACACCCTACTGTAGTGTGTATTCCCTATCCCGATTCCGATGCTGTTCTCGTGAGCCATTTAGCTCTCCGCTTCGTCCCGGTCTACTAGATCTAGTCCTCGGCCTATTCAACGGACCAGCCAGTAGGTACTGAGGTTTGTCCAGCAGTTCCGGGTGGAGCATAGTTTCCGGTTCACTGGCGCCCACTGCTAGCTGTTTTATGCGATCAACTCGCTCCAAACCCCAGAGGTGGATCTTTCATACTCACGAGCTACCCGACAGGGTGTCAAGGTCAGTCCGGCGATTCCGCTGAAGCCTGGCGCCTGGTTCGCTGGAACCCCGACGACCCGAACCCAGTGCTTCGTCGCGCATTACTCAACTGTTCCCCGGTGGTGGACCTAATGTACACCGGCGGAGAGTTCGCCGGCGACGGAATTTTTCTCGAGCCCGATTTGTTGTTTTACGGAGGCCTTTTAGTCGGCGGCGCTACTTTATTGGTTCCTTTACCACTGTAGTTCGGAGAGTATACTCGACACTACTCTGTTGACCGTATCCCGGATATCCTCATCGTGGCATATATTTTCGACGAAATTGTTGACTATCACGCTGGGCATACCCCTTCAAATTTCTTCGAAACTAGGGCATTCGAAGACCACGTGTTCTGGCGTCTCTTGTATGTTCAGATACTTCGGGAAGGGGGTGACGAAGCATGCCCAAACCGATGCAGATACATCCGGAAGAAACCTTGCCTGGACAAAACTGCGTGAAATGTAAGTTCACCTCTGCCATTTAGGATAAGTCGTTAGGGCCACCTTCCTTTCTCTTCGTTGTCCCACTCTTGCTGCCACTTAGCCCACGAGTCTGCTTTGACCAGTCTCCTTGCATTTCTACTATTCCTCCGCTGGTAGCATTCCATGTCTTCAACCAAAGTGATGCAGATGGGAATTATCCCGGCAATGAGGCATATCGCCTCTGACGACATCGTCGTTCTGTACGATTTCGCGACACGAATAGCTGTTAGGCGAAATGTGCTTATCAACTTCGTCCGGTTCTGCTTTGAGTTTAGCACAGCAGCCCAGGCCGGTACGCCATACCTCAGTATTGATGATGAAACACCCGCCAGGAGACGTCTTGTTTAGCATCTTGCTCCTCCGATGTTCGGCATAATCCGTTAGTTGTTCTCGCAGCCTTCTCCCATACATAGCCGACATGGCTGTTGTAATCCAACCGATCGTCGACTATAACACCCAGGTGCTTCAGCACACGCATCGATGGTGTTGAGTGTCCCCCGATGCTGATCAAGACGCGCAGAATTTCTTTAAGTTGTTGGCCAGCACTACCTCCGTCTTGTAGTGAGCCAGCTGCAACTTGAAATCAACCATCCAGCTTTCCATGATGCTTATTGTTTCTGCCGAACACATTTCCACTTCCTCAAGAACCTCACCGGTCAGAACAACGACATCTGCAAAACTGACGATCTCGAATCCGCTGGGAAGTTGCAGCTATAACACTAACACTTATATTCCAGAGCGTTGGGTCGAGTATGGGGCCCTGAGGAACTCCCGCCGTGACCCCTGCCTCATGTTCGTCTCATAGCCCAGTACTCGGTTCTGAACCTGGCCCAAATAGTCCGGGACCCGCATTCTATGTAGTACTAAGGCGATAGCCGCTCAGCTGGCACTGTTGAAGGTCTTTGGTTCAATGCTTCCTCCGCGCTCGCTATGACTGTGCGGATGGCGTCCACCGTCGAGATCTATATCCGAAATCTGAACTGCCTCTGCGATAATCCATTCTCACGTTCAGCGTAGTTCGTCAGCCTGTTGAGAATGATCCTTTTCTGAAGTTTACCATGAGTATCCAGCAGGTATGTAGGTCGATACGCTGCTGGATCTCCTGGTGGCTTCGCTGATTTTGGCAGTAATACCAGCTTCAGGATCGTCTGTAGAACTATCCTGACTATATCTGGGAACGCCAGGATCGCAGTCTTCAGTCTTCATGTTGAAGATACTGTCCGGACCGGGAGCTTTCTTCACTTGCAGATCATATACCACTATAAGAAGTTCGGCGTTGGTGACTCGATTGTCACCAGCATTTCCACCGTCTAGACAATATGGCGCATTGTGACAATAATCTTTTCCCCTCCCTCGCACTAAGGTGTAGTTTTTTCTGTTGATGCATTCAAAATCTCTTTGTTCAAAAGTGGATGCAAAGGACGTGTTGGTCTTCCTAAGCAAGTGTATTTTCTTTTTCCGATATAAGGATCCACGGGGTTACGCCATGGTTATGTTTTAAGAGTAAAGCGATGGAATCTTGCTTGCACGGCTTAAAGTCTGTTAATCCAAATCCCCGCGAAAGGACTCTAAACAACAGAAACTGAAGCTTCCAGAACAGACCGAACAGGTGAAAAATATTGCGCACGCAGGCAATATGGATCAGTGAACTCTTTGGCAATTCTTTTAATGAAACTGAAGATTCTAAATAGAATATTAACATTTGCTGTAACATAAGAATAGTGATCTCTGGAAGACGTCTGAGACTCTAGAAAAACACCAAGGTCTCTGACGACTCTCAGACTCAGAAATAACGTAACTCCAGAGGATTGGCTTTTTTTCTAGGTATTAAATAGTTCACCGAGCACTGACATACATAATCAACAAATTTCCATTACACCAATCACATAAATCATCTAGATGTCGCATTCTATGTAGTACTAAGGCGATAGCCGCTCAGCTGGCACTGTTGAAGGTCTTTGGTTCAATGCTTCCTCCGCGCTCGCTATGACTGTGCGGATGGCGTCCACCGTCGAGATCTATATCCGAAATCTGAACTGCCTCTGCGATAATCCATTCTCACGTTCAGCGTAGTTCGTCAGCCTGTTGAGAATGATCCTTTTCTGAAGTTTACCATGAGTATCCAGCAGGTATGTAGGTCGATACGCTGCTGGATCTCCTGGTGGCTTCGCTGATTTTGGCAGTAATACCAGCTTCAGGATCGTCTGTAGAACTATCCTGACTATATCTGGGAACGCCAGGATCGCAGTCTTCAGTCTTCATGTTGAAGATACTGTCCGGACCGGGAGCTTTCTTCACTTGCAGATCATATACCACTATAAGAAGTTCGGCGTTGGTGACTCGATTGTCACCAGCATTTCCACCGTCTAGACAATATGGCGCATTGTGACAATAATCTTTTCCCCTCCCTCGCACTAAGGTGTAGTTTTTTCTGTTGATGCATTCAAAATCTCTTTGTTCAAAAGTGGATGCAAAGGACGTGTTGGTCTTCCTAAGCAAGTGTATTTTCTTTTTCCGATATAAGGATCCACGGGGTTACGCCATGGTTATGTTTTAAGAGTAAAGCGATGGAATCTTGCTTGCACGGCTTAAAGTCTGTTAATCCAAATCCCCGCGAAAGGACTCTAAACAACAGAAACTGAAGCTTCCAGAACAGACCGAACAGGTGAAAAATATTGCGCACGCAGGCAATATGGATCAGTGAACTCTTTGGCAATTCTTTTAATGAAACTGAAGATTCTAAATAGAATATTAACATTTGCTGTAACATAAGAATAGTGATCTCTGGAAGACGTCTGAGACTCTAGAAAAACACCAAGGTCTCTGACGACTCTCAGACTCAGAAATAACGTAACTCCAGAGGATTGGCTTTTTTTCTAGGTATTAAATAGTTCACCGAGCACTGACATACATAATCAACAAATTTCCATTACACCAATCACATAAATCATCTAGATGTCGGTGAAGTGTAAATAATCTGCTGTGGGTCGTAGAGTAAGAAACTGTTTTAGATCGTGAGTGTATATGAGTATGCATCCTGGTGTGATAACATAGGAAACATCATTGAAGGATAGAGAGAATAGCAAAGGTCCGAGGTTACTTCCTTGGGACACACATGACATATTAATAACACTGTATGATTCATTATTCTTAAGCTTTACAGATAGGCGAGATATGATTTGATCCATCCGGTAAAGTCAGATGTAGCACCCAGTAGTTTGATCTTTGCAAGTAGAAGTAGTAGATCTACACGGTCGAACCTAATTTTTTGGAAATTTCGGCTTACCTATATCTGGCTTGGATAACTGTATAGATAAAAGATGTATTCAGTAAAGTTGCTCAAAAAAGATTTTTTTTTTCAAAAATGGGAACTCCTTTTGAGGAGAAGTTAAGACACCAATCCTAAAACAAATACCATTTGCTGATTGCTGTAGGTCAAGGTCAGAAAGTATGTATGAACGTCTTTTTTCCAAACTGGGGTCTACTGTGCGACGTTTCATAATGGCTCACGCGGCTTGGTTCGACAGAAACAGACCGATGCAAAGGTGTGTAAACTAGGGTAAAGAGCCTATTGAAGCGTTAGCCCGGCTTCATTGGGAAAATTCTCGGAAACTGGCGGGCTGGTTTGTGGTATGACACTTTACTCTTTTTTGTCCTAAACAGGGCGAAATTGTTCCACAAAGTTCACTCAGCTAGTTTAGGAACACTCAAAGGACTACTGAATGTATGATGGAAAGGAAGCGTGCGCAAGCGAGACGAACAGATGCGTGCGTTGCTGCTGCGGTGTGCTAACAGCAGTCAGTGTTGCTGGTTTACCCGATGATTCTAGACATTTCTGTTATTGGTTCGTGGCATTTCGTGATGACGGAGGAATGTTCTGGAATATACCGGAGCTGGTGCGAATAGAGCCAGTTTTGAATCTATTAGGGAGGGTGCCACACTATTTCATTAATTACTCAACTTACAACGGTGGAATGCATTTAACCCATTCATGCCCATGTTGTTTGTGGACAACAACGTTTTAAACAGGTATAACTTTTGATTGAGGCAAGATTTTCTCACAAAACCAAGTGTGACTATTGCCTTTCGTTTGAGTATTAACAGTTGTAAAGATCAGCACTAGAACTGAAGTTATCATAATTAGTCTGACTGGGTTCCGGTGGAGCAGTGCTGCCAGGGACAGTTTACGTTGACGACGGAAAATAATTGTTTCATATTTCTTTGTTATGTTGCAATATTATTAAAAACTGATAAAACTTATTAATTTAGACTGTCTTTGGCTAAATTTTCCACGCAATTGAACTATTGTAAATATTCTAGGAGAACTGTAGGGAGCATCGGAAGGTAAAAATTGAGCAGCCTCTAGCACTGCGGCGGAGACACCCATCTCTATGAAAAAAACCTTTTCGTGTTTCTTGACTTCACCGTTTTCAACGAAAAATAGTTTTGAAACCATAAATGCAATAGAAAAAGTTGGACATGAAAGGGTTAAATTGGCATGAAATCTTCGCTTAATTCTTAAGAACCAATAAAAGACAACGGTTGGTCGTGTTCGAGCGCACAAAAAACTCGAATCGAGCGCCTCAACTATCGCCCTGCCATTTGAGCCACTGTGAGATGGCATCCACTGCTCTGACCTACACGGCTTCCAATGAATAATTTGTTGACTACACGTGTCGTACAGGAAAACCTCACACTGGACTGGTTGGTTAAGTGTCTATGTAAAAGGCCACCAATTTCCGCTGCCTAAATGTATAGTTGATATTTTTCTGTTTTGTACACTCTATACCGGGCGCAGGCTAAATGCTGCTAAGACCAATCGACCGACCCCCTTCTGCAGGCGCATTCTCATCAGCAGTGCTGGGCACGTTTCGGCTTCAGTTTGATTTACGACTTTGCGTTGATTAAGTTCTCCTGATGGCAGTATGTACGTATTTGCTCACAGGCCGCGACTGGTGTTGACTTGCATGCAAGTTGGTGCGCCTAGCTCAGTGCCACCTGGTAAACATCTGCAGCATCAGACTCGTCTCTTCGCATATTTATACATTGTCTTTGCGGATAGACATTACCCGGTTTCGGTTGGGATATGTTCGAAGGACTGACAAAATGAATGAGATGAAGGGGGGGGGGGGCAATTCTTTCTTTGCAGAAGTTATTTATGTGACTACAGAGGCGTTGGTGACACTTTTTCACTTGGCGAAATTTCATTATCTACGGTTCATCTGCATGCGATTCGTTCGTCAGTTCCGTTTGAAGAGGCGGTTTTCGTGTTGGTTCCAAAATGGAATCACGTTTCAATGGATTTATCATTGACCAAAATAATAATTTTGAAGGGTAGAAAGATGTTTGTATCGGGCAAAAATTAAGCATTTCAAACAATATGAGGTAAAAAATGAGTGGGTAATGTCAGAGACATAACCGCAGTGAAGTAGAATACACTTTAGTCTTTCAATTTGAATGCAGCAAATATTTTTTATGTTTCGATAGATTGTATTAAAATCGGATAAACCTCGTTGAACTATCGCAACGTTTTAATAGGGTTTCGGCAGGGACGAGGGTGACCAGCTTTTTTCGAATGATGTTCGAACTATATAACTATATTCGAATTCTACTGGTATAAATGATTTTAATAAATCTCAATTTCATTGTAAATGCTGCCAATAATTTTAATGATAATTCACAATATGTTTCATCGGTATAGTTACGTACCTTTCACTGCAAACACTACATTCCAGATGACCAACACGGTTTCATGCCGACAAACCTGCTCTCGTTCACAACATATGTAATGGATGGATTTGCTGACGGATTGCAAACTGATGCTGTTTACATGGATCTATCTGCGGCCTTCGACAAAATCAACTATGATATCGCAATAGCGAAGCTGGACAAACTCGCCATTCATGGACAACTTCTGCGCTGGTTTCGTTCCTATCTCAATGGAAGGCAACTCCAAATCAGCATTAAGGACTGTCTATCTGCACCATTCTTCGCTACATCCGGCATACCACAAGGAAGCCATCTCGGTCCAGTAATATTCCTCCTCTACCTTAATGACGTCAATATCACATTACAAGGACCCCGCCTTTCTTTCGCCGACGACATGCAAATTTTTCAACAAATACGGGATAAAACCGATGCCGAGTTTCTTCAAAGGGAACTGGACAGCTTTAGTACGTGGTGTAATCTAAACAGAATGGTTTTAAACCCGAGCAAATGCTCAATCGTTACGTTCACGCGGAAACGGCATCCGACTCAGTTTAACTACCATTTTTTCGGCTCGAGCATTCTAAGACACTCTCACATCAAAGATCTCGGAGTCATCATGGATTCGGCACTAAATTCAAACCACACACGTCATACATCGTGGATAAGGCATCACGACAGCTTGGGTTCATCTTCCGAACAGCGAAAAACTTCATAGACGTATATTGTCTTAAATCGCTTTACTGCGCGTTGGTCTGCTCAACGTTAGAATATTGTTAAGCTGTTTGGAATCCGTACTACCAAAACGGGATTGTCATAATCGAGGCTGTCCAACGCAGGTTCATACGCTTCGCCCTTTGTCATCCCCCATGGCGAAACAGATTTCAGCTGCCGAGCTATGAAAACCGTTGCCAGCTAATACACCTCGCTACAAGACCAGAGCATTATGGAATCAACTTTATCTAATTGTACACGCTCTTAGCTGACGTGATTTTTGCAAACAGATTATTGACACTGCTTAGTCTACTAATTGAGTATAATCCGTAGATTAAATCGAAAAACTCTAAAACCTTCTTCCTTTCCTGGTATTTCGAAATTGAACATTTTATACGCCTTAATCGAAAGTTTCATCGAATACATTTCTCGCAATCGAAAGCGGTCCTCAAAACAATAACATAGTACTATGCTATATTTCCCACTAAGAGGAAAAAAGTTGGATGAACACCAAAATTTCTCACCAGGGCGAATATTTTTGGTCAAACCAGTTTTTGTACGTGAAGGTCACAAATCCTAATTTAATAAAGTCATGGGTGCGTTTCGACTTCGTCTCATCAGAAACCGACACTAGCTTATGTTCGGGATAGATTAGCGCCGACTTGGCGCTGAGTCGCTACAACGAAAACACACTGGTCCCGTCGGAGCAGAAGTTCTGTTTAGTTCTGCCGATGAGATACAGTGAAGTCGAAACTTGTTTTGGCTTAGCAGGCCAATGCGAAAGCACTATCCTATATTTCCCCCTATTTTCGCATTGGCCTGCTAAACCAAGACAAGTTTCGGCCATAAGCGGCTTCAGCTGGTTGACAAAGGAAGGGCACGTCTTTCTGAAAAAATATTGCTTACGGACGATTTAAAATACATTTAGAAGCGTAGACTCATTTCTCATTTATTTTTCATTCTTGTGACAATTTGTTGCAAAATTCTATCGACACCATCAGCAAATCGACCAAAACAATATCGGACAATATGAATCATAAAATTGACGAACGGCTAT
The DNA here is from genome assembly GCF_030247195.1 of Topomyia yanbarensis. Taxonomy (NCBI): domain Eukaryota; kingdom Metazoa; phylum Arthropoda; class Insecta; order Diptera; family Culicidae; genus Topomyia; species Topomyia yanbarensis. The sequence goes on along the minus strand of NC_080670.1, from coordinate 51,893,094 downwards.
CACACCTCGAGAACGAACTGCTTTCCGCTAAATGTTCTGAGCCGTACCCTCTCGTCAATTCTGACCAATTGGAGGAATTGAAGGAAGAAGTGAAAGCTATTTCCATTGCAATCTCCAACATGACAATACCAGAAAATGGCATGAATCAATCAAAATCCCTGGCTGAAGAATTAGCGGAAAAATCACACGCTACAGTAATCCAACAGAAAATAGATCATACGTCTCCAGGCTGGCGATTTTTGGGCGATAAATGGCAATGGAAGCAGGATTGGACAAAATATGACGCCAAACAACGCATTCGACGACTTCAGGAGAAAGCTGCTGATAAGGCAAGGCGCAACCGAAAACGTCGTAAGCAGTCAAGTCAACGTGACAACGATCGCGCTAACAATCATCATCATAACGACAGTGGTAAGACGTCAGACAAATTACTACTTGCCACGGCGAAAAAACAATTTTCCGTTCCTCCCACAAACACCGAACATCCGATTGCAGGTCTTGCAATACCAGCGGTAAAAACAAATTTCATAAACTTTAAAAAAGGTGACACCATCAACCCGTACCGTTCAGCTAACGAAAACATTCAACCCAAACAAATGAAAGTGACACCTACCAGCGGCGAAAATAGTTTAAACACATTGGCAACCACATCTCAACATTCGAACACAGACAGCCAATTTGAACTGGACCCCTTGCACCCTCCAATCGTACGCCTCACGTCACAATCAACGAATGGCGACGGTCGCTTTTTAAAGGCCAGACTTCGCGAACCAAAAATAATGAACATTGTACGCCTATACCTGGCATATATGAAGGACCAACACCCATCTACTTGCGTGGAAGGAATGACGCTGACCAGCATCAAAATGACGCTCGCATCCGAAGGACTACCGACCACTCCTGACCATCTCCTGCGCATTTTCATCGAAGTCTATCAGGAATATGGGCTAAACCCAGACGAAGCAGCAGCAGACCTTGACTCTTATGGAAAATTTTTATCAAGCGAAAGAACCAGGCGCCTTCAACAACTCCGCGAAGCTACGCATAAATTTGGAACGTCGAATTTTCGGAAGTAACGACGCCCTCTATAGAGGAAGAATATATAACTGTAAGTAATTTAAATATTCCAAAAACTTCTTCGCATCCACAACAGAATTCGACTGAAATTTTGGTCTATTGCCAAAATTTTAATCGAATGAAAAGCCCAGCCAAAATGAAAGAAATCCAACAAAAACTAATTTCATCTTCTTTTAATATAATTCTTGGAACAGAAAGTAGCTGGGATGAAAGCGTAAGAAGCGAAGAAATTTTTGGAAATCAATTTAATGTATTTCGGCATGACCGTAATTTGTCTCTTTGTAATAAAAAGTCTGGAGGAGGAGTCATTATAGCCATAAACGCAGACTTTCCTTCAGAAGAAATAGAAACCATTAAACATATAGAATTTGAACATATATGGGCAAAAGCAGTAATATCAGGAGAAGTGCACATATTCTCCTCTGTGTACTTTCCACCTGAAAATGCTCACAAAAAATCATTTGAACTATTTTTTCAAACTGTAGAATCTATCATGTCAAACATGGAACCTGAAGTAAAACTGCATATTTATGGCGACTTTAATCAACGTAACACCAACTTCATCGTAGACATTGAAAACGAATCTATCTTACTCCCTGTCGTAGGCGAAAATGAAACACTTCAATACTTCTTTGACAAAATATCTGAATTTGGCCTGCACCAAATCAACCATGTAAAAAATAAACAAAATTCATATTTAGACCTCTTATTCACGAACTGCACTGAAGACTTCTGTGTTAATGCATCTTTAACTCCATTATGGAAAAATGAAGTATTTCACACAGCAATCGAATATTCAATTTTTATTCATCAAAACTCTTCCCCGAACGACTTGGAGTATGAGGAAGTGCCGGAATACCAAAAAACTGACTTCGAAGAAGTCAAACGTAGACTATGTAGAATAAATTGGCAAACTGTATTGAGTATAGAAGGAAATGTCAACGAAGCAGTGACTAAATTCTATTTAATTGTAACGAATTTAATCTCTGGAACAGTACCAGTAAAAAGAAGAAGAAGAACTCATGGCGGCCAGCAGCCTGTATGGTTCAACCAACATCTGAAAAATTTAAAAAATAGAAAGCAAAAGGCACATAAAATTTACAAGAAAGAACATAGCATTACAAATCGGCAAAACTATCTGGATATTTGCTCCCAACTCGACATAGCCATTAACACTGCACATGAAGAATATAATCGTAAAATCGAGACTGAAATCAAGACCTATCCAAAGAATTTCTTCAATTACGTGAAAACGAAATTGAAAAGTAGCAACTTTCCATCCCAAATGCATTTTGACGGACATGTAGGAAATAACAATACTGAAATTTGCAATTTATTTGGAAAATTCTTTCAAGAAGTCTATACTTCATATTCCGAAACAGACCGCGACCGCGACTACTTTTCATTTATACCTGAATTTTCAAATGACATTGCCGTCCACGAACTATCTGAATACGAAATTACCACTGCACTAAAAAACTTAGACGCATCAAAAGGACCTGGGCCGGACGGAATAGCACCAATATTTTTAAAAAATCTAGCAGAAGAATTCACTCTACCACTACTACATATTTTCAACATGTCACTGAAAAATGGAACATTCCCAGAAATATGGAAATCATCCTTTTTAGTGCCAATTTTTAAATCAGGCGCTAAATCGGACATCCGAAACCATCGTGGGATTGCCATTATATCATGCATTCCAAAATTATTCGAAAAACTAGTAAATGACAAAATATTTCAGCAAATCAAAAATCAAATAACAAGCAAGCAGCATGGCTTTTATAAAGGCCGCTCAACAACATCAAACCTTTTAGAATTTGTAACATTTACTGTAAATGCAATGGACAATGGCAACCATGTGGAAACACTCTACACTGACTTTAGTAAAGCATTTGACCGTATTGACATACCTTTATTACTCTTCAAACTGCAAAAATATGGCATAGAAAATAAACTATTGAAATGGCTCGAATCATATTTAACGAAACGTCAACAAACAGTTCGCTTTCAGAATATACTCTCGGAACCAATTTCTGTCACCTCTGGTGTACCCCAGGGTTCCCACTTAGGCCCTCTTCTTTTTATTTTGTACATTAATGACATTACCTTTATACTCAAACATCTTAAAGTGCTTATATATGCAGATGACATGAAACTTTTCATGGAAATAAGAAATGTCAAAGACACTGAAATATTCCAAAACGAAATAAATATATTCCACACGTGGTGTAGCAAAAGTCTACTCCAACTTAATGTAAAGAAATGCAACTCAATAACCTTCAGCAGAAAAATTTCAAATGTTCCCATAGACATACACTTAGGCAATCAACTTGTAGAAAAATGCAAAATTATACGAGATTTAGGCGTAATCTTAGACTCCAAGCTCACATTTGTTGAACATTATAATACAATAATAAATAAAGCAAATAGTATGCTGGGCTTTATTAAACGTTTCACCTACAATTTTGAAGACCCTTACACAATAAAATCATTATACAATACATATGTCAGGCCAATTTTGGAATATTGCAGCATAGTATGGAACCCATACACTGCCCTGTACGAAGAACGCATTGAATCAGTCCAAAAACAATTTATTTTGTACGCGCTTCGTAAACTAAACTGGACGACATTTCCCCTTCCATCGTATAAAGCACGTTGCATGCTCATTAATATACAAACACTCAAAGAACGCCGCGAATTTGCCATGCTTTACTTTATCAACGACATTATTTCTCAACGTGTACAATCCGCATCATTACTTTCGCAAATAAAATTTTATGTACCTAGCCGACAACTAAGAACTCGTAATTTATTCCAAGAACAATCTTTTAAGACAAACTATGCTAAAAATAGCCCCATCAATAGAATGATGCGTCATTATAATGAAAATTGTGTAATAATTGACCTTTCCATGTCTAGAAAACAAATCAAATCTGAACTAAACCGTAGAAATAATGTATAGTATATAAGTAAATATTGTAAAACCATTCTATGTAGTCTACATATGCTTGACGAAAAAATAAATAAATTACAACGGTTAATATTTGGGGATGGGCAACTGGTAAATCAAACACCAGGTTTGAATGAAATCACTATTTTTTATAGTTCGTTAATTCGATACGGCTCATTGCGATGTCTCAACGTAGCCGAGGGTCTTTTATGTATTTACAAAATATAACCTGAACAAAACCAAATGTTCTTGAGTGTTTGTCGAATTTCGTACATGCTACTTTCTATAGCTTCTTTCGCGGTGGGGAAACACTTGTCTGGTCGCCAGCTGCATCTAGAGGTTCATTTATTTTTCTTTGATCATTCATGTCAAGATGGGAAATCCGTTCGCGAACGGTCTAGGAAAACTGGTTCTTTAAATAAAAAGAGTGGAATGGAGTTTCTTTTCAAGCAGATGCCAATAAACTAACTCACCGTCCCGCAAACTATCCTAAATTCTCTCTTAATTTGGAACTGGACGAAGAACCATATTCAAGAAGAATAAAAATATTTCACATTCTCTATTTCTGCAATTTCATTATAAACAACTGGCCAACCTTCAACGAACCTGTGTAATAGTTCAGCTGGCAAACGCTCAACGAGAGCTTTCGCTCCGAAATTATACTGCATGTGCCTCCCGGCCTTTCCAGATCAGACTGTTTCGACAATCATTCGCTATATTCAATCAAAAATTCAACTAAACGGAAAAATGGTTCATGTGATCTAGTTCTTTTTACAGAACTAGTCTGCTAATCTCTAATCGGTAATGCCGTGTTCAGGCTCACGATTAAATGTTTTTCGTTGCCTTTTGAACGCATAGGTCACTGAACCCGCACTGTAGGTGTTGGCTGTTGATGTTGGGGTGCTTGATGCTGCGTTTTCAGTTGAACAGTTGGCAACCCTATGTGGTGCAGGTGATGGTAGTTGGATTGATTTGCCGTAGATGTGTCGGCAATCGGCTGTGATGCATTCTCCAGACCATCTTCCGCGCAAGGGTTTTGCAGTGTGTACCGTCTAATTACAGTACTTGCACACAAGGGTGGCAAAAAATCAATACTGAGGCTCGTTTTTCGATTTCGATCAGCTCCAAGAGCAGATATAATCGACTGATTCCTTCAACCCTAAAGTGAGGCTCACTTACTGATGGACTTCCCGCCCATCACTGAACGATAGAAAATAACGATCATAGAGGGATAGAATTAATACATCGCACACGCATCGCTTGTCGTGCCATCAGTAGATGAGTTGTAAATGTATGGCTCAGTGATAGAAAGATGAGCGATGTTATAAGATACTATTTTTGAGCATCTGATGTAGATCTGATTCTCATAATGATGGAATTTTATTATAGAATGAGATGTATGTACAATGGATGACGAAAAGAGAAGGGAAATAGATGTTTACCGCCATTTTCAAATTCAAGATGGCGACTTCCAGTTACGCAAAATCGCCAACAATCCTATTAATATGAATATTTTTGGAATGCGGTTGATGAGTACACGACGGAAATCGATGTTTGGTGTCGTTTTGAAATTCAAGATGGCGACTTCCGGTTACGCTAAATCCTCTATAATCTCATCAATATGGGTATTTTTGGAATGGGGTTGATGAGCACACGACGGAAATCGATGTTTGGTGTCGTTTTGAAATTCAAGATGGCGACTACCGGTTACGTAAAATCGTCAACAACCCCTTCAATATGGGTATTTTCGGAATGCGGTTGATGAGTACACGACGGAAATCGATGTTTGGTGTCGTTTTGAAATTGAAGATGGCGACTTCCGATTACGCAAAATCCTCTTTAATCCCATCAATATGGGTATTTTTGGAATAGGGCTGGTGAGTACACGACGGAAATCGATGTTTGGTGTCGTTTAGAAATTCAAGATGGCGACTTCCGGTTAAGAAAAATGGTCTACAACTCTAAAACAATTTCATTTGCAAAAAAAACTTAAGAATAAAGTAATAAGAAATAATTATGAGACAAGGAACTAAAAGGAAATAAATAAAGAATATGATTTAAGCAAAACCGCAATCTTGAATTTCAAAATGGCGCCAGACAGCGATTTCAGTCGTACACTCATTGACTCCATTCCAAAAATGTTGAGCATTAAGAGTCACTACAGCGAATACTTGTTTTATCAGTCGCTGTGTTTATTTTAGACCGACGAAATGGGGACACAGTTAAACTTCGATATACATCTCGGTTTAAAAATTGTACGTTATATCGAAGCATGCAAAATTCTCACAGAATTGTTATCTATGGTACTTTATTTTGTAGAATTTTGATAACGAGTAACTAATTTGGAAATCTTACCCACATAGCAGTGTGAAACAGCTTTTCTCTTAAGAATATTATAGTGGTTCCATGAAAAAGATGTCACAATTACTTTTCTTACTTACAATAATTTTTTTTTATTTTGAATATATTTTATATAATTTTAACCTTAAGGTCATTCGCTTCTTCGGGTTTGAAAAATCTCATATAAGAAATTTCTAACCCTATGTGCGGAGTCGAGAATCGAACCCAGGTGCGCTGCTTACAAGACAATCGATTTACCAACTACGCTACGCCCACCCCCAGTTATAAGAATTAACTTTATTGAAAATTTTCTTATTTTGACTCATTTCCTAATAATTAAATCATTAGTCATTATTATTATGTCTGGGTTTGTAAAGTGTTTCTTAATATTCCCACAGCTTGCACCTCATCAAATAAAAGCAATACATGAACTTATATCATTAGAATGGACTATAAAGATCCACTTGTATCCACGATTCAAGAAATTTTGAAAACATATTTCAGTCCGCTAACCGGTTTCTTAAATACCCCAAACCGGTCGTAAAACGTGCACAGTAACTAAAATTATGATCTCTCACGCTTATTAATTTGATGTGACACATAATAGGATTCGAAAACACTTTTCGATTCTAGTAACCAGATTCAGAAGTTTCAAAAACCAGCAGTAAAATTTTGATAAAAATCGCTGGATTCCTAGGGTACGTCATTTCATGCGTCACATGATGGCAAAATCAATGCAAAACAGACAAAACAATCATGAGTCCAGCGACCTGAATTCAGGAATATCCGAAATCGGAGTTAAATGTGTCCGCATTACTTTCAATATGATTCGTAGATCATGTGGTTGAAGTAATTTGATGACCCAAATGTTGAGAATGATAAAAAGATTCTGTAGTCCGAAAAACCGAATTCGGGAGATTCAGGAAGCGATTGTATTTGATATTATTCATTTCAGTTTTCAGTTAGAACTTACAGATCTTGTATTATTTATTGAGATACGTGGTTGGTTTTAATAAATTACGATCATACGCAAATGAAATTGGAAAAAATCGCTCTTTTAGCTTTCACTGAGGAAACCAATTGCGAACATGCTCATTAGAAGCCAAATTAATACGTTTTAAGATTGTGTGTAACATATTGAATTCTTAAATATGGAATACATGCGTTATTGATGAGAAATTGGGACCTGAAAAATAAATTAAAAAATAAGTACGTTATATCGAGTGACGCTATATCGAGGGTAACATACCCCGATATCGAAAATTACCTGTATTGGACAAATTGGGACACATTTTTTCTATCCTTTTCATTAACCATATAACCTATACTGATTATTTGGTATACATTTCTCTAAAGGGGGTATTCCAGTGCAAAATTTAAAAAAATGATCTTTTTATTTTTGCATATTTTGCATCTTTAAGACAAGAAAAGAAAGATTCAGAAAAAGGTTTACTTGAATTTAATCTAGTTAGGCTCATAGAGCTCATAATTTTTTCTATACAGTGTTGGGTAAAACATGTGCAAACATGTACTTTAATGTCATAACTATAATTATAATTAATATTATAACTATTTGTAGCTTTCAAGGAATTGTATGTGTTATTAGCGTCATGATGGCAGAATAACATTTGTTTAAAACTTTTTGTTGTGAAACATAATCTTTTCCGTATGTTTTTGTACTATTTCACAAAAAAAACCCAAACGGAAAGGAAAAGTTACACTTGTTTTGTCCAAAGAAAAAATGCACTTCGCATAATTTTTTTCAGTGTGCCGTCGTTAACGAATTTTTTGCCCATATAACGATATGGAATCAAATTAGAACTCTGAAGCACCAATTGTGCAGCTTTACTTTGCTTCGGTTCGGTTCAAGAACGATTAAGTTAACTGACGCGATCTAATAAAGTTCGGTATTTGTTACACATGTTTTATCCAACACTGTATAAGGCTAACAATCGGGTCAAAACGCTGATAAAACCGGGGGTAGACAAAATTTGGGGCTGATAAAATCGGGCCTTCACTGCATCTTGAATTTCAAAATAAATCCGAATCTTAGGTTGCAAAACCGGAAGTCGCCATTTTGAATTTCAAAACGACACAAAACATCGATTTCCGTCGTGTACTCATCAACCGCATTCCAAAAATACCCATGTAAATGGGGTTGTTGACGATTTCACGTAACCGGATGTCGCCATCTTGAATTGCAAAACGACACCAAACATCGATTTCCGTCGTGTACTCATCAACCGCATTCCAAAAATACCAATATTGATGAAGTTATAGAGGATTTTGCGTAACCGGAACTCGCCATCTTGAATTTCAAAACGACACCAAATATCGATATCCGTCGTGTACTCATCAACCCCATTCCAAAAATACCCATATTGATGGGGTTGTTGACGATTTTACGTAACCGGAAGTCGCCATCTTGAATTTCAAAACGACACTAACCATTGATTTCCGTCGTGTACTCATCAACCCCATTCCAAAAATACCCATATTGATGGGGTTGTTGACGATTTTACGCAACCGGAAGTCGCCATCTTGAATTTCAAAACGACACCAAACTTCGATTTCCGTCGTGTACTCATCAACCCCATTCCAAAAATACCCATATTGATGGGGTTGTTGACGATTTTACGTAACCGGAAGTCGCCATCTTGAATTTCAAAATGGCCACTATACATCGATTTCCGTCGTGTACTCATCAACCCCATTCCAAAAATACCCATATTGATGGGATTATAGAGGATTTTGCGTAACCGGAAGTCGCCATCTTGAATTTCAAAACGACACCAAACATTGATTTCCGTCGTGTACTCATCAACCCCATTCCAAAAATATTCATATTAATAGGATTGTTGGCGATTTTGCGTAACTGGAAGTCGCCATCTTGAATTTGAAAATGGCGGTAAACATCTATTTCCCTTCTCTTTTCGTCACCCATTGTACATACATCTCATTCTATAATAAAATTCCATCATTATGAGAATCAGATCTACATCAGATGCTCAAAAATAGTATCTTATAACATCGCTCATCTTTCTATCACTGAGCCATACATTTACAACTCATCTACTGATGGCACGACAAGCGATGCGTGTGCGATGTATTAATTCTATCCCTCTATGATCGTTATTTTCTATCGCTCAGTGATGGGCGTGAAGTCCATCAGTAAGTGAGCCTCATTTTTAGCGATGAGGAAAAAACCGATTATTGCCACCCTTGCTTGCACATAGAAATCTGCCCATCATGGATGCATAGCGTGACTTGTTTAATTATAATTCCGTTGTGTTTGAATGTGTAGTCAAGAGGGAGTAGACCTGCATTATCACCACAAGAACATCATTAGCCATATTCGGGAAAAAGTTTCTTCAAGTATCAGGTGAAACGGATTCTACATCTCTAAATTATTACGTAGTCGTTGATAGCTCATACAACCTTACCTCTATACTGCCATTTTCAATATACACGAGAATCTTAATTCCAATACTGTAACTTTCAGTCACATATTTTAAGTTGCTCTCTAAAAGGAATATTTCTGTTTGGTCTAGTATGGATACTACCATTTCATTCCATTGATTTCGGGCAGATTCGCAATGCAAATGCGCTAGAAATTAGAAAGTTTGAGCTCATCTCAGCCAGCTTTTTAAAGCTTTTTATTGATTGTAAACAGTTTTGCTCGGTCTATTTATTTCACTGTTTTTTATTAACATGGTACCGAGTTATTCTTCAAGTAGTTAAGGAGAAAACAAAAATAGCTGTGAACAAATACTCGAAAAACCTTCATAGTCAACTTGGGAACTAGCAATAATGTTAGATCATTCAGAATGCACTGTGACTCGAGTGATTAAAAAGTACAAGGAAACCTCGGATAGTGTCCAATGGGAAATAGACAGAAAGAATGAACCGGAAACGGCGACACAATTCACCTTTTATTGCACACACTGGGAAAAGATATGTCCTCAAGCAGGAATTGAATCTGCGATCATTTTGGTTCTTGTCAAGTTACACGTTAAAGCTCTACGTTAGATATATCAAATAGAAATAATTTCATTAAAAGTTTTGCATGGTACCGAATATACCGGTACCTACTTATTTTTATTCCGTACCAATATTTCAGTACCAAAAAAGATCGAAAACCAAACTTTGCGTATTGCTTGCACAAATTCAAAATTGCTTTTATTACCAAATTTAATTAATTAGCTTTTACTTGGTTAAAAAAAGTATTACAAAAAATAAACTGATCACTTTGTTGATCACTTCTAGATTATTGCCATATGGAAGTAGGTAAATGCAAATATATTTTTACCAAAACATCTGGTCGAAAAGAGGGGGGGGGGGGCACGTGCTCCTGCGTGCCCCTCCCTGGAGCCACCAGTGGTTTCGGCTTCACTGTGTCTTATCGGCATAAACAGAACTTCTGCACGGACGTGACATCACGTTTGACCAGTCGTTCGATTGAAACACAAATTTTGTTTTTGTTTTAGGGATTTTGCGTCAAGCCAGTGCTAATCTATTCCGACAATAAGTTAGTGTCGGTTTCTGATGAGACGAAGTGAGCGATATCGGTTTCCGGTTGCAGTTATTGAACAAACACTGGCGCGAAATCTTCAAGAGGTGGTGATCCTAATGGATCCGCTTCACGAATATTGTTTTCGCTGAAAAGAATTCTACAGCGTTAAAGCTGTATTGAATGTATTTTTTTTTTTTGAAATTCATCTATAAATCACATCACGGGTGTTTTGGCTGGAACATAACCCAACTTTATATTAAGCCACCTGTGCAGGAATCCATCCTCTCCTCACATTTACGGCATTTTTCTTACCGGTAGTAGATTTTTTTGTGTGAAACTTACTTGCAGGTCAAATTTCTGGATCGAAATGATGGTCGCTAACACTCACGCTCACACCTTTGCCAGTGTATGAGAGCTGTACTTCGGATCGAGTTCCTACCCGTTTTTACGCCAAAACAGTAGTACCGCCGGAACGCAACGAGAAAACGTCGGAAATACCCTACGGATCGCACAAGACCAACGACGGAAATACTCACTACACCCGAAATAATCAATTTTAGGCATTTTAAGTGACAACGCAGCGCAGAATTCCATATATGGCCTAGTAGAACACCGAAACTGCCTGATCCAAATCGTTTCCATCCAGCATATCACGCCAATTGACTGCACCAATGGCCTATGAGACTTCATCCAGGTTGCATCGAGTAAAATCAAAATTGAGGTCGTCATTAGTTGTACCAGAATCGTCGCCGTCGTTAGAACACGCGTTAAATCTTTAAACGAAGGGCTTATGGTGTAAGTTTGTCTTACTTAGAATGAATTATTTTATTCAATATTTAGTTTTTATATGCATGACGATTGCCATGCATACATCAATACATAGTACATAGGGTCATAGCGTTAGACGCCTGGAGTGACAATTTGCTGCGCCGTATCCATGTGCCTTGCACGTCATCAAATGTGCAGCGTCGACAATAGACCTCGGTGATCGACCGCTCGAGTTGGTCACCGGTGTGCTGTGCGAATAAAGTTCGATTGAGTACAGTCGAACTTTATATAGCACGGTATAATTTAATTAGTGGGACGTCACACCTATCCCCTACAGAAAATGATGAGACTTCAGGTGAAATCATTTTATGCACTCCAGATGCCTATAAAATCATATCTTAGTTTTATAATATTTTTTTTCCATTTTTTTCTTCTTTTCTTCTTTTTTTACTTTTTTTTTTGTTTCTAAATAATTAAATTTTACACTTCTCGGCAAGTGCTGAAAATAATGCAATCGTTCCCTTCCTTTTACTGGGATGAAAATATATGATTTTCTGTATATAATATTTTGTAGGTTTTAGTTGTTTTCAAGGTCTTACCACTAATGATACGCATTGGCAGGCTTAATGTTTTTACCGTTTCACTCAGTTTCTTGTTTTTTTTGAGCTAGTATCATGCTGCTGGTTAGGCTTATTCTAATTTTATTAATTCAAGGTAACCACAGTAGTCTTATCAAATCATAATAAAATTAGATTTGTAGTTATTTAATCACTCTATTTTTATGCACAGTTTGTTCTTCTTTTGTCTCACAATGTTCTATTACAATGTTGGGATGTAGGATGTTTTTTATAATAAATGGACCTGAATATACTGGATCTAATTTCCTTCTGTTCTCTATTTTTAACCAAACTTTGTCGTTAATTTTTACATTTAATGGATTTGTTTGATCGGCTTGATCTTTTATTCTCATAACTTTGTTTTTATTTAGTAATCCTCGAGCTTTGGAAACTGTTTGTTGAATTTTGAATTTTAGTTCCGAATAATAATGTTCATGATTGTAGACTGGATCTATAGTGTCTGCATTTTTCAAATATAATGGAAAGTTAACTGGTTTTCCAAATACAAGTTCAAAAGGAGCAAATTTTATATCTGAATGGGGTGAAGTATTGTAACAAAAGGCATAGTATGAAATAAATGAGTCCCAATCATTGCGCTCTTCATTAATGAAATGTCTTAAGTATTCATTAAGAAAACGATGATTTCGTTCTAAGCTACCAACTGTTTGAGGATGGTAAGCAGTTGCAAAATTATGATCTATTTTTAATATTTTACATACATTTTCAAAAATTTCATTCTTATACTCAGTTCCCATATCTGTTTTTATTGCAGATGGACAACCGTATATAAGTACAAAACTTTCGATGAATGCTTTCGCTACTGTTATAGCTTGCTTATCCACTAAAGGTGTGATAATTACATATTTGGATAAATCGCATTGCAAAGTGAGTGCATAACGATTTCCATTATTTGTTTTGGTAAATGGACCTACCGTGTCGATTGATATCAAATCGAACACTTTAGCAGGTGTTGTTGTGTGAATAAATTTTTCACTTGTTTTCATTTTGTGTTTATTTTGTTTACATAGAATGCATTGTTTGACATAATTGGTTATTGTGGACTTCATATTCGTCCAATAATAGTTTCTTCGCAATTTCATCAATAGTTTATTTATACCTACATGTCCTCCCAAGAGAGTATTGTGGTTTTCAGCTATGATGTTTTGAATATCTATTTTATTTTTTATCACTGCAGCTTTTTTATATAGTATTATACAGACGTCTTTTAATGTTTCGTTGCAGCTTTCTTTAAATTTTTGAACGTTCATTTTTTTGAATATAATGCTGCTTAATTCTAGCGCTAGTTTCTTTATTGACATTTTCTTGGCCATTTCATTTATTTGCTTTAACGCATTTTGAACATCTATAACATTTTTTTTGTAAGTAAGTTGCACTGATGCTAACTCTTTTTTCTTTGTTTTTGATGTGATTTTTATTGATATTATCGAATGGCGCATTTCAAAGACCAATTTTGGTAAACTGAAAGCGTCTATATTGTTGACAGATTCATAAGCCCTGAGGTGATCAGTCTCAGTAGCATTATCAACTGTTATTTTGTTTTGGTCGACTTTCCCAGTTCTAGACCTAGTTTGAACTGGCAGGACAAGTAGTACTTCAGAATTGATAGTTACGCGTGAAAGAGCATCAGGTACCGTATTATTTTTGCCTTTCACGTATTCGATATCAAATGAGAAGTCTTCTAAATCCGTTCTCATCCTTGTTAATTTGGAGGATGGTTCTTTCATCGAAAATAAATATATAAGAGGTCGGTGATCAGTTTTCACTAAAAAGCGTCTTCCATATAAATATGGTCGAAAATGTTTGATTGCCCAGTGGATGGCTGTTAATTCTTGTTCTATAGTAGACTTATTACTTTCTCCTTTGGTGAACATTCTACTAGCGTATGCAACAGGTAGTTCAGCATCGCCATGTAATTGAGATAACACAGCTCCGCATGCTAATTTAGATGCGTCTGTGCTTAAAATAAATTGTTTATTGAAGTCCGGAAATTGTAAAATTCTTGGTGACATAAGCTCTTGTTTTAATTTTTCAAACGCATTTTTACACTCTTCACTCCACTTGAAGACTGCATTCTTTTTCAGAATTGCATTCAATGGAGCGGTTATATCAGAAAAGTAAGGTATGAACCTTCTGTAATAATTACAAAATGCGACAAAACGTCGTACTTCGTCCGCATTTTGGGGTACCGGATATTTTTCAATCACGGAGAATTTTTCCTTGTCAGGTTGAATTCCTTCGGCGGATATATGATGTCCTAAATAAGTAGCATCTGCACAGAAGAAATGACATTTAGCAGGATTTAGCTTGAGATTAAATTGTTGGAGTTTGGTGAACACTCTTTCTAAATTTTTCAAATGGTGGTCAATAGAACATCCAATGACAATAATATCATCGATGTACAGAAAAGCACATTCCGGAGGAAGACCGCTTAAAGCTATAGTCATCATCCTTTGAAAACTATTGGGCGAGATTGACAGTCCAAATGGAAGTCTGTTAAACTCATAATGCCCTTGATGTGTGGAGAAGGCTGTTAACTTTTTTGAGTTTTTGTCTAGTTCGATTTGATGAAATCCTGACATCAAATCAAGAGTCGAAAAATATTTCGCTCTCCCAAGTTGGTCCAGAATATCATCTATTCTAGTTAGAGGAAATTTGTCGGCTATAATTTTTTTGTTAAGTTGACGAAAATCACAGACTAAACGATGCTTTTGATCTTTAGTATTGGATTTTTTCGGTACTAACAAAATTGGTGTGTTATAAGGTGACGTGGAGTCTTGAATAATTCCTTTCTCGAGTAAATCATTAACTTGTTTCGTTATTTCAGCTCTGTGAACTTCAGGAGTTCTGTAGTTTTTTATGTATACTGGTGTGTTGTCGGTAGTATTTATATTTTGTTTATAAAAGTTATTGCAGGTTAGCATATCACCTTGCAAAGAGAAAATATTATTAAATTTTTTGCATAATTCTATTAATTTGCCTTTGGCTTCAGCATTTACACCATCAATATTTAATTCTTTCATGAGATTTGTATTTCGGTTTTCCTGGTCAACATCTTTGAACGTATACATTGTATATTGTTGTAGAGGGATTATCTGTTTAGTAAAATTTTTATCAATTATTACTGCTTTATTAGTTGTGTTAATGAATTTAGCTATTGCATGTTCTGAATTAACGATAGCGTTTCCGCAAAATACTCCGGGTTGAACTTCACATGACAGTAAAACGTTATCTTCTTTGGTGCTCTTCGTATTTATTTGTCTATAAACCTCACAGCGAGGTGGTAGGACAATTGTATCTTCACAAGTGTCTTCAATTATTATTTCAATTGGACCAAGGCTAGTAGCGCATGTTAATGTCCAAGTGTCATAATCAATATTACAATGATATTTGGTGAGAAAGTCTCGACCTAAAATACCATCTGTCGGAATTGGAAATTCGTCATTCACTATATGAAATTTATGTAATAGCGATACACCATCGCTAGTATACAGTTCTGTAGTCATAGAACCTTTAGTTTCAGTTTTGATATTGTTTATTCCCGTAATCAAGCATTTGTCAGTTATTGTGATAAATTCGTCTTGGTTTAATTTATTGGGTTTCAGAATCGATATCTCTGCTCCCGTATCTATCAAAAATGTACAAGTATAATTTGAAATTTTTGGTTTTAAATTGATAAAATTAGTTGGTTTGGTATGAATATTGAAAATGTATCTGGTCAATGGTTCCTTATTTGGGATAATGGGACTGCTTGTTGTGTTTGCTGTTGTTGTTCTTGCGGGTTGCTTATACCCCCAACATGCTGAGCATGTTGATTCTGCTGCTGCTGCTGCTGTGGCTGTTGAGGGCCTTGCCAGTTTTCCGCATCGTTGTAAAATATTTGATTATGTTGACGAGTATTTCCACCCCGTGTGTAACTTTGTCCGCGGTTATTCTGGATTCCGCGGCCTCTATTTCCATTTTGGTGTCCCCGATAATTGTAGTTATTTTGATTGAAAGGGCGGTTTTAGTAATATCCAATATTTAGTCTCCTGGCCATCTTGCCACACCGCGTGCTGCTCTAACGTATTTATTATATTTATTAGCGGATCTCCGCTTACCGTAGGATTTTTACTTGTACGCGACCCCATTTTTTTAACTGTCACTGGTTGAGTGGGTAGCGGTCGGACGGCTGAATCTCGGTTAACTTGGCTAATGCTTAATAGTCACGTACTCATTCTCGATAATAGTAAGGTTCGTTCACTTGGTCGTAACTTAGCATCAGGTCACTTAATTCACTTGGTCGTAGTTTAACGGAATGGCGTATCTCACAATTTGGCTAGTTCTCATTCTTTTGGTTACTTTTCTTAGCACACTGGACGAATTTTCCACCACTGGCACTCCTCACTTTTATTTGTATAAGTTCTTCTGGAGTTATTGGCAGTTGCTGTGCGATCACTACTAATCAGTTGGGTCTTTAGATCTCCATTTTCACTTAACACACGCGAGAACGGAACGAGCTGTTAGGATTCGCGGATCTACAGTACAAGTGCGGGTTCGTGCCGCTGGTAATCACTGCTCGGATACGAGCCACGGTCTGCCATGTAAGCTTGTCTTACTTAGAATGAATTATTTTATTCAATATTTAGTTTTTATATGCATGACGATTGCCATGCATACATCAATACATAGTACATAGGGTCATAGCGTTAGACGCCTGGAGTGACAATTTGCTGCGCCGTATCCATGTGCCTTGCACGTCATCAAATGTGCAGCGTCGACAATAGACCTCGGTGATCGACCGCTCGAGTTGGTCACCGGTGTGCTGTGCGAATAAAGTTCGATTGAGTACAGTCGAACTTTATATAGCACGGTATAATTTAATTAGTGGGACGTCACAATGGTGTGAGGGTCTACCTTAAGTATAGATGTCGGAGGCTTGATCGGTTTGAACACGTTCGTTGACACGTTGACCGGAGGAGTGAATATTATACAAGTCAGGATTATTTTTTGACCCCAGATAAATGCAGCAAATAAAGAACGACCGACCTGGCAGGGAAACGCGTTCCAAACATTTACATCTAGGCATTTTTAGTTCAGTCGCAGCCAGATTTTTCTTTATCGCAATAAGAACACCACCTCCGTGGCGTAGGTGGCCGGTAGAAGAGCTACGATCGGAACGATTAATAGCGTAGTTCGTCGTATGCTCGGAATGTAATACATAATTGCGTAGCCAGGTTTCGGTGAGAACAATAATGTCGTGATAGCAGGAGATAAGAGCAAGCAAGAAAGTCTGAGTTTTTGTTCTCATTCCACGGACGCTCTGGTAGTAGACGGACAGGAAATCTTCAGAGGTCAAGTGTGTGATAAATGCTGCAATTGGCAACTTTTGCGCCATGACCAGTATAACATAATTTTTTGCAAAAGAAGTCAAATTTTCATTAGGGGTTTGGGATTTAAAAATACAGTTGCTCTCGGAGATGCTACGAGAATAAAATTAATATGAATTTTATGAGAAATCTTTTATCTCACTACTAGGTGATCTGTGTGTTCATATATCACCCCATCTACTTCACGGCTGAACGCAATGCTTAATCCATCAACTCTGGACAAATTTCCATTTTTAAGTGAACCTACACTTCTTTTTTTTCTTCGAGGGAAACTTACATATTAATTTTTGAAAAATAGTTAATTTAATATTGAGTTAATTCAAAAATGTTTTCGGAAGACTAAGAGAAACGAAAGCAATGAAATTGAAAGATGAATCAGTTATAAGCTTAGAACGGAAAACTAGGACTAGGCAAGCTCATATTGATATAATCAAAAGAAAATGTGAAGAATCCTTTGCCTTCTGTTGGTAGGAGTTGGAAGTCCCACCCAAGTATACCGAATGGTCGTTGATAAAATATAACTCATCATCATGTTTTACCACAGGCGCAGGCAACTGTTGTGGTAGCCGGCCCCCTGGTTTGTAGTACTGGGTAGGTTATACACAGCAATACGTACAAGCAGTTTACGGTGTAGGGAATATTGATGACGGGACAAGCTGTCATTTCTGAACAGATAGATAGAAGAAAGGCTAACAATTGGAATAGTGCTACTTAAACCTACAATTTGTTGAATCTAATTATTATTAACTATTACTCAATGCTAAATTCAGTATCACAGGATCGCTTAAAACTACCTTCAGATACGTAAGTAAACCTAAATATACAAATATCGCCTTAATCTAACATGCAAATGGTATGTACAGGTGATTGAATATCAGGAACACCTACACGTGGTGTAGACCGATTAAAGATAGTTGAGATCAAGTTTAGTGTAGACATGCATGTTTAAAATATAAAGAAGTTAACAGTGTTCTCGAAACTTCTAATCGCAGATTAGCAAAAACCCGGCGAACGCGATTTGCTGAACTTTTTTAAGAGCCTTTTTGAGGCTGCAGGAGAAAAAACAAAATTTCTAAGACTATATATTACACAATGAAATTAAAATTTAATGAAATATACTATTCTAGCTTTAACCTACCAACTAAAAAAGGCTGCTCTAAGGATTGTTGACCCATTATTGCCCAACCTACTATATGTAGTAGGCGCTAAGAATAACTCCTATTACTCAAGTAATAACGCAGAACAGGCATTATCAACGAGTTAATATTGTTCATATACTCTTGCAGAATATGTTTAGAGAAGTTAGAGTGGTTAAACCGGTGGTTATGTTTTGTTTTTAATCAATTTTCCCTTAAGGGGTTACACATTTTTGTTAGGATGTAAAAAATCGAATTTTTGTAAATTAGATATTCTGAAACTACATACGCTAAGGAAAATTTTCTCAAAGTTTCATTAACATCGGAATACTACAACTTGAGTTACAGCTATTCATAGACCGCTACCCATTGACCACTCGTAGGCGGTGCGTAGTGTTTGATACGCTAGACTGTTGACTCGCTGCACCGACAGTAAAACTCGATTATCTCGGAGTTGTATTTTGTTGAAAAGTTCATCCGCGGCGATCACGATATCTCAGGAACCGTTTAACCGATCAATCTTAAATTTTCACTGGTTGTTCCTTATTATATCAGCTACTTTGAGTACAAAAATAATTTTACTGGAATGACCACATCATTTTTTTTCGATCGGAAAACACAGTTTGTGTTGAGCGTGAAAAATAAGTTGGGCAATAATGGGTTAATCCTTACATCCGAACATACTGAAAGAAATTTTCGGATCTAACCTCAAATATGGCTGATGACAAGGCATCAGCGGAAGCGGTCGGTCGAAGCTGCATCCACTGCGACGATGATGATTCCGAAGAAAATCATCCATGAAAAGCGACTCGAAATGGAGCGCTTAATTGTACAAAAGCGAAAGGCACAGCGAATGGAAATGCTGGCGAATGAGAAGAAACTGATGGAGCAGCAGTTAGCTGACGAACGAGAGTTCTTGGAGCAACAGAAAAAAAAACTCCGAGTTAACTTCCAGCGAGCTCGTGAAGAGCTATTTTACCTGCCCGAAGGCGACCAAGAAGAAGGCGCTATCGAAAGAGAAGGACCCGGATGTGGATAGAGTCCATTCCAACGGATCCACGAGGGGCTTACCCAAAGGACCTGCGACGGGCCGGATGCAATCCATCGGAAACCGAAGCAAATGACGCAAATAAAAATAAATTAGAATTCCCAATACCCAAACAAGTGCCCGGGGATTTGTACGGTCGGAAATCGGTCACAGTCGATCGTAAGCAACTGTCGCTAATGTTACACGGGTCGGGGTGGAATTGAACTGGCAATTTCCACCAAAGTAAGTTTTCCCATAATCAAAAGGGGAACGCATTTCTACGGTCGTTGTTGCTCGAAAACGAGGAAGAGGAACAAGACTCGATATTGCAGCAGGAATTAACGGAGGAGGAAGAAACCGTTCTTCGTAATCTTGTAAATCGCCGAAGACAAAACCGAACGGGGTTTCAGCGAGCAGGACCAGCTAGAGGACCCACTCCGAAATAGCTAGCCGCGCGACATGCAGCGTCAAAACACCTTCCCATCTTCAAGGGGGAAGCGGAAGTTTGGCCGCTCTTCATAAGTTGCTATGAAAATACTACAGCAGCTTGTGGATTCACCAATACAGACAACCTGAAGAGATTCCAGGACAGCCTTCAGGGTCTGGCGAAAGAAGCTGTGCAGAGTCGCTTATTACTGCCAGAGTCGGTTTCCGAGGTAATCGAGGACCTCTGCAAGCTGCTCGGCTATCCGGAAAAGCTACTGAACTCGCTGGTAGCTAAAGTCCGTAGAACTCCAGGACCAAGTCTGGACTGATGTGAAAGTTTCCTCTACTTCGGGATCACTGTCAAACAGTTATGTGATCATCTCGAAGCCACTGGACTACATGATCATCTGAGTAATCCGATGCTGGTCCAGGAGCTGGTTAGTAAGCTACCGTCCGAGTATAAACTGGACTGGGTACGCTTCAAGCGGGGGACTCCGCTTAGACTGTTTACTGATTTCATCAACGAAATCGTATCAGAAGTATCGGAAGTGACCGAATTTAGTGGCCTAGAAGCAAAGGGGCAGAGAGAGGTTGGAAAACCTAAGGGAAAGAAGGTGTACACACCCATTCAGCACAAATCGTCCAGCCGTACATAGCTCATTCCACGTCGGCTCCCAAGGGAAAAAGGCCGTGTGTCGTTTGCAAGAGAACGGACCACGAAGTGCGATTTTGCGACGACTTTGAGAAACTAACACTACGAGATCGTCTGAAGTTAGTAGAGAAGTATAAGCTCTGTATATTATGCCTGTGTGACCACGGCCGAACTCACTGCACGTTCAATGTTCGATGTAACATAGACCATTGCAAAGGTGGGCATCATCCATTGCTCCATCGCACTGAAGAGCTCGTCCAGGTGGCTGATGTCGAATGCAACACTCATCTTCACTCAAACCGTTCAGTCCTTTTTCGTATATTACCGATAACTTTGCATAATGGCAAGTCGTCTTTAAATTTGATCGCTTTCTTGGACGAAGGCGCATGCAACATTGCTGGAGAGCACAATAGCAGATGTATAATACTGACGGTGTTCCAGAACCATTGGTAGTTCACTGGACGGCGAATGTGAAGCGCCATGAGGACCAATCTCGACGGTTGGACTTGTTGATCTCCAGGAGAGGATCAAACACTAAACACCATCTGAAGGGTGTTCGTACGGTAAAGAATTTTATGCTGCCAATACAGAGCATTAAGATTCAGGACCTGGTGAATCGTTTTGAGCATCTGAAAGGTTTGTCTGTAAACGACTACGACGCCGATGCGCCGCAAATAATTATTGGTCTGGACAATTTACACTTGTTCGCGCCATTGGAGTCACGAGTAGGTGGGGTTAGAGAACCGATTGCCGTCCGATACGCGCTAGGCTGGACAGTGTACGGACCAGATAAACCGGTGTCATCGGTAAAAGCATTCGTGAACCACCACATCACTCAAACCGCGAGCAACCAAGAGTTGCACGAGATGCTCGGAGCACAATATGCATTGGAAGACCTCTCTACATCGATGGTACCCCTTCCTGAATCCGACGAAGATAAACGGGCGCGTGATATTCTGCAGAAAACAACCGTTCGAGTAGGGATCGATCTGAGACGGGACTGCTCTGGAAAAATGATGTTCCTGACTTTCCAGACAGTTACCCGATGGCGGTGCGTCGCTTGAAGGCGTTGGAGAAGCGGCTTTCCAGAAATCCGGAACTGCAGCAAAACGCTTTCCAGCAAATCGTGGAGTATCAGCGCAAAGGGTACTGCCACAAGGCAACAAAAGCAGAGTTGGTCGAGACAGCGACGAATATGGTCTGGTACTTACCGCTTAACGTGGTGCTATATCCAAAGAAGCCTGATAAAGTCCGGTTGGTGTGGGACGCTGCTGCCACAGTCGACGGGAAATCACTCAACTCGAACTTATTGAAAGGTTTCGATTTACTCACTTTCCTGCCGGCGGTTATATGCAAATTTAGGGAGCAAAGTGTTGCCTTCGGCGGTGACTTACGCGAAATGTACCACCAGCTGCGCATACGAGAGGCGGATAAACAGGCTCAGCGCTTTCTGTTTCGTTTCGAGTCCAGTCGCCCTCCCGATGTTAACGTAATAGACGTAGCAACTTTCGGGTCAACCAGCTCTCCGTGCTCGGCACAATTTGTTAAAAATTTAAATGCCGAGGAGTATGCAGGACAGTTTCCAGATGCAGCTAAGGCTATCGTGGAACACCATTATGTCGACGACTATTACGACAGTGTCGACTCAGAAGAAGAAGCCGTACGGCGTGCCAAAGAGGTGCACTTCATCCACTCGAAGGCCGGCTTCGAAATTAGGAATGGGGCATCGAATTCGGAAAAGGTTCTACGGAAATTAAAAGAACCGAACCAGGAGCGAACGATACACTTTCACCAGGACAAGGTCACCGATCGGGAACGAGTACTAGGTCTCATCTGGGACACGAAATGGGATGTGCTGTCTTTCGAGATCCCGGCACAGGACGAAGCAATAAGTTCCGGTATGCGTCCGACCAAGCGTCAAATCCTGAGTATCGTCATGGGTCTTTTCGACTCGTTGGGTTTGCTTACTCCATTCACCGTGCAGGGCAAAATGTTGGTTCAAGCTCTTTGGCGCACCGGGTGTGATTGGGATGAGCCTATCGACGATGATTCCTATGCCAAGTGGAAGCAGTGGACTGAGATGCTACCCGAAATAGAACGAGTACGAATACCACGGTCTTATTTTGGGAATCTTCAATCAGACAGTTACGGCTAGATCCAGTTGCACATGTTTTGTGACGCTGGTGAGAATGCATATGGTTGCGTAGGTTATCTGCGAATAGTCGTCGACCAAGAGGTAAGCTGTTCATTAGTAATGGCTCGATCTAAAGTTGCTCCACTAAAGTAGCTAACGATACCGCGACTGGAGCTGCAGGCCGCGGTGCTAGCAGCACAAAAAATACATCGAGTTTTCATCTGGAGCGACTCGCAGACAGTTCTGTCGTGGATACGGTCGGATCAACGAAAGTATAAACAGTTCGTCGGTTGTCGGATCGGGGAAATACTGAGCTTGTCAAACCTGTCAGATTGAAGACGTCGAAACTGAACATCGCTGACTGTTTGACCAAGTGGGGACGTATGCCCTCCATGGAGCCTGGAAGTTCCTGGCTCAGAGGACAAGAATTCATTTACCAAGCACCGGAAACGTGGCCACAGCAAGTCTTTCCTCCACCAAACACGATGACAAAAATGCGGGCGGTTTTTCTCTTCCACGACATAGTGCTGACCGGACCTTTCATCGACGTCAGTCGAATTTCCAAATGGAATGTACTCATCAGAATGGTAGCTTGTCCATACCGTTTCATCTCCAATTGCCGAAGAAAATGCGGTGGTAAATCTATCGAACCCCTTGAGTCTACGGCGAATCAAGGAAGGCTGATTCGGGGATCGCTAACAGCAACCAGAGTTGGACTACAGCAGGGAGAATATCGGAGAGCCGAAGAAGCTCTGTTCCAGATGGCTCAAAATGAGGCATTCGGAGACGAAATAAAAACTCCGAAAAAATCAGGAATTGGAACAAGACCAATGGATACCCTTAGAGAGATCGAGTCCAATATGACGCTACTGTTGGACTTTTCCGAAGTTCTACGGCTCGAGGGACGAACCGCAGATGCCGCAGATGTTTTTGCCGTTCGATCTGCGATTCCCTATAGTACTACCCAAAGATAACGCAGTGACGGAAAGACTGGTACAAAATTTTCTGGCAAAGCGGGGTCATGCCTTCAGGGAGATGGTAAAGAACAAGATTAAGCAACGGTTCGTGATTCCTAAGCTCAGCTCCGCCATCGCTAATGTGGAGAAACATTGTGTTTGATGTAAGGTCCACAAGAATCGGCCAAGGCTCACACCATTCCAGCGACCGTTTACATTCGTGGGGGCCGACTATTTGGGGCCGGTAGAAGTTACGATCGGACGGCGCGCGGAAAAAAGGTGGATTGTCGTTTTCACGTGCTTGGTCGTTCGTGCCATTCACTTAAAGGTGGCTCACAGCCTCAATACCCAGTTGTGCTTGATGGCCATCAGGCGCTTTACTTGTCGCCGAGGACCGGTTGCAGAATACTTCTCGGACAACGGGACCAATTTCCGTGCGGCGAGCAAAGAAATCCAGCAGCTGTACCGTGTCGTACAGAAGACGCGCGTTGAAGAGCTGACGGTGGCATTTTAATCCCCCTGCTGCTCCCCATATCGGTAACGGAGAAAAATAGTTTTTACCTAAACTGTTCTCCACTAAGAAGAAATACAGCATACTGTATCTTGCATTGGCTTGCTAAGCCAAACCAAATGTTTCGATATCATTAGTTCTTATAAGCTTAAAATGAGCTCCTTTTCTTGCGGGACAACACTATGCCTCAGTTATTTGGAGCTAGCGTCAATCCGCCTCTAGCTTAGTCCTGTCACTAAGTTAGTGTTAGATTCTGATGAAACGAAGTCGAAACGCAAATCCCATAACTAATTTGCAAATTCTTTAACCTTCTTACAAACAATATTAAGAATATCTAGGAAATTTGCATCATGAATTGTTTTCTCGACCATTTTCCGCATTTCCCCAGAGAAAATCTGTACACTTCATCCTATACGCCAACCACAGGCTCCAAAGCCAGTCGAAACAAAATTCCGCCTCGGTTTGAAGGTGATTAAAGTAGGCCCCATCACCACCATTTTTCGTGTTATAAAACCAAAACTTCTCAACTCAATTTCCCCAATCGTACGAACAATCGCGCAATCTGAACTCGAGCAAACGGCGCCCTAGCCCCGGCAATAACTAGCCCATTTCGCCGTCAAGTGGTCACTTTAGCCAGTCGGCATTACTATTCATGTTGCACCGAAAATTTAATTCCCACTCGAATTTTCAGTCCCGTCCGAGTTCGAGTGCTCTATCCAGGGCCACAGTTGTCGTTCAGGCTGGCATGGGTGGCATTTGGGACCGGTCAGTTCTGGTTAGTTACGCTCAATTGTTTCGCGGGACAACTTTTTTTAACCCTCCCGATCGGGAAGCACTTTCTCTCTGTCTCGCTCGCTCTAGGTTTCATGGGGTGGGGTTATTGCAGCAACTACAATCGCCACCGAAACAGGCGGCAGCAAGTCAAACCATATATTTAGCATATAGACGAACTTTGCACTCATGCTGACATGGGCCTTGGTTGGGTCCCAGTCAGTACGCTTCACCCGGATGTTAGTGTGGTTCACGTTTCGATCGTACCGGTATAGTTGAAATATCCATATTACAATCTTTTCATACAGTAACTAAATCCAAAAACTTAATTACAATGAAAAATGTTGATCACCTTGATACCACTATCAATTGTATCCACAACAGATACAAACATACATATATTTCGCAGCACTATTCACTTGTGATCATGACATTAGTGTCACTTTTCCAAATAGTGCTACAAAATACGCATATCTACTAATAGTGGAATCAAGATGGTACCAACTAGCTTCATTGCTTTATTTGCAAAATTTGAATAGAATTGAAAAAAAAAACTTAAAGTCACCCTATCGGGCACACACGGTTCGTATACACTGAACGAATTACTAATGGGCTCTTGCCTCTTCCACACTCTATTATACAACTATCGAAATGTTTGTACGAGGAAATCGGAGGGATACCGAGGATGGCGTACGTGCGAATGAGATACAAACTTGTTCATGATACAGTAGGGGTGATCCATTTTCGACGATGGAAGATTAGAAACAAAACAGCGGTGGCTAATCCGACTTGGGGGTAGACGCTTCTTAATTCTTCTCAGCCCTTACCCATTTAACCCATTAGTTAGAGTAGCTTCTATTTTTATTCAACGCATTGGATTAGATGGATGGAAAGAGGGGCATTTTTTTGATTCGCTAAGCACGAGGTTTTTAAAATTTTAAACTTTTCTGCTCCTGAGAAACGAAACAAATCTCGACAAACATATGATTAAGGTTCAAAAGCCAACTGTCAAAATTCTCTTTGGAGAGATCCGGCCATGCTTGGTTAATAGCGGTTTCTCCAGAATTTTTCCGCAAAGTGAATTTTGACATTTGGCTTTTGAGTCCCAATCATATGTTTGTCGAGAAATGCACTGAAACCAACTTTAGTGCATGTTTGAACATCCCAACAGCAAAGCTGCAGTGAACCATTCGTAGCTATGTTTATCACTTTTCGATGTGATTTACATCGTAAAAGTTTTTCGTTATGTTGCTCATGCTGGTACTCTTTCCAGTGTATTGCACAATGTTTCGTTATTTCATTAATGAGTCTATTTGGGAATTCTACTCCCTCCCCCGTCCGCCCTGCACAATAAACAAAGTTGGTTTGGGGATTGCACGGATGTTTTGACCGAGCGCTCGGCGCCCTCCCGGGAATAAGGACGGATGACGGATCAGCATCAGCACCAACCAGCGCCACTTCCAGTTTTTGGCTTCTACCCCGTTCGTTTGCCCCTCTCTTCCCTGAGTGGGGCACGACAATGACATTTAATAGAGTGTGCATGTGGCGGGAAACCCGAATGCAGATAATCAATACGCAATTAGCTGTGACAAATTAGCATTGAAGAGCGGAGCGGTGGAAGCGTCGGAGGACCATCCAACTCTATTCATTGCCGGTCGATCGCACACCACCTGAGTGCCCGAGCCGACTATGTAGCTATTATAGTTAAGCCCTGTCAATTGCGGTTTCGCGGCTCCTGAATAGGGACGGCCAATCCACCGAAAGATAAGCGAAGTGAGGGTTTAATGTTTGCCGCACTGTTTATAAGCTCAAAGTACGTTCAAACTTTGTTGCGGTTTTGGGGTCATGTGTGTGTGTGGGGAATATTATCATATTCGATAAAGTGGTTTTGATTGTGCGGGGTTTGAAAATTATTGCGCGAAACTAGAGTCGATAACTTGCCAAATCCCACAGTTTGAGTGGGAAAATCGTGATTCTAATCATGAAGTTGATGGGTTTATTTTTAAAATAATTGTGCAGCCTATCAAATTCAAGCAGTGTGTACGTCTGGTTTTCATTTAAAGGGTTATAGAAGTTTTTCTTTCATCGCAAACTTCGATTTAATTCAGTTGGCATGTTTCGAAATATTGATCTTTTAAGTGTTAAGAATACAGGTCGGACTCGATTATCTGGGGATTTAAAAAAAATCTCACCCTGGATAATCGAATCAAACTTTTTTTTGTGTTATTTAATGAATTTGAGCTTCAATCGCGAAGAAATTGGAAAAAAATGGTCAGGGAAAATTTTCATATTATGGTAAATGTTAATGTACCTATTTTGGTCATGGTCAATTTTCCAGATTTTCAAGGTGTGATTGGTATTTTCAATTGGTTTTCATTTATTATTTACGTTGAGAACGAGTCAACGGTATATATTAGTTGTTTATAGCTATTTTCTGCTAGAATTCCAGGATGAACTTTTTAATAAGGTGCGTCTTTTACAATACAGATCAAGCTCGATTAGATTTTCCGGGGAAACTGATTCGATCATCCTGGTGTTCAAAAAAATCAAATTTCAACTAGAATGGCTGATTATAGTGATCATTGCGGTCAATACAACCTTTTTTTTCGGGAGCTCCAGGGTTAACCTTCCTACAAATTTTTGGCCAGCCTCAAAAATATGTATTATGTATGGGTTATTCCGTACAAAGCGAAAAAAAACAAAAACTTGTTATAGATCTTCACGAATTGGAACCAGTTTTGGAGAAATTGTTCGTCCAGAGCCAATATATAATAACCTTAATTATTGTGTCGTTTGAACTACCCCTCGGTCCATGGGACCGAGGGGTAGTTTTAACAAGATGTTTAATAAAATATTTTTCTTCGGATTATATCTTGGACTATTAGCACTAGAATCAATCAGCGAAATGATTTTTGAGGGATTTGTTCAAAGAATCCAGAAAAATACTAGTTTTTAACGGAAATATTGTCGAATATGCACCTTTTAAGTTAAAAGTATATTTTTCTCGAAATTCGCGTAATATCGGTTTACTATAAGCCTGGTTGCCACATAAAATGTCATTATACCTACTTTTCTCGGTCGGTTTCTGACACTCTCTTGGGATAATGATCATATGCTTCTTATGATTCTGTTTGGATACTTTCCAGGATTTTGATCGAAGTTTTCTTAGCATTCCAATGCACTATGGGCAGGCGTGTGCCGAAAAATCAAAACAATATCTTTAATATGGCCTTTTTTAATCATTTTCATTCATACATACGCAAAGAAAATGCCTTCATATCTCCGCAAAATATGGTGTTCGGCTAGGTAGTATAGACGCTCAAAGTTCAAAATTATGAAAAAAAACACAATAGCGTTCTGTAAAAATGCTGCATTTCTCTTATCATTTAAATAAACCATGTGTACTAGACCTCTCCACATTTTGAAAAAGTTTTGAAATATACATGGGTCAGCTCAAATTTTTGTTCTTAGGTGTGAATTTAAGAACTTTCGCCAAAAATTGCTTCATTTGGACATGATTTAGAGGTGTCTCCAATCAAAAATCGTGTTTTTGCTATGTTTCCATAGGAAGATCACTTACATTCTGATTTAATAGGCCCTACATGCCCACATATCATCAAAGGTTGTTCCTTAGACATAGCTTAACATGTTTTAACAGTTGAACATAGCTCTATTCGCAATAGAAAATTTGTTAACTGGATTTTTATATAGAAAAGAATACAAAAACCAAGAAAAAATTCTATTAATTTTCCTTGGTTTTGATATACTTTTCTATATGAAAATCCAGTTAACAAATTTTCTATTGCGACTAGAGCTATGTTCACTTGTTAAAACATGTTAAGATATGTCTAAGGAACAACCTTTGATGATATGTGGGCATGTAGGGCATATTAAATCAGAGTGTAAGTGATCTTCCTATGGAAACATAGTAAAAACACGATTTTTGATTGGAGACACCTCTAAATCATGTCCAAATGAAGCAATTTTTGGCGAAAGTTCTTAAATTCACACCTAGAACAAAAATTTGAGCTGACCCATGTATATTTCAAAACTTTTTCAAAATGTGGAGAGGTCTAATGTGTACAAATATATCATTGGAAAGGAACTATTGGAGCCCATAGTACTATGTAAATTGCAAGTTTTTCGTGTTTCGTGACGCCAACAGTTTTAAGCAAAATAGTTTTGGAGCCCAGTATTCGGTAGAAAAAAGTTTGTCGAGAAATGGTTATCATGATTCTGGCAAGAGGACCGGCAGTTACTGCGGAGGCGATTTCAATTCTTGGGTAGCTCAAGCAAAGATGGATGTTAAGCTATGTAAAGAGGGCACCGGCAGTATTTCTCGCTGAGGCGGCCGGGAACCCATCATACACGTAACATTTGGTAGTTCTTTGCTGGTGACAAACATAAGTAGGAGAACTTGCAACGACTACACGCGTAGTGATCACTTGATAACCCGGTACGACATTGGTCAAATAAATTATATTACAAGGACAAGGACAAGGATTCAGTACTCTGATCTCTCTTCAAATGTCAAATCTCTTTGTGGAGGCATAATGCGCCCTCTTCTAACAAGAATGAGAGTTAAAAGAATCTGTAGCTGTGATATGTGACACTACCACGAAATTTAAACTGGAACCAAGAAATAGATGACCCCCTACTTACTTACTTACTTTATTGTTTTCTAGTATACGAGTAATCGAATCATTTACCCCGGAAAATCGAAGCCCCGGGTAATCGAGCTTGATCTGTATTGTAAAAGACACACATTATTAAAAAGTGTATTCTGGAATTCTTGCTATAAACAACCTATATATACTGTTAACTCGTTTCCAATATAAATAATAAAAGAAAACCAACTGAAAATACAAATCACACCTTGAAATTCTGAAAAATTGACTATGACCAAAATAGGTACGTTAACATTTACTTTAATACAAAAATTTACCCTGAATATTTTTTTCCAATTTCATCGCGATTGAAGCTCAAATTCATAAAATAACACAAAAAAAGTTTGATTCGATTATCCCGGGTGAGATGTTTTTTTTGAAATCCCCGGATAATCGAGTCCGACCTGTACTTGAAACCGGTTGAAGAAATTCGAAAAAAATTGACAAAATTACAGCTGTGTGTACCAACCCACTGAGAAATCCAAAAAATAGTTCCAACGATGATCGCCTGTTGGACGGTTATTTCGACATCATCCAACGTTGGTCCGACGAACGTCCAACTTTGGACGATTTTGAACCGTTCGTAAGGTGTAAGCGCGTAAGTTAGCGATATCATATCGTGGCAATTTTCAGCTTCCTGGGATTCGAGAAATCAATTTCCCGAGAATACAGCATAAATATCGATATAATGATATAATTCATTAATGTAACGAATATGCTTTGAAAACCTGATTTGTAGAATTGTGTATATTTTAACAAAATATTATCCGTGAGCAGTAGTCAGTAGATGTATATTTCGAGGACTATTAATAATTTATCAAATATGTTGACACCAGAAGTGGGAAAACCCGGTTGATCACCTGTGCGGTATACCAAATCACCACACGTGTTTTCCTTTTATTTACAGCGTTTGCGGTTTTGCTCTTGGTTGTGTTCAGCCGAAGCAAGAAAAACTAAAAAAAAAGCTTTGTTTACACAGCACCCCGGTTCAGGGTTACCACATATACGGAATAATCTGTATTCATATAGATTTTCTAGCCCTTTTGGACTAAGTATCTGTATTACAGATGCACAGATTTTTTGGTCGAAACAGTTTTATACAGATAATTGAGATATGGTGATACACAAACGGTTGTAGAGAAATATGGGTTTTAGTTTCAGTGAAACTTTTACACCATGCTGAAACACCCACTCTGAAATTAGATCAATATTTTTTATTTACGTTCATTTTTGAGGTTGAAAGCTGGAGAGCTTAGTTGTATAAATCAGTCATGCTGGATTGTGCTCCCAGGAATGCTAAGTTTAATATGTTGAAACTTAATCACAATGTCCTTGTTAAAAAACGACTCCTTCATTTTGAAGATGAACTGTTGCCGTTGTGTGAGATTTTATAGGGAATGAGGAATTTTCAACAGTATATTGCAGAAATTCTATTTCATCAATATAATAATTCTTTTTGGTGCCTTTTTCAGGCATTAATTTACTTAAAAAATATTAATTACACTTGGGTGCTTCTAATTTCTTTCAGAAGAATAGTTGAGCTCTTAAAAAATGATTACTATTCGGTGATTAATATAGCAAAGATCAATGAGATAATATCTAATGAATCAAACTTAACAGATTTTTGAAAAAGGAGAAATACAGAACAAAAAATGCATATTTGGTTTTTGGTAACCCTGCTCTATTTTAGTATTGGTTTTCGTTTGCCGGCCCGGGGCAGGAGTATAGAGTTCTATGGAATTCATTTTACACACAAACTCACTACTCGGGGGGTTTTCCTCTATCTGTCATATAATAAATACGCCGAGCCCCTCTGGATAAAACTCGCCATCCCTTTCGTTTATTTGTTATATATCTGTCAGTGTCATTCCAATCGAGCACGAGTCCAGAACAAGATTCTGCTGTATAAGGATTTTAAATTTTTTCTTATTTTGATGATTTGATACAATAATCAAATCCAATTAACGTGACATAAGTTCTAAAAAAACTTAGGTCTTACGGCTTTTATTCTATAATTTCTATTGTTGTGAAATTTAGCGCACCCCACAGATTTTTAAAAAATCACTTTTCGACACGACGCACGACGCAAATTTGTATTTGGAATATTCTACTTACTCAGCAATCGGGGGTTTGCACAGTGTTTTAAAACGTCGTTTTCGTGCTCAAAATTAATAGCGTCTAAACCGTTGACTTTAGAGGTATAGTTTGTTCGGAGAAGTTGTTGTTCTTATGATTGCGCATCCACAGAAGTATACCGTCTAGTGATTAATTCACCTATAAGTGATATACGAAATTTATTTTCCGAACTAATTAAGATAGAGACTTTGTGTCTTCGACAAAGTTGTAGTAATTGCTATTACAAAAGAAATTGCTGAAGACATCATATATCTAGCCTTAATAGTTTACGAGTTATGGAACATACTACATGGAAGACCCCTTAAAATTAGTTTTTTCATTGTAACTTTTTTAGATATTCTCGTATCTTCTTGGAATTCTCCACAAAGTTGTTTGCGGTATCGAAACACATATTTTTGCCGAACATAGTAAATTCCTATCTGTTGAATTTAAAAAGATATTCCAAATTTTACGATTTTTTTGGGGTAACTTCCACCTTAAATAATTCGTTAAGGAGCAAAAAGGAGCAAACAACATCATAACATACTGAAAATACTAGCTTTTTACTTCCATATAGTGGCCCGATTGTTAGTCGACGCGATTCTCCCCGAGAGTTATGTTCAATACAATATGCCATCGCAGTGGTATAAAATGAAATATTCAAGCGTACTTCGACAAACAGCTTCATGTTTTATGGTAAATTGCATAGAACACGTTCGCCTATAATATGCAATGCATATGGTTTGCCTTTCAAAAATCAAAGTATAGTTTTAGATGTGTTTAATAAACAGATAAATAAATTTATTTTTAATAATCGTTTTCTCCGTCATCTTCAAAGCTTTCTTCTTCTCTAGAAAAGCTTTGGCGTCTTCTTAAAATCGTTTTATACTTTTTTAGCCATCCCCGAGCTTCAGTCACGACAGGATCCACATTGTGAACAGGTAACGTTAATCAAGCTCCACTATAAATGTCACGAAAGACATTAATAAACCTTCTGGTGGGATTTCCATCGTTTATTCAAGCTTACCAGTATCCACTGATTGTTTAAATTTCACGTGACACACTTCTCGAACGCACGATATGCTACGTTTCGTACTTTGATCTTGATTGTGGTCAAAGTTCCCTTTTCCTTTTTTGGATATCTATGAATATGTTTTATGCAATTTACCATAAAACATGAAGCTGTTTGTCGAAGTGCGCTTGAATATTTCATTTTATACCACTGCGATGGCATATTGTATTGAACATAACACTCGGGGAGAATCGCGTCGACTAACAATCGGGCCACTATATGGAAGCAAAAAGCTATTACTTTCAGTATGTTATGATGTTGTTTGCTCCTTTTTGCTCCTTAACGAATTATTTAAGGTGGAAGTTACCCAAAAAAAAATCGTAAAATTTGGAATATCTTTTTTAATTCAACAGATAGGAATTTACTATGTTCAGCAAAAATATGTGTTTCGATACCGCAAACAACTTTGTAGAAGATTCCAAGAAGATACGAGAACGTCTAAAAAAGTTATCATGAAAAAACTAATTTTAAGGGGTCTTCCATATAATATGTTCCATAACTCGTAAACTATTAAGGCTAGATATATGATGTCTTCAGCAATTTCTTTTGTAATGGCATTTGCTACAGTTTTGCCGAAGACACAAAGTCCCTATCTTAATTAGTTCGGAAAATAAATTTCGTATATCACCTATAGGTGAATTAATCACTAAACTGTATACTTCTGTGGATGCGCAATCATAAGAACGACAACTTCTCCGAACAAACTATACCTCTAAAGTCAACGGTTTAGACGCTATTAATTTTGAGCACGAAAACGACGTTTTAAAACACTGTGGTTTGGTAGACTTTGTTCGAACTAGCTCTTACCTGTAATAAAAGAGAAAAACGAGAATTCAATAAGTAGTACTAATCGTGAGATTCTATATATATATATATATATATATATATATATATATATATATATATATATATATATATATATATATATATATATATATATATATATATATATATATATATATATATATATATATATATATATATATATATATATATATATATATATATATATATATATATATATATATATATATATATATATATATATATATATATATATATATATATATATATATATATATATATATATATATATATATATATATATATATATATATATATATATATATATATATATATATATATATATATATATATATGATACATGAAATGTATATATATTATATATATTTCATGTATCACTTTAATAACCTTAACTGTACTGTATATTTAAGACCATAGTGTTGAATATTTTATTCACGCTTCAAAATTTCCAAGCGAGAGCATCAAACTCTTCAATCAACGTCAGAGATTCCAACAGCTGCATTTGCAATTTCATTCAGCAGATTACCCCCCCATAGTTGCGCATGAAGGATCCGTCAACACCATACACCATTTCGCTGGCAGCAAAGATGAGCTGATGGTCGATTGAATCATTTTCCTCATAACCTCACATTCCCATGAAGTAGAATCCACGTTCTGGCTGTGAACTTTTGTTGCAGTTGTTGAGTTTTATTGGCTAACTATTTTGGTTGAATGAAGTGATTTAGCCATCAGCCGGGGAGTAGCAGCTTGGATGCTGTGATATACTGTTATTTACTTCGCTACAGTTTGAGGTTATAAAATCGATTGATACAAAAACGAATCGAAATACTACGGATGTATATCATCTTGGTTGCGCATTTCTCCCCGAATCGCTCCCGGGTAATGAATAATGGTGTAAAATTTATTATTTGCTTTTGCTGCGATCAAGGGCATCATCAATCAGTCAAAATGGGTCTGTTTTCAACAGGCTACTATTTCTCCGATAGGGTGGTAGGTACAAACTATTGAATTCTGTGGAATCCAACTCGAATGATTCGAATTTTGGAAATAACGAGCCGGTTCTTCTCAGTAAATGTTATAACACATTAATTTCATACTAATACATAATATTGTTTTAGTTATTTCGAAAAATTAATTTGTTCCATCGAACTATTCCATTAGAAAGTATAAAATAGCAAGCTTTACAAGCAATTCAACTGTTTATGTATCTTGGACTTGGAGTGAAAAACGTCAAAAATATACTTTTGTGCAAAATGTCTCAATATGGACAAGAGTGAATTTAAAATGTTAAGTAGATAATCCGATCAAGTAAGTACACTCAAGTTTTTTTTACGCGGTTTTTTTTTGCGCGGTATTTTTTTACGCGGTTTTTTTTAACGCGGATTTTGAAATTTACGCGGTTTTCATTTACGCGGATTTTGAAATTTACGCGGTTTTCATTTACGCGGATTTTGAAATTTACGCGGTTTTCATTTACGCGGATTTTGAAATTTACGCGGTTTTCATTTACGCGGTTTACGAAATTTACGCGGTTTTCATTTACGCGGATTTTGGAATTTACGCGGTATCCATCAATGAGGTTCCCTTTATCGCGGATTCTTAAATTTAAGTGGTCTTCATTTACGCGGATTTTGAAATTTACGCGGTTTTCATTTACGCGGATTTTGAAATTTACGCGGTTTTCATTTACGCGGATTTTGAAATTTACGCGGTTTTCATTTACGCGGATTTTGAAATTTACGCGGTTTTCATTTACGCGGATTTTGAAATTTACGCGGTTTTCATTTACGCGGTTTTCATTTACGCGGCTCGTATCCCCCGCGTAAAAAAAAACCTGAGTGTAATACATTACATATGTTAAATCAGAGCGGATTAAGGCACAAAATTTTAAAACAATAATTTTAAAACAATAAGATAACTTGTTCAGTTACATTCGACTTTAAGCTGAGAAATCAGATCTATCTGAATGTATTCAACGTCTGGAATGTGCAGGGTAATTAACCCAATTTTGGCACTACTAAAGCGAACAGCTGAATTAAAGATTTATTTCTACATGTAATATCAATAACTTCATACCTAAATGTTTAAAGTGTTTAAAGCATAAGCAAGCAAATTTTGTCATGTCTATGCACATCGTCATAGTAATACCACAGACTAACAGACATAACACTCGAAAACAATGCTTCGTCCGTCATTTTAAATAAATTTGTAGTTAGGACTGTGGCCACATTTGCAATTATGGAAATTTGATGTGTGATCGTACTCTTCAACCCGTAAATCCGGCACCAAATGAAATTCAATAGCAGTCTATGACGATGTTACCCAAGCAGCCATAAGTGTTATCCCGCATAAATGTATACCATATGCCAACAATTGCATCAATCATTTCAAAACCATTTTCAATATGGTTCGTTCAACAATAGATTAACCATTGCCTAGTATAATATCGAACATAACCAGTGTCGTTTTTCCATACTCGACCGTACAAACAACGGGTTGTTAAGAACAGTCACTATACCAAAATGTGCTGTTTTCCGTATACATTTTGACAACATACCATTCAAGAACCATACAGATTATGGTGGCATGCATATTTTAGGTCTAGCGATGGATAAAATACTAGCTGGAGAAAAAAATGTCTTCCCCTTTCAATTCTATCGATTGATGAAATATTATTTTGCTCTCGCCATCTGCTGAAGAATGCTTCGTCGACACTAAGTGGACTGACACTTTATCCAATTGAGCTATCTCCGTAATATTGTAAGACGAGAATTTTTGACCATCTTAAACTACAGATTTTTGTGAGCAGGGTAAACAGATATACGAATAACAAAGCCCACCAGAGCAATACTAACCTCTGACGCCAAAGGACAATGTAGTATACAAATCTCCAATATAGGATACACGGAAGGTATTGGAAATGGTAACTAAAATGGGTATGGTAGTATAACAGTTCAATTATAATGGTGAAATATATCAGTAGTATTCCCAATATGGTGAGCATTATACAAATGGTTTGGAAATGGTTCCGAAGATTTCTGGAATGGTATTTATTTATACGGGATGCTATTGCACATTTGCACTAATATCACAATAAAATCGCTTTTCAGCATACAATACAATACAATCAAGCTCTATATTTGCATCGTTTATGCATACAGGCTCAGTCGAAATGTGGAATTATCGACAGCTTTTTATACGTAATTAAAGCTGATATAATGCATACATGCTCAGTCGTCCCGGCCCTGCGTTCGGAGGTCGTGAGGGGGTCTTCCGAACTCCCTTCTGAGGTGAGTATTTTGCTTTAAATGACGATCTGCTCCCTGAAAACCTTTTGGTTTTGTAGCATGCCACGTGGCGCTGAGGATTTGCGGCTATACTACCAAAACGTCAGAGGGCTAAGGACGAAAATCGAGGACTTGTACTTGGCTGCTCTTGACGGCGACTACGATATTTATGTTCTTACGGAAACTTAGCTTGATGATCGTATTACATCGATGCAGCTTTTCGGGATTCTTATGCGGTTTATCGTGCGGATCGAAGCGCACATAACAGTGCTCATGGTCACGGCGGGGGAGTTTTGATCGCTGTTGCTTCCGCAGTAGCCTCCTGTGAATTTGGTGTGGATAGTTCACCAAGCATTGAAGTTGTTTAGACGAAGATTACTACGCAGACGAAGAACTACTTTATTGGAGCTGTTTACATTCCTACAGAAAAGCGACTTGACTGCATTATTACGCAGCTCCATCATATAGAATACGCTTCTTCTCAGGCAGATGCAAACGATGTGATAATAGTTCTTGGTGATTTCAACCAACCAGGACTGATGTGGGTTTCTTCTGGACGTGGATACGCTTACCCTAACCCGTTATCATCGACAACAAATCCTGCCAGGCGCTTACTTCTGGACGGGATGGCTTTTCACGGACTAAATCAAGTAAGCACGATTTCCAACCATCAATCCCGTTTTCTTGACCTTGTGTTCGTCAGTGAGAATGCTTTGCCTGAGTGTTCTGTGAGTGAAGCTTCCAGTGTGATCGTTCCTTTGGATAACTATCATCCCGCATTAGAGATATCCATTTCCATCATTAGTTTACCACAATATGAAGAAGTTTTAGCTGTGAATCGTCGTAATTTTCGCAAAACTGATTTAGCAGCACTACGTCGCACCCAATCGCTGATTGACTGGGGTGTACTACTTGATCAAGTTGATGTAGATGCTGCGGTTGATTTCTATAATCGATTACTCCTTGACCGTGTCGAAACATCCGTTCCAAATTATCAACCTCCCAGGAAGCCTCCCTGGTTGAACGCAATGCTTCGGAATCTGAAACGCATCCGTGCCAAAGCCCTACGTCCGTACACAAATCGACGATGCCCTATTCTCGAACGCTTTTTCGCAATAGTCACTATTGAGTACCGCTATTACAATAAATTGCTGTACAAATGATATGTGAACCACATCTAACCAAACTTACGACGATATCCGTAGGGCTTCTGGACTTTTGTTGATACAATATACGAAGAGAAAGGAAACGGGTCTTCCGTCTAGGATGGTCTACAATGGCGAAGTAGCGACTACAACGGTGGAAAAATGCTCCCTAATTGCCAGCTACTTCTCAAGTGTCTTCACGACTGATGTGCCATCTGCCATCGAGCTTGAAAACGCGACCCATGATGTTCCCATTGGTGCAGTGGATATGGATGTATTCACTATTTCAGTACAATCGGTTCTCTCTGCAATACGGAAAACAAAATCGTCTTATGCTCCAGGACAAAGTGCTATGCCGTCTGCTGTTCTGAATAAATGTTCCGATATCTTAGCGATCCCACTGACGCACCTTTTCAATGTGTCGCTTCAGCAGCAAAAATTTCCCGATGATTGGAAGTTTTCAGTTATGTTTCCGGTACACAAGAAAAATGACATAAGCAACATCGTGAACTACCGGGGAATCACTCACACTCTCAGCGAGAGTTGAGTCAAAAATCTTCGAAGCGCTTATCAACGAAGTGCTGTTTTTTGCTAGTAAACATTACATAAGCCCTTGTCAGTACGGATTCTTCCCTGGTCGATCGGCAGAGACGAATTTAGTTAGCTTCACATCGTTTTGCATTGAAAACATATCCAGGAAACTCCAGGTGGACACGGTCTACACAGATCTTAAGGCCGCTTTCGACGCAGTTAACCATGAGATACTGCTTGCAAAGCTTGATAAACTAGGATGTACCTCGAGATTCTGCCACTGGCTTGTTCACCGCGAGTGCGTCGTGCAAATTGGTGACAACGTGTCTGAATCCTTTTATAATAATTCCGGAGTTCCCCAAGGTAGTAAACTAGGTCCATTACTATTTTCATTGTTTGTGAATGATGCGGTCTTTGTTCTAATGCGTGGAGGGAAACTGTTTTTCGCCGATAACTTGAATATATTTCTTGTGATAAGGAATGAAGCCGATTGCCGTGAGTTACAGTGTCTCATTGATACATTTTACAATTGGTGACAAAGAAACATGTTGATCCTTTGTGTTACGAAATGTTTTGTCATCAGTTTCCATCGTACAAGAGACATGCTTAATTTAAACTACAACATTGCCGGAACTCAGCTGCAATGCGTTGACCACGTAAAAGATTTAGGTGTTATTCTCAATGAAAGGCTAACTTATACCGAACCCCTGTCAGCGACTATCGACAAAGCAATTCGACTTCTAGGTTTTATGTTCAAAATTTCTAGCGAATTCAGGGATCCTCTGTATTTCAAGGCTTTATATTGCTCACTGGTGCAAACATTTGCAAACATCGTCTGGTGCCCTTATCATGCAACGTGGAGTGAAAGGATTGAAGCTGTCCAGCGCAAATTTATACAATATGCTTTACGTCAATTGCCTTGGAATGATCCGTTGAACCTGCCACCATATGAGAACCGTTGCAGACTATTAGGACTACATGCTTTGTAAGAACGTAGGCTGAGTATGATGTTCCCGATCTCCTTTGACAAATCAACCTCTACGCCCCATCCCGTGTTCTTCGCCCTCGAACATTACTACACAGGCAGGGTACGGTCACTGTCGCCAATGCGACAATCATGTGTTCTTCCAGGGACGTCATCATAGCCCAGGGTTGTGCATCGGGTTGGGGTCCCAAGGTTGCAGGTTCGAATCCTGCCTCTGGGGTAATTTTTTTTACATAATTTCTTTCGTTTAACTCATCATTCCTATTCGTTTTCTTCATGAATACTTATGGCAGTTCAATTAGTATTTTATGATTTTGTGAACTACACAGAAGACCTGTTTTTATCAGCCCCATTACTGAAATTTTGGTTGACAAAATGGGGGCAATAACATAACATATTTATTTATTTATACCGAAGCTGTTAAAATATTCAACGTTAGTCCGTATGCATTGTCTCATAATCCTGGCTGGTTAAAGAAATCGGGTCGAAAAGCTGACAAAATTAGGGGCTGATAAAAACGGGTTTTCACTGTATTTCACGAGCACATATTGTGAGCTAAAACTCATTTACTAAGAATCATGGACCAGTTCACATATCCATGAATATTTTATAATTTTGTGAACTATTTCACTAGCATAATATATTAAAACATCATGGATTAGTTCAGGAGGATTGAAATGATTCATGAATAATATTCCGAGTTTCGTGTGATACTTCACGAGAAAATATTCTGATTATTTTTATTTTATGAACTAATTCACAGCCACAAAAACATGGTCATGATCAAGCTGTAATAAATCATTAATCAGTGCACGTCGTATAGTAGAACTCTGAATAATGTCACTAAATTTATGAATAACATCACGAGTCAACTTTTGGTTTATGAATAATGTTCATGAAGTTGTGAACTAGTTCACGAACAGAAAATCAATTTGGTAATGGCGGCAACCGTGACTGAAGTTCACAAAACAAAAACAAATATCTCCACTTATTAAAGCGTTATGCAGATGCTACTGAAAATGGAAAATTGAATATTACTACAAAACACTGTTTTCGTAACGTAGAAACGTAATTGTTTCAGAATGCATGGCACTTTATTCACGTTTTTGGGTTTTTTTTTCTCGAAAAAAGTTTCATTCGGAAAGAATCTTTAAAGTTTTTATCGTTTCCTTTATAGAGGTTTTAGGCTTAGACTCATTTGCCTGTTTTTGGGTTAGGAAAATCTGTTTGCAAAAATTTCTAACTCAATGTGCGGGGTTGGGAATTGAACCAAGGTGAACTGCGTACAAGGTAGTCGATTTACCAACTATGCTACGCTCGCCCCTTTTAAAGTTTAATCATTTTTTACCTCTTTTTTAAGGTAAAACGATTTATTTTTTACAGTTGTCACTAGTTTCTACGAATGGGGTGAATCAATGATGTCAAATTAGTTTTCTTACGCAGCCTTTCTAGAAGCTTTTGAAGATGTTAACTAACATGTCTCCAACCCGCAAACAACGTGTGAATATGTGTGCGGGATGCGGGAACCGCTCGAAAGGAAATCCGATGGTGCCGATGGAACCCAGATACGGGCCGAGTATCTCCTCAAAGGAAAGACAAATAATTATCGCATCGTTTTGATGCACGCCTTGGATGTTTAAAACATGGTGAATGAATTGGTTGCCACCCTCGTGGTTGAGTGTACTGAATTACGTAGGTTCGTAACCATATACGCACCGAATGGGGGTGTTGGGGCTTGATTGTACCGTAAAGCTGATTGGAAGGAATTTACGAGGTAATTACATATGCGAAAGGTATGCGAACATGGCGTCGTGTCGTGAATGTCGGCTGAGTAAGTTGATGGAGGTATAACTTTGGGTGGGATATTTGCGGTTGAACCGATGTGCGAAGAAAGCTCGTTATGTTTGGTGCCTCGCGACTGCTTATGTAATTGACTGCCAGCGAAGTGGTTGAGGTCGAATTAGAATATCTAATTCACTTCGATATCTCCTTGCACCGCGGAATACGCTGTTAATCGAAGTTTTACTACTTTCGAAACGTTCGCCTCGTGAGATGTACATGACAAAAGCGTCATAATACGCCTGAATTTACATTTATGATCATGTAGAAATATGTGTTAGTTACGATTCTCCAGTTTATTCACACGAGTTTGCGATAAAAGTGACAACATAATTATTTTTTTTTACTGTAAATGAAGTTTCTAGACAGAAAAATGTGTCGCGCCGATGTTTACATCAAAGTGTGTACAACAAATCAACAATGACTTTTCAAAA
The DNA here is from genome assembly GCF_030247195.1 of Topomyia yanbarensis. NCBI lineage: Eukaryota > Metazoa > Arthropoda > Insecta > Diptera > Culicidae > Topomyia > Topomyia yanbarensis. The sequence goes on along the minus strand of NC_080670.1, from coordinate 51,850,923 downwards.
GCGCTAATAGAACTTGTAAAAAAACTGATTCACTGATTCAATTTAATTCGCAATAATTTCAATGCAGATAACAGTTGCAAGTAAGTTTGTTTACAAAATTTCCGCTTGGCCCGTTTGGAGAATTAATATTGAACCGATATAATGGTTTCGTTCCATGCTCGACTGGTAGTTGAACAAAAAACTGGTTTAATCCATTTGATACTACAATTTTCACATTCTGTTCACCGCGTACTGACCGCCAGTAGGTCAATGTCAAAACCCCCTAAACTTTTCGACTGTTTGTAACTTTATAGCTGCTGTCGGTTTTAATTCAATAAACACCGTATACTGTAGCACACCCACGAAAAACCATTGTGAATTTTCACAGTAGAAATAATTGTTTTAACCCTCACCAGCAAGCCGGCTGCCTCTACTACACAGACCAACTGGCACTGGTTCTATTAATTCATCCCCTCGATCACGTTCGGCCATTACGTATATTTTAACGGGTGCTCGTACAAAAGTGACTGCCAATAGCTGTCTCATCGTGGCTGCTCGCATTGTCGGATATACAATAGCGTTTTACTTGTGCACGTTGTTTGCCATCGCATCGATAAATGGACGAACGTGATGCGCCGCTCCTCTCGGTTCTGATGGGCGTTTGAGGTTCGGTCGGCCGTCACGGCCGTCACACGCACGCACAGATCGTCATCGATGACATAAATGACGCGACTGCTGCACGATTGGTCGACATGCGTTTTTGCCTACCGAAAATCGTTTGCAGCGAGAAAGTATGACTGCCGATTGTGGACAGTCGATTGTTTTAGATTCAAAGGCTGACTTTGGAGGTGGCAAAGTTGATAGCGAAAATATTTTTATGAATATCTAGAAAAACTCTAGTAAGAGAACTGCGGAGAGAAAAACAGCATTTTTGGCAACGTATACCCCGGCATTGTATGGCAACACGTCCAATGTTATAAGGATAGGCAATGTTCGATTGGATTCGTTTTTTGACAGCTAAACGCGAATCCAATCGATCCAAAATGGAGTCTCCGCAGTTCTCTTTCTAGAGTTTTTCTATGAATATCTTTTATAATTGTTAAAATTAGTCAAGGGGGAAAATCAAAGGCGGCAAACATCGGGCTTTTTACTTAATCACAAACAATGTTCTGCATAGGTACATCGTCGCTGTTGTGCTATCTTATGACAAGCGCCATTTAGCACATTTCGAGAAAAACGATTTTTAAAGTTTGAGATTGAATATTTTGAAACTTATAAATGGTATAAACAATCCAAAGAAGACAATTGATGCTTCTATCCATTCTGCATTAATCTCTCAAATATTACGAATATCGGTTGACTATGTTGCGAGTTTTTACTATGAATGTAAACAAAAGTCGCACTCACACGTGTCATAGGCGTGTATTGATGACAAAATTTGTATGACGTGTCATAATCGTGCATGGAAAATTTTCCATAGAAAAAAATAACCATTTTTTACTTTTATTCATATCTTTGCGTTCATATGGTCTATAAACAATCGGTGAAATGCATTTTGAAGGAAATGAGTCAGGGAATCTAAAAAAAATGTTATTTTTGATTACAGTGTTGCCAAATATGCCTTATTTCCAGTTTAAAACTAAAACTGTGTTTTTCTCACAACTCGTGCAATTTTCCTTTAAAAATGTTTATGCCATTGTGTTCCTCAGACATTTTCACACATAAAAACATCTAAAACTTCAATATAACTTGAGCAAATCCCTAGATAAAGTGATTTGAAGCAAAAAACTCACAATTTCTCATCATGTTTCTCGCTATATCTAAGTAACCAAGTAGAATTTCAAAATTCTAAAAAAGCCACGTTGTAGAGATTTTTCAAACAAGTAATGTGGCATATCTAACTCAGTTTACCCCAAAATGGCGTTTGTCATAAGATAGCACAACAGCGACGACATGCCAGCATTGCTTCTGAGCGATTAGAAAAGAACTTGAATGGTGAGAAAAACATTGCCCAAGCAGAGGGTGTTAATGAACAGTGATTATTTTTTTAAACGAAAGACACTGGTCGTATGCGACGCGGCATACCCTTTTATTGTCGCGCAGCAATAATAAAAGGGTAATAATACGCAAAAATACTTTGCGAGATATTACAAATATAACATTAAAATAAGGAAATTTTCTGCTAAACGCCCTGTAATGGGCCAGTCATAATTTAAATATCTCGTAAAGTACTTCGAGATCTAAAATTTTTACACAATCTTTTCAATATAATTATAAATATATTCAAATTTTTGTTTAAATTTAATTTTTTTAAAAATTTGTTTCTAATATTTGCAGAATAGGGGAACATGGGGAGACTTGACCAGGTTTTCAGCTAAAACTGCATAAATCTCTAAAAAAGCCTTCAATCCCTCAAAAGTCATTCAGATATAATGCACAAAGCTATTGCGCGTCTTCATGATTTTTTGCAGAATTTTTAATTTAATTTTTGAAAAGTTACCAAAGTTTTTCTGTGATCGTTTTTTCTGGTCAAGTCTCCCCATTGCGGGGAGACTTGACCAATCCGTGGGGAGACTTGACCAAGAGAATTTTGAAAAATCATTACAAAAAATAATGGCATAAAACATACTGTAATTATTTTTTTCCTATTGTCCAGATCCTTAGGTAGCAGTAAAAAATATAAAAGAGTTGCACTTGATAAATTTTGATTTATTTTAATGCATTTCTTTTTAAGGATTAACTGTACTGCTTGCATTGCATGTTCACACGTCACGAAATCAGTCCTACTATTGCTAACTTTGTTTACAAATATTAAAATATTAAGACTTATGTTTGGGGTGGGATTTTTTTATGGCGTGATTAACATTAACAGTAGATACCAAAGCATAATAAATATCAGGAATTTTGTATCTTTCTTCAGCTGATTGCTACTTGGTCAAGTCTCCCCATAAAATCTTGGTCAAGTCTCCCCAACATTAGTTATTGCGTTCAATATCATGCAAATTCTAGTAATAACTATTCCAATGTTCCAGTTTATGTTAAATCATTTTACTGCTTCACAAGGATTAAGATGGTATATTAGTACATCAATAGTAATTAGTAGTCGAGTAGATATGTCCATACAAAGTTTGATAAAAAATTACATCATTTAATGCAAATTTATTAATCACGTAATATTTTCTGCAAGGAAAGGATTTTTCACTCCAAACTTTTAAAATTACCTTAAGGGATCGAAACAAGTATAAAAAAATTTTTGAATAAAATTTAAGAATCGAATAGAAGACGCCATAGCCGAAAATAGAATTTTGCGCTTGGTCAAGTCTCCCCATGTTCCCCTACATAACACAAATAGCAAAACAGCCACATTTTTTTGATGAGCCCTTTTCGAAAATGCAACTTTTATTATTTAATATAATTTTCTATACATCAAAGAGGCGATGGTCGGCGATTTTCGTCCTAGTTCCTTATCATAAACAGTGCTTTGAAAATGAACCACCTTGGTTATGCAACTGTTTTTCCGATCTTATTCTATTGCAAATAATTAAGTAGTCTTCATTTTCTTATATTCACAAGTGCACATATTTTGACAATATGTAATTTTAAATGTTCTTTGATTTGATGGCATTGTGATGGAACACATATCCGCCGGTTGATGGCAATCGAGCTGACACTTCTTTGGACAGATCAATCTAATTTCTTTGTTTTGTGTTTATTTGACCAACTAGGAAACTAATCCACTTAGAATTTTATGTGCGTTGGGAATACGCACGCTCTTGTCTGAGTGAAATGATGACTGTTGAATCATGTATGAGGGTTGAGAAATGACAATTCGCTAGAAAAACCGTAAGTCAGTTACGAATTTGCGGTAGTCATATCAGCTTTTGGCATGCTCCCTTTTTGGCACACTCTGATTTTGGCATCAAATGTGTTCCGTTTTTGGCAACATTCTCGTTGTACATAATAAGTCTTTTAAAAAATGTGCAATAGATATTTTATGTATCAATTGATATCATATTTGACTTTATTTCTAAACACAAGAGTGATATTAACCCTTAAAGGCGCGAATATTTTTTTTTCAAATTTTTGTGAAAATTGTTTCATAGATTCAATACATTACTGTGATAATTTTGAGATGTTTTTCGTAATGTTCTTTTAAAACAGCATTGTGCATTTGAGGGTTAACTATATTTTAACTATTCGTGTTGTCTTAAATGATTGTAACAAGTATAGAAATGTATTTTTTATGTACAATATAACTAGTAACAGTGTAACTAGTGTCTGGAATCAATTTTTATAGTAAGACCTAGATTCTATGTACTTTAGGAGTCAAGTACAAAGGAATACGCTGTATTGCATAATAAGACAAAATTTTCAATAGAACCTTAGTAGCATTGCGAGCTTTTCTCTGTTCACTTTCTATTTCGATTATTATAATATTACTACAAAACTTCCTAAATTTCCAGTACATATCGAAGGCTGACCATACCCAAGTAACATTTGAAGTCTTATAGCACACTGTAAGTGTATTCCAAGTTTTAAGAGCGACTTCAAGAGTGCCATAAAACCTGTATTGTTACTTGTGTAGTGCGTCTCAAAGCCGTATTCAGGAATACGAAACTAATGACCGACAAATAGTTTATTTTAGCTTTATGATGTCTTTGGCAAATTTGTTAGAATTTTGTTGGCGATTTTTTCATATGAATGGAATTAGGGTGGTCCATATGGTTAGGGTGTTCAAAGTATCGATTGTTTAGATGTGTGAAATTTACCAGCGCTATTCTATTTAAGGTAAGGCGGCTGTTGAAAAATCGCGTTGCTTATATTGTCTTTTGATGTATTAAGGGGAGCGTCTGGTGTAAAGTGCTCAAAACGAAAGTTACTTTGTTTTACGATTTTGAAGGCCAGGCAACAATAGATCTTTTGTGTAATGTTAGGATTGCTTTATACTTTCATTGTGTATGAAAAAAAATATTTGCAGTCACACAGAACCACACATACGCGCGTTCCAAGAGTAGACGTCCAACCATTTCCAAATCAAGGAACGCCGTGGCGAACACGATAACTCTTGATAAAATTGTCTGATATGGGAAATTCAAAAAGTTTTGTAAAGCTTGGACTTGTAGTTAGTTGATGAACCACAAAAAATAGAAAAAAGTTCGAGTTTCGGAAAATGGTTTCATGAAAACCAAAAAATCTCATATTTTATTGTAACGTTCGTTCATTTTTCTTAAAAATAATAGTGAGAAATTTTTTTTTAGTCAGTTTTCTGTGGTTCATCGACAGGCTACACATATTGGGCATCTTCATAAAAAATCAAGTCCGTTCGTTGATTAGTTTTTGATTATCGTGTTCGCCAATTTGAAAAACACGGATCGAGAAAAACGCCATTAAAGGGTGTCCCACATCAAATTGCATCACGGAAAAAAACGCTGTAGAAATTGACCCATTAGGTATTTTCGCTTGAAAATTTGGGTAGAAGTAGTTTACTGTTACTGTTTACTGTATTTTCATCGCAGTCAGTTTTTCGAAAATTGTTGCCAATAGATTGAAATCTGAGTGTGTTATAGCAAATACGCGCGAGGAATGCATGGCTGTTTTAAACAAAAGAAGTTCAGCGTGGCCACCGAGATTGCGTGAAACCTTTCTAACCTTACTAACAATAAAATGGATAAACAAGAAGTTGATTATTTTTGCCCTCTACACCAGACGCCCCCCTTAAGAGACGGCGTCGATGGTTGAGTGGTAAGCGAGACCGCCACTCATTCCAATTTGCCTGGGTTCCATTCCAGCCGAGGTCGTTGAGATTTTGAATTTTTTTGAGATGAAAAAATCTGTGGTCACATCTTCCTTCGGAAGGGAAGTAAAGCCGTTGGTCCCCGGTCTATGAGTTGAAGTCACCTCTCTGGCGCCGGTAAAGAAGAAGTGATCCAACTTCTATACTCTTACTAACAAAAATATCCTCCTTCTGCGATATTTGTGGAGTGCGCAGTAGTATATGCGGCCTCTAGCAAAAGCAAGTATCGGACTAACCATTTCTTCCCTTTCCTTTCGCGATCTACGTTCGTGCCTGGCCGGCGCCGGTGTTCATCAATACTTTAGGATCACCAGGAGTTGCACATTGAAAGATGTTTTTGGGATAAGTATTTTCCTCGAGCGAATATTTGACAAAATCTATGGCTTTATCGTATTATGTAACGCCCCTTGGAAGAATAGTTGTTAAACTACGTATTCGAACGGCTATATTTCTACTGGTGATCGCACACCTGCAGACTTTGATCAATTAAGGTATATCCTGTTTCATTTCCCGACACCAAACCTAACCTGCGGCACCTGTGGATGATGCGGAGAATTCCTCGTCACAAGTGTTGAACTAACAGTCCTTCCCAACCCGAGATTGACCTGCATGGGCGTGGCCATCAGCGTTATTGATCATACTATAATCTTATTCACTTTAGGTTGCACGTTGAGTATAATATACTACTCCCAAGTATCATACAATTGGTTCAACATGCAATTTCAACAGGCATTGATCAATCACGGGAAACTCAAGGGTGGTCAACTAAGCTAAGCTCTACCTGCGTAGTTAAAAGCCATTTGTGACATAGTCCGAACAATAAACCTATGTTATGGGATATAGTAACCATTAGAGGTGATGCTTTTGTATTGTTCCTACAATATGAACTTACATTTTATTCAATGAATATAACAATAGTTCTACAATATCCCCAATAGTAACAAAGAATTGAATGGTTTAATTATAGAGAAACAATATCCAGCTTTTTCCTATCGTTTTGGCAGCGTCGATAAAGTAGTTTCTACACGCTTCTGTTGATTTGTTCATTTTAACACCGAATTATGTTTTCACAATAAGTGTTATTGTCGAATTATAGTAAACTAGGGTTAGCATTGTCCGTATAATAATAGAAAACAAACAAACAATTTCCAGTATTGTTCATCAAAAACATACCTTGGGTTTTTATTTGTATAGTTTTTCGCTACAAAACTATATTTGAGCCATACGAAAAATGGTAAAAACAACGGAACTAAGCGACTATTTGTGGTAATGTACACTAGAGTGACAGGAAAAAATGACCCCTATCGGCCTACCCCTGAGTCGATTCCCAGTCGCACAAGAAGTACTTGCTCCAAATTTGAAGCGAATCGGACAAGTTTAGCTACTGGACCAACGTGCCTGAAGTTTGTATGAAATTTTTCGATAATTTATATGGAGAAAACCCACTAACACGCCTTTTTGCCGCTAGGTGGCACTGTATGCATCGTATTATCACTGTAAGTGAAAATAAGAAAGATAATTTAATTGTGTACAACTTTGTCGAAGACTTCTAGTCAATCCGTCTTTGTTAAAAGAAGTTATCAAACTTTTAACGAAGCGATGTCTGAGTCAGTTTTCTATGGGGCCTAGTTGTGCATGGTTGTGTATCAGTACTCGATTCCCACGAACTAATCATTTTTGTGAAATAACCGTTAGATTTAGCTCAATAGTATGTTCAGAAGAGTTGTAGTAAATAATACGAGTCATGTTTTGGTTAAAAAAATTTAGTTCCACACGATACCGCATAGAGGGCGCCAACACTAACTGTTCAAAGGAAAGAGATAGATATTAGATATCTTCTACAAACTTATAGAGCAGAATTTTTTCAATAATTCTTCAGATCATTTCGATGTTCTATCTCTTTTCTATGAAAAGTTAGTGCTGGCGCCCTCTATGCGTTCACAGTTGGAACTAAAAATTTTCAACCAAAACATGACTCGAATTATTTACTACAATTCTTCTATACATACTATTGAGCTAAATCTAACGGTTATTTCTCAAAAATGTATAGTTCGTGAGAATCCAGTACTGATACACAACCTTGCACAACCAGGCCCCATAGAAAACTGACTTAGACATCACTTCGTTAAAAGTTTAATAACTTCTTTTAACAAAGCCGGATTGACAAGCAGTCTTCGACAAAGTTGTAGACAATTAAATTATCTTTCTTATTTTTACTTACAGTGATAACACGATGCATACAGTGCATCTAGCGGCAAAAATGCGAATTAGTGAGTTTTCTCCATGTAAATTATCGAAAAATCCCATACAAACTTCAGGCACGATGGTCCGGTAGCTAGACTTGTCCGATTTCCTTCAAATTTGGTGTAAGTACTCCTTGTCAGGGGTCCCTGAATCAGGGGTGGGCCAATTGAATTTTCAAAAATTCATTATTTTTCTGGGCAGTCTAATAGTCCACGAAAGCAATGTTCGGAAAAATCTTCGTTTTTTGTATTGTATCATAACCTAACGCCATATTCCCCAATTTGTTATCCGACTGAAAACAATACCTTAAATGGCGGAAACAATTTACGGTACGGTGTGTTTATTGTCGAATCACAATATGACAAATTGAGAAAAACCAATAAGGCAAATTATCTATCTATGGTTCTCATTTATGCGGGTAAGCCTAAACATTTTTCACTCTTGTAAAGGTCGCAACCAAAACTGTAATGTAGCAGCAGAGTACGAGAAACACAGCCTAATAAACTCGAATCTCTGCATTGCACTATCCGATGTATCTTTTTATGTCGTTTTTGCTTGAGGCAGAAACTAACTCAGTTTCGGACCTAATTGCTGTCAAACCGTTTATTTCACGCCAGTTTCTAACCTAGGTTACACGGTTAAAATAAAGTACCCAATAATGAGTATCAGAAATACCCATTTTGTTATTCAACTTCAGATGTCATGAATTGGGTACTTTTTCGAATTCTGGGTAAAATATTACCCATTTCAATATTGGTGTGCAACAAGAAGAATAGGTAAAATATTACTCACAAATGGTCGAAAAAACACTTAGCAGTTTTCTTAGTTTAGGTTTCTGGAGAAGACAACATTGCAAAGGCGCATTAAACTGTTGTCCATTCAATTGATGGTTCTCCTGCATGGAATGGCACAAGCCAGATCTAGTTACGTTATTCATCCTGCTGCGCGGGTCGGTTAACAAGGATCTTGAGATACGTCTACAACACGCTTAAATATTCAAAAATATACCATGAATTTTTATTGAAATTAGAGGGCAACGGAGCGAATTTCGATGGTAATGAAACGTGCCATCAAACACAAAATTGTATTTGGTGCCGTATCGATTCCAGCCCTGCCGCGGGTGTTATTCCGAATTTTGAAAGAGGAGTAGAAGGTCTAACTCAAGTGCAAGCTGGGACTAAGTGCGACGTTTAGACAGGTTCAGGAAAAGTTATTATAATAATGAAGTGGATAGAAGCATGATATAGAGATATTAGAGGCATAATAAAGAGATATTTTTTTATTTTTTTGCAATGTACTCAAAAGTGGGTATATTTCTACCCATTTTCAAATTATTTAAATATATCAAACTGGGTAAATTATTACCCAGTTTTTGGCGTATACAAGTGATACCCATTCTTGGGTATGCGATGCATACTCAATAAATGAGTTTTCCCAGTTTTGTCGGAGATGAGTGTTATAATACGCATTAATGGGTACTTTTTTAACCGAGTATGCACCACTGAACTGAAAACCGAGTTGAGTTCCAACCTGAAAAATATTTCGGGTTCGCTCACACCAGCTGTTTTGCGAGAACCCAACTCAGTTCAATTAAAAACGTTTGTTTGAAGCAACCACTGGGTTAGTGTTTAGGTTCCTAATCGAAAATGACATCCATCTCTCAATAGTCCAGCGATATTTTTTCAACTTCCTTTTCATACATGGAAATTGCACATGGAACAACAAGTCATTGATGTGTACACACGGTTAAAATAAAATACCCATTAATGAGTACCATAAGTATCCATTTTCTAATTCGACTCCAGTTGTCATGAATTGGGTACTTTTTTGAATTAGAAACTGAGTAAAATATTATCCACCTTCATCTTGCTACCGTACAAGAAAAATCTACTACCCATAAATGGTTGAATAAGACTTTGCTATTTTTAGACCGAACTGATTTAATGGAATTAAAATGTATAGTTGGGTAAATTGTAACCCTATCGGAATCCAGCGGGAAAAGCCAGGTTGACATGAACTGGTGAGTATTGATAGTGCCAAAAGAAATGAGCCTCCATACTCATTAAATTGTTTGTTCTTCCAAATGGCCATTGTTAGGAATGTTCAATCCCGTTGTTTTCTACGACCAGCTTCGAATAGCTCCGGAAACCCCTAGAATGACCAACCACAAGCAGCAGCTTCTGCTTGCGAAGGTTACTAATATGTGTCCGTATAACTATAACACCCCGTCGAAATATCTGTCATTGGTTGTGTTGATTCTGAAGAATATTGTGGCCATCTGAATGCGGATTAATGAGCAACGATAAACGAAAGATTTAAGAAGCTCAATGAATAAAAAATGAGAATATTCGATAAATTATATGTATAGTTTGCTCATTGTTTGAATTCTAATGATTTGTAACAAAATTTCTTCCGTTCTATAAGTACTCAACGATGGGTAAATTTCTACTCATTTTCAGTTCCAAGTAGTAGATAAATATGGGTAGAAAAATACCCATTTTCTGACGTATACTGATAATATTCAATAGTGGGTATATGATGTTTATCCAGTAAATGAGTTTTCCCAGTTTTGTCGGAGATGGGTAGTGTAAAACTCATTAATGGGTACTTTATTTTAACCGTGCATGACATATGAATGAGCTGTACTCTGTTGGAAAAAAATCTGGCACCCTGCGATATTCTTCAAGATTATGGTAGCTGTCAGCATTTTCGTAATAGTGCTGTCAGGATTCTGTTAGAGAAATTATAGGCGTCTTCTCAGCTTAAATCATCTGTCAATTCATTCTTCCATCTTGCTTGAAACCCGTGGATGTGTTTCCATTCCATAAAAAGTGAAATAGGCAAGAAATCAATAACTATGGTGAAATAACTTCTTTTACAATTAAATTAGTTATTGACTTTGCGTTCCGACTTCGTCTCATCAGATTCCGACACTAACTTAGTTAACGGATTAAGCTAACGCTGGATTGACGCTAGTTCAAAAAAACGGAGACACAATTTGTATTCCTGAACAAAATCCCTTTCTTGAGCATGTGCGACCACCCCTGGCTGCTACTCCGTTATCGATCTGGACTAGCTGAAGTTGCACAGAGAGTAAGTAGATAATTATGCTTGGGAGTAGCGAAACAATGTGCAACTCCTGGTAATCCTAAAGTATTGATCAATACCGGCTCCGGCCAGGCCCGAGCGTAGATCGCGGAAGGAAAGGGAAGGAATGGTTAGTCCGATACTTCCTTTTGCTAGAGGCCGCATATACTACTGCGCACTCCACAAGTATCACAGAAGGAGGATATCTTTTGTTAGTAAGAGTATAGAAGTTGGATCACTTCTTCTTTACCGACGCCAGAGAGGTGACTTCACTATTTGGACTAGATATCTATCCACCAAACTCATAGACCGGGGACCAGCGGCTTTACTTCCCTTCCGAAGGAAGACGTGACCACAGATTTTTTCACCTCAGAAAAATCTCAACGACCTCGGCTAGAATTGAACCCAGGCAAATTGGAATGAGTTGCGGTCACGCTTACCACTCAACCAGCGGCACCGTCTCCTGAACAAACCCCCTTTCTGATGAGACGAAGTCGAAACGCGAATTCAATAACTAATTTAGTTATAGGTTTTGTGCATTTTACGCGCAAAGATGGTGAACAATTTTCTTCTTAATGGAGAGAAAATAGTTTTTACCAAAATTGTTCTCCAATAAGGAGAAATATAGCATAGTTCATTTACAACGTCAGGCTCAATGCAAGCAGTAGGACATGGAACAGTGAATCTGGCGCGTCTATCATCCTACATAACAGGGAGTATGGAACGTCGTGCTCAAACTCATATTATTTATACTTATATACCTGTCATTTCTGAAAGAGTGAATAACCATATAACAATCGCCAAAATGTAGAAATTTAGAGTTTTTGAGGTTACTTCGATCCTACCTCACAGATCGAGAGATAATGGTTGCTATTGCAGATTGCCAAGAACCAACACTTACTTCGGCGTTCAGGAATAGCCCAGGGAAGCTACTTGGAACCGTTGATGTTTCTGTATCTCTTCAATAACGTGTATTAAGCGCTGAAAATTCCTGATTTCAAAATATTTGATCTCATCCGCTCAATTGAGGATTTTAGATTTCTCAAACAACACCTTAAAATCTTCACTGATTGTTGTGTAGCACCGCGGGTGTGTGCGTGTAAATCCGAGGAAGGGATCGGATCGAATTCTCACGAAAAACATTCTGGTAGAGTTCTTCCTGCAAGCCCCCAGAAATGTCTTATGAGTTTCGAAGACCTGGGGAGACTTTTGCCAGGACCGTTCGAGCAAGTTGTAGAGTTATGAAGTGGGATCATCATCATTTTGTTTCGTATGACTTGATGAAGAGCAAAAGGGTGACAAGTGTGTTTTGGGTTGTTCAATTTCTTCACAACCCAGATGGCAACAAAGTTTGTTTTTGCGAACGACAAATGTCATTTTCTTCGAAAAAAAAAACAAGATTCACACATGGTCTGCCTACCTTCGTTCGAATTGATTCCAATGGTTCGACCGTTTGATTTGCAACTTGGTCATACAAACGTATAATAGCTTATTTATATTCAGGCGTCGGCACTTGTTTCAGTCGATTTTTTTTTCGCTCTAGTACCTGTTCATTCGAAACGTAACTTTTTCAATTTTGAATTTGGAACCTCATCAATCCAGGCCAGAAGGGGTTGGGTGTGTGCTTATCAAACGACACAAAAACATTGAAGTATGCAAGTGCACCACCCGCCACCGCCCAATGCAATGCGTGTGGGGTTATTTTTTTAACTCCGGTCGTGGGGACGATGCATGGAAATTAGTCGCCTGATATAAAAGCAAATTGGTTCCTGAAAAGAGCAGTCACTATCAATTGATCCCTGTCGTGTTCGATCTGCTATTTTATATAGATTTTTTTCCTCGTATCCTCGTCGGACCGTTTTCTATTCGCGCAGCAACTTCCGGGACGTCCATTTCTGTGAGTGGGTGTTTTTTAGCTCGGCTGAATCGGAATCATGAAATCGCTTCTGGTGAGTTTATTATCCAACTGTGGTGGAGAGTTTTTCCATTCATTATACCGAAAAAAATCTATCGCAAAAGAACCCGGTTTAATCAGTGATGGACTTCCAATACTATTCAGTAGTGCAAACCGTGTGCAGTGAACCGCATCGGAAAAACATCATAGGAGGCAAACTCCTGTGCTAGTGATGAACTAAAAAAATGTTGGTTTCCCAGCTACATTGAAGCGGAACCAATCGGACCACTGGAACGGATCCGGTGGAAGGCATACCTCCAAAAATCACATTCCATCGCTGCGGCGGACCACCGTACAAACATTAAACATGAAAATATCAATAAATAAAACTTGGAATCATTGAAAAATTCACCGTTCGTCCGCTGCTCGACTGCACTCCCGTGCGTGCGTTGGTCAGCCCAGTGGTGGACGTACAGGCGCCATGCCAGACCATCCACGCACAGTGGGACTTCTCGAGTGAATTTGATAAGCAAATACAATCAGCCGGAATCCTTTCGATGAAGTTATTTGGAATTTAATTTTCAGATCGTCTGGTTATGTACTACGCTATTAATAGTGCAAACGAAGATTCTCGATTATGGACAATCTAGTTCCGTGTCCCACGCACTGTTAGCCTCGGTTGTAAGCCAACAAATCAAAGTGGATTGGAATAGTGTTCGGCAGCACAGTTGATGGCGCTCAAATCCCCAGAATAACGAAAAAATATAAACTTTTTTTTAAGATACATCCTCGAACTCGGAAGCGGACTCCGGCGGAGAATTGTGTTTTGCTATTACGTCGGGAAGAGCGGCTAGAGCCAGGGGCAAAAAAAATCAACTATCGGAATGTGGCTGGTACAGCAGCAAAAAAATTAAACATATTGAAACGATTTTCTGCACCAGCGGTTACTTTTTCTCCGATCCAAACCGATGATGGAGTGCTTTTTGATCTCGTAGCGGAGCTGCTGGAAAGGGTTTTCATTTTTCTGGCGAACCAGTGTGTTAAGCTTTTTTTCATGTCCGATTGTCATTTATTGAAATCATAATTGAAATGTCAAAATCACAACTTGGGCGCACTTGCTCCAGTTTGGTCGTTGTTGAATGGGAATTAACTCGGTAAATTCATATCTTCAATATGTATGAACATAGTTTTGAGTGCTCAGATTTACAACTTCGGGAAATGAATCTGAAAATTAATTTTTTTCACACAATAGGCAGAAAAATCAGAAAAGCTTTATGTATTAATTAAATTTTTCAAATGTTGGAAAAAGGGGTTGGAAATACTGCACGAAACATCCCCAACGAATATTGTGTGGGTCACAGTTTATAAAATACAATTACGCAACGAGTTAAGCTAACCCGGATAGACTTTTACAATAGTATTTACTCTACAAACAATCATAAAACAATCAATATTATTGTTATTACTGTTTCAACATTGTTCGACGGAGAGTTCTTGAAGTAGATTTACAATCAAATTTCATGTAACAATCAATTCTACTATTAAAGAAAGAACTGATGCAGTAAATTCTCGTTAAATTTTACTGCTTTCGAGAAAAAAAAATGAATGAAGAAAAATAGATTTTTAATGTTAAGATACATAACCACTCCTCCTTTTTACTAAAAGCCGATTTTACATTGAAATTTACTGTAGAAACATTAAAGATTATTGTTTTTATATTTTAGCATAACACTAGAATTTACTGTAAATTATTGTAAAATTACTGTGCTGTCACAGTGAAAATCATGGTTTTGTTATTGTGCATTTCTATTCGGAAATTCAACCAACCCGGGGACAACTTGAATACCCGTTTGGACGTGGCAGATTTTCTTCCAGATAGCCGGCAGCGAAATAAAATTTCTGGGGGTCTGGCTAAGAGCACTCTAGTTAGAGTGTGGTCATGAGGAAGAAGACACATGACGTATCCAAACAAGCATGAAATTTGACTGCTACACAATAGAAATACGTCAAATGTCATGCTCGTTTGGATACGTCATGTGTCTTCTTCTTCCTCATGGCCAGACTCTAACTAGAGAGCTGTAGTCTGGATAGAAGAACTTTACCAGCCTGCCGGCTCAAATGCAGCAACCGTTTCTGGCAGAAATTTCGGGTTTTCCTGCCATATTTCTGCCAGGCACGCACCGGCAGGACCGGTTCTGTATCGCTACGGGCTTTTCTTGTATTTTCTCTCGTTATTTAAAATTTTGAATATATTTATAATAAAAACATGTCTTCAATAATTGGAGACATGAAATTCATTTTACTTACCGTGATTAAAACAAATTCTTTGTTTCTCCTTACATTTTTCATCTGCCAAAACTATCCTTCTTTGGAAGTTTGGGGGAAATGTGGCGACAATGAAACAAAGACTAACAAAGGAGAACCGGTAAGGCGAATTTGCCCGACATTATTAGCAGGAGTATAGCTGAATTCTGACAGCGCCCAATTTGATAATTTTGACAGCTGCCGGAATCCTGACAGATTTCTGCTGGCTGCACGATTTTATTTTAGGCGGGATAGTGCTTGTTTCATATATGTACCACTGACTTGATAATGGCGCTAGTATACCTTCTCAGTATGAGTATTTGTATTTGTATTTATATTTGTATTTAAACAATTTCAGTCCAACTGACACTGAGTCTTAATGAACTATAACTATTACTAAACTATACATAATTAACCTAAAGTGACAACAAACGGTTCCGAAACTGTGCAGAACTAATGACGAAGTCGAAGATGTCGGTAAAATCGTTGAAGCGACGGACCATTGCTAATATCAGGCTATTGGCAGCGTAGTTAGTGCTGCGTATTTCAGTCTGTAGCAGTGTTCGAGGACGAAGGACACGGGTTGATGCGTACAGGTTAATTTGCAATAGGAGATCGGGAACATCATATTCAGCCAGAAGAAGCTTAGATACGAAGATGGCTTGCGAGGCGTGTCTACGGTGTTTTAAGGTGTGTAGTCCTAATAATCGACAACGGTCTTCATATGTTGGCAAGTTCAGCGGATCATTTCAAGGCAATTGACGTAACGCATATCGTATGAATCTGCGCTGGACGGCTTCAATTCTTTGGCTCCAAGTTGCATGGTAGGGACACCATACGACGTTCGCAAATTCCAGCTGTGAGCGCACCAGTGAACAGTATAAAGCTTTGAAACATAAAGGATCCCGGAATTCACTGGATATTTTGAACATGAAACCTAGTAGACGATTAGCTTTGTCAATGATCGCTGAGAAGTGATGGAAGTACTTCATCTAGGATGACGCCCAAATCTTTTACATGGTCAAGGTGTTGCAACTGAGTTCCAGCGATGTTGTAGTTGAAAGTAAACATGTTCCTCGTTCGATGAAAGCTGATAACAAAGCATTTAGCAACACTAAGAACCATCATGTTGCTTTTACACCAGCTGTAGAAGGTATCAACGAGATACTGTAAATATTTTCAAGTCGTCAGCAAAGAACAGTTTTCCTCCACGCATCCAGATGAAAACCACATCATTCACGAACAGTGTAAACAGTAACGGACCAAGCGTACTACCTTGAGGAACTCCAGAATGGTTGGAAAAGGATACAGATACATTGTCACCAATTTTGACAACGACTTCACGGTGAATAAGGTATGATCGCAGCCAACGGCAGAATCGGGCAGTGCATCCAAGTTTAGCAAGCTTCGTTAATAAAATACTGTCATGGTTAACAGTGTCAAACGCAGCCTTTAGACCAGTGTAGATCGTGTCCACCTGCAGTTGTTTGGACATTTGTTCTGTGCAGAAGGACGTGAAAGAGACCAGGTTCGTCTCAACCGATCTACCGGGGAAAAAACCGTGCTGACAAGTGGTAATGTAGTGCCGGCAAGCTGAAAACAGCACCTCGTTGATGAGCGATTCGAAAACCTTCGACTCGACTCGCAATGAAGTAATACCACGGTAGTTTTTGATATTGGATTTGTCACCGTTTTTGAACACCGGGAACATCGACGAACACTTCCATTAATTAGGAAATTTATGCTGTTGAAGTGACATATTGAAAAGGTGTGCCAGTGGGATCGCTAAAATATCGGAACATTTTTTCAGTATAGCAGAGGGTATAGCACTTAGTCCTGGAGCAAACGTCGATTTAGTTTTCCGAATTGCGGAGATAACGGATTGTTCTGAAATTGTGAATACATCCATGTCCACAGCGTCAACAGAAACATCACGAACCGCATTTTCGAGCTCGATTACAGATGGCACATCAGTCGTGAAGACACCCGAGAAGTAACTGGCAAATACTGAGCATTTTGCCGCAGTCGTAGTCGCTATTTCGTCATTGTAAACCATCTTAGATGGGAGGCCAGTTTCTTTTCTTTTCGTGTTAACGAAATACCAAAAGCCTTTCGGATTTCTTCGTAAGTTTTGTTGAATTCGGTTCACATATCGTTTGTACAGCAGTTTATTGTAACAACGATACTCATTACTGGCTATTGCAAAGAGAAAAGGACATCGTCGATTAGTGTACGCTCGAAGAGCTTTGGCACGAGAGCGTTTTAGATTCCGAAGCATGGCGTTAGACCATGCAGGCTTTTTAGGAGGTTGGCATTTAGGCACGGATATTTCAACACAGTTGTAAAGGTCAACTGCAGCATCTACATCCACATGATCAAGTAGTACACTCCAGTCGATCAACAACAGGGAGCGGTGCAATGTAGCTAGATCAGTTTTGCGAAAATTACGACGATCCGCAACTAAAGCTAGTCCGTGGAAAGCCATCCCGTCCAGTAGTACACGGCTGGCAGGATTAGTTGTCGAGGATGACGGGCTAGGGTAAGCGTATCCACGCTCAGAGGTTACCCACATAATTCCTGGTTGGTTGAAATCACCAAGCACTATCATCGTATCGTTTGCATTTGCCTGAGAAGAAATGCATTCTATAGAGTCTAGATGGAGCTGCATAATATTGCAGTCAAGACGTTTTTCAGGAGGAATGTAAACAGCGCAAAAAGTAGCACTTCATCGATGTGGTAATCTTCGTCCAAACAGCTTCGATGCATGATGAACTATCCACACCAAATTCACAGGAGACAAGTGCAGAAGAAACAGCTATCAAAACTCCTCCGCCGCAACCGTGAATGCTGTTACTATGGCATCGATCCGCGCGATAAACCGTTTAACCATCCCCGAAGAGCTGCACAGATCTAAAACGATCATCAAGCCAAGTTTCTGTCAGAACGTAAATATCGTAGTCACCGTCAGCTGCAGCCAAGTACACGTCCTCGATTTTCGTACTTAGTCCTCTGACGTTTTGGTAGTACAACCGCAAACCGTCAACGCCAAACAGGTGTCCCGGCATATTATCCGAACGTAATGTACTCGATGGAAAGCTAGAAACCAAAAGGTTTTCAGGAAGCGGATCGTCATAAACAGCAAAATACTCGCCTGAGAAGGGAGTTCGGAAGACCCCCTCACGACCTCCGAACGCAGGGCCGGGACGACTGAGCTGGCCACTGGCTGGTAGCACGACTGCGTCGAAGCGCTCGAGGGCTTCCGTAATACTGTATAACGGGCATCCCGGTGATGGCAGCGCAGGATGAACTGGTTGATGCGGGTGCGGTGGTGTATACGAAATGAAGCTTTGTTCAAACAACGGCACAAGCAATGTGCTCGGTGACGTGCTGCAAACCAAAAGGTTTTCTTGACATGTCAATAAATTCCCGAAACAGTAGGCCTTCAGGCCAAGTAGAAGGATTAAGAGCTTGCTGCTTCAGTACTGGGTCGAGGCCAATTTTGAACGATACGTAGGACAGATTTGTTGTGTCCTTCCCCTTTGGAACCAATTTCATGATATCTGTTGTCACTTTAACGTTCAACCAGCGCAAGAGAATTTTTTGAACATCATTATCAGTGATCATCGGATGAAAGCCGGACAAATATAACCAGAATTTGTGTGGGGGGGCAACAGGAACAATTGAAGTAACCGACAGGTCACTAAGCACAATATCGTTTGTACTACGGTCAACAGTTGCACGAATAGGCTGTCCTTGATTCCCACGGCGACGCTTCACTCCTAGTCTGGGCCAAATAGGCGTATTCGATTGGTCGGTGGAGAGAACTGGTATGATATTCGAGTACCGCGAACAACGAAATGAAATATTTTCTACAGAAAAGCGTGTTTCGTTCTGCGTGTTATGAACGCCATCAATTCAGTTAGAACAACATTTAGAAAAAACGTATTCCAAAATGTGGATAAAGAAAATTATTATTCGAAAATAAATTTAACACTAACTGTAAAACGTCGGTAAAGTTACATAAATCTTATTATAAATTTAGGTGGAAGTCGTTGTTGTAGAAACCGACTCTAGAATATTTTGGTTTTCAACAAGCTTAACAATTCGTTAACCTATGACAACTTTTTTCCAATCAATTAGGAGCTTCAAAAATTATAGTATTTTAGTTTATAAACAAAATATGTAAGATTTTCTACCCATTTATAAAAATTGATTTTGGACAGAATTTGTGTGCGTTTTACCAGAATTCTGGCAGCAAACCGGTAGTACCCAGTTTTCGCAAGGATGCTGCCAGAAATGTACAATTATGCTCGACTTCTGCCAGAGCTTTGTGCGAATCTTGCAATAATTCTGTCCGGAATATATTGCGATAATTTTAGTACGGCTTCCATTAGAGTTTCAGTCGGTTCCAGTCTGACATAAACGTAACGGAACGGCTTCTGGGCTTCTACCGAAGGATTTGATGTCTGGGAAGATGTTGGTGTGATCCCGAAAATTTTCGGAAATACTAGAAGTTGTCTGTCAAATTCGAGCCAATATAAGTGGAAGTGGCTCGAATTTGAAAGACATCAATCTTATATTTCCCAAAAACGATTTGTTTTAATGTTTTTGTTGAACGAGGACAGTTTTAAATTTTAACAGCTAAATAAATTCTGTGATAGAAGTGTTTTAATTATTTAATTTTTAAAGCATGGAAAATAATTAATAAGATGTGCCTTTTTTAATGTTGTGCCATTCGAGCCGCCATGACATAACGAAATCACCACAAAATTTGCTTATGGGTTCAATGGGACATAGACTTTTCTACGGCTCATGTACGTAAACGTTACATGACACAAATAATATATCACTAGCTGGTGGAAAATAGTAAACAAAGACGGCAAAAGCAGATGAAATTGCTTTCAACTACGAAACTGCATTAGTATTCGTGAAACCGACCGACAAAAACTCAATTGTTAGATGACGTCATATGAGTAAAAATGCTGGAAAAAACTCGGTATCTTTTAAATAGTGAAGTGCAAATGCATTTAACTATAAGAAACATAGTGGAATTAAATGGAAGAAAACCTTTGAAATATTACGTACATTCCACTAAGACCTCCGTTCGCGTATATATTGTGAAAATGGAAACCAAGCCAAGTGAGCATAATAGATTTATTAGCCTTAGGAAAAAAACGCAGGTTTACATTTTCTTAGAAAGTGAAAAAAAATTCAATTGACCCCAACCTGTCATAAAGTCAAGTTGAAGACATCCGTGCCTTTAAGTGTAGTGTAAAAGATGGAAGCCGATTTCTTAAATAATAGTATAAAACGTTTATATAGTATATAAAATGTGACAACATTGGAGTGCTATAGCCTGCATTTGAAATTGGCTAAAGAACATCCAATGAATTTTTGTTTGTTCCTAACAAAAGTGAAAGCTGCGGAAAAGTGTGAATCGGAAAGAAAGAGAAAACTTTTGGACAAGAAGTTCGACAATTTAAGACTAAAATCCTACATTGACCGACCCAAACAGACAGTACACCTTTTAAATGACTTTGTGGTAAATCGTTCATCTCAGAGCTTTACCGAAGAACAATCGACTTTGTTAAATCAGGGACTTAACTATGCGATAGCATCAAGACCAAATTTTGAACAAGTAATCATTGACCTAGAGACAGGTATCAATAATGGCAACCTTCATTTTTCAACAATTAATGACGCTAGATCCACGACAACGGAAATAATTAAAGAAAATACTCCACAAAAATGACAAACAAAATAAATAACAATTATAATATAATTGAGGGAAAAGTTTTTATTTGAAGGCTGACAAGGGAAATAAAGTTGTAATAATGGAAAAAGAACAATATGACGCTGACATGACCCAAAAAATTATATCTGGCCCGTACAGGGCACAGAGAACGAACCCCCTCCCGGACATGATTAAACGTGTTGAAAAAACTCTTAAAGACTGTAAACTCCTCTTGGGTGAGAATCTCACTCGTTTCAAACCCCATCTTACCCCGAATAAAGGGACTCCCAAAAATTCACAAACCCGGAAATGAAATCAGGGAAATTATTTCATCAATAGGTGCCCCAACACAAAAAATTGCAAAATGGCTAGTACAAGAATTTCAAAATACGCCAAAAAAGTTTTCCTGCCGGTCCATCACCAATGCACACGAATTCACTCTCAAACTTCAAAACTCAGGTGAAATCAAAGACGATGAGATTATGGTCTCCTTTGACGTAACCGCACTATTCCCAAGTGTCCCTGTGAAAGATTCAATTAACCTACTAGAGGATTGGTTATTATAACAAAATAGCAACAGTCTATGGAAAAGCAAAGTAAGATCTTATATCCAACCTACTCGCCTTTGCATGGAAGAAAATTATTTCGCATTCCGGGGTGTCTTCAATAAACAAACCAAGGGTGCTCCGATGGGTAACCCACTCTCTCCATTTCTTTGTGAACTTTTTATGGCAAACTTAGAAGAATGTTTAAAAAAAGGTGAGCTACCAGAACGCTGGTGGCAATACGTTGACGATATCTTCTGTATTATCAAACGTAAAAATTTATCCCGGATGCTGGAAACCATTAACAACATACATAAAAATATCAATTTTACACATGAAGAAGAGAAAGATAACAATTTGCCCTTCCTTCGAACCATTCATATCAGCATAAAATGGCCGCTTTTCATCACATGGTCCATAGAATGCTTACTTTACCACTAGGGGAAGAAGCAAAAACTAAAGAAACTGAATTCATTTTCGAAACAGGTAAGCTCAACGGGTATCCAGAGCAAACCATCCAATCAATAATTAATAAAAAATCTAGAATGCTTCATAAGCCAAACCTCACAACCTTAACTCCAACAACTGAAAATTTAAAAAGGATAGCAGTAGATTTCAACCAGAATACGGCTTATCCACTTAGGAAAAAATTAAAAAAGTTTGGTGTAAATCTAGTTTTCAGTAGTAAAAATTACCAGCTAAAATCTATACTAGGATCCACAAAGGACCCGGTAGAAACACTGAGCAAATCGGGAATATACAAAATATCATGTTTACATTTTGATAAAGTTTATATTGGACAAACCAGGAGAACATTAAAAATTCGATTCAAAGAGCATATTGCGGAAATAGCAAAAGCTTCTAGAGAATCTGATAAAGATTTACCATTCCACTTCAAATCCAAGGTAGCGGAACACGCTTTTTCAGAAAAACATAACTATAGAAGATATTAAAATTCAGCGTCAAGTCTCTAATCCTTGGAAATTTGACGTAGCTGAAAGCCTGGAAATTTTCAAACATTCGTCTCCTTCCTTATTAAATCGAGACCAAGGTAACGGATATTCATGGCTCTTCGAAATTTTACCTTCATGCAAAAAACGGTCAGCTTCATGCATCTAGGTACCCACCGACCACAGCCTACCCGGTTCCCTAGATAAAACGACTTTACAATCCCGTAATTTCCTATAGACTGATACAAACACTGAAGAAAATTACAAGTAGTAATCGAAATACCTGTTAAATAGTGAAGTGCATTTAACTATGAAAAAACATAGTGGAATTAAATGGAAGAAAACCTTTGAAATATTACGTACATTCCACTAAGACCTCCGTTCGCGTATATATTGCTCGAAAAAACGACAGTTCAGCGAACTTGTATACATGGTGTTCGAATTTGAACCAAGTGTCTTGTAATGGGAGAAATTAAAGGTCCATGTAAACAAGCTCACTGAACTGGCAGAAAAGTGAGGTTATACATTTTCATGCAATGTTCTATATAAAGGAGCTATCAAGTTGTCCCCGGGTTGAATGCAACACTTCGAGTAAATGATACGATAGTACCAGAGTTGGATTCTGCATGTGCAACCTATGAGTTGGATTGCTTTAATTCTTTACGAAACCGTTCTTTATAAACTGTTAGTCAACTATTTCACGTTGATTGCTACGGTAGCATTATTGAATCGGACAAAAATGTATGAAATGTTCACATGATTTATTAGAACAAAATGAATATTGAAATATTCCTTGATAAAATTATTCCCACAAGCTTATACACTAGAGTAACCTTAAAATATACTCTTCTTCGACTCGATTTTTGGTCTGACTAGGAGCGTATGGTTCAAACTGGAACCACAGACCTACTAGACATGAGACTCGAGTTTACTGAAATGTCACAAAAACTAAACGGACTTTTCAAACTTTCTTTAATTAGGCTCATTACTTTTTGTGCTCGCCGCAAGAGACGCGCTACCATATGACATAATTGAGCAGTTTATGTCGTTTCTGCTTACCTAATAAAATAAAGCAATCTTAAAAGTGTTTTTATGGGAAATTAAAACCTGCATCATCGAAATTAAAACCTACATCGATTTTTTTTTATTTTAGAATTACACGTAGCCCCAGATAAAGCAGTTAGATATTTTCAATGTTAAAACGCGTTAATGTTTGATCGTAGCATCCTTTATGCTTGGTTCGAAACCAAAAGGATCACAATAGGCTCATTACCGTGTCTGTAACACAAACGGAAAACTTATTCTTCAATGGTTTCATTTCTGTCGCTGTGAATTCTTAGAATTCATCCTTACACAATCTCACGTATAGCTCCCGAGCGCATGTAGTGGAAGCGGTCATGATGAAAAACAATATATCGAATGTCATCCGTTTCTCTGTCGTGTCCTTCACCATACCAGTAGGAAACCGGACTCTACGGGTAGGGTGATCATCAGGCAGGAGAGCGTGATGGAATCTATGTGCGGCTCGCCCACATTCGGCTAACAATTTTCCGAGCTTGACAAGGGCCACTAACTGTTGAACGGAAGATTGTTCAGTCGGATAGTTGCAGTCGGAGTCAGCTAGTCTCCGATTTCGAAAGAATGCACTTTAGTAATACAGCCGCACACACACATACACACCCACACACACACACACAAAAACTCCCACTCAAACAATCAGTTGAGAGGTTCTGCTGTTGTGAAGCAACGGGTGAAGGATTCCAATTCTGAAATATTTTCCTCTTGCTTGAGTGGAGTGATTGATTTTCTTTACCAAGGATAAATGCGAATGAATATGGTTCTGATACGGTAGTATTTTTGCAACTCTGATTCGGCATTATGGTGTGTTCGGAACAGAGTGCACATTTTCCGAAAATTGTGGAAACAATATGAACCGCAACTATGCAGCCGGGTGGGATTTTGTAGGTGGTATCGCTTTATGGGAACCAATACGTTTCGTGCTCGATAAATTTCGAGTGGAATTAGGGTGATCTGTAGTGCACACTCGAGATGGTCCCAAGAAGCCAACGAAGCAATATATCCCATGAGAATCTGTTCAATGTATTTCACTTTCATGACTGGAAAGCATAATCATGATGATTGTTTATCTAAATTTTGAATCTGAAGCAAGTTCTGAATCGACATTCGTTCTAATGATTGAACCAACCACCCGCTTAAACTGATCAATGCGATAGAATATTTTGTTTATTTTCCACTTTTGCCAGTTACAGCAAAGTGTGTCATCAAAAAAAGCACAAACTGGCATGCACCGAATCGAACAGTGCTCTATTCAATGTGATTCCTTTGCAGCACCGAAAGGGAAAAGGTCGATTAAATTTGAGCTGCTTAGCAGAGGCTTAGGAGGGGATTACTTCAAAGTTTACTTGTATACTCTGTCGCTTCGGGTTGCTATTTTCCCAGTTGGCAACGGCATCGCTTTGCACGGGCGACGTTGTGGCACGTTCGGTATGAGACTTCAAAGAGCTCGACTATTTTCTTTTTGAATCTTTCAATTTTTGGAGCGTTCGTAGTTTCACTCTATTCACAAGTTAGTCGTCTTTGTGTCTGACTAGAACAAACTGGTATGTATGTACAATGGAAAACGCACTCGGTTCGGTTTATTCCTAAGCTCAAGAGGTCGGTCACGATGTAATAGATATGGCTCAGGAATCTACCGGCAGTCCGTTAGACGTCAAGCGTCGTTTAGTTGGTTGAAATTGCTGGTCCAGGAATGGAATACGTTGGATTTTTTCTTGCTTGTTTCGAATTGTATTAGTCGTTGGTGAAAGTATGCAGTATCGATTTGGGCTTACGATATGCTTGGAAAAGATTGCATCACATTCGCGACGGTTTTGTTTCAAGTTTACGTCAGAATGTTCCAGCTTCTGATTGGTTGATTTTGGCAACTTGTACCATAATATTACTAGTTGTGCTTATATGGTGACCCAATTTATATTTCGTCGCACCTTTTCCTTCTGCTCTATCTCGGAGCCTCACTTGGTTCATCAAATGGCTCGACCTTTGAGCTTTGATTTAACTCTCGACTCTTCCGTTGATTCTAGTCTCCATCTATTACGTCGCCGTTTAGCTCTCGCTCTCGTGACCCGCTTTTGTGCTGATTCTTTGAGCCATTTAGCTCTTGTATCCGTGAGTCATTCTGTTCCCGGCCTTATCACGATCTATTTGGATAGTCCCCGATGGTGAACTCACCCTACTATGGTGACGGCTGGCGTCCGGTTCACTGACGCCCCGACGACCCGAAACCGGTGCTACGTCGTGTACTGCTCAACTGGTCCCCGGCGGTGGGCCTAGTCTACACCGACGGAGAGTTCCCCGGTGGTAGAATTTCTCTCGAAACCCGATTTGTTGGTCACGACGACTTTCTAGCCGATGGCGCTACTTTACTGGTTCCTTCACCACTTTTTCTTAAACTCGGAGAGTATACCCGTAAGCACTCTGTTGTCAGCGTCCCAGATACGCTCGTTGTGGCACATCTCCTCGACGATATTGTCAACTGTCACATCAGGCATACCTCTTCGGACTTCTTCGAATTAAGCGCATTCGAAGACCACGTGTTCCAGTGTCTCTTGCATGTTCACACACTCCGGGCAAAGGGATGACGAATCGTGTTCAAACCGATGCAGGTACTTCCGGAAGCATCCATGCCCGAACGAAAACTGCGTCAAATGGAAGTTCACCTCTACATGCTTCCTATGTAACCAAGCCGACACATTTGGGATGAGTCGGTGGGTCCACCTTCCTTTTTTCGCGTTGTCCCACTCTTACCGCCATTTAGCCAACGAGTCCGTTCGGACCAGTCTCCTTACATTTCGTGTATTTCTCTGTTGGTAGCATTCCACGTACTCAGCCAGAGTGATGCAGATGGGAATCATGCCGGCAATGGCGCATACCGGCTCCGATGATATCGTTCTGTACGCACTCGCGAAACGAACAGCCATTGCGCAAAACGTGCTTGTCAACTTCGTCCGATTTCGCTTTGAGTTCAGCGCAGCAGTCCAGTAGTACACCATACCTCAGTATTGAGGATGGGACACCTCTTGCTCCTCCGTGATTCGGCATGATCCTTGCCAATGCCTTAGTTGTCCTTGCAGTCTCCTCACTTACATAGTCGACATGGCTTTTGAAAATTAACAGAACGTCGACCATCACACCCAGGTGCTTCAGCGCACGCATCGATGGGATTGATTTTCCTCCGACGCTGATCTCGACACGCTGGATTTTTTTACAGTTGCTGACCAGCACTACCTCGGTCTTGTGGTGAGCCAGCTGCAACTTGACATCAGCCATCCAGGTTTTCACGATGTCCACCGTTTCTGCCGCCAACATCTCCACCTCCTTAAGGATCTCGCCGGCTATCGTGAGGACAACATCATCTGCAAAGCCCACGACCCCGGCAGTTCCAGTGTTTACACTCCGTTGTACATTATATTCCATAGCGTTGAGTCGAGTATGGAGCCCTGAGGTATTCCCGCCGTGATCTTTATCGACTTCTACCTCATGTTCGTTTCGTGGAATAGTACTCGGTTCTGGAAGTAACTTTTCCGAACCTTGCACCCCGCCGTGATCTTTATCGACTTCTACCCCATGTTCGTTTCGTAGACCAGTACTCGGTTCTGGAAGTAACTTTTCCGAACCTTGCACAGATAGTCCGGAACTCGCATTCTGTGCAGCGCTACAGCGATCGCCCCCAGCTGGCACTGTTGAACGCGTTCTTCACGTCTATCGTTAACACGGCACAGTAGCGATTACCCCTCCTCTTTTGCTTCAATGCTTTCTCCGCGCTTGCTATGACGGTGCGGATGGCGTCGATATCCCTTAGCGGAACCCGAACTGCCTCTGCGATAATTCGTTCTCACTTACAGCGTAGGTCGTCAGCCAGTTGAGGATGACTCTTTCCAGAAGTTTACCAAGAGTGTCCAGCAGGCATATAGGCCGATACGATGCTGGATTTCCTGGTGGTTTCCCTGGTTTTGGCTGCAACACCAGGTTTTGGATCTTCCATTTATCCGGGAAGTAGTGGGGATACCATCCAGTCCGGGAGCTTTCTTCACTTTCAGCCCTTTTGCCACTATGAGGAGCTCGTCGTTGGAAACTCGATTATCATCAGCATTTCCAGCCACTGCTTCAACGTACGATGTAGGCGGCAATGCGTTTCGGTCGTGCTTCGGGAAAAGATCCTCCACAATAATTTTCAGTTTGTCAGCGCACATCTCAACTGGAGTCATTGGACCCTTGATCTTGGCCATAACGACACGGTAAGCATTGCCCCAGGGGTTAGCGTCTACTTCTCTGCACAGCTTCTTGTGGACTTGCTTAGTACTATCTCGCGTTTAGAAGCAACCCTGGTTGCCTGGAATGTTACCTTACACTCTTCTCTGACTGCCTCAGATCTTGCTCTCTGAACGCATCTTCTGGCTTTTAGGCAGGCAGCCCGGAGGATGCTGAATCTTTCGTTCCACCAGTACGCTGGACGCTGGTAGTTCCTCGGCTCCATTTTCCACGGCATTGTTACATCGTATGTCCTAGCTATTGTTTCCGACAGCTCGTCAGCACTCGGAATTGGAGCGACGCTGTCAGCACGACGTGCTTCTACAAAAAGGTCCTACAAAGTCCGCCGACCAATGGTGTAGTGGATCGCTTGGTGGTGTACTGCTCACTAACTTGCCAATTTACTGTTATCCATTAGCGACGCGCTGCAGAATGTTACGATGATGGATTCCTGGCCGTCTTTACGGAATGTGCTAGCGGAACCTTCGTTGCACAGCTTTACGTCCATATTCACCAGTGCTTCCAAAATGCTGTAAAGTCTTGCGATGGTCAGCCTGTTACCCTACTTCACGGCCTTAGCGTTAAAATCTCCTCCAATAACAATCGGCGTCCCGACTAACGAGTCAGTTAATCCGTCCATCCGTTGTACTGTTCTGGTATCCACCGTGGAGGCGCATAATAGCTACACACGAATACGCCATTGATACAGGCGATCACGAAGCCTTCGTATGTCTTATCCACCACCTCTTGGACAGGGAAACCACCCATTACTTGAATTGCAGCCATCCCTGCACTATCTACCACTCAGTTACCGTTATCGGAAGGAACACGATATTGCAACGTTGCACTTCGTTTCTGTTGTTGACTGCCACAACAGTTGCTGTGTCATGTCGCAATGATTGAGATTAAGCTAGGTTATCTCCATCGTTGTTGGCCTGCCTTCGCTTCTTTGTACGCAGAGCATTTGAAGCCGTCCATCGTGTGGTCATTTACGTCCTCCAATTTGCAGATGGCACCTTGGTTGCTTCGTGCAGTCTCAATCAACGTACTCCTTTCCTCCGCATTTTCTACACAGGGCTGACCTATCCAACCCCCTGCCAGTTTTTCGTCTGATGCCCGAACTCCAAGCACCTGAAGAATCGTTCCATCTGCTTGCTAAATTGCGGAGCGACTCCGTAAGTTTGTTCGCAACGACCGCTGACTGACAATCTAATCGCCGCCGTTTTAGTGCCTCCATATGATTTCCAACGTTGTTATCTGGCAGCTCCTTCAACTCGGGATCTTCTCTCACTTTCTTGAAAAGAGGGACGTAGGACGTCGTATCGTTCGCTTTGATGATCAGTGTATCACCCTTGTACCTCTCCCGAGAAGGTTTCCGTTTTTCTTTCTTCTTTTGTTGCTACTTCTTTTCTTCCTTTTGTTTCCGTTCCCTCTGCTTCGCCAGCTGGCTTCCAACGTGTTTTGCGGCTTCCATCAGAACTTTTTCGACCAGCTGTTACGGCCGATTTGATACTCGTCATTGCTCCTTCACCATGTTGTGCACATTGTGCTTGTCCTTCACGAACTCATAGAGCTCCTCCCGTCCGTCAAGTAAAACTTCCCAAGATGTGAGTAATTCTGGGTGGTGTCGCTCACTTAATCTCGAGGTGAGCGCTCGATTTGGTAACCCTATCAATATGTGTGTATGTGTGTGTTGTTGGGGAGCAGATAAAACTTTCAAAAAAGCATTGAGAATGCAGGAAAAAACGTAAATAACGTACTCAGCGGTTTGGGTAAGCCATCACACAACCCGCTAAAAACCGCTGCTCTTGCCCAGAACCCAATTCCTCCCCTGCACTACCTTACTGAATTTCTTCGTGGAGGAGTCGGAGAACCAGCTGTGAGTCGAGACATAGTGCTCTTCTACTACGAGGACAATCCGGGTGGCAACTTCAGCCTACTCCGACGCAGAATTCCCCGGCAAGAGAAGTTCTCTCGAAACCGAACCAACCAGCCAGGCGTCGAGGTCATTTCGGCAATTCGGGTGGAGCAGGGCGTCTGGTTCACTGGTGCCCCGACAACCCGCGACTGGTTGTGTCTCGTAGCGGTCTACTCAGTCTAGTTCCCGGCGGTGAATTTAGCTTACGCCAACGGAGAGTTCTCCGGCGAAGAAAGCTCTCCCGATACCGATTCCTCTTTGGTTTTAGCACCACAACTTCTTCAGCCCATCTTGAGCCATTTAGCACCGCAAATCCTTTAAGCCCTTTGGTTCCCCTCTCGTTCCATTTCGCTCCACTTCCCCAGTGAGCCATTCAGCTACCGCCCTTACTTGTTCGCGAACAACTCGATCTAGTCCCCGACAATGGATTTAGCTTACTCCGACGGAGAATCCCCCGACGAGAGAGGTTCTCTCGAAACCGAGCGGTAGATTTCTCCCGATACCGAAGTTCGTTTCCGTGAGCCATTTAGCTCCCCGCTTCGTCTCGATCTACTCGATCTAGTCCCCGGGGGTGGACCTAGCCTACTCAACTGAGGTCCATCCAGCAATTCGTGGTGTAGTTTACGATTCACTGGCGCCCCAACGACCCATTGCTGGCTGTACAACGCGGTCTACTCGGTCTAATCCCCGGCGGGGGATCTAGCCTACTCACGAGCTACCCGGTAAGGTGTCGAGGTCGGCACGGCGATTCCGGTGAAGCCTGACGTCCGGTGCACTGGCGACCTAAACCCGGTGCTACGTCGCATACTATTCAACTGGTCCCCGACGGTGGACCTAGTATACACCGTCGAAGAGTTCCTCGGCGGCGGAATTTCTCTCGAAAGCCATTTGTGTGTATGGGTGTGTGTCAAAAATGTGACTCATTTTTCTCAGAGAACCGGTTGTACCAATTCGCCCAAACTTAGTCTCAAATGAAAGGTACAACCTTCCCATCGGCTGCTATTAAGTTTTGCGTTGATCAGAATTCCGGTTCCGGTGTTGCGGATTTAAGAGTGCGACCACACTGAAATTTCCCATAGAAACTGGTAGCACTATGATATCAAAATGATTTAAAAACATTTTAAAATGGACGCAAAATAAAAATTATCGAGATTTGATGTAATCTCGAAAATAAAATCCAAAAAATTGACTTTTTTGGATTTTGGCACATTTTTGCATTTCTCATAGCACTCTGAAAATGGTGAATCCCGGCCAAAATTTGTTTTCGACTGACATAGGGTTTCTGGAGTTTAACAGCGGTAGGGAGTGGATCATTCGTGGGTTTTTCTCCCTCCTCACACACCCACCGCCGCATGTCAAAATTAGTTAGCAGGAAGACGACTTTGAACTAATGCTGATTAGGCTAACTATGATATTTTATTTTGTTTCAAGTGTGTCACCATCGACACGTAGCTCATCAGGTTCGTGGTTGGCGAGCCATTGTGTGTGGGTCCAAAGTGTACTAAGATTGTAATGCACATTTCCACGATTATATTGATTATTAGTAATAGTTTGGAGAAGTGAGAAAGACACAATTGCACCACTAGGTGGATTAAAACAGGTTTAAAACAATAGCATGTGAGCTTGCCTCAAAGTATGATGTTTCATTTAAACAGTTTAGTAGACCCAGTTTAAGGGAAGCTTTAACGGCAAACAACAATCTCAATCCACTCGGCCCAGAAAGCTCATTTTTTTTTCTTCGAGCGGCGATGGTTTCTCATTTCCAGTATACAGTAAATTAGCGCAAGTTTCGCTCCGAATATTGTTGTCGCAACTGACGATTGATACGTCCCAGATGCCAGAGTCTTTCCAAAAGCGTGAAATACGCGAGCGATGGCAAGGCGAGCTTCGACCTAGAACCGGATCCGTAGCCCACATGGCAAACTTTTGAGATGTAAGAAAAAAAACCGATTTAATCCACCTAGCAGTGAGATGAAACATTTCTTACACATTTCACTATTGGATTAGTTTGCAGAACTCACGAGAAGTATGCACCCAACTAGAGGTGGGATGAAAACAGTTCTAGTTTTCTAGTAGGGTTGGGAGTATCGGTTTTACCGTTACCGAAAACCGGTAAAACCGTCCAAATATTAAATACCGAAATACCGGTTTTGCAAGAATGAAAAACCGGTATTTTCGATATTTTTTAGCGAAAACTGTTTAAATAGTTTTTCATTGTTATAATGTTAATATTTTCACCTACTAATGTTAGAAGTAAGATCGCCTGTTTTGGGACACTTCAATGTTTTTGTATAAGCAGTGGAATGCAGCTCGATTCATCTTCAGCACATGGCTGTATTAAATTAGTGAATCAGTTTCCTTCCTTCGATCATTCTTGCTAATAGTAATAATGTTATTACGCGCGCGAATGTTAATTGCATAACAATCTGCATCATATTCAATCGTTTGTAGAGAGAGAAATCAACTCATATTTGTCGTTTCATTGGTTATAATAATACGATGAATATTATTTATATTTCGAAATCTTCAATTACACAGCTATTAGCATATTCAGCAGTCACATATCGCTTGAATCAACTAAACAACACTCACGACAATCAGTTGTCCGGAGTTGAAGTTGCATTTTTAACAATCTAAGAATCTGTTATAAATTCTCGGTGGATAGCTGCCCAGAGCAATGAATACATGATAACACTTCTCCAAGTTGCATTGACTTGTGCAATTATTTACCTCACCCCACTGACAAAATTCCTGCCCGTGGCAAACGTGGAGATGCAGAGGTTGGACACGGTCTCCATAACAAAATTTACGCCAACATTTCGTTCCTTCCCAGATGGCTGTAAGGACGCGGCAGACATCGCCATTGGCATTATACCGTACAGATCTCTCGATTGATGATGGATAGCTACTCCCAGGGTCCATTCGCAATTTTTTTGTGAAATTTTGCTTGTTCTGTTCAATTAAGGACTAGCAATTGCGAGTTTTACGGTCATCCTGCTCATGCTCAATTGGAAAAGGAAGCACAGAAACGCTGGTTTTCAAGACGAGGCGGAATTGAAACTTAAGCGGTTTCATATACGAAGTAGGACTGTTAAAATGGGTATTTTGAATACTGGGGACAAAATAGACAGATTAACCTGACCTATTACAAATCTAAAACGTTTTTGATGCGCTGGAGCTCAAACATTTTTTGAACATTATTTTCAGTATATGTTAAGGCATTTGTATAAGGAGAAAACAGCAATTTTAGTACAGTAATGGTTTGTCGAATCTCTTTTGTCTCTTTTTGTCTACTGCATTTAGCTAACCTGCTGTGCTTTTTGGTACAATAAGCGAGTTAGACAACATGAGGACATGCACACTTTTCATGCTGCGATCATCAGTGGTTCTCAAGTAACGTCTGTTGAGCGATTACTTTGTTAATAAAGTATGAATTGGCATCAAAGCAAGTTAAATGCGACTGCTTTGTAAATTCAATTTAATTTCGATTTTTTCTTTGTGATTACCGGTTTTTAGCGGTTTTACCGGTTTTTTTCATTTTCAATACCGAAAATACCGGTTTCTCAAAATCCCTCGGTTTTTCCAACCCTAGTTTCTAGTCTTGCACGAATAAAATCTCGAATAAATTATAGAAATCAACATAACGACCGAAATAAAAAAGTAAAGCAAAAAATGAAATACTAGGTTTTTAAATTCATAAAATGAGTAGAAAAATTAATGTAAATCAAAATTATAAAATACACGAATGAAATTAGATTAGGTTATCAAATAAAAACTAAGATTATATTTAGAAATAGTTATAAGAATAATAGAATAAATTGACTCATACTAACAAATTGAATGAAATAAAACAAATGACTGAACAAATGAATCAAATTAATCAAATCATTCAAATGATTCAAATGATTCAAATGAATCAAATGAATCAAATGAATCAAATGAATCAAATGAATCAAATGAATCAAATGAATCAAATGAATCAAATGAATCAAATGAATCAAATGAATCAAATGAATCAAATGAATCAAATAAATCAAATAAATCAAATGAATCAAATTAATCAAATGAATCATATTAATCAAATGAATCAAATGAATCAAATAAATCAAATGAATCACATGAATCAAATTATTCAAATGAATTAAACGAATCAAATTGATTTAATTCATCCAGTGAATACAATGAATCAAATTAATGAAATAGATAAAGTGAATAAAAAGAATGGATGAACAAAATGAATAAAGTAAAAAATAAATGAAATGCATAAATAAAACAAACGAATCAAATAAACAAAATGAGCTGAAGTGATAAAATGAATAAAAAGAAGAAAATGAGCAGAATATAATGCATTGATAAAAATGAAAAATTAAACAATGCTAAAAGGTTATAAATTAATATAAAGAAATAAATTGATCAAATAAATTATTTGGATGAAACGATTAAAACTGAAAAAGTAGTCAGATTATTAAAATGAAGAAACTGAACAAAATTAATAAACTGGAAAAAATGAATAAAATGCATACAAGGAAAACAATGAATAAAATAAGTTAAATGAATGATATGAGTAAAATGCACAAAAAGAATAAACTGATTAGAGTGAATCCAAAGAATGAAACGAATAAAATAAGTAAAATGAACGCAGATGAACAAAACGAATAAAAAGATTTGGAATGAAATAATTAATTAAAATGAAATGGTCATATATATGAAGCTAAAAACATTTTTGAATAAAAAAATGAATAAACCGGATTGTACGAATTTGAGAACCATTGCATCAGAAAGTTTTGAAATGTTTTTGAAAATCCCATCTTCTGAGAAAAGGCTAATAAATATGCAATGGACTTTCTAGGGCTTCCATCTTTTTTTGGTTTTATTCTTTTTGTTTTCATGCTTCTTTACTTGACGGCGTCGTTTTAAGATTATCTGGTGTTTCTACTTTATTGTTGGACCTTAATTAGTTATCAGGAACCTGGAACGTTCAATTTGCTTTGGAATTAGAAAGTTATTTTTTGATCACATATTCCCGAAAAAAAGATTTATGTACAGAATAGAATTTACTGGTCCAGTATTTTAACGCGCAATTGAATATAGTAAAGTGAGACAAGGTCACATGTGCTTTCAAGCCCCTTGCGCAGAGAACGACAGGGAGAATGCGATTCGTGAATGAGACAGGTAGATGTTTCAAAGTTTTTATTTGCATTGAAGTAAATAGTGTGAAATGTCTAGGCTATGTCGATAGCATAAAAGCCGTGCAATCAGTTGATTGCAATGCAGTCTCTTTCCATTCATCCTCATAGCTTTCATATTGTTTCGTTCCGAATTCTCGTGCAGGAAATATGGATAAATAAGTCATATACAGACCAATACTGTGAAAAAGAAATGGTTCAAACTACTCAGTATATCCAGATATGGACGACGATAAGTTAGAAGACACATTGTAATTGCATCCCCCATCGAGAGTGGGTACTTCGGGAGACTTCTTTTCCTGGATCTAATTTGTGGATATTTTTGGTCTTTGATCCGTTATTTTTGATGAAAGTTCGTACCAATACAACGAATGTGCAGCTGATACAACTCATGGTTCATTCGCCTGCGCCACGTTCCGTCTTCCATCTGCACGCCACCATATATGGTAAACAATACCTTTCGTTCGAGAACTCCAAGGGCGCGTTGGTCGTCCACGAGCATAGTCTAGGTCTCGTGACCGTAGAGGACCACCGATCTAATCAGCTTCTTGTAGATAATCAGCTTCGTGCGGCGGCGAATTTTGTTCGACCGGAGCGTCCTCCGGAGTCCACAGTAGGCACGATTTCCCGCCAAGATCCGTCTCTGAATTTCACTGCTGTTATCATTGTCGTCGGTTACCAGTGAGCCCAAATACATGAATTCGTCGACCATCTCGATTTTGTCACCGTCAATCCGAACTCGGGTGGGAGGTTCACATTGTCGTCTCTAGAACCTCTTCCTCTCATGCATTTTGTCTTCGAAACGTTGATGACAAGTTCAATCCTGCTGGCTTCAGCTTTCAGTCTTTGAGCATATGTTTCATTCAAAATTCAATAGAGATACGAATAGTGTAAATATCGCACGTGGAATGTCTCTTTTGAAAATTTTTATCGTCAAACTTTCATATTACCCAATTAAGCCAAATATTTTTCTGATATAGCCATGAATTTCCTTAATTATAGTGTAGATACAGGCTTTGAATACAATTGAATTAAAGTTGAGTTGATGTAGCGGCAGACAAAAAATAGTTTTGTTTTCTCAAACCTTCGCAATTACAATTAATAAATATTTCAGATTGGCAGAAGATCTTATCTTATCGCTAGATTTTTGGGCTTCAAACATACAGTTGCTTTCGGTGACGCCACAAGTATAATTATATTAGAAATCTTTTATCTCACTACTAGGTGAATTACTTGTTGATCTGTGTATTGATATATCATCCAACATTTACCTCATGATTGAACGCAATGCCTAATCCAAGGAATAAATACTAGAACTCAATGTTTCTTTATCAACACATTATTTTGTATTTGAAGTGAACTTATATATTGATTTTTGAGAAATAGTTCATTTATTATAAAGGTAATTCACAAAATGTTCTCAACATCGAATTCCTTGAATCACGTAGATGTGTTTTCATACCCCGATATTCAAAATCGGTTTAGTTTTGCCCCTAAAACACCAGTAAAGCAATACTCCTTATGAAACAATCTCTTTTTAATTAGTGGAAATTGGTAAGCGAGGACTAGAAATACAAAATGGTTAATATCTCCGCCGCTCGTGCACAGATTTAGACAACCTATAGCTTGCTAGAAAGGTATTTTTACAAGCTTTCTATTTATGTGCTGTTTGTGGGACAATAATGTAATGTTCGAAAGTTATTTGCAAAAATCCTGCTGTGTTTTGACAAAATCGCCCATATCTCAGAATGTAAACAACATATCGAAAATCAAAAATAATAGTGTCAAATGGCAACGTTAGGCCTTTCATTTGAAACGAATTTCATTAAGATCGGTTCAGCCATTGCTGAGATAATTACATGACATTTTGTACATACATACATACACACATACACACACACACACACACACATACAGACATTGTCTCAATTTGTCGAGCTGAGTCGATTGGTATATGAGACTCGGCCCTCCGGGCCTCGGAAAAAGTTTTCAAAATTTGAGCGAATCCTATACATTTCTTTTGTAAGAAATGTAATAAAAAAACAAAAAAAAATATTTTTGATGAAGTGTGAGAATCACATCCATCATCACTGCTTTCCGTATGAAAATTTTGTCCGCAGGAAAATCTGAAACCCGTTGACGTTGGGTTGAACAGGGGTAGGACGGACGCGATGGCAGGAGATCGACTGACTGCAGGAGATGGAAGCCGTCAGGCGCCCGACAAAAACGCATAAATTTCCCCACATTTTGTGGCTGTGTGTAACCTCCGGCGACAATCATCCAGAATCGATGGCAAGTGGTTGCACATATTTAGTGGGATGACGAGCACGATATGGTGCCACTTCACGACTGCTAGTCTGTTTTTTTGTCAGCTACGCTGATGTCGAGCTGGCAAGTGTAATCGCACTCGTGGAGCCACCGGGCTTAGCATATTTAT
The DNA here is from genome assembly GCF_030247195.1 of Topomyia yanbarensis. NCBI lineage: Eukaryota > Metazoa > Arthropoda > Insecta > Diptera > Culicidae > Topomyia > Topomyia yanbarensis. Next base: position 51,813,523 of record NC_080670.1, on the reverse strand, counting down.
CGACACAAAGACGGTTAAGATAGATGGTAACAATTTTTTTTTTAAATGTCGGGAATTTTTCGAAAAAAATAATGACAGGTCACTTTAATCAACGGTGTTTCTGGCCACCAAATCATTAAAATTATCCAACACTTTTCGCCCCCGATGGCAAGGATATTGACGCGTGCTACAATTACCCTGGATTACAGCAAGGTTTTTAACCGGACCAATTTAAAAAAAATCTCCGAACTCTTCCCAATGGCTGAACAAAATCAAAACAAAGCGAGCGCTTCCCCGTAGTAATAACGAACAAATTTTAAAGTCAATTTCCTTGAAATCCCGTGCGCTTCGACGTCAATTTAAAACCAAAATCTATCTAGCTCTACGATGGCGATGATGATCCCCATAGAATTCCCTATCCCGACTTTGGAACCCTATTGTCCTAGCACGATAGGATCCGATCCGCCAAAGGGGGGAGGTGTATCATATTCCCAAATAAATGAATAGGATAAGAAATCGATACACAGCGCGATAGCCGCTAACCAGAAATAGAGGAAAAACTTTCCCACATGTTCGACCATGTATGTGTATGCACTCTGTATGAAAGCAAACGATCGGACGATAAAAATATTGTTGGAGTCGTTTAGCAACAGGGCGAAACGGTGATGGCGAAGGATGGGTTGAGTATAGTCGTCTAGCTATCGACGACATTCAATATGTTATAGGATACCACGACGGTGCTAGTGCTTGTGCTTCCGAGGAAAAAAAACTCGACACTAACCAGTAGAAGGGTGATTCGATTTCCAAGCGGCAAAGGACAGGGATTTCAACTCCATCTCCATTGCTGGATTTCGTGGATTTACGAACAGCGAGCGGCCCAAATGGTTGGTATGAGAGTTGTTCTACACTGCCTGCTTTTTTGCACCGGAATGCCTCGCTCATGATGACAATTTTTCTTCCGGGGGTTTCAACTGAACCAACCAACGCCAACGAACCGACGAACGAACGAATAGTCAGGCCAAGTTAGTTTAACCACCTGGAAAGGGAATCGGTGTGGCAGAATTTGATGCATGTTAGAATACGGTGTTTTTTACGCGATGGCAATTTTTTAACCACGTGAAAGCGGATCCACGGTCATCGGGTTGTTTTTTGTGCAAAGCAAGCATGTTTTACCTATTGGTCGGAGTTTTCTTATTCCAATATATGTGCTAGGTTTAAAAATTAAACGATCGGTGTCGCTAATTAGCATGGCTACACTACACTGTTTGGATGAAAGTTGTAGATTAAATTTATTGGAATGTTACGGGCGATATGAAAATTACACTAGGGGTAGCTCATTTGTGATGCATTTATAAAAATCAACGAACTTAAGTGTATTTCTTTCCATCAAAAATGAAATTCATAATGAATTTTGGGTCGCGTGCAATGTATTTTGCGTTGCGTGTAAGACGACAAAAACCTACAAAAACATAGCTCTACATTCGACAAAACATCGAACAAAGTGGATCAGCGTAGGACGTTTGTTAAATAAACTTTTCTGAGAGGGAGTGCAAAGTTGATGCAAAAATGGAAATTAAATGCATTTTTTTTATTAATTTTATGCAAATTTATTATACATTTCTAGAAAAGGTCCTAGAAATTACATGTCTCTACTAATGGCGATTTCGCTTGAACCTGAAACTGAGTCAGGTTCTAACCCCAACCGCTGTCAGTTCATACATTTTGACAGCAGTTGGGGTTAGGAACTGACTCAATTTCGCCTCAAACAAAAACCACATAACTGGACCATTGACTTATTTGTCGTCTAGGACACCAACACAATTTTGATGTGTCACGGAAAACCGATTCATCACAATTTCAACTAAAAAATTAGTTGAGTTTTTGGTTTCGTCTAGTTAATATTTGGGCGAACTAAATTTTTGTTGAAAACAATAATCCAACGTTGTTGGTTTGATGCTGTCAGTTTCAGTCTGGACATGAACGTTTCAGCCTAGCACAAAACTTAAAAAGCCTACCTGAGCTGAAGCTTGAGAAGCTTGTCTCAGCTTGTAACGCTTGTTTTAGTTCAGACTCAATTGTATATGCCGTTACAGTACCTTTTTAGCCAAGACACATACGACTGGAATTCAACTAATCTCATTGTTGAATTAAACTGCTTCATCGTAAAATACAACATAGGATATTTCAAACGTTTTGTTTCACTGACCGACGGATGAAGGTATGGAATTAAATTGTTGAAATACTCTGTATGCCAGTAATTCACACGTAAATATAATGTAGAGTTATTTTTCTCATAATGTTATCTTTTTATAAACTGCACTCTTAAATGAAACGAAATAGCCAAAGCTATTTAAGGATTGTTGGTAATTGATTGATGATTTCAATTTTAGATGAAAGAAATAATTTTTATTTCTTTTCTATTTAGTCAGCCAGCACTGCAATAAAACTTATTACTGATTCCAGATCTAGTTTGGAATCTTAAAAGATGAAAAATAATTATCATATTGCATATTACATTTGTTAATAATTGAAATTTTACTATATAATCGACTAAATCCGAAATAGAATGATTTTGACAATTTTCGACAGTACTTTCAACTTTCAGTATACCTACATGTGTTGAAAAAAATGTCAATCAAAATCATTCCTTTATTGAAATGTTTCCAAAGAAAAACTAGGTAAAACCAAAATGAGGTCAGTTGAATTGCTGATTTTTGTGCACTGGTAGTTGCGTCCGGGCTAAAACAAGCTTTCCAAGCTGAGACAACTACCTACCTGCATAACCGTTATGTCCAGCGTGTATGAACATAGTTACTGTCGCTACCTTGATGTATTTCAGTAAGATGTGCATCTTGGCTACTTTGCTGTCATTTCGTACGATGTGCGTCTTGAATCAAAACCAATAATAATTTTTAATAACTATTATTTGAGAATCTCGCAAAATTAAGAGAAAATTTAGTTACGTTACTGTTAAAATCAACTAATTAGGAAAACAAGAATTTGTTTTGTTATTTTCTTCATCGAATGGTTTTCAGTGTAGACAACATACATATAACGCGATGTTTTCAATTCGCCATCTGATTTAACCTCATTTGGCAAAAATTCCACCTGATTTAACCTCAATCTCGCACAACACAACTGCACATGGATTAGGCAATATCGACACACAGATGCTCTGGTCTAGAAGTGTCATATAAACCTTACCATAGCTCACCGAGCTGAGGCTTTTAATTAGAAAGGTTAGAACAAGTCAAATTCTATGGACGAGCAAAGAAAATGCGATGCGATGTTATTGACATCAACTGTATAGGGCCCCTTACACGTACAATAAAAGTGTCATTACTAAGTAATGACATTACTAAAATTGTATGGAAAATCCATCATTACTCACCTTACACGATCATTAAAAGTGACATTACTGCTCAGTAATGACATTACTAGCACCCCGTGTAAGGGGCCCTTATAATATTTTTTTAGGGCGCATGAAACAAATTTTCAAATAATCTGGGGAAATCAAGCGAATTTGGTCTGATTCCTGATAGGTAACAAAGCACATAACTTTTTGATACAGGATAAAAATAAAAAAAATTGTTTTTGAGGAATTGTTTGCTTGAGAACAAAAATAATTGCTCAACAAAATTTCGCCCCATACTCTTGAAGCTACTAGCACACAGAACAGACATCCATGTTCGAAAAAATAAGTTAATAATAGGTTTGTTATAGTACACGGAAGTTACTCCGGAGAAAATGGGAGCTATAAATATCACAGTCTATAGAGAACAGTTGCGGAAAGAGTGAAGTCAAAAAAGCCTACCTATCGAGCACAATTGGAATCCATCTCTGATGCCTCTGCAGCAAAGTTGGATTCTAATTTTGCTCGATAGGTAGACTTTTTTTCGGCTTCACTTTCACACATCAATAAGCATGCTGTCAAAATTCACTTTGAGAGAAAATTCCGGACAAACTATAACTCGTTGAGAAGGGATGTTAACATTTTATGAAAGAGAAAAGTTTTCTTTTTCGTTTGTTGCTGTGATTTAAAATCAGCGTTTAATGGTTTGTCCAGAATTTCATCTCAAAATGAATTTTGACAGTATGCTTATTGGCCCTTCTCAAAAAACACGCGAGATGTAAAGTTCTTACTCACGAGTCACGACATCAACAATGAAACTACTAGAGCTTGAACATTTGCATGGGATGTTAGTGTTTTCTTCCTGAAATAAGAGCTGTCAGTTTTCCGGCTTTTATGAACTATGAATAAAGTAACTTTACTTATAGGCCAGTGCGAGGCTAGTATACGCTAGTTATTCTAATAGTCAGAGATAAGATAGGAAAAAACAGACAAATTGGGAACCTTTCGTTCCTTTGTTAGAAGCTAGCAGTGCTTCCAAATGATGACTGATTTGTATTGGCTGGCTCAAAAATTTGACAGTTTCGCTGGCTCAATATGGCGTCTTCACATATCTCTCCATAGAGAATGACTAGTGTACACTAACCCACTGTATTGCATGCACCTTCTACCAGAGTTCCCCGAACCTTATAAAATCTATGCTCTCGGTTATTTTATTATCCTGCGGTACGGTCAAGCGGCTGAACGATGTTATTCCTCCGTTTCTCCGGCCCCTCATTCGGGCGAACACAGGTTTTGTTCAATTAATTAGATATCCTCTAACGGGGATTTGCTGTATCGCCAATGCTCCCCCATTTTTATTTTCTCGCTTCATTCGCACACTGCTGAACCGTTTTGACGAATCTGACTTACTCGAACCCAAACAGCCAAAAAACAAATTGGCTTAAACTTGACGAAGGTCCACCGGACAGATTGGCTTTTCCGATTCAACTTCATCGGCAATGAATCAAACGAGAGGAACCACGTTGTGCTACCGGTTCGAGGTGGTGGAAAAGCTGTAATCTCAATAATTTCAACCGACAACGACCCGGTAATAGAGCAAACTGCCAATCCGACACAAATTGACAGTCCAAATTGGGCCGAAACAGATAAATCAACTACGAATGGGTGCTTCAGCGCCTTCTCTTCAGTTCAGTTCGGGTCGGAACTGACGACTCAATTAGGGAAGGAAAATGTAGCGGAAGTATCATTCAATGCAAGTGTTCTATCGTATAAGATGGGGATTTTAGCAGCGCTTCTATACGCTGCAGTCAATCTATACTTAAATGTGAAGCGCAGTAATCAACTTAAAGTTTCATTTTGTGGCAGTTTAACCCGCAAAGAGAGTAATAAAACCAATGAAAATTACCGCAAATTTGGTATGGGTGAAAAAAGGAACAAACAGTACGTGTTTATCTTCGTGAAAGGGATCACCCCATGTCGACATATACCCCTGCATATACAGCGGAAATCGGGTGGAAAAATATAATTGTTTTCTCCGCCTCTGGCGACCTGATGGACCGGAAAAAAGGTCCGTCAAATTATACGGTCGATATACCTAGTCAACAAATCGAGCATCGTAGCAAAAACGAGACATTGCTTCTGCACGATTTGACGGTATCTCGGACGTTATGGCAGAAGGGCCAAGTAATTTGCGACATTTCAGGTTTTTTACTCGGGCCAGCGATCTAGAATGTGGTAATTAATTTTGTGCATGCTTTGTGAAATGATGCGTTGTGACGAATGTAGGGTAAGAATAGTCTATGATGGATGCTCCAAAGCAAGATGGAGAGAAAGGTGGGAACATTTGACACTTTTGAGTGTATTAGTATTATACTTGCAAAATTAAACATGGCGGCCGGGGCCCTTGAAGTAAACATAAACATCCGAACGAGCATCCTGATTTCTTGGCGCACGATGAAAAGTGAGAAAAGGCCGAGCTTCACCTAGGATCTATCGATTAGAACACTTATGAACACTTTTTACCTCGAAAAAACCGATTAAATTAACTATGACCGAACCGAAACCAAACTTGTGGCAACAGAAAGGCCCACTACGTCATTTGTTTGTGCTTTTCTTCTTCATATCCCCTTATTTTTCGGCTTCATCAAAGAAAAATGACAACCGCACTCACACACAGAAAAAATGTGCACACCTGTATCCGTCTTGGCTTCAAAGTATAACCACAGACTAACAGACATAACACTCGAAAACAATGCTTCGCTCGCTTTAACGGTAATTTTAAATATATCTGTAGTTGGAACTATGGCCACATTTGTAATTATGGCGCCACTGACATATGAACAAGCATATATGGGAAACAAATACAAGACGAGGCAATTGGCTTCTTATTTTCGGCTTTCTTGATTTTTTGTGCCCTGCTGAATAATTGATGACAGTTGACTGTGTGCGGCTAGCGATCGTGGCAGTGCAGCCCATTTCTTTTCCATATGTCGCTATAAAACACAGTGCCAGTTTTATTAACAAACATTTCGCCAAAATTTATCCGGTACTAATTAATTCAATTCATTCTGTCATATTACAGCATGTTTCTAGCAAATCTACACGCAGAATTTTATTTATGCATGGATAGTATACTTTTCTATCTGCCTCTCGTTTCTTCTACTGTAAATTTTATGCACTGGACATGTTCGGTCTATCCACTCATTGAATGCTTACTAGAAGTTTATGCATGAAAATGCATAAAAAATCACTGCAGAAGAAAAGAGACGGAAATAGAAGGTATGCTACACAGATAAAAATATTTTGTAATTTTAAGTTTATTTCCATGCACATATTTGGAGCATGAATATAAATGTAAAATTAAGTTCCACCACAAATACACACGACTTGTCGTGCTTTCTTCAACGAATTTTATTATAATTTTACACGTGGATTAAAAATTACAGTTTCTTTAAACGGAAAACCAATGCACTTCAATGTATTTTTACTCGAATATTGTTGTAAAATGAATGACATGTAATATTACACCAATGAAAGTGTAAAATTGTATGCTGTTTGATGCACCAATTGATTTTAACGTAATTTTCAGTCAAATTTTGGAATCTTTTTTGATTTACACGTTGTTTAAATTTCATTATTTTTTGGTGTTTAACTGTGCATATTTTTGTTTCTCAGTGTAGCTTGCATAAAATTATTTCAGAGTGGGTAAAATAAGCACCAAATATTTCTTAACCGAAAAAATGACCTGTTTTGTCATTTTCTTGGAGTATGTTGACTTTCACTAGCGGGGTTGAATAAATTAGAATACGGATAGTGTTGTTCATAAATCCATTCGCTTCACCCTTTACTCGTCTTGCCATTTGAACGAATCGTTACAGATCAGTCTGCAGATACACACTATTTATTTAATAGATTAACATAAAAACGTAGGATCACTGGATAATGACTCGACATATCTATATTTTGTTTTTTTATACATAGGTCCGTGATATTCCAACTATACACGAGAATAGTCAATGTTCTCCTTCAAATAGAATTCGAAGAGATTTTGTTTGATACAAACGCTATTGACAGGTCGGAAGGAAACTAATATATAAACGGTAAAAAAATTATTGATATGTCGAGTCTTTATTCAAATATTCAACGTTATATAATGAATTGAATTTCCCCGATACATAATTGACGAATTCAAATTATTTTATTAGGCAACTCCCAGTCAAAAAGGGCAAGTTGCTGGCTAACGGGGGGCTATTTGCCAACTCGGATGCGCTACTTGCCCTTCAATTTGCCAGCAAATTGCTGGCAATTAGGGGGCTATTTCAAATGCAACATTTGGGCGATTTGCCGTCGTCATTTTTTTGTTTATTTGTTTATTTGTTGTACCGTCACCAACAGACCCCTTGGCCCCAATGGTGGTTACTTAAACTAATTACATTTCAGAATACGAATTATTTTAGTTTTTATCGAATTCCTTGTCAGGTTGAAGTCAAACGCCGTCGCCACACTGTTAAACACACGCTGGAGTCCGGTAACAGCGCCCTGGCGCCCATAGTTAGTTCTCCTGAATGGGACTCGCAGAAGAGAGTTATTGCGCAGAGCTCGAACGCGAGCTTGAAGATCGAGGCGTCCGAGGATTGTAGGGCAATCCACCCTGGCAGACAGTAAGTCCGAGACGAACAGGGCTCGAGAGCAGTCCCTCCGGATGCTTAGAGTATCGAGCTGTATTAACTGACAACGGTTTTCGTAGCTCGGCAGCTGAAATCTGTTTTGCCAAGGAAGATGTCGGAGTGCAAAGCGTATGAACCGGCGTTGGACGGCCTCGATTCTGTCGACACCGTTCTGGTAGTAAGGGTTCCAAACAGCAGAACAATATTCCAGTGTTGAGCGAACCAGCGCACAATAGAGAGATTTTAAACAGTATACGTTCTTAAAGTTTTTCGCTATTCGGAAGATGAACCCAAGCTGTCTTGAAGCCTTATCCACAATGGATGATGTATGTGGTTTGAACGTTAGTGCCGAATCCATGATGACTCCGAGATCCTTGACGTTAGAGTGTCTTGGAATACTCGAGTCGAAGAGATGGTAGTTAAACTGAATCGGATGGCGTTTCCGCGTGAACGTAACGATTGAGCATTTGCTCGGGTTTAAAACCATTCTGTTTAGATCACACCACGTACTAAAGCTGTCCAATTCCCTCTGAAGAAGCTCGGCATCGGTTTTATCCCGTATTTGTTGAAAAATTTTTATGTCGTCGGCAAAAGAAAGGCGGGGTCCTTGTAATTTGATGTTGACGTCATTAAAGTAGAGGAGGAATATCACTGGACCGAGATGGCTTCCTTGTGGGATGCCGGATGTAGCGAAGAATGGTGTAGATAGACAGTCCTTAATGCTGATTTGGAGTTGCCTTCCATCGAGGTAGGAACGAAACCAGCGCAGAAGTTGTCCATGAATACCGAGTTTGTCCAGCTTCGCTATTGCGATATCATGATTGATTTTGTCGAAGGCCGCAGATAGATCCATGTAAATAGCATCGGTTTGCAATCCGTCAGCGAATCCATCCATTGCATATGTTGTGAACGAAAGCAGGTTAGTCGTTGTCGATCGTTTAGGCATAAATCCGTGTTGATCGTCTGCAATGTAGTGTTTGCAGTGAAAGAAAAGAGGGTCTAAGACAACCAGCTCGAATAGTTTTGATACTGCACTTAAACACGAGATTCCTCGATAATTGTCAATGTTCGATTTGTTTCCTTTTTTGTGAACTGGAAACATGTGCGCTGCTTTCCAGCAGGAAGGGAATGTTCCAGTATTGAGTGATAGCACAAAGACTCGCCGAAGTGGTTCAAGAAGCCCGCTGATGCACTTTTTGACAAAAATCGAAGGAACGCCATCTGGACCCGGGGAACTAGATGCTTTCAGCTTGGAATTTGCTGCAAGAATGGCAGCATTATCGACACAAATTCGGTTGATGGTTCGTCCTAGAGAAGGAGTTAGATTTGAAGCGGCATCGACTTGTTGTGGGGAAAGGTTCTCGTCGGAAAAAACGCTTGAAAATTTGTCGGAAAACAATTGGCAAATTTCCTTAGTGTCGGTGCCTAAAACTCCATTTAATGACATACAAGATGGTAACCCGGATTCTTTTCGCTGCTCGTTCACATATTTCCAAAACGACTTGGGCTTGGATTTCAGTTGACGTTCGACGTTTCGCTGATATCTAAAAAGGCACGTCTGCTTTGCTGTTTGTATTCGTGGTTGAGTTGAAAGTAGTGGTTTCGTAATGCAAGTGTCTTATGCTTCGAGAACTTTTTAAATGCGGCTCGTTTGGCAGTTTTTAATCGTCTAAGCACTGTTGATTGCCAGGGAGGGTGTTGATTTGTGCTGACTGTTCGTTTTGGCACATGACGGTCGATTAGGTAGTTAAGAATATTAGAAAACGTCATCGCTGCTTCGTTCGCGTCATCATTGTTAAAATTTTCGTCCCAGTTTATATCCAACAGCGTGCTAACGATGCTGTCGTAGTCAGCGTTTTTAAAATCGTAGACGATAGAGCTTGAGACGTCTTCAAAACTCACTCCTAGGTTACCAGCGAGTACAAGATGTAGTGGGGGATGATGGCGCACATGCTGGACTAAAGGTGTCGGAGCGGCGCAGCAGTACGGAGCGTAGTCCCGGGCACTTACAAAGCAGAGGTCCAATGTACGTCCGTTCTCGTTGATGATATTATTAATTTGCCGAAGAGTTGCGCTACTGTAGTTGTCCAAGATACAACTGGCATTGTTGATAAGCACAGATTTTTCGATATCCAATCGTAGAAATCCATTACTTGCTGGGCACCAGGTCAAGCCAGGTAAGTTAAAGTCGCCCAGTATAACAATATCATCAGATGGGGCAGCGATCGAGGTGATGAAAGAAACGGAGGAAAGATGTACATCGATCAGGCTGTAATCACGAATTCGGTCAGGTGGAAAATACACGACACACAGGAAGAGATTGCGATCGGCAAGTTTCACTGATATCCACACTTGCTCGGAGCTCTCCCACCGCTCATCGTTGATCACTCGGGCTTTTATACCATGGCGAACGGCGATGAGTACACCACCACCTGATGTCTTGCGGCTGTTGAGGGCATTGCGATCACAGCGGAAGACATCAAATGTTGAACCAAACACCTGGTGAGACAGAGTACGGTTGTTGAGCCACGTCTCGGTTAAGGCGATGACGTCATAACAGCAGCCCGTGGTCGCGAGCAAATAGCTGTCCGTTGATGAATTTAAGCCACCAACATTCTGGTAGTAAATCTCGATGTTATTGGATGACGGATCAGGTTCTGCAGAGGGCGAATCAACTGCATCGCGCTCCAGAATGCAGCGATCAATTTTGCCGCCCAACCCGCCGTTAAATCGCCCCCAAATCGCCCACGGAACGCGCCTTTTAATCGCCCTTAATTGCCTAATATGAAAATTAAAAATAATACTTATTTTCGGATTCATTATCTACTCACATATACTTCCCAGTATACTAGGTAATCACCACCAAATTATAGGAAGAATCAATGGTGAAATTGGTATTGCACTCCAAAACTTACCACAATCTGACGTTCATTAATACTCTATCTCAGAGATCTTGTTCCACTATACTTACACACGATTCCACAATTTCCCACATTCTTTGGCTAAATGAAGTGTACTAGACAAACAAAGTACAAGGGAGAACACACCAATTGTACAAAAAACAATTTTAAGCTTAAGCCAAACATGAACCGCCATGTTTGAAAAACACGAAAAACAACCAAGTCCATTTCAGCCGCCAGAAAATTTGTCTAAGTAGGGTACCATACTAAGCAAGGTGCCGCACTAATTCGGTAATTTCTTGCCTTACAATCAATGGAATGCGTAAAAATTGACATCAACCGCTTTGCTTCGTTGTTAAGAACCAATATAATAACACAAATGCGTTGAAAACAGTAAAATTCTCGTATTTGAGCACAATGAAAACTCGAATCGAGTGCCCCTATTGTTGCGCTACCATTTGACTCAATGCGTTGAACAAAGATGGCAGACACTGCTCTAACCAACGGCTTCAAATGGGTAGGGTGATGATAGAAACATGGCGCAAATAGGCTCATCACCCTATTGAAATTGCCTTTAAATCGCATTCGCAAATTGCATTTGTTCCGAGGGGCAACTAGCACAGGCGAGTTGAGTAAAACGTCAAACTTTTTAAATCGCCTGACCATGTTCGTCCGCATTTTTTTGACAGGGCTTGCACTGATCATGATGCCAACTCTGCGAAATGAGCCCTGTGGTAACGAAAACAGTATCCCATCAGTCAAATTCGAAGACGTCAAATTGGCTCCACGCTGGTTCCAAAAATTGCTTACTAGGTCTTGTCTTGTTTTAGATGGGGGATAGATCATAACTCGACAAACATATGATGACGGCCTAAAAGCCAACTGTCAAAATCCACTTTGAGTTGAAATTCCGGACAAACCGTTACTAGCCGAACACAGTTCACAGCAGTTTATGAAAGAGAAAACTTTTCTCTTTCGTTTACTACCAACATCTGTGATTGGCGTGTAACGGTTTGTCCGGAATTTCCATTCAAAGTGGATTTTGACAGTTGGCTTTTAGGCCGTAATCATATGTTTGTCGAGATAAGTGAAAAATTGTTTTCGAACCTGAGGGGTAACCACCAATAAATGAGTGTTTGGGCCGTGAATAAAAAGAGGAGCTAGTGTTCTGAGAAAATTGCCGGATCGATATTTTAGTGTAATGTCTGTTAGGATTAAGAATCGAAGACAGGTGGGCTGCGTACTAGGCAATTAATTTACCAACTACGCTATACTGAGCATGGGTTCAAACACCATACAACCCCATAAAAATATCATGAATATGGTCCGTACAAATTTTACAACCACCAAAACATGAAATAGTCTCAAAAACCCATAAATGAACCAAAATATGGTTTTTAAGTGGGATCTCCCAAACCATGGTGATGATGTTTTCATGGGTTGAACCTATTCCAAACACTACCAAAACACCATGAAGTTGGACCATGAGCATGGACTTTGCGTTTGCTCGGGAAGCCCATCCCTCAGTAAAATTTTTATGGCCACAAGAGACGACAAACGCGAGTTAACTTGATTAAGTCCTAACCTCAATTTCTAATTCAAGACGTGATACTATTCATCCCGGTCAATCCGAGGTTTTTTGGTGAGCTTCGCAGAAACATGCCTAGTTTGTCTGCAGTGATCAAACATGGGCCAGAATGGTTTATAACCAACTTGCTGGAAAAAAGTTATATCTGTCAGCTTTTCGTAAAGGTGTCAACAGTGTTTACACATTTTTTCGCTGATAAAATAGCAATGAAACAAACGATATAGCAAGCGATCTTATAAGCTGTGAAATTTAAAGTTGTGTGACTTCTTCAACTATGGCATAGGAAATCCACCAGTAAGAATGTTTACAACGGCGAAGTTAACCGTTCACATGACAGTTCAAGATCAAGGTTATGTTTTGGCTCGATTTTGCAAGTTATTATGTTATTAATTTTAAATGCCTGCCAGAGTGCTGTATATTTAATATTAATTGGTTTCCGGAAGATGTTAATATGGGTTGAACAATAATGAGTTATTACCAATCATTATAAAGTGAAGGTGCTCAACAAATGCGTTTGGATTGAAATAGTTAGGTGAAATCAATATAAATATTGGATTATACAATACAACTACCTGCTCATGAACTGTAAAGCTGTTAAATAAAAGTTCTAAACCAGCGATTTTTATTCATGTAGTCAATGGAAATTTCATTGATTGTTTTTTTAATATTGCAGTAGAGGTTAAGAGTAAAATCACAGAGAACAGACATCCATGATCGAACAAAAATATTTAAAAAACGTGTGTAAACATTTGAATTAATATACTAAAAACACTAGCGCCGCCACACCAACCTATCCCAACTATCCGTCAAATCGATTCCGGAACCAGTTCGAAATCCTGGATGGATTCTGCATGGAATCTAGCTCAAAGAAAACAACCGATTCCGACTCTATCGGTTGACGCATTTGAGCTGGAATTCATGCTGGAAGTCCGAATCGGTTCCGGACTAGTTTGACTGGGTAGAGGAATAACCGCTGTCAATTCTGTCGCACTCAGCCACAAAAAACATGACGACAGTAGCGCACCTGGTTTAGATATCCAAACTACCTTCGAAACCGTTAGAGATTTTACACAAGTTGACTGCTGAAGATGGACGTCTGTTCTCTGTGGTAAAATTATCATTTGACTTGAAGCTTGAAGCGAAAGCCACGAAATTTACCTCAGTAGAAAAATTGCATCACTGCCTAAAAGTACGATCTCATTCCCTGGGGGGCGTTGGCCTATACAAACCAACAAATACAATAAATCCCCTTTGAACACAGATAATTTCTACAAATTGTTCACCTTCCGACCTAGTCCAGGCAGCATTTCATCTCGCTTCCGATTCTGTTCCTGGACGGACGACCGGTCTGAAATTCGAGATGGAACAGTTTCCCAACAAGAAGCTGACAGTCCTTTTTCTTGTTTACTTATTCCAAAAGGGATTGAAAGGGGGTGGGAAAAGAAAACGAAAGTAAAAATGCACTGGGACTGAGTCGGGTTTCCTCGGTGGGGCCAGGTTCAATTTAGTTTCGAGAATTTTTGTTAGTGGCGATAGATGTGTTATTTGGACCATTTTTGAGATTTCCGCACGTATCGATAGTACGAGTACAGTTAAATTATTTTTAAAACTGCTTTTTGCTGACGTTTTTAACAATTACTAATATTAACCCTAGAACGTTGCACTGGTGTACAAGTGTACCCCGCGCCTTCTTTGGAGCCGTGTGAAAACGAGAATTCGGCATTTACCGACCTGGGCCTAACCATAATTCATTTTAGAGTTTCTTGTAAGAATAGGAAAAGGGGGTATAGCCAGTTTACTTATAGCCTTCTTGGAAGCAGGTGTCAAAGTTGGCGTGGGGTACATTTGTACCCCAGTGTACGGTTGCCGTTAGCGTTTCGTCAGGTTTCGTGCTGTCAGTGAAAATGTGAATCGTGAGAATACCAGTTTAAATACCGATTGTTTTACTACTTAAGTACCAATTAGTATTATATAATCGTTTGTAATCATTTATTCAATAAATATTATTTAATTTTGAAGTAGAAAAAAAATTGTTCTCATTTTTGCAGATTTTTTTGTTTTATTGTTTAATTTTCATAGTTTTTCAAAACAATGGCTCGCAAGTATAATTTGGCACACATTAACTGCTGTAACAGTAACGTTGCGTGTTACTAATGTATTACTGGTCAGAAATATTTTTTTTCTCTTCAATTTCAAGCCCATTTCGTGGTATTTTGCAAAACCCGATTTTTTAACTTTCACTCTTCCAAATAATTGTGTTTTTTAAAAAATATCGAAATTCCATTTTTTGCCGTTTCTAGACCTTTCTTTCAGCTTTTAGAATCATTTGATTTTTTTTCAAATGTGTTGAAAATTCGCAAAGCTATAGTAATTTTTGTAAAGAAAATTAAAACTGCGATTTTTTCATTTTTTTTTGTTCAATCCAATTTTTGTATCATTGATTCAATAAACTTCGTACTTTCACTTACACAGCTGTTTTCGTAATTAAAAATGAATAAAATTATGTATTATACATTTCTTTTGTTTGCATTTTTACCTGCGAAAATTGCGATCAAACGCGAGGGGTAAATTTCTCGACAAACATATGATTACGGTCTAAACGCCAACTGTCAAAATCCACTTTGAATGGAAATTCCAGTCAAACCGTTACTAGTCGAACACAGTTCACAACAGTTTATGAAAGAGAAAACTTTTTTCTTTCGTTTACTACCAACATCTGTGATTGGCGTGTAACGGTTTGTCCGGAATTTCCATTCAAAGTGGATTGTGACAGTTGGCTTTTAGGCCATAATCATATGTTTGTCGAGATTTGTAGCGCAGTGCAACGTTCTAGGGTGGAAAACGCAAGTGCAACGTTCTAGGGTTAAATGTAAATGTACAAATTTTGTATTGCCCATCCTATGAATTTTAAGACTCTAGCGCGTGAAATTTTTGACAGCTAGTTTTCCTCACTCACTAATACTCATGCAGAATTTTGACAACAAAATATGTCGTGTCATTTTTTATCGATTAGCATTGGAAATTTCAATTAAGATTAGTAGATTAGTTAAAGAGAAGTAACCATAGTTGGTTTTATCATTGAACAACGCAAAACGGATGAAATCGTCCTCTTGCGGAATCGGCTTGGAGCTTCAAACAGGCGTTGCCACTCCACTTTCGTCGCATTTAAAAATCACTTCTCGTTTCTAAAAAATTTTCGCCAGCAGGCAACAACTGAGTGAATTGTTCGGCAGCACTTCTGGAGACCCACTTCCTTGCCGGAACTATGGCCCTTAAAATCCTGCAGCCAGCAACCAAGCAATCCTTCCGGCAATTTTCTGAGATAATCTGCTTTCTTGCTTTGTTGGTGATCAACATTTTCTGCTTTGCTGATATCCATCCCGGTATCGGACAAGCTTAAGCTGTATGCAATCATTTCAGATGACAATGAAGCAGCAGGAGAGTCATCGTAACGCAAAAGATCGTCCCGAGAATAGTTGATTATATTTAAACTATCTTCAGCTTCCGGATTCGAATCCGCGGGTTGTAAATCGTCCGTAATCATATGTTCTTTCAATCCGTGTTTACCGAGTATGAAAACGGTTCCGAAATAACATAATATCACATATTTTATTTAGCCTTTTGTTATAAAATTTTGAAAAATATCTAGCAGCAGCAGCAAATTGCAAACACAAAACAAAAAGAACTATCAGATAGGGTACGAGTATACAGAACGCATTTGTATATGTGTAGTGAGGGAAATGCACTGTGCAAATATTTTCAACGCAGGAGTCTTGTTAGGTGCAAAATGCGCAATATTCAACACAAAAAAACTGTTCACAGCATATCAGGGATGCCAGGCAATATTTTTTGAAATATTTGCGAAGTTTGTGTAAAAATCGGTGTTAAGAAAAACGTAACAGTTTGTCTCAAATCAAGTACTCACCACCTTTTAAAAATCTGTGCAGCACATTGAAAATCTATGTAACACGGATTTATCTGTGCCCCTGGCATCCCTGGTGTGTATCCATTGAAATATTCGTGCCCTTTTTTAACTGGAAACTGGAACTGGCGTGGCCCTTACACGCGCAATAAAGTGTCATTACTAAGTAAAGACATGACTGGAATTGCATAGAAATTCCGTCGTTACTCACCTTATACGATCATTAAAAGTGACATTACTCTGATATTACTCAGTAATGACATTAGGTTTGTTCCAGTACACGGAAGTCACTCCGGAGCAAGAAGGAGCAAAAAATCTTTGCTCCTTTTTACTCCGGTTTGCTACCAGAAGAAGAAAAACGTTTTTAATCCACCTAACAGTGTGATGAGACATTTCTTATAACTCTTATCACTCTCTTCGGATACTATATCGTTTGAGAACATTTAGAACTTGATGCTTCGCGATTTTTTGATAACACATACTACATGGGTTAGTGGCAGGACTCAGAGAATCGCTCAAATCAGCATAGGACAACATCAGTGCTAGAAATCTCAAACCAAATCAATGGGAAAGCGAAAAAATCGACTTTTTCTAAAGGTGACTTCCCAGTAGTATCCTTGATTTGAATTATTATCGCTAATCCTAATGCCAAAGAACAAATAAAAACCTCACGAAAACGAACCGTTTGGGAAAATCATCATCATTACTGGAATTTTCATTTTCACGAAACTTTTCGATAACCTTCCGTCACTTGCGTTAATGCATTGGATGCACAGTGCTCTGAAAATCTAGCGAAATCGTCTTAGAGCACCAGCGGGTCTATAAAGAATACTAAAAATTAATTTCTATTCCATAATTTTCAGTTCAGCAATTCGAGAGATTGTGTTCACCGCAAGCCATTAAAAATAGACTACGTTGTGAAGCGATGGTCACTATTTATTAAAAAATCACGGTTAAATAAAAAATAAAACTATTAAAAAATTTCAAATAGTTTATAATTTTCACAAACTTATTAGGATTTTTTTTTAATTAGCTTTTGTAATATTGTGTAGGAAAAAAACTGAAAATTTCAGTATTTTCTCTATCTGCAACATATAAACCCTTAAGTATACCAATTAATTGGTATACGAATTGGAATAGGTTCGCCAAATTTTGGAAGAAGTCTATAAAATAACCCCTTAAAAACTACCTAAAAATTGTTGTAGTTCGATGCAATAAAAAAATCTCCAAAAAAGAAATGTACCTATTAATGTGAAACACAGCGAATAATGCATACAATAAAGACCCATTTTTATGAGTCTCATGGTGTATTTTAGAATGACAAAATGGGGACATTGACTAAATCGGGCAATTTTTTTTTCTTTATAATAACCTGAAGCTGTTAAAATATTCTTCTCGTCCCTTGATGTAGTCTGATAACTATTTTTGATTATGATGAACTTTTTATTTTCGCATATTTCGCATATCTTCATGATAAGGAAAACATGCTCAAGAAAGGATTTTCTCGAATTCAGTCTTGTTCGTCTGCTAGAGCCCATCAAACATATGTTCATATTTGGCTGATAAAATCGGGGTTTCAATATGTTATAATAGATATTCAGCATTCGAAGAAGTTTCTTTTGAACGAGTGTAGAACGACTTTGTTTCTACTTACTTGAAATCAGCGGCGTAGCCAGAAATTCGGTTTGGTGAAAATCGATCATACTGTCCAAACGGCATAATTCCGAAACCGTAATTTTTGAAGTTTTAAAATTATGCAGAATTAATTATGCAGAGTTCGTGTCTTTAGCGAATTTGTTGAGACTTTATTGTAGTCATGAATATTAACCTGATAAAATTCACCATAAATACTTCTTGGACGATATACCGTCAAAATTATTTTATCAAATGATGCGCTGTTTAACGTTTGTAAAACTCATCGAAGATACTAAACCTCCGAAATGGGCGGTTTCAAAATGATGCTATCTTGACCTTAAATTACTGTTTTTAAACATTTGACCTATACATATAATTGGTCATACAACAAAAATCAAATACTCATCAAAATCGATCAGGACCTGCTAGAATCGAATGGAAATCGTCATTTTTCATAAATTTCTCTCTACATTCGGAAAGTGTTATCCTCGTTATTAATCATATCACATTTTCGTCTCAACTCGACGCATTCCCAAAAAACCTGTTTTAATCCACCTAGTGGTGCAATTGTGCTTGTCTCATTTGTCCAGACTACGATTTCATGGCTGGGTTCTACATACACACATACACACACATACATACACACACAGACATTTTTCGATCTCGACTAAATTAGTCGATTGGCATATGACACTCGGCCCTCCGGATCGGAATTAAATTGACGAATTTTAGAGTGAATGAGAAAGGCAAAAACATTTTTAGCAAATGTTGAAAGTTATGCATTTTTCTTGGTGAGCTGTTCTATGTTTCATAGACCTTAAATCAATTTTAACTTCACTTCCTATTAAATAAAGACCCTTATTACAGTACATCTCTACAAAAGCGAGCTCAATTTGAAAAGAAATCTGAGGATTATGATTGATTACAGAACTCTGGAATTTTCTATTGGAATGTTTTCAGGCAGGAATTTGATATTGATGCAATTAGACAACTGTGAAATCAAGACCAATAGATCAGTTACATATCAGGACCCCTTTCCGACAATTTATCAAAATTCCTCATGATGTTTACAACAACAGGTTATCAATCTACGGATCAGATAATTGTTATTGTAATATTGAATTAAATCAGTGAGCATCAATAAATTTTCAACTTCAATCCAATATTTTTTTTGGGTGTGGTGGGGGGTGGGGGTTGGATTGTGTTGAACCCCAAAACCTTCTCTTGGCTACGCCGTTGCTTGGAGTTATTTATTTCGCTTTTCATTTTCCGATATGTTTCAGATCGATCCGATGGTCATGAGTTAGAAAAATTGCAGTCAGAAGGTTCGCACAAATGAACATTTTTGCACTGATAAGTTATCAACTTCCTTCCAGACAACTTGGAAGTGTTCGGTGATTATTTCTAGCGGTTGTAGATAGTAAAATGAAATACAAAATTCGTTTTATCGAAGTAATGTTTAGCCTATTTCAATGGATTATTACTATATTGAACAATAAATAGGCGACGAAGAGTAATCAACAAACAACAAGCCATAACTTTTAAAGTATTCAAAATAGATGTTTAAAGTCTTTAGTAAAGTTATTTGCAAAAGTAAGAGCTACAAATTTGCTGAAGACATCATTTCGATATAATGACTTCCAAGAAAATTTGTGAAAATATCTCACTCATAGGGAGATTAATCGGCAAAAGCACAATACCAAAAGAAAGGGCATATTACCTCCATTAAATTCTCCAAAGATACTATTGACCTAAAATAAGCCGTTTCGGCGTTAATAATAGATTACATGTTTTTGGTCATATTTCTGGCAATGGGAAATGATAAAAATCTTTCGTCCGCATTTAATGTTAAATATCTCTTTTGATAATCGTCCGATTTCAACAATCTATAGCTTGTTCGAAAGGTATTCGTTAAAGCTGTCTAAAAACATATAAAGTGTTAATCTATATTGTCAATTTCGGCAGATAATTCAAAAAAACTGCAAAAAACGCCATTTTTACGCATTCAAACATTCATATCTTGGAAACTAAACATCAGAATCAAAAACAAATTAATAGCGTTCATACTGTTTTTTAGTTCTTTCATTTAAAATTGGTTTGGATAAGATCGGTTCAGCCATTGCTGAGAAACACGATTGAGAATTTGTCCGTTACATACACACACAGACACACACACAGACATTGTCCCAAATCGTCGAGCTGAGTCGATTGGTATTTAAGACTCGGCCCTCCGGGCCTCGGAAAAAATCTTGAAAGTTTGAGCGAATTCTATACATTTCTTTTATAAGAAATGTAAAAAGAGAAGAAGAGAGTACAGGAACGATTTTCTCCGGAGTACTTCCAGTTTCTCCTGGTACTGGAACAGACCTATTATTAACGCCTCGTGTACACACTTAAAATCCATTACCTACCAGTAGGTAATTTTAATTTTCTGTCCTTATTTCACTGCCGGAAAACAAGGGAGAGGGAATGATTTTTTTACTCAAAATTAATGGGATGAAGTTTAGTCGGCTTTGGTGAATATCTCCTTATTTTTGGGTAAATTTGGACTCCCTCTCTTTCGTTTTTCGTTGGAGGAAGTGGGATGCACAGATTTAAGATTACCTACTGCTAGGTAATGCAAGTTTTCTGTGTAAGGGAAAAACATTCACAGTATCTATGAATTCGTTTCGTCATACGTGTATAGACTTTTCTACGGCTCGTGTACGTACACGTCACATGACACAAACACTACATCATTAGCTGGTGGAAAATAATAAACAAAGACGGGAAAAGCAAATGGGATTGTTTTCAACCAGGAAGCTGCAGAAGTGTTCGTGAGACCGGGCGACAAGAACTCAATGTAAAGGGACCCTTACACGCGCAATAAAAGTGTCATTACTGAGTAGTGTCATTACTGGAATTGTATGGGAATTCCATCATTACTCGGCTTACACGTTCATTAAAAGTGACATTACTGCTCAGTAATGACATTACTAACGCCTCGTGTACGGGGCCCTATACAGTTGGCATGACATTCCTTTTGTAATGACACTTTTAATGCTCGTGTGACGGCCCCTAATAAATGCATAAGTTGCCTGCGCTTTATTTTTGAAATGAGAGCTGCTAATTTTCCGCAGCAAAACTCTGCCTAACAATCAATATAGCAACTATAACCGGAATGGCACGAATGTGGCGCTGCCTTGTAAACGGACGTAGATGAATAGTAATAATAATAGTAGTAGTAGCTGTGGTAGTAGTAGTGCTAATAGTAGTTTCAAAGTCAGCAAGTAACCGAAGCATCTTCCGAACGAAAATTTATTGTGATAGCTTTAGTGCGTCGTACTCGGTCCGACATCTACTCAATTGTCCCTTCAGGGTTAAATTGCCACTGCTGACCGAAGCAACAGACAGCGTCTTTCACTTCTATTTTTAGGTCTTCATCTGCTTGCATACACCTTCCTCGACATTCTCTCCCGAAGGTGGTCGCCGTACTGCTGCGAAGGCAAGCCCAGCGAAAAAAAGCACACCACCTAAAACGACGATAAAACTAACACGTGATGAAATTTTCGCTCAAGTATAATCGGACAGACTTTGGCCAAATCAGTCCCCTATCCAGCCGGGGACCGGGGTTCCACTTGATGCTATTTTGGTTCCCCAATACATTGTACAAAAAAAAAAGATTTCGAAGACAATGTGTTCAGAGGACAACAAAACGGACGCGATAATTCAATATTGATGGGATCCCGTTTCTCTTTTGTGCGTGTCCGCACCGGATGTGCACTGTTGTTTTCTACTTGTGTCGGTAAAGAATAGAAACGAGGAAGAAAACAGTATATTTCCGGAGTGGGAAATTCCAACAAATAGAATGGTACGGAAGGTTCGGGTAGCTCGCCGCCTACGTGTTTGATCGAGCGAGCAGAAATTTGATAGGTCCAAGCAAGCGGCAAAACTGAATTGCAGGAAATTGTTGGGTGGTGCGTGAAAAATAAAGAACCAAGCAAATAAATTATGCGGGGACTAATAGCCCTAGTAATCGGGGTAAAATGTACTTCGAGAAAAACTATTCTAGATGTTTATTTAACAAAGCTGTTGAATTCAAGAGCATCATTATTGAAAATGTTACAGATATATTCGATCATAACAACTCAACTATTGTTCTACCATACCTTTTATCTACCATTTCCAATATCTTCCGTGTATTCTCTATTGAACTATACTACATTGTATTTTTGTATCAGAAGTTGATATTGTTCTGGTGGTCTTTGTCATTTGTATACAGCTTTTTACGTGCCATAATGGCGGTCTAAATTGTTCAGTTCGTAATACGTTTAATTGCCCTTTTTTGACAATAATCGTTTACGCCAGCTTGACGGCAACGCCCAGTTGAAGATGTCGGGCGTTCATTAAATAAACGTCCAACGCACTGGACTAACGTAGAGTTAATCTCATTGGGCGGTTGACGTAAACGATTACTGTCAAAAAAGGCCATTAAACGTATTACGAACTGAACAATTTAGGCCGTCATTATGGCACGTAAAAAGCTACATACCTGTTTACCTTACTCCAAAAACTATAATACCATAATCGATAAACCTCGTCTTACAATATTGCGGCGGTAGCTCAATTGGAAAAAAACGACAGCCCACTGAGTGTGAACGAAGCTTTTTTTCCAGAGCCGTAGAAATCTAGGGGCCAGTCTAGACTAATCGCCCTGATAGTAGCTGAACAGATCGGCATTTCGTCGCTGTTGTGCTATCTTATGACAAGCGCCATTTAGCACATTTCGAGAAAAACGATTTTTAAAGTTTGACATTGAATATCTTGAAACTTATAAATGGTATAAACAATCCAAAAAAGACAATTGATGCTTCTATCTATTCTGTACTAATCTCTCAAATATTTCAAAGATCGATTGACTATGTTGCGAGTTTTTACTATGAATGTAAACAAAAGTCGCACTCACACATGTCATAGGCATGTATTGATGACAAAATTTGTATGACGTGTCATAATCGTGCATGGAAGTTTTTCCATAGGAAAAAATCATCAATTTTTTACTTTTATTCGTATCTTTGGGTTCATTTGGTCTATAAACAATCGGTGAGATGCATTTTAAAGGAAATGAGTCAGGGAATCTAGAAAAAATAATTATTTTTGGTTACAGTGTTGCCAAATATGCTATATTTTCAGTTTAAATCATAAACTGTGTTTTTCTCACAACTCTTGTATTTTTCTATTGAAAATTTTTATGCCATTGTGTTCCTCAGACATTTTTACACATAAAAAGATTTTAAAACTTCAATATAACTTGAGCAAATCCCTAGATACAGTGATTTGAAGCAAAAAACTTACAATTTATCATCATGTTTCTTGCTATATCTAAGCAACCAAATAGAATTTCAAAATTCTGAAAATGCCACTTTGTAGAGACTTTTCAGACAAGTAATGTGGCATATCTAACTCAGTTTACCCCAAAATGGCGTTTGTCATAAGATAGCACAACAGCGACGATTTCTCTAGACCAAACGCCCTGCCTATGTCGCCACTAATTCTTTTGGCTAGTTTGATGACTACACCCAGTCGTTCTGTCGAGTCAGCATAGATCTTGATATCGTCCACGTTGAAAGTATGGGACGTATCTTCCGGTGAGCTTTCTCTGTACCTGTCATGCGGTGATAGTCATTGAGATGTCCTACTGAGCGGGATAAAAGAATCGTCTTAGAAGATCCCCCTCAAGTTGCGAAGCATTCTAGACCGTAACACGTCTTTCCACTTCTGAGCTGAGCAGTTTTGTCGTTACTCTCTCCATTACCTGCCGTAGGAACCTTAGACTACAGGATCAACTTTATACATCTTTAATACCTTGATGAGGAGCGCACTCGCTATGGAGTTGTTTGTCTTCTTGTAATCGATATAAGGTTCCGTTGGTTACACACTACTTCTCCAACAATGACTGCATCGAGGGTGGCTTGATCTTTTCAGTCTTGTGTGTTTTTTTTACATCCCTTCTGCTCCTCGGTCAGGATGCTATTCTTCTCATAGTGGGCCCTTACGTATGTAGTGATGAAGGTGCTCATGATCTTGTGCAGACTTGTTAGACAGGTAATTGGTATGTCCTTGGCGATGAGAATCGTGGTACCACGGATGATGAAATCCAGCGATAAATGGGGTTCGCGTAACGCCCAATTTCTAAGATACTGCGTACCTACGCGTATATCATTGGTTTCGACGGAGACAGCTGACATCTCGTCGATTTCTTCGCCTGCTCCTTTATCCTCGCGCCTAAGCCACTGTTGCCCTTCGCGAGATTGTACGGGAACCTCCCAAATACTGCTTTAAAAGCGATAACATCGCTGATATCCGGTAGACCTTCACTGAAATTGGGCTTCTTGTGGCTGATTTGGTCATAGAAGTGATAGTGTAACGCCTTAGCCATTTTGATAAGACACTCCGTTACTGTATTAGTGTGTCGAGTTTTTTCGTCAGCTGGCGTCAGATGGCTTCATCCATATTAAAGACCAAATCACGTAGGAGCTGCCGACCAAGGGGTGGGTCTTCCTTGTTTTTATTTTGTAACAAGCGAGACGATGAAGAAAGGAAGTTTAGAACAGCGTGGAAAAGGTCATATGAGCAAGCTTAGAGTTTGCTGACGACGTAACCCTTTGTGTTCCACCGCAGGAGTCAGGAACGTCTTGAGTACTGTGGCTCTAAATATAAGAAATATTTTTTTTCCAGTCCTTTGCTTTAAATATACGTTAAGTTTAATAAAAAAAATTGCCCCTCGCGCAAAACAGGATTGCTACGGCGCTGCCTTTTTCAGAACAAAACAAAACTTTATCCATCGATAGAATTGAAAATGTGCAAGGGTTGATTCTTCGTGGGATTTTTATTCTCCCCCATAATATTTTAGGCATCGCTAGCTATAAAATATGCATGTCACCAAATACTGTAAGGTTCTTGAACGCTTTGTTGTCAAAATGTATATGGAAAAAAATCATATTTTGGTATGTTTCTTAACAACTACACCAAGAGTAATTGGTCCAGCTTGAAACTACCCAAAATATGGTTGACGTTCAAATTCGAATTTTCGCTGAATTAAAATTAAACATTTTTTGTTACAAACCAAAGATTAAAGTTGACCTAAACGATTATTTAATTTAATCTCAACTCATATAATCATATCGTTTTAAGATTAAAAAGGATTCAACATAAAAAAATATTTATTTTCTACCATAATGGAATTTGTTCCAACCAGAATTGAGATTGTTAGACGTTAGTCATTCCCAATCAGTTTCAACTAAATGTAAGTATTAATCAATATAAATAATAGATATAAACAACCATTTTTTTTTTGGTTAGATGAATACCAAAGGCGTTGTTTATGTTTAAAGGTTCGACCAGAGTCAAGACAAATCAACCTATCGAACAGTCAGATGGCTACCTATCGTGCAAAGTAAACAAACATTCTTCATTCGGAGAACATGCAAGAAAAAAACCTAAACCTAAACCTTTTGTTCCTCCAAATCATTATCCTTCCGGGACCATTTTTTGGTATTACTCCAGGAGTGATTGTCATCTCACTTGCTGTGCAACCTTCTTGGTATAACTAACTTGCCCAGGCCTGCCGCAAATAACGTCACCTGTCGAGACGCGAACCGATCCAGAGATGTCTTCTTGCCGATACATCCCAATTATCTACTAGTTGGTGCTGAGAGCTTTCTGGCGGCGGAATTTCTCCCGATGTCGTTTTCATGAGCCATTCATTTCTCAGCCAGTCTGGCGTAGAGAAAAGCTACGGTGACATTTCTTTACACAATGATATCCCAATTTTATCCGAGTTCGTGTTGTTCGTTCGTGATTTTTTCTCCTTAGCTGCTGTTGCCAGCTCGCTGACCGACCTTTACTGTGTAATTGTTCTATTCACAACTTTTTACATTTTAACGACATTCAATTAGCTAGATATTACTGGGTAGGGAAAGTTATGAAAATTAGAGCCATAGTACTCAAGTGAGAGCAAGGATATGAAGTAAACAGATCGGAAAACTAGAAGTGGCAGGATCATTAGAACAGGCTTAATATCGTACGGGCTTAACTTTTGTCTTCTGCTGATGAGGGTCGAGCTTAGGCAGCATAACTACGAATCACCCGAGTTCACCTTTTCACAACTATTGTTAATATCGAAACTTGTCGAGACGTGAACTGATCCAGCGATGCCGACCAACTAGACTTATATCCTTTTTATTTATTTATTTATAGTTAATATCAACAGACATAGTGTGGTCCTAATGATAATTTCATAATATATTTAAAAAATCAGACTTTGATCTGCAACGTGGAATGTGAAGGTCAAACTCGGATGACACTCTGTTGAAAGTCCGCTGCAAACCAATGATGGCACCGTTAACTCCATAGTTAGTCCGGCGAAGAGCTAATCGGAGGAATATAGGAACCCCAAGCAGCGTGGTGCCTTTGGGACAATATAGCTGATATGCTGCTTAAACGTCAGTTGTTCATCGAGAAAAACTGGTTTCTAGAATGACCGAACTCAAATGACATTGTGTATCAAAATGGCTCGCAGTATAAAACTTTTATTTCTAATCAGGACGTTAAAAAAATTTCAAAACTCTCATGGGATGGATTTGAACCCCCAAAACCCTGCCCTTGCGCACGGACCTGAAAGGAGATGTAACATAACGTATTAATACCTACTTAATTAGTTGTAAGCTCACCTATTATTGTATACACTTCGTACACAATAAAGTTCACGTTCAGTTTAACACGAACCTTACACCCCTCTTCCAATCCAAATAGCAATCTCTATAAAGCAAATCAAAATCAACCCATTCACCGTCCTATTCCACGATCCAACTGCTCCGTGTGTAACTCTATTTGACACCTTAGAAATCTGTCCTCACAAGCACCGGATCAGAAATAACAAATGAATTCAATTATCCGGCACGTTTCAGCTGGAATACGAATACTCGGCACTCATTTGAAGCAATCGAACGGGAGTGTACAAAAGAACCCATCGCTTGAAATTCGAATCGTCACTAATCAAATATGTCGCTTTTTTGTCTGCCATCTACCCTCCACCTGTGTATGTGTGTTTGTGTGTATACACCTCAGCTCTGAAATCAAATCCCATTGCATCCGTTTTTCCGACGTTTTTCACCTCGCTCTCTCTCTCTCTCTCTCTCTCTCTCTCTCTCTCTCAAGTCTGTTCGATGGAAAGGCTAGCTTTCCGACCCAGACCACCCAGGGCAGCAGGTAAACCAAGCACCGAGAAGCGCAAATAAAAGTTACTTGATTTGTGTTGCAATTGTTATGCAAAAGTGTGCGATTTCTCCCGTGGATCCGGTTTACGATCCCGGTGCGGAAGTGTTGCGGCACTAGCATTGGCCGACCGTGGAGGGAAGGTGTAGCAACCCCGCAATAAATCTCATCTGATTGCAATTTCGGAACAAGTGGTGTCGGTGAGGTCTCCTCGGATTGTTCGGGCTGGAGAAAGGGCGTACCAAAATGTAGAAAAATAGAGAGAGAGAGAGAGAGAGAGAGAGAGAGAGAGAGAGAGAGAGAGAGAGAGAGAGAGAGAGAGAGAGAGAGAGAGAGAGAGAGAGAGAGAGAGAGAGAGGATTAAGAATGCAATTGTGCCAGCTCGCAATTTATGGCACCGTAAGTGAAGATCGATCGGTCGGAAAGGTGCTGATTAAATGCACAATGAGCGGTAGGAAATTAATCAGAGACACTGCGGGGATGAGGTGGGGATATCCCGGAATCGCAATCATCCCCTGGCGACTATCATCGGAGTCGGATGAACCGAGCTGTGAATTGTTCTCACGGAGCGTCGTCGGTGAGTGGCGCAGAGACCCGACAGACACGTACTGGGATGTAATCAATGCTGACATTTTACCGTCTTGAATATGATGAATTTTAATGATGATGAATCCCGAAAGTAGAAAGAGAGGACTTTTAGCATCTGCTGACGTGATCAGTTTCGCAGATCAAATACGTGCTCGGTGAGGTGACAGCAATCGCATTCGTGTATTGCATTCATGCTTATCTTTGCTGTCAGCATCCGTGTTTCGATAGTGATTGAAACATATCTTTGGATGTGTTGAGTCAAAGGTAGTTCTACATCCTGATTCACAGCTCACAGCACACCAATAGTCGATTATCTTCAAATTTATTGAAATAATTAATTAAATCCAATGATCGAATGTAATTCTTTCATTGCCTTGTCCATTAATGCATTGCTTGCAGATTGCACACATGTCTTGATTTTAGACCAAAATTCAAATGAAAATATGTTTAAAATGATTGTGAAGGGAGAGTGGGATGCATCTTGACCAACCAATTTTGTATTCTTTCGGTACATCATAATAAGAGATAGCCCAAGGTTATGCAATTTCATGGCATTCTTCTTTGTATTGGTATAAGAAATTTTTCTGCCGACAAATGTTGAGCGGCTTACACGTTCAATATTTTTGTCAATACACAGTATTGATGATATTGCTTCAATACGTCAATTTGAAATGCACATCGTCAATACTACTTTTTTCCATTACACGTACAATGCTTTTGTCAATACTCTCTGGTTTTGACAAAAATATCGAACGTGTACGGGCCGCTTTACATAACCAGTATAGCATGGCAACAATTATTATCTATCCCGAGGTAAACTAGCGTTTCGTCGAATTGTTGCTTTGCTATATGTGTCGCACATGGACGAAACAAAAGTATACGTCAAATCGTTTAATCACTGATGCAAAGCGAACGGGCGCGTAATTTGGCGCACGGTTCTGTGACGCATGACTGAAATGCCTCAATGTGGATTTTAGAAAAGAGTCGCCATATTATGAAATAAAAATATATAGTTCACTTTTGCATGTCATAAAAGACACCACATTAGTACCTAAGAGAAGAGACGACAACAGGCTTCTTGCCAGAGATGCCAGATTTGAAGATTTATCTTCATTTTAAAGACATGATTTCTGGCAGAATTCTGGCTCAAAATCAATAACCGATTCAGAATCCTGTCCGATGAAGACAAATGAAGACATTTTTTTATTAAATGTGAAGACATTTGAGCAATATTCCTGGTACCCCTGCTTCTTGCTCTTCTTATTTTTCTGTACTATTCCCTGCCGTAAATCTACAGACAACAAGCGTTCACCGTTGCTAGATTTCTTTTAAATGGTTTTCATAATTGCTGAAAATAATTGTAGCTAAAAGATTGCACATTTACGAAGAATTCATAATACTAATAGTATTTTAAAAAAAAATTATGCTTGTCTCTTTTAACGATACACGTAGCTTTATCGTCATTCAGGGACTTTTATTCTTTGTTTAAATGTTGATGTTTATGAAACATAGCCAGAATAGATTCAGCAGCACTGTTTTTATCCTGCTTGTAAATATTATGAACGCTCTTGCCCAGTAAAGTTCAGCCGGAAATGAGCCGGAATTGCGGCTGGTTCCAGTTAGAATACCGGCTCCGGTGACAACCGATTCTAACTAGAACTAGATCGGTCTGAACTTCGATACCCAAACTCTCGATCACCTTGGTGGCAAGGTATGGTGTAACGGAATGTTTGATCTTGCGATTAACCGCTATTGCGATTCCTCCGCCCAATCCAACAATTCGATCAAATCGATGAATAACAAAATTAGAGTTACTCTTCAATTTAATATTTGGTTTTAAAAAAGTTTTGGTTACAACGGCTACACATTATGTATCCTCAAGAAGTTTAAAAATTCGTCTTCGTACGTTTTTGATGAACGAGCATTCCAATTTAATAAATTGGAATGGTTATTTAAAGCCATTATTAAACATTAATTTCATTACAATTAGCGATTTCCCACCCAGTTTGAAAAGTTTCAAACATAGAGGTAGAATTTAGCATAGCAATCGTCATAGACAACATAGATTCTTGCAAGAATTGTAATTTTTTCTTCCGTTGCGCTACCTAGATCCATTGAACTAAAGGAAGCGTCGGGTGCAAACGAGATTGAAGGCGTGGCAGCGGTAGCCGTTATCTTAGCCTTGTTACCTACCACTGACGCATAAGATGACACACAATTGTAGGATGGTGTGACGGAGATAGGTAGAGAAGATGTTGATTTGTTTGGACTTGTTTTCTTGAAGTGTACCTGAATAAGCAGGTAATTTTTTATCTGTTGTTTTTTGTTGCCTAGAACGAGAATTTATAATTTTTTTCTCGGACAGGACAAGCCCAGAAATTCGATTTGTGGTTTTCGCTACAATTAGCTCATTTGAAACTTTTTGTGGTTTTTTTCACCGGATAAGTATCTTTTGTGTGCGATTTATCACTACAGATCATATATTTGGAATCCAAATGACAATTTTTTGTGCCGTGCCCAAAGCCTTGACATATACGACACTGGGTCAGATTTTGAATTCTACTCCCATGTCGTCTGTAATGTTCCCACTTTACTCGCACGTGGAACATAAAACGTGCTTTTCTAATACTTTCAAATTATTAACCTCATTACGGTTAAAATGAATTAAATATAGCTACTGGATAATTCCAGAGCGTACTGGCGTGTTATCGCCCCTAGCCTTTCTCTTCATAAGAATAATTTGTGAAGGAGAAAAGCCTAAATTTTTAATTCGTTGGATATTTCATCCAAACTTTGACCTTGAGGTAGCCCTTTCAAGGCAGCCTTGAATGGTCTAGCTGTCTTGAAATAATATGAATAAAATTTATATAACTTCTCCGTAAGATACTGGAGTAGTCGGTTGTGGCCAATCAATTCCTCCGAAGTAACTCGACATTCTGCTCTTCGGCCAATCTGAAAAGAGACTTTCACGTCCGGAAGGAACGTCGAAAGCTCAGTTCGAAAGGCTTTGAAGTCGAAGATCATCACTGTTATCGGCGGAGGTGATAGCTTTTTCTTCTCATTGGCATTATGTTCAATGCAATGCGAGGAAATATTTAGAAATTTCGTCAGCTTCACATTCGGATGAAACATCAAATGAGTTGCTGCAATCAATTGAATTTTCGGGTGGAGAAGTTACCCTTTTCCGATTATTTTTAATATTTGGCGCGCGGCCGTTCTGGGAGGACCCAGACATGTTGGAAGAATTAAATATTTCTGCAGGATAAATTATTCTTGGAAAATGTTTCCACTGTCGACGAAACGACTGTTGCTTCAGTTCCCTTGTGCCATTTAGTAGCACTTCATCGTTCAGCTTCCGACTGGTTCGCGAACTACTCGGTCTAATCCCCGACGATGGATCTAGCCTACTCCGACGAAGAGTTCCCCGGCGAGAGAAGTTCGAAAGCGAGCCAACCAGCCAGGTGCCGAGGTCGGTTCGGTGATTCCGATAGAGTAGGGCGTCCGGCGACTGATGGTATCTCGTCGCTGTCTACACAGTCTAGTTCCCGGCGGTGGATCTGACTGTACGCTGACGGAGAGTTCCCCGGCGAAAGAAGTTCTCCCGATACTAATATTTATTTGGTTTGGTTCTTGAGCCCTTCTGTGTGCAGTGCCATTGATGGGCCTGACATACTCCGACAGAGAGTTCCCCGGTGAGAGAAATTCTCCCGAAACCGAGCCAATGAGCTAGGTGCCGAGGTCATTTTTTTGCGATTCCGGTGAAGCTGGGCGTCCGGTTCACTGAGGCCCCGATGACCCGCGACTGGTGGTGTCTCGTCGCGGTCTACTCAGTCTAGTCCCCAGCGGTGAATCTAGCTTACGCTGACGGGGAGTTCCCTGGCGAAAAAAGTTTTCCCAATACCGATTCATCATTGGTTTTCGCTATGTTTCTATCGGAACAACCGGTGGGGTACCGTGGTCGATCTGGCGATTCCGGATGGAGTGTGACGTCCGGTTCGCTGGCGTTTTGACGACTCATACTCGGTGCTCTGTTGCAGTCTACTAGGCTAGCCCACGGCGGTGGATCTAGCTTATTCCTGCGGAGAGTTCCCTGGCGGTGATTGCTCTCTAGCTTATTCCTGCGGAGAGTTTCCTGGCGGTGAGGTTGCTCGATGTTGATCATGCCGTTTCCGCTGTAAGACGGTCATGATCTACATCAGCGGCTCTCAACCTTTTTTGTACCACGGACCCCTTAGAAATCACCCTGGGTTGCTGCGTACCCCCACGGATAAACATCGATTTTGTATACTATCAATATGTTATTTTTAGTTTGTTAGGAAACAAGGCTTGAAATTTCAATATGCACTCGGAAACTATAGTTTCCTTTGCGGACCCCCAGCAACGACTTCACAGAATCACTGATCTACATCATCTGTTGACTGCGTTCCATGTCTTTACGTCGCTTGTCATTCTGTAGGCTACAATATACGGGTTGATGTTCGGTCCTCCCGTTTTAAGTAGCTCCGTGCACGTCACTTCAAACCTCGGACATTCAAAGACTCGACACTCCGGGCACAGTGGTGACGTTGCGTACCCTAACCGATGAAGATACTTCCTGAAGCAGCCATGGTTCGATAGGAGCTGTTCCAGGTGGAAGGTAATCTATCCGTGCTCTCCATTGACCGAAGTCGACAGGTTTGTATGAGCCGGTACGACTATTTTCCTTTCGCCGTATTGTCTCATTCCTGCTGCCACATCACCAGCGATAACGCCTACTGCCTCCGGTACGCAAGCACAACTCGTACGACCACCAGCCGGAACGTTCTGTTCAGTTTTTCGCAGTTCCGCTTGGTTTTCAGCGCCGCACCCCAGGCAGGAGCCCCATATCGCAGTATCGATGACGAAACACTAGATAATAGACCGACTTTTCGCAGGTGTTATCTACGTGGTGTTAAAGCTCAACCAGTCGTCGATTATCACTCCCAATTTCTTTAGTGCACGTATATGTAATCACATGCCCTTCGACGGTGATCTGTACCCACTTCTTCTGTGCAGCGCTACGGCATTGGTCTATTCGAGGCTGGATGGCCGGGTGACTTCCCTGACCTTAGTAGCAAAATCAGCTTCTGTACCTTCCGCATTTCGGGGAAATTGCCACCATCTAAAGACTACAGAAATAGCATCCTGAATACGGCCGGATACGCCAGGATCGCAGCTTCCATCGCCACGGTTGGTATTCCATCCGGACCGAAGGTTTTCTTTGATTTTAGTCACATCGACGTTTCTTTGAGCTCGTCGTTATTCGCTTGCCACTCGGCTGTGTTAGCTCCTTCTGCTTCGCCGTACGGTGTCGGTGACCAGGTAGTTGAATCGTGCTTCGGGAAGAGACTCTCAACCATTATTTTTAGCTTACCTGGGCATATTTCAGCTGGTGTCGACAGGCCCTCATCTTCGTCATGACGACTCAGTACGCGTCCTCCAGAGATTGGCGTCTATTTCTCGGCACAGTTACTTATGGAAATTGGCTTGCTAAGCTTGATCTCCCGTTTTAAAGAGTCACTACCTTCTCGAAACGTCGCTCCTCTCTCACTCGCCGATCTTGCGCTTTGAGCCCGCCTTCTGGCTCTGAGACAAGCAGCTTGTAGAATACTGAGCTAAACATTTAACCGGTAAGCTGCGAGCCGCACAGTGGCGTGTCTACAAGCAAAAGTCGGACAAAACCTCAAATGTTACCTAATTTGGCTGAAAATCGCAATTTAAGCTAATTTTGAGGTGCTGAGCTCATTTTTGATGTCAAAAGTCGTAAAATATTAAATGCATTTTTCCATACAGTGTCATTGAACCTTTCTTATAACTTTCATGATAAATTTTCCGTTACTCTTCACCAATGTCAGCAATATCATAAAAAATGAAGAACACTACTTTAAATTCATTGTATAACGTGTTGGTTTACTGTATATTGTCTAACTATTTTACACAAAACACCATGCGCCTCCATATCAGCAACAAAGCTTCAAAATCTCCTTAAACCTTTTTGCGCACCTAGGTACAGAACGAGACCATGATATTCGAAAAGTAGAGGTTTTTTCCCATAGAATGTATACTATGTGACCGTTCCGAAATGATTCCGAAATTTGCACAGAATAAATTAGTGAAAAAAGTATTTTTGATCGGAACACCTCAAATATATTTAAATTAAAAATCATAGTTCTAAGCAAATCTACCAAATGTATTTTATTCAATAACCAAGTTCTTTCGTTCCTCTATACAATGAAACTAGTTGTGCTAAAATCGCACCAAAATCAAAAGAGTAACATGCATTTGAAGTGGTGGTTTCGGAAATGAAAATCATTAAAAAATCCAGACTTTTCTACGATTAAACTCATGTTAAAAATCGTGTTCTTATCCAATGATCATAAAATTTTGAATATACATCATTCAATACATGGGAAATTTAGGAAAAATATAAAATATCAATATTTCAAAAACAAAATTTTTTATGTTTTGGCCAGCCTCCAGCCACTGTGCGCCGTCTACTGCATGGCTCCAGTTTCGTGGCATTGTAGCGTCACAAGCCGTCACAATCGTTCCTGTTAGATCAGCCCCATCAACGTACTTGATTCCGCAGTTTTCCGAAGTGACTCAACAAAGAGGTTTTTGTTAAAGACTTTCGTCTTCCACCTCAGCTTGCCGGTTGTCCTTCTCCGTGCTGCACCAGGGTTCCATTGGCCGATGCGGTAGCGAAGCGCCTTGTGATTACTACGGGGATACTTCTCGCACACTCTCCAGTCCATGTTCGTCGTCAGTCAAGTACTACAGAATGTGGCGAAATTTCTCTTGGTACTGATATCCGTTTCGTGAACCAATAAGCTCCCAGTTTTCTCACGATACCAGTAGCCATTTAGCCCCTCGCTTCGCCACGATCTACTCATTGTAGTCCTCGGCGGTTGAGCTAGCCTGCACAACGAGCCGTCAGGTAGGTGTCGAGGTCTACCGCCAATTTTCACTACAATAAAAAAAAATTTCTCACAAGAAGTTTCTTTTGCAAATTAAACTTTAAGAATAACATTTAAAATATTAGACATATTTTTGTTGAACATATTCTATTTTTTCAAATTTCTTCAAAATATATCGGGGGGCGCTGTCACCAAACCGGGGACGATTTGTTCAAAAACACCATTAAAAAATTCATAATTGAATCGTTCAAGAACACGGCAGTAAAATGACGAACAAGCTAAAAATAGTTTTGAGATCGATGAAAAACTTAAAAACGCAGTTACCGCAAAGACATTTGTGGTAAACATCGTTTCTAGATAATTATAATTTCTAGATTATAATTTCAAGTATAGGCCACGCCTCCGTAAGGGAGCAAGATGAAAAACGCTATAACTTTGCGTCTACTGCTCCGATCTCTATAAAAATTTGAGATAACATTCTTAAGAACCTGAGCTTCACGGTAGAAGAATAAAACATTCGATTTTTGGTCGACTTCAACATATGTAGCCCCTTAATGATGTATTTTAGGAGTAAGGGCTGCCGTAAGGGGAATTTTTGGATACAGTGTATTTCAGCTCCCAAATACTGAATTTTTATCGCTTCATTTGATTGACCTCCCCTAAACTTTGTCGGAAGAGTATAAAATAAATCCCAGCGAATTGCCTCATTGTGAGGACTAAATAAAACATTCATTGTCATGTTATCAGCATTTAAATTCGCATTCAGTTTCATTTGAATAATGCACCCAGGGTAGTAAAAGAGCAGTTTATGTCCCAGACTAGCGAACAAGCAATGATCATCATTCTTTCCCCAAAGTTACATAATAATTTGAATCAATGACGAAACACGAAAACACGAAAACACAATGAAGCAAACAAACGCGGAATGGAAAGTTATTCAATCAAACAGTGTCAGGGCCATCAAGTGTCCCGAGTCTCACTAACCGCAGCATCGTGGCTTATCAATATGCATCAAACGTCGGTATGTACGTGCTTACGTGCATCCAACCACGCTCATTGCACATATTTCGAATCAATTGCAACAAATTTAGCCACCAGAATCGCGCGCGCCAGACAACAAAAAGCTGGGCTACATATTCATTTCAATGTTTTTTTTTTCGGCCGGCCGCATTTGTGTAAATATCCAATCAAGTTCCGATGTGTCTGCTGCGCGGACAATGGCAAACACCCCCCCCCCCCCCCCCCGCTTCAGCTATCCTATTCTTCACGCTTGCTCCCGCCGCCATGGCGAATGGCTCGCATTCATCTCGCGCTCTGTATTGACCCGACGGATGAAGCTGTCACCCCGTTTTGTTACTGGCTTCGTGTTCTGATTCCGGGTTTGCTTTGGATCCTAATGCAATGAGAAATATTCAATCGACCGTGGCGAAAATGGTTGCTCTTGGCAGCAGCGCTAATTGAAAAACCACCGAGCCAATCGGCCGATCGGTTCTGGCACTCAGCAGTGTTGCCATATTTGCAGTTTTTAGCGGGAGCTACTTTTTGTGCCGTTGGTGTGCAATCTGAATTAGCGGAACTGTATCTATCCTTTTGTGGTCCCAATTGCCTGAGCAAAATTTGGCAGCGATTGGTTGCTCCTTTGGTTTGCGCATTGCATTCAAAGTTTGTATGGGATTTTATATGAGGAAATCAATTATTTTGCATTTACGTTTATAAAGATCGCTATTTTACTCAATACGAAAAACCAGCTTTATAAAACTGTAGTTCAAACCTTATTTAACAACTTTGTCGAAGATGGTAAATAGCTACAAGTTTTCCAAGTCAAAACGATTTTAAAACTTATGGTTCAAACGAATTACAGAAATTCATTATTTCTCCCAACACTGCCAGTGCATTGCCAAAATCGATGTTTTAAACCTAAATAAAATGCAAACCTCATAAATATCAACTAGATATTTTCAACCATCATTTGCTCTGTTGTTCCAATTTATTCAAAGCTTATTGTCTTATATAGAACCAGGTTTTACAATACGTCCGCTTGGTTTGCCGAAATTTTCAGTATTGTTATATCGTTTCAAATAAGACAGTAACTGAGTCATTAAATAGTGGCACTCAAACACGTAAGGCTATTTCTTGAGCGTTTTTTCAAAACGTCATATCTGCAATGAGTTACTCTCTTTGTTTACTTTCTCTTTCGATTTTCACGGCGTCACTATAACACTTTTCACTTATTTCACAGTACAGATCGAAAGACGGTGGTTTTAACTAGCATATTATGCAAAGAGTTGAGGGATAAATGTTAAAGTGACCGAATTATTAACGGAAGAGAAAGTAAACAAAGAGAGTAACTCATTGCAGATATGACGTTTTGAAAAAACGCTCAAGATTTCTTGAGCGTTTTTTCAAAACGTCATATCTGCAATGAGTTACTCTCTGTTTATACTTTCTCTTTCGATTTTTACGGCGTCACTATAACACTTTTCACTTATTTTACAGTACAGATCGAAAGACGGTGGTTTTAACTAGCATATTATGCAAAGAGCTGAGGGATAAATGTTAAAGTGACCGAATTATTAACAGAAGAGAAAGTAAACAAAGACAGTAACTCATTGCAGATATGACGTTTTGAAAAAACGCTCAAGATTTTTTAATTCAGCGGTATAAACCTGCGCGGGACAATCTAACAAGGGGTTTAGGGAGTACAGAACTCCAAGCCCCCTGTTCTTCTCATTTTCTGACTAAGTCTATGTTATTTAGCAATTCATTCTGAACATTTCATTCAAAGGTACCAAGTCTCTGCGATGAATATATTCTTATTTATTTCAGTTTAAAATATCGGTATCGATGGTGTACTAGCTGTGTTGGAAGAAATAATAAATTTCTGCATTTGGTTCGAACCACAAGTTTTAAAATCGTTATAACTATTTTTTGAAAACACGTAGCCAGTTATCATCTTCGACAAAGCTGTTGAACAAGGTTTGAACTATAGTTTTATAAAGCTGGCTTTCCATACTGAGTGAAATAGTGATCTTTATTAATGTAAATGCAAAATAATCCATTTTCCAATATAAAACCCCATACAAACTTTGAGCGCAATGCGCAAATCCGGGTAATAACCAACCGCTCCCAAATTTTGCACAAGCATTTGAGACCACAAAGGAACTCGAAAAGTGCTGTGCTGAAAAATGTCATATGTCATATGAGCCACTCTAATGGACACCTTGCGTTTCTCACAAAATGGAAAAATTCAGTTGAATGGTACTGATACTATATGATTTCTGTAAGATTTCAAATGGTGCTGGAAGATACTACTATTATCTAAAACGCGAATTATCAGATATTTAAGCAAAACAATTTTTTCATGTAGAATACTTCTAACGTTTCGATATGGCCCCGTTTACAAATTTTCAGCCATAATTTTACCCCAATTTTCAAACGTGAATATCTGCTGTTGTACTGAACGAAAACATTAGATTTTTGCGCTCTTTGGTTCGAAAAATGTACAACAATTTTGTAACCAATTCTGTAGGATGTACAATAACTGAAGATAACGGAAATAATGGATTTTGTGAAAGTAGTTCCCAGCGCCATGATTGGACCATACAATTCGATTATATGCGAGCCAGACTAGTTTATGTTCGAACCTCCACCTCTTTGACGATGGAAGCAAACTGTATTTGTTCGTTGACTGACTCCTTTGGCTTCGAACGTAAACTGAACCAAGTACAAAACCGGAGGTCGTATGCGAGAGCGGCACCACTAGTGCTGTCGGCCGAATCCATCGTTTGCTGAGAAAGGGTCACCACGCTGAGCGTGTCGGTGCCGGAACACCCGTGTACCTGGTAGCAGTGATGGAATATTTTGTCGGCAAAGTATTTGAGCTGGCAGCAAATGCCCGTGATAACAAGTAGACCAAGACCATCCCCCGTCATCTGCAGCTGAGCATTCAAAATGACGAACAGCGGAACAAATTGTTCACCGGCATGATTATTTACCAGGATGGTGTTTTGCCAAATATCCAGGCTATTCTGCTAACAAAGAAGCCCGAAATTTGGTAATTCTCGGTTTGTATATACCTAAAGTAATGAGCCTATTGGCACACATGTTCCATATTTCGGATATACGTGGTTTGACGTAGAATACTTCTAATGTTTCGATATAGGGGCCCCGTTTCAAAATTGTCCACCAGACTATGACCCGTTTTTTGAACGTGAATAACTACCGTTTTACTGAATTAAATAACTAGATTTTGGACTATCTGATTTGAAATATTAATAACAATCTTGCTACTAATTCCGTAGAACGTACAGTTAATATAAATAACAAAAAACGAGGCAGATTTCTTTACGTTGTTACCCCAGTAACAATTGAGGTTTTATGGTAGTTGTAAAGCGACTCATAAAACGCAGATTGGACTTTTAGTGCTAATAAAACTTCAATTGTTACTTAGGTAGTGCTTTCTTTTTTCCTTCTTGTTTATTTGACACACCTCAACGCGTTAGCATAACTGAGCCGTGGGTCTTTTATGATTTTTACAATATGTAGAAATCAAAATTAATCCAGTATTCTGAAAAACTGTGCTAATAGTTTCCTGGTTCCTTTATCAATGATATTAAATATCTCTCTTCATTCAGGAACTTATCCGGATTTATGGAAAAAATCTACATCTTTCCCGTTTTCAAAAAAGGAGACAAAGGCGTTGTCTCGAACTATCTCGGAGTGGCTTCTTTATGTGCAGTATCTAAGCTATTTGAAAAGATTGTTCTGGATTTAATCACCCATAACTGCTCCGTTCACCTATCCGAGACCCAACACGGTTTCATGCCTAAACGATCAACTTTTGCTAACTTATTATCGTACACATCCTTCATCATCCGTTCCTTGCAAGCAAGACTACAAGTAGATGCCATATATACCGACTTTTCGGCAGCATTCGACAAGATCAACCACCAGATAACTGTTTCTAAACTAGACAGGTTTGGATTCGGCGGCTCTTTTT
Organism: Topomyia yanbarensis; assembly: GCF_030247195.1. Lineage (NCBI taxonomy): Eukaryota > Metazoa > Arthropoda > Insecta > Diptera > Culicidae > Topomyia > Topomyia yanbarensis. Next base: position 51,773,703 of record NC_080670.1, on the reverse strand, counting down.
TTAATTGGATTCACATCTATCTGTACGTGAAATGGTTGTAAAAATTGGAGACTGCACGAACCCTCCATTTGCTGCCAGCTCTGGGGTTCCTCAGGGTAGTCATCTTGGACCTATCATATTCTTGGTCTAGTTCAACGAGTTGAATCTCTCGGTTAAATTAATGAAACTATCAATTACCGATGACTTTAAACTATTCCACCTTATTAAAACATACACCGTTGCTGAATTCTTACAGTCCCAGTTCGATATATTCATTAATTGGTGTCATGTCAACTGGATGCAACTGAATGCCTCTAAATGCTCAGTCATCTCTTTCACCCGTAAACATTCCATGATCAAATTCGACTCCAATGTTTCTCAGAGTGTTCTTTATCGTGAATCGTCCGTGAACGACTTGGGAGTTCTGCTAGATTCAAAACTGAATTTTAAAGAACACATAGAATACATCATTTCCAAACCTTCCAAACTTTTAGGATTTATTTTTTGTGTTACAAGAGAATTCGTTGATGTACACTGCTAAAAAGCGTTATATTGTGCTTTGGTTCGTTCTACGTTTGAATATGAAGCTGTTGTTTGGGAACCTTATTACCACAACGATATTCAACGTATTGAAGCTGTCCAACGCAAATTTGTCCGATTTGCACTTCGGCGACTTCCATAGAGAGACCCACTAAATCCCTCGTCCTACCCTGATCGCTGCAGGCTAATCGATCTCGATCTCCTATCTGTTCGTCGGGATGTTTCCACAGCAACATTCATCGCCGATATTCGAATCGACTGTCCTGATCTTCTCCAGTTATTGGATTTCGGCTTCCGTCGTCGTAGCCTTCGTTCCCATCCATTCTTTCGTCTTTCTGTTGCCAGAACCAATTATGGCCATAATGAGCCTTTCGCCAGTGTGTGTGTCGCTTATTCAACCGATGTTCCCACTGCTTTGACTTTCATCCTTTCCGTACCGTCACTAAGCGATTGTTTGTTAATTCCTTGTCATATATTCAGTAGTAAAATTATTGTGTTAGTTGTAGAAATAAACTGTGGAATGTATCATTTGGATGTTTGAAATCTATTGGTACAAAAGATGAGGAGGGTTTATGCCTGCTGGAGAAAGGGTTTGAATAAAACCTAGCTCCAGGGGGCTCCCTGCTCCAAACAAAATAACAAAAAACAGTCCATCGGGTCTTGTTGACGCAGCTTGCTGCTGTGTGTTGAGATCCTCTTTCTTGGTGGTGAAACATAAGGTACGTTATCTGCCGCACCTTGGGAGTCATTCGGTCCATCTTCTCTCGCGTTTTCATTCACGTCCATATCGTCATAGGTACTACATTGATGGAGCTCACGGTCGGATATTTTTGTTTGTTTCCTTTGCTTTTGGGTCGCTGTTGGAAATCCTTCTTTATCGGTATTTGATTCTTTATTGGTGGCGTTTCTTGTTGGTTTGGAGGTATTTGGTGTAATCGAATAAAGCGACTGAAAACCTCGAGTCAAGGTGTTTTCCGTGCCGAGGATTGAATAGCTAACAGGATTGAAATGTTCTCGTCGCTAAGGGAGTGCCGTGGGTTTTATCCTTGCTGTGTTACGCAAATCTCTGATACAGTGAACGTTTGTTTCTTCGCAAATCGTAGGATTCAAATGATGGTCAACGTACAGCAACTATAGATCTATCCCGCCTTGTGCAGGAAGGAAAAGCTTTCATAGCTTTGGTTCAATAATTGTATTTCCATAAAGGAAACTTCTATGTTGGAAAGCTTCGTAGCTTTCAATAAAAATTGCGGGAAAAACCCACATGAAATACTTCGTGCATGTATACGAATAGTCTTATATTCGATCTCACAATATTTGTGCTGTCACGGCCAAATGAGCTCGAATCGTCGTTATCGGACCATAAGTACATTGTCTTCGTCCATTTAAACTTCTCGCTAGATATCGTCACATATCCAAATCTACGAATTGGTACCTTTATGAAGTGGGATTGGCGACTAGATTTCATGGGTATCTTCCGACGATTGAATCTCCAAGTGATTTGGATGAGGTCGTGGATAAAACCAAGTCACTCATAGAAGCAGCGTACCAAGAGGCTTGTCCACTTCGAATTATGCTTGCTTCTAGATGAATATCTTGGTGGAATATTGAACGCAAGGCTTTCAAGTTGGCTCGCAAAACATACAGAAATGCTCTTCGATCCTCTGAGCGAAGGGGTTGAAAAACCCGCTGCACAAATCGAAAGACTTTCATGTCAGTTCCATTAGAACTGCTGATGGTGAATATTCGTCTGACGAAGATGTAGTACTCAGCCGTCTTTTTGCCACACACTTTTTCCAGGCTATACCGAGCCATCACTGACGACTGCCTCTGAGTTCTTTTTAGGCAATTTTGATACTTGGGCATTTGCTCGTAGAATTGTGACAGCCGAATCGATTAAATGGGCGATTGAAAGCTTTACTCCGTATAGGTCTCCGAGAAAGGATGGAATCATTCCAGTTCTACGACAAAGAGGATATGAAGACGTCAAGCATATTTTGAAAACAGTTCTTAATTGTAGTCTTGCAATAGGATACATTCCACTGTAAAATTCATTCCCAAAGGTGGCAAAGGCGTTACTTATCAGGAGGCAAAGAACTTTGGACCGATCAGTCTGACCTCCTGCCTTCTCAAAAAAGTGGAACGTTTAATCGACCGCTACATTCGGGTTATTAGTTTGGGCGAGCACCCGCTACATGCCATGCAACGTGCACAGCAGCGGGGGAAGTCTGCTACCACCCTGTTACACCATGCTGTGTACAACATTGAAAAAACTATTTTCGCAAAAGCAATAAAGTTTAGGAGTTTTTCTTGAAAATGAAGGTGCTTTTGGCAATGTGTCTTTCGAATCCTTTTTGAAAGCAGCACGAGGTCATGGAGTACCTGCATATAACATGAACTAGAGACAGGCAATGCTTAGCAACCGACATCTGCGCTCATCGTTAAGACAAGTAAAGATAAGGAAAATGAGTGTCTGTGGATATCTTCAAGATAGTGTGCTGTCACCACTTCTATGGAACCTTGTCGCCGATAGCTTGTTGAGGAAACTTAATGAGCTTGGGTTTCCGGTATTTGCATTAGCACACTTTTTGATTTGATTCAACAAACCTCATGTGTTGTAGAGTCGTCTTCATGTTGGACTATCAGGTAATCCATATAAAACATCAATGGTGTTTTTCACGTAACGAAGGATTACAACCGGAGCTGGTGCGTGGCAGTTCTCTGATTCTGAAATTATTGTCGAAGATCTAGTTAAGTACGTTGGGGTAATTTTTGACTCAAAACTAAATTTGATAGCTCCCCGACCAGGAGGAAATAACACAATTATAACTCATGCTGATATTTTGTTACGAAAAATTTCCTATCAAATTTTGTTATAAAGCAGAAACCGTTAGGTGTTAAAATAACAAAAATTCTAACAAAAAATTCTCTACGAATATCACATTTATAACAAACGTTGATAGCAATATAACACGATCATAACAACATGAGATAGCATAATTGACCCCAACATAGCTTAAATTACTTATTGTATAATATCAATGATTTTAGCGTGCACCTCTAAAAATAGAATACGAGAAAAATAAAGCATACATTAAGGCGCTTTTTAATTTGGGAGCAAAAAGCTTCATGCATCAAAAGCTTTTATAGCATTGCCAAATGATTGCATACCTGCTGGCTGATTGTTATTGTGAATATATGACACGCAGATTATTATTTGTCGATATTGCCGCTTTAAACCTCGTTTGATGGGGAAGTTTCCTTGAAGATAACACAGAGAGTAATATATATATATATATATATATATATATATATATATATATATATATATATATATATATATATATATATATATATATATATATATATATATATATATATATATATATATATATATATATATATATATATATATATATATATATATATATATATATATATATATATATATATATATATATATATATATAATATATATATATATATATATATATATATATATATATATATATATATATATATATATATATCAACATGAGATATAAATTTGATAGCTTTCTGGTATGATGTTCCGATCGGATCACATCGATTCCAGAATTAAGAAAAGCTTGCAATGTAGACGGGCTTTCGGATAAACTTGGGGACTTAAACCCAAGTACATTCAGTGGATCTCCACAACAATTGCTGAGCCAATACTGGCTTACGGGTGCCTATCTGCTGAGGATAGTCTTGATAGTGATGACTTATACGTTCACGACAATATCTACTCTGTTGTTTCTGAAACAAGAGGCACTTCTGCAGAATCTATGTGTAGGGAGTTGAAAGTCCAGAAGATGCTATAGTTTCTAACCCCGTGTGGTAAAGAGCTATAGGCTTTATCAGTAGGCTCCAGTGAAGAATCCAGATTGTTTATTGTTTTGTTTTGTGATTGTATTGTGTTGTCATTTCCTGTTTCACCCCTCTCGAAAAGTTTTTCTGGAACGGCTTCTGCCAGTGTTGAATCGGTTGTGTCACTGAAGCCGGAATACTAACTGGAACCTGCCGGAATTCCGTCTCATCTCCGACTGAACTTTATTGAGGACGTCGTGGTGGATTGGTTTGGTTTAAAATAATGATCACTTATTGTTGTGAATAATGATCACTTATTGTTGTGGCACAGCACAGTTTTCTCTGGCCGTACCCTGAACTTGTCAGTTAGCTTAGCATAAAATATGGAGGTGTAGAAGTAGATGGACAGGTAGTGTCATCGATTATGTGTACAGTAGTATGGCTGCACAGTCTCATTGATTGTTCGCTGTGATGCCAGAGTTAAGGTTATTGAATCGATAGATATAAGATGAAAAATAATTATAGGTAGTCGATATCCGAGCACCGCTGAAGGCGGTTGGTTCTGCGCTTAGTGATAAGTTTAAATAAAGAGAATAGTCAAAGTATCAAGTTCTTACTTACCTGTTACTAATCCATTACTTACCTGCTACCGTCGATATCATCCGACGAGTGACCTGCAATGAAAATGACACGGAAACTACGTACCTAAATTTGGATTCTCGACCCCCTGGCCAATCCCGGAAAGGACGAATCGCTCATCTACAGCGTAGGGCTTAATCATTGGACGCATCACTTATTTTTTCAATGAACTATTTAGAGTGTCCTGTAGTTGTGACGCGAAAATTCTACCAATTTACTCCAGTTATGGGGAAAGTTGGTGTTCGTCGGGAAGAAAGTATTCAAATAGAAATTGAACTTGCTCCAAGTGTCCTGACCCTAAGATGTTCTTTCAAAAAATCTGTAAGTTGGTTTACCCCAATCAGCGTTTTCAACAATATTTATTCCCAACATTTTAATTTATTTTCCTATTGGGTAATTACGTTATTGTCGAGCCAAAAAACGAGATACCTGAAGAACTCGTCTATCCATTACCTGACTGCATTTGCACGATATCAAACAACACAGCTCGCCAAATTGACTTACCTTCCCTAAATCAAACTCATACAATTTCCAGCAATTCGTCCGCATCAGTAGCGCGGCAGTGATTGCACTTTTCCGGGCGATCTCATTTCGCTTTCATGAGATTCACTACTAATTCACTTTCCGTCAGTTCGCTGGAGCACAAAACACAGATTGCACTGCACTGATTTCCGCACAGTTCCGAAGAAACAATTTGGAAAACGCTTCCACAGAGTAGCTCCACTTCGACTACATACCGTGTTCGACCGGAACGCCAGGCGGAAGTGGACTGTGATACACTCGCATCGCATAATTTTTCATAAATTAGTAATTGACTTTCAAATGCAACGACGAGCTGCAGAGTGGAATTTTATGTTCCGGAAGCAAAAGGTGTCCTGGTTTAAATAAATGAATTCGAATGACTTTTCAAATAATGGCGACGGTATGCTGTTTGTTCTGGCTCAGTTGCAGTGCAGGAGGGCTCCTAAAATAATGCGAACTTGGTAACCTTATCTGCTGCGTATTGTTTAAAAAGCAATTGAGTTTGATGTTTCAGTGAGATCATTTCGGAAAGTAGCTTGTAGTCTTTCTCGAATAAGAATGAGAAAGATGACATGTATAATGGAATAGTTCGGAGCAACTTCATGAAAACATCTTATATCATCGAAAATAAGCCCCTTCATACCGATGTTTATAAACAACATTTCGATTTACGTAAGACTTGGTCACAAAAACAAATTAGATTTACAATTGTCATTATCACCTTTCATTATCAATAACAGTTGTAAGTATTAGCCGTGGACCTGAAGTTATTGCAATTAGTGTGATTGGATTCTTGTTGAGCAATGCTACCAGGGACAATGTAAGGTAACGGCTAATGTAAGTAGGGGTTTACCCACTACTTGGGTTCTTGTTTGCCCGGCGGACTCTTCTTTTCAGGGCGGCCTAGGTGCTTCTACCAAGACTTTCGGATTTTCGTAACACAATAAAAAAGGGTAAACAAACAATTTCCAATTTACCGACTTTATTGTCCTCCACTTCACTGCTGCTGCTGGTGACTCACTGCTGCGGGCGGAAAGGCGGGTGGTTTCCTCCGACCGGCCGGGACTGCAACGGCAGAGTTCTCCCAGAATGTCGTTGGCTGCTCCGGCAGCGGTCCTTGGCTTTTAGCTAGTGAGGTGAGCTTTACTCGTTTGTTGGAACCTCCCTAGCGACGTTGGCGACGAATCGCCGGATCGTCCACTTGTCGTAATCGATCCCGGAAGTCACCGCAGTGCACTTCCCAGGGGGAACCTTTGTCCACCCTGCTTCGTTCTCCTTGTCAATTAGCTATAGAGGAGAGCTTGGTTCGTTAGACTTATCCTCTATTGAAAGAAACGGTCGATGTCTCGGTTCCTTTTCGTTTAGCCGGGGAAGCAAGTACACTCCTTGCCGTCGCACGCGCGCACTGAAACCTTTTCGAGTGGCGGAAAACTGTCTCGGAAAGAAAACTTGTAATGGACGTCTGTCGATTGCATTGGTTCGTCACTAACTCCTTGACGATGGCCGCCTTCCACACTCCACAAAACAAACAACAACAAAAACGCACCGCCGCATAGCTGTCATCGCTATGGCACAGCATAGTCAGACCACTTTTGCTGCGAAAGGAGAGCGGTAACCTAACTAAACCCTATGTTATTTATTTCCAAACACAAAACAAAAATTATTACATCTATCTGAACGCACAAATCCGATCACAAACGCGAAACTATACAAAAATTTACAAACTAAATGCGAACGGTATCGAACAGCGGTGAGCATAACTTTAATGTCGTTTTTGCTTGAAGCGAAACTGAGTCAGTTTCTAATAGAGCACTCTAGTTAGAGTGTGGCCAAGAGGCCATGACGTATCCAAACGAACATGGAATTTGACGTATACACAATATAAATACGTCAAATTTCATGTTCGTTTGGATACGTCATGGCCTCTTGGCCACACTCTATCTAGAGTGCTCTAGTTTCTAACCCCAACTGCTGTCAAAATGTATGAACTGACAGCGGTTGGGGTTAGAACCTGACTCAGCTTCGGGTTCAAGCGAAAACGCCATAAGTAAACAATACACTCTACGGAGTCTTTACTCAATAATAGGTATATTTCAACCCAGTGCAAAATTGTTACCCTGACGGGTTACACCATCAAGACTTAATAAACTTGGTAAAACCGGTCAATTTCCATTTTTTTGATTATCTTTTGCAGGCAATGAGACTATTTTTAAAATTCTATGAGAATTGCATTCAAGTAAAAATTGAGCAGCTTCTAGCACTGCATTAATAGCCCCTACCATGACCAAAACAAGGTTTTCGTGTTTCTTGACACCAACAGTGTCTAGTCTAGTTTTGGAAGCCTATTTGCGCTAGGAAAAGTTGGGCATGTAAGGGTTAATAAAATAGTGAGGTACCCTACCTAATGCGGCCAAAACAGAATCTTTACTTGGAAGTATTTCAGAGCGATATGAGAAAATATTATGAAAATTATTCTTGAAAAAAAAAAAACGGACTAGATTCTGTATGAAGCATCCTTCTAGAAAACTGTTCAAAAATCAGAAATACGTTTTTTGAAATAGTACACCGAATTAGTTTATAAGTAGCAACGGAATTGATTATGTGATCAGACACTATTTATGTCATCTTTATATGTTTATCATTCAAAACTTGATTTTAAAAACCTATAGATGATCATCTCTAGTCCACAAATATCAATTGCTCTGAATTTATCTCGACAAAATTTTACATTACCACAAAAAATATGCACTACAATCCGTCCTTCCATTCTTCTCACACTTCCAGATCCTTTCGGCATGCGTTGCATGCGCATTCGCCTTCCCGGAGCCACCACGGGGGCGCATTGTCCTGCCGGCAAAGCAGCTCCAGCTGCCCGAACACGAGTATGGCGCCCCCAAGCCCGAATACGGCCCACCTGCCCCGGAGTACGGTCCTCCAACACCGGTCTACGGGCCACCGGCCGCTGAGTATGGCCCCCCACCGGTACAGCAACTGGTCACCAAAAATGTCTACGTACACGTTCCGCCAGAGGAGCCAACCGAAATCATCAAGAGTGCCGTGCTGGAAGCTCCCATCCCGAAGAAACACTACAAGATCATCTTCATCAAGGCTCCAGCGCCACCGGCACCGATTCAGCAGCAGATCCCACCCCAACCACAGGACGAACACAAAACGCTGGTGTACGTGTTGGTCAAGAAACCCGAGGAACCTGCTCCGTTGGAGATTCCCCAGGCTGAACCAACCGAACCCAGCAAGCCGGAAGTTTACTTCATCAAGTACAAGACCAACGAGAACAAAGAACCAGCCAAGAGCTATGGGCCTCCAGCTAATGCCTATGGACCGCCTTCTCCTCCTTCGGGACCGGCACGTTACCAGCAGTTTTAAACCTATAAGCAGCGGTGTTAGATACGAATCAGGGTTATTGTTACTTGTTGTTTATTTTTTATTAGAACCATTATCTAAGATAAGATAGCATTTATTACTTATTCAGGTGAGTTTTCAACGTTCGATCGGAATTATAGAGCACCAACTCCCATCCCGTCCCTTGCACTATCCTTTCACTATGTTTTGTATATAGACCCACACTTCAATATCCTACCTTCCCGTCCGAAAATTCACCTGTTAAAAGCATCTATATCTATATCGCTATATCCTGGAAGAATACTGGCGTTTTTCTTCTAATCAAAACCTCTCCCATTCACGTTCCAACTTCCCAGCCAACCAAATCTAATGGGAAAAAAATCTTGACTGTGTAAATATTGATTCTGTCCCCCACTCCCATCGATTCAAACCATAAAAACACTTCCATTAGACGAGCATCCTTCCTATCCCTCTCATCCCACCAACCATATACAACAGTTGATTGAAACGTGACGAACACGTTAGAGTACCAGTAGCTTCACAATAGAGAAACAGAGAGAGAGAGAGAGAGAGAGAGAGAGAAATAAAAATCAGATAAAATAAAGATTTGTTGAGTCTAAATATGGCTTAATTTGATTTCTAAATCTTTTCACTTCCTGTCAGTCAATCGCTGCATATATCCGAACGATTGCAATCAAACCGCGATATCACCGACCGCGTGGAAGATAATGCTCCTCCGCAATGGAGGCACAGGTAGAAGAAACTTTTAATTTTACTTTTTTCACGTCGTGTTCTTCGTGGGACTGTCAACCTACTCTAGAACCGGCACTTGAGGATCTATTGGCACTCGAGAGAAACGATGAGAGATGCTTCTGGCTTGGTGGTGTCGACACGGCTATAAATGCGCCATTGAGAAACTGTAGGTATAAGTGATCGGAAGAGTTCGTAGAAAATGACAATATTAGTGCAAGTTTAAAAAGGGTATAAAAGTGCAGAAAGGCACAAAAATAGTGAACAAATTTTTCAAAAATATAATTTATTGAAATTATGACTTCTCGACAAACGTATGATTAGGGCAATAAAAGCCTATTGTCAAAATTTACCTTGAGGGTAAATTTTGGACAAAGTGTTAGCACAGACTAACAGACATAACACTGACAAACAAAGCTTCGCCAGCTTTAACGGTCATTTTAAATATATTTGTAGTGGGGACGGTGGCCACATTTGAAATTATGGCTCCGCTCACATATGAACAAGCATATGGAGGATAGACCATTAGTGAAAAATTGTTCCCAAACCTGAGGGAAAACCCACCAGTAAATGAGTGTTTGGGACCGTGAATAAAAGGTGCTGCTAGTGTTCTGGGAAAATTGTCGGATCGATGTTTTTTGAGGAAAATTCCCTCATAGCGTTATGTCTGTTATGAAGTGAAGTAGAATGCATTGTAGTCCATTAATACAAATTCTACAATCTTTACTATCTTCTGAAAGGTTTAATCAAAACCAGTTATTCGGTATTTCCAAATAAGTGGTTTTAAAACAGCCTTTCAGGAAATAGTAAAAATTGCTGTATTCATATTGTCAGACTACAGTGTATTGTACTTCACTTCGGTTATGTTTCTGACATTAGTCATGTTTTTGTTTTTTTATTGGAGCTAAAAAGCGCGTGTTTACGGATGAGAGAAAAGCCTGCTAATTAGAACACATTTGCTGTTTCTTAAGGCAAGAAAAAACCGACCAATTATTAATTTATTTGTGCGTTTAGCAGAGCTAAGACCGCCTATTAACTTTTGATTTGCTTATTTATAAACAGCTCATTATTAAACAGTTATTTTTCTCGCTTGAGCTTAAGCTTGTGCGATCACTCTTGGCTGCTACTCCGTTATCGATATGGACTAGCTGAAGTTGCACAGGGAATCAGCAGATAATTATGCTTGGGAGTAGCGGTACATCTTTCAATGTGCAACTTCTGGTAATCCTATTGTGTTTATTGATCAATACCGGTGCCGGCTAGGCCCGAACGTTGATCGCGGAAGGAAAGGGAAGAAATGGTTAGTCTGATCTTGCTTTTGCTAGAGGTTGTATATACTACTGCGCATTCCACAAGTATCACGGGAGGAGGATAATTGTTAGTAAGTATACGAGTTGGATTCTACTTCTTCCCGGAGACCAACGGCTTTACTTCCCTTCCGAAGGAAGACGAGACCACACATTTTTCATCTCAGAAAAATCTAAACGGCCTCGGCTGGAATTGAACCCAGGCCAACTGGAATGAATGGCAGCCACGCTTACCACTCAACCACCGGCACCGTCTATTAAACAGTGATTTTTGTCGCCAATCGAGAATGTTTTTCACTTTTTGAATGCGTGTGCTGTTGTTCAAGCTAGAAAATTCATGGGAAATAGCATTAACGAGGAATAAGAACCAATCATTCTTTACAAGATGACTTTGTTAGTCCTGAAAAGGAATGTTTTGGCAACATTGGGGACGCGCGAATTAATTTCTTGTCTGTAGTGATCTTCAGAGCAGCTTTCTTGGCAGGAGTGCTGGTCTTCTTTGGTTTAGGAATCTTCGGTTTGTTCGCTACAGCCTTTGATGATTTGGTGGCCTTCTGTTTAGTAGTAGCTGCAATCCCCTTTGCAGGGGCAGCTTTGGCCTTCTTTGTAGCCGGTTTCTTAGCAGCAGCCTTCGGCGTTTTGGCATTCATACCACTACCATCAGTGTTTGTTTTTCTTTTCTCTGGTGGTAGCCGATTTCTTCGGTTTCTTGTCGGGCTTTTTTGGCAACAGAATGGTCTGGATATTAGGCGCCACACCATCCTGGAAAATAGTCATGCCGCGGAGAGCAATTTGTTCAGCTCTTCGTCACGTTCAGAGAGCAAGATCTGAGGCAGTCAGTGAAGAGTGTAAGGAAACATTCCAGGCGGCCAGGGCCGCTTTTAAACGCGAGATAATGCTAAGTAAGTCCACCTTCTACAAGGAGCTGTGCAGAGAAGTAGACACTAACCCCTGGGGCAATACCTTGTCGTTTTGACCATGAAAATTATCGAGGAGGGTCTTTTCCCGAAGCACGACCTAACCGCATGGCCGGCTCCAGCGTACTTTGAAGCAGACGGTCGAAATATTGGTGACAATGGAGTTTCCAACGACGAGCTCTTTAAAGTGGCAAAAGGGCTGAAAGCGAAGAAAGCTCTCGGACCGGAAGGTATCCACGATGCGGCACTGAAGACTGCGATCCTGGCGTTTTAGGACATGTTCAGGATAGTCCTACAGAAATGCCTAGACGATGGCTGCTTCCCGGATAGATAGAAGATCCAGAAGCTGGTGTTGCTGCCATAACCAGGGAAATTACCACGAATCCAGCATATATGCCTGCTGGATAGACTTGGTAAGCTCCTGGATAGGGTTATCCTCAGCAGGCTGACGACTTACGCTGAAAGTGATAACGGACAATCGCAGCGGCAGTTCGGATTCCGGATAGGGACATCGACGGTGGTCGCCATCCGCACAATCATCGTAAGCACGGAGAAAGCATCAGATCAAAAGAGAAGGAGTAATCGCTACTGCGCCGTGGTAACGATAGACGCGAAGAACGCGTTCAATAGTCCTAGCTGGGGGTGATCGCTGGAGCGCTGCACAGAATGAGGATTCCGGACTATAGTACTGGTCTACGAAACGGAAATAGGTAGAGGTCGATTAGAGTCACGGCGGGAGTGCCTCAGGGCTCCATACTCGGCTCAACGCTTTGGAATATCATGTACAACGGAGTGTTAACACTGGAACTGCCCAGGGGAATTAAGATTATAAGCTTTGCAGATGATGTCCTGACGATAACAAGCGAGAACCCATGAGGAGGTGGAGCTGTCGACGGCAGAGACTGTAGGCAATGTGGAAACCTGAATGGCTAACGTCAAGTTGCAGCTGGCTGGCCACAAGACCAGCGTTTCGAGATCAGCGTCGGAGGATACTCTATCCCATCGATGCGTGCACTGAAGCACCTGGGTGTGATGGTCGAGTGCGTACAGAACGATATCGTCGGACACGGTATGCGTAATTGTAGGCATGATTCCAAGGGGTGATTCGCTTAGAACAATGTGCCATACACACTATACCACCTACGGTAACACGATATAAGATTACTATTCACAGTAATACACGATCATTTCGCTCGTTACCACAATTTGTGGCACAATGAGGCACACTTTTGACAACTCAAAAACTGTCAACAAAGTGTAGTTAAATAATCATAGCAACCATTGCTTTTGTTTTACTGAACACCATGGCACATCGGGGCACATCGAGGCACATATCAACACAAGCTACCACGCTGTTTGTTTGTGAGCACAATTCGATTTGTGCTTGAGAGGCGAGATGAGATGTATCTCATCTCATAGCGAAGAACACCCAATAGAGTCAGTGTGATCTTAAAGCTTGAACAAACCAGACGTGTTTAGCAGTCGTAGTTTCCGAAAGCCCTTAGCAACGATCCTCGGCCATAGCATACTGGCGACGAGAATAAAAAGAAACGTGGTACAATCACGGTGTAAGGAAAATTGGTTCAATAGTTTACTCGCGTGATAGTCGAGCAGTAAAAATTGGACGTTTGCGTTTTAATTGAAATCGTAAAAAACGCTATGGCAACGTCAGTAGAAGATGAAAATAAAATGGTCACTGTGACCGTAGACAAAAGGACAAAAGGGAAGTTTCCTGTGTATGTACCTGGGTTAAATGTGAACTCTTATCTACAAACAGTAGATATATTTTTTGCTTTGAATAGAACTCCAGACGACGAAAAGGCGTTGGAATTCATAACCAGTGTTGGTCAAGAGACGGCCAACCGAATAATTGGCAGTTTCAAACCGAATAGGATCGTTGATAAAACATACGCGCAAATAGTGGATAAGTTTAAAGTCTTACACGAAGAGAACAAAAATGTGTTTGCTGAACGGCATCGGTTGATAACGCGGAAACAAGAAGAGGGCGAGTCGCTGGACGATTTCGCTATAGATTTACAGAACATTGTTGAACATTGTAGTGTGAGCGTCGATACGGAAGCTACATTAGTGCAATCAGTATTCGTGGCAGGGATTCGGAATGAAAAAACAAGAGAGACTATGTTACGGGATGCAAACCATACGCTAAACCTAGCTCAACTACTAGAAAAAGCTAAAACAGTTGAGATAGCCGCCTTCGAGGCTCGAAAAATGTCTAAGCAAAGTTCCAGCATGGTTAATTATGTGGGTCAAAACAATTCAGTGCGTAACAGAAGTTTCATCAAACCAGGAAGGTTCCACGAAAGTGCATGTTCCGGGCAAGGACCGAAGGATATTTCGAGTCATCGAGGAAATTTTAAAGTTAGCAGCGACACGGTGTGCTACAATTGTTATAATAAAGGTCATTTGTCTTATAACTGCACGCTGCCCAAAGTTAAGAAGCCACGCCATGGATCTCCAATACCTAGAAATAATTCAGTGAGGAAGAGAGCTTTCGAAGAACGGATCAACCAATTATCAGCAGCCATGGAAGATCTCAAAATGAGTTTAGGCGACGAGAATCCTACAGGTGATGATCAGTCAGGGGAAGAACTGGACACCGAGGATGCCCAATCGAATTGGATTAACAATATATTGCTCGGTAAGTCAAACATTTCACCACCAGCTTTTGTGGAATTAAATGTGGAGGGTTAAAGCTTGTTGATGGAATGCGATACTGGTGCTAGTGCGACAATTTGTTCATTAGACACATATAAAGAAAAGTTTAATAAGTGTACACTACTACCAGATAGTCGAAGCTTTTTCGTTATCTCTGGCGAAACTGTAAACGTGGTGGGAAAGATAAGAGTTAAAGTGAAATTGAAAGCGAAAACACTAACTTTATCGATATTGGTGATCAAATCTCCTCGAAATTTTGTGTCTCTGTTAGGTCGAGACTGGCTAAGCGCAATCTGGCCTCAGTGGAGAGAAACGTTTAATCTTAATTCTCTCTGCGAAAGTAAAAGACAACAGTGGGTGAAGAAAAAAATGAAATGTTGAAAATTTGAAAACTCAGTACGCGCCGGCGTTCGATGAGGATCTAACAGAACCGATTAAAGGGGTCGAAGTAGACATCAGATAGGATAGGGGTTGTATGCCTACCGCAGATTACCGTTCGGGGTTAAACCGGCAGCCACAATTTTCCAATCCGTTATGGACTCTATTTTACGAGATATTGCAAAAGTCCAAACGTACATCGATGATATCTTAATTTGGGCTGATTCCGATGATGAGCTGTTAGATAAGATCAAAATAGTGTTAGGAAGGCTTATGCACCATAACGTTAAAATCAATGCCGAGAAATGTGAATGGTTTGTCTCCCAAGTGAAATATTTGGGTCACATTCTTTCGGAGGCGGGTGTGTCGCCAAATCCGGAGAAGGTGAATGCGGAAGCATTAGCTGTGGTATTTGCCATGGGAAAATTCTATAAATATGTCTTAGGACAGAAAATATCTATTATCACGGATCACAAACCATTACTGGGAATATTTAATAGCAAAACAGGGGGCCCGTCAGTAATTGCAACTAGGCTACAGAGGTATTTTTTACGATTATCTATATTTGATTACACTATCACTCATATGGCTGGAAAAGATAATTGTGTGGCAGACTGCTTGTCAAGATTACCTTTGGACCAAAATCTGAGTTCAGCCGACTTAGAAGAAAGTCAGCGTAGCTCTTTCATGGAACTCAATTATCTAGTAGACGACCAACATGTGAATCTCAACTCTAAAATTATAGGTCAAGAGTCAGCTAACGATTCTACTTTGTCAAAAGTATTAAATTTTGTACAAAATGGTTGGCCAAGTCATGTAAAAGATAAACAATTGAAAAACTTTTTCGGTAAAAGACATGAATTAAGCATAGAGTCAGATTGTTTAATTTTCGGTGAAAGAGTGGTTATTCCGACCGCCTTGAAAATTCCGTCTCTTCAATTGTTACATGCAAACCACCGTGGCATTCAAAAAATGAAACAAATCGCCAGAAGGTATTTATACTGGCCCAGTTTCGGATCAGACATCGAAAGCTACGTAGGTTCTTGCAAACAATGTCAAATTTTAGGAATAGATAGAACCCCAAGAGTGTACGGCAATTGGCCCGCTACATCTAAACCGTTTGAGCGTGTCCACATAGATTTTTTCCATAAATTTAATCGCACCTTTCTGATATTAGTTGATGCATACTCCAGGTGGATTGAGGTCCGCAGAATGGTTAAAACTAATGCAGATAACGTTGCACAAGAGCTGGATAACATTTTTTCTGTGTTTGGATTTGCATCAACTATTGTCAGCGACAATGGGCCTCCATTCAACAGCTTCCACTTCAAAAAATACTGTGAGTCTAGAAACTGCGAACACATTCTGTCGCCTCCCTACCACCCCGCCAGCAATGGGCTAGCAGAAAGGGCAGTACAAACCACAAAAGCGGTGTTGGGGAAACTAATAAAAGAGAACGATTCCTTTTCATCATTACAGATCGACAATGAAATCAAAAAAAATTTGCATCACCACCATCAACCACCAACTACCGAAGACAACATAATACCGAATGAACGAATTTTTGCTTTCCCACCTCGCACGAAGCTGTCTGCCCTAAGAGCGAATAATAAAACATTCCATTACGACGACAACGCTCAAAATACGCCAACAGTTTTCAAAACCAACAGTAAAATAATTTATACATATAAATCAAATGGTAGAGCTCTTAGCACAGAAGGTACCATATTAAAAAAATATCGAATCTAACTTATTTGATAGACGTAAATGGCGGTACCCGTAAAGCGCATAGAAATCAATTAAAACACATTCCCCAGAAACCATTCGTTCTGAAAAATTCTATCGCTCCGGAGTTAGCGGCAGAATACGATCTACAAAACGAAACAATCAGGTCAGAGATTAAAACAGAACATAAACATACACCATCAAGTGCATTGCCTAAACTAAAAACAAAACCAGTATTACGGCGATCTACTAGATATATAAAATCAAAGTACAAAAATCTTAATTTAGGGCAACTAGTTAAGAAGAAGAAATCCAAATGAAATAATTAATTAAGTTTATTTTTGAATACCCAAACATTGCATAATATTGAATTTAAAAAAAAGATGAATTATGAATTTAAGGAGGGAGATGAGAGGCGAGATGAGATGTATCTCATCTCATAGCGAAGAACACCCAATAGAGTCAGTGTGATCTTAAAGCTTGAACAAACCAGACGTGTTTAGCAGTCGTAGTTTCCGAAAGCCCTTAGCAACGATCCTCGGCCATAGCAGTGCTAAGCGACTCACCCCTTGCATGATTCCCATCTGCATCACCCTGGCTGGGGACGTGGAATGCTACCAACGGAGAAATGCACGTAACACAATGAGACTGGTCCGAGCGGACTCCTTGGCTAAAGGGCAGCAGGAGTGGGACAACGCGGAGACAGGAAGGTGGACCCACCGACTCATCCCAATTGTGTCGGCTTGGGTGTATAGGAAGCATGGAAAGGTGAACTTCCATTTGACGCAGTTTTTGTACGGATACGGATGCTTCCGGAAGTACTTGTATCGGTTTGGACATGCTTCGTCACTCTTTTCCCGGAGTGTGCAAACGTGCAAGAGACACCGGATCATGTGGTCTTCGAATGCCCTAGGTTCGAAGAGGTTCTTAGGGGTACTCGGTGTGACAGTCGACAATATCGTTGAAGAGATGTGCTACGACGAGCATACCTGGGACGCTACGAATAGAGTGGTTGCGTGCATACTCTCCTAACTTCAAAGGAACTGGCAAAGGTACCAACAAAGCAGCGCCATTGGCTAAAAAGTCGCTGTGAAGCCACAAAGCCACGGGTTTCGAGAGAAATTCCGCCGCCGGGGAACTCTCCGACGGTGTAGACTAGCTCCACCGCCGGGGACCAATTGAGTAGTACGCGACGTAGCGCCAGGTTTGGATCGCCGGGGCACCAGTGAACTGGACGTCAAGCTTCACCGAAATCACCGGACCGACCTCGATACCCTACCGGGTAGTTCTTAAGTAGGCTAGATCCACCGCCGGAGATTAGACCGAGTAGACCGCGTCGCACATCTAGCAGTGGGTCGTTGAGGCGCCACCGAATCGGAAGCTACGCTCCACCCGGAATTGCTGGATATACCTCAGCACCTACTGGCTGGCCCGTTGAGCAGGCTAGATCCACCGCTGGGGACTAGATCGAGTAAATCGGGATGAAGCGGGGAACGAAATGGCTCACGGAAACGAACATCGGTATCAGGAGAAATCTACCGCTCGGTTTCATGAGAATTTCTCTCGTCGGAAAATTCTCCGTCGGAGTAGGCTAGATACATTGCTGGGGATTAGACCGAGTAGTTCGCAAACAAGTAATGGCGAGAGCTGAATGGCTCATCGGAGAAGTAAAACGAAGTGGAACGAGAGGGGAACCAAAGGGCTTAAAGGAGTTGCGGTGCTAAATGGCACCGGACAGGGAGCCAAAGGGCTCAAGAAGTTGTGGCGCTAAAACCAAAGAAAAATCGGTATCGCAAGAACTTTCTTCGCCGGTGAACTCTCCGTTGACATAAGCTAGATTCACCGCCGGAAACTAGACTGAGGAGACCGCGACGAGATACCAACAGTCGCAGTTCGTCGGAGCACCAGCGAACCGGACCTCCTGCTCCACTGGAATCGCCGAAATGACATCGACACCTGGTTCGGGAGAACTTCTCTCGCCGGGAAATTCTCCGTCGGAGTAGGCTAGTTCCATCGTCGGGGACTAGACCGAGTAGTTCGCAAACAAGTCGGGAGCTCAACGAGTAAGTCGTGCAGGATGGTGCGAGAAAGGAGTTGCGGTGCTAAATGGCGCAAGGGAGTGATTCTGAATGACACAAGGGAGCCGAAGGGCTCGTTAAATTAGGCAATCTGAAGCTTGCCGCCCACATTGTCTTCCTTGGGGAAGAGAACTAAGTCTCGACCCACAGCAGGCTTTCCGACTGTCACCCAGAATTTGGCAGTCTGTATGTATGATGAAGATCTGGTGGTATGTCGAGGAGTGTGCTGTAACCCTACTGAAGGAACTAACAACTAAGTAGTTGAATTAGAGTGGGTGCTTTGCACATAAAACCCCTCCGAAGTAATGCCGTAAGGTAGTTCCAGGGAGTAATCGGGCTCTGGGCAAGAGCAGTGGTTTTTAGCAGGTCGGGTGCTGGGAAGCCCAAACCGGTTCCCTGAGTAGGGTTTTATAGATTTTTGCTGCATTCTCAGTGCGTTATTAAGTGTTTTTTCTGCTCTAAAACACACACACATAGACATTGTCCCAAATCGCCGAGTTGAGTCGATTGGTAGATGATTGAAAGTTTGAGCGAATTCTACACAATTCTTTTATAAGAAATATTGAATCGATAAAAGTTTGCAAATCTCGTCAAAAATTAAAAATAACTGAAGCGATTGATGTAAACAACTAATCGGTAAGAATGCACTGAACCAAAAAAAAGTTACCAATTCTAATGCAAAACTCGCATTAGTATCATGCGTATTTGCATATAAATCATACGAATCGTGTTTCGGTTGTAATATAATGTCCTAGATCAGCGATTCTCAATCTTTTTTGTTCCAAGGACCCCTTAGAAATCACCCTGAGTTATTGCGGACCCCACGGTTTAATATCGATATTGTATGCTATCAATATATTATTTTCAGTCTGCTAATAAAAAAATTGAAACTTCAATATCCACTCGGAAAAAATATTTCTCTTCGCGGACCCCCAGTAACGAGTGTACGGCCCACTAAGGGTCCGCAGACCCCAGTTTGAGAATCACTGTCCTAGATCATAAAGGCCCAAAACAGTGATCGTCACAACGCACAGTGGATCCACTCCATATAAAAGCTGGACAAAACCTCAAAAGTAGTTTAAAATGTCTGAAAATATCATCTAAGGGTAATTTTGGTGCGCTGAACTCGATTTTGATTAAAATGAAAATTAGACAGCCTAGGGTAGTTCTAAAAGTTTTTTTCAAATTTCGCAAAAGTGAATTTTATTAGCTTCTCAAAACAGATACTTCGTAAGTGAATAGAAACATTTTGATTTCCTAGGGTAGTCCTTAGTAACGAGTTAGCTAGGGTGGTTCCAATTTATTGAAATCTGGTGAATAAAAAATGATGTAATTTTATACATTTGTTTGTAGATCTTCAGTCCAATCTGAATATCATCGTAGAAAAAATCATCCCTTCATAGCTCTTTAAGAGATAATCCTCATGTACTAATTTAAAAACGTATGCATTTAGAATGGTTGTAAAAGATAGCATATCTTAAGGTGTTTGATAGAATGCCTTAATTTTTTGTTTTATTGGTTTATTTATTTACAGTTATCGCCAAAGCTATTAAAAGATGACAGGTTTATTTGATTATGATGAAGATCTCAAATCATGCCGTTTTATGCTCTATTCACAGTTGTGCAGCTGAGCCTCTCAATACTTTTCCATTGATTTTCAATTCCAATGATGAAATGAATATCTCTCCTTGTGGGTACTGACTTGGTTTTTCGTACGAAAATATCCTGAGCATACTTTGCACTGTATGTGTATGCTTTGAAATAGAGGCGTGAGCGTTTTTGTCCGAAACTCTCGTCAATTTGGAAGTGAATTATTTAGGGAGATTTTAAATTTGATTGTTGATTGCGATAGATTCAAGGGGGAGTTTGCACTTGAAAATAAATGTTGCATTACTGGCCAATAACTAAAATCGGGTAAAAAAGAACACTTCCCACACTCCCTACCAAAGAGATAGGATTCATGGAAAGATATAATAATAGTTGCAGTTAGTTTGCCTCGTTGGTTTCTATATATTTGAATTTTTCTATATTGCAGATAACTGTGAAAAAGTAGAAACACGAGTCATAGTTGCAAGACGGTTAAGGCATACTTATATTTGTATCGAGGAAATCGCCCCAAACCCTGAATTTACAAGCAGCGTTCAGAAAAAGAAATCCACCGGTGAATAATAATGCAAAACTTCATGAAATCAAGAAATACCATGCGTCTCCATGAAAAAACTAATATCACAAATGTCCAAATATCAACCTTCGGCGCAAAACGGCGCAAGATGGCACTATTATTTTTGAAAACTAGATAAAATTCTACGTCAGTTTTACTAGATGAGATCCTTTAACACGCTTTTACCGATAAAGAGATGACACTCTGAATATAAATAAGTCCGCGGTGAATAACATAGTTATATTGATTTTATTGGTAACTTTTTAAATACTCATTATTTCTCAAATTTAAATACACCATTGAATTCCTGAGGTGATTTTCTAGAAATTCCAATATGTGTTGTTAAATTATCATTGTAGTACCTATTAAAGCGAGATGAATTAGAATGAACAAAAACTTTTTGTCACTCAAATTCTTGCAGATTTTCAAGACCCTGTACGGTTCAAAAAAATGTAGCACTTATATTTTTTAACCGATTGACTCAAAAATTTGGCGAATACAGCTTTAGGTAATGTACATTTAGGAAAAAATATAAAAGGTACGAAAATCGACAACAAATTTTGGAGGTTTTGACCGACCCGGCCCCACTGTGCAACACCTGAAACAGTATGACGCACAAGAGTGCGTCATAACTTCCGGAAGTGAGAATGCATCAAAAAATCACTACTGTTAATGATTTTTGAATATAAAACAAAGAAAATTGATTCGTTCAAGTTGAACGTAATGTACAATGTCATATAAATAGACTGAGGAAAAAGAGCGAGAGAGACATGCGTCGCAATCGAGCTTTCAACAGGGAATGTAAACAATGTTGATGACATAAATGTAAAATCGGCTTATTAACTAACAGTATTGCTTTAGAGGTGAGCTCCCAGCATATTCTGAAATAAGTGTTATAACCCACTAATCAACCGAGTTTTTGGCGATGTTCTGGCGAACAATGACGAATTAATTGGGAATATTTAAATAGGATGTTTTGCCTATCCGCATACGTATGGTTGTGGAATAAAAGTAACAAAAATACACAATAATCATATATCCACAAACGTTGCAATCAAGATTGCCAAATTTTGGTATGTTAGTGGAATACTCCTCAGCAAACAAGTTTCATAAATCCAGCCCTCGATCCAATCGGAGAGCCTCCATTAACCGGCCACATTCTTCTCTTTCCAAGTACTTGCCTCCAAACAAACACTCAAATTAGCCGCGATACGTGTTGTAACCATAATTAATTTACAGCTATCAGATGCGAAGCACACTGCCAGCAGCAAACGCTCCGGCAAACAACTCACGATTAATCACGACCCTGTTGCGATGACTTTCAAGTCGGCCGGCATCCGGGATGTTCGCTGGCATGTCCCTGGTTTTCCGTTGCGATGAGGGTCGTTCTACAGTCTAGTAGTTTCGCGTTTCGCAAATTTATACCTACCTTGTTCTGTTCAGTCTGCTGTACCGAGGAAGATGAAACTTGCCGAGCCTCCAAAGAGGATAAAAGTTTTTTTAATTCGAACTCTGCACACCGCCACTCATCCACTTGGAGAGTGCTGTCTATGTGTTAATTAAAAAGAAATTATGTCCGGAACTAATGATACTCATAAATAACTTCACATACACAAATACAACGGGTCCAAGGAACAGGTAGGTCGCACTATAGCGTTGCTGGTGGTCAAAAATCCTATACTTTCACTAAGTCTATGTTGATACCTTCGTTATATAGGTAATACCGGTATGTGTAGTTTAAAGGTAAAATGTATACACTAGATTCTGTTGTTCGGACTGTGTAGGTTATGCTCTTATTGAGATGCGGTCATCAGTCCTAAGATTTATGCAGAACAGGCATTGATGCTCTCCCCAACGTTTCGACTAGTCAATCCTTGAAAATGACTCAGGCAATGCTTAATTGCTTAATGCATAAGCAGCAGACGAAAACACCAAATAACTACATAAAACAAAGCTGGAACAAAATACCATTTGATAATTAATCAAATAGTTAGTAAAAACTTTCAAAATTGGAAGCCAAAATATATCTTATAGCCACATTTCCGTATGGTATCTTCTCATTGTGCGCGCGTGGTAATGTTTGCAGTATAATTCCATTCTGTCGGCTGCTCGACAGACTCTCCATACTATGCTACTTCCTGAACTGAAACCAGCTAACTACCCACGGTATGTCATTATTAAACATCAGCGCGTAATAGCACAACGACTGAGCAGCAAACCTTGGTCAAGGCTGTTTCTACCGGTGCTGATTGTATAGATAGTAATTTATGCTCACATATTGCAGGAAGATTTCCTGTACATACCGTCATACTGTTCAGCAGAAAGGTTACGGTGGCTCCTGGTTTCGATGGCGGCGTCGAACAGTTGGCTCGCAGTATATCCCCCGGGTCGTATTTTGTGTGTTCCGTCCACAGGGTGGGTGGCGAGTGCGGTAGCTCTGCAACCAAAAAAAGACATAGAATGAGGTTAAGTTCTAGTCAGTAGTAAAAGTCAAAATTACGCTGATGTTCGCCACTCGGAAATGTTTCCCGTTTTAAAACATATTGCATCTCCCTTGGCAACGGTTTCCCGGTGAACGCCCACACACGCGCATATCGCTGCATGTCAAACCGCTCTCGAATCCAACCGCAACTATCGCACGAATCCGACGAAACCCCCAAACAACAAAGTAGTCGTTTTATCGATACTCACGAGACGCGACACCCATTTTTCACACCTTCTTGACGTTCCCGGCACGGCCAAAAGTTTCTTCCTGCTGGAAGAAAAACCAAGTGTTCCCTGCTTTCCTTTTTATTTTATTTTTATCCAATCGTCGCCAAAACGTCGGCATGGTGCTGCTGGCGGAAATCTACTGCCCGGAACAGATTGTGATACCGGAAAACTTCAACAACGTGCTCAAAGCGTACGCCAAAGGTAAGCCAACCAGGGGAGCAAAGTTTCCCGTCCAAGTTCTTCCCAGCCCAGTTCGCTCGCTCACTAACAGTTTCGGCGTGTTTTCCCCCTTCCCGTAGCTGTCATCCGTACGCAACCGTACGATTTATTGCGCTGGTCG
The DNA here is from genome assembly GCF_030247195.1 of Topomyia yanbarensis. NCBI lineage: Eukaryota > Metazoa > Arthropoda > Insecta > Diptera > Culicidae > Topomyia > Topomyia yanbarensis. The sequence continues at coordinate 51,749,791 of NC_080670.1, read as the reverse complement.
GCCGCCTACTTTCGGTGTATGGCCCTGGAGCGAACACCCCCGGTGAAACCCCGCTACGAACCGGAAGCTCACCGGGGGAAGCTCACCACCGGTGCCCTGCGGACGCTAATCGATCAGGTAATTGTTATTGTTGTTGCTGTTGTTGTTTTGTGTTCAAGAGCAAAGTTGTTTCCGTTGATTATTTGTTTCGGGGGCTTGTTTTGATTTGTGTTTTCAAAGGAAAATAGGTTAATTGGATAGCAGGTTGGTTTCTTTAACTTTCTCACAGATTTACTGGTGGTATAAAATGCGCTAGTTAAACAATTATCTAGCAGAAGGTTGGGAAAAGTACAACGGATTATTGTTTGATTTATTGTGTTGTTAAAGTAGGCACACATTGCTACTATCTATTGTAGTTAGATATAAGCCACGGGAATTTAAACATTGAATCAAAACTTAACATCGTTTATCTGAATAAAACAAGCTTGTTCTACATAAATCAGTTAGGGCAGGTTAAGAAGTGGTTACAGTCGGGTCTTCCACTAGACGGCGCTAGCTTTCAGTGAATGTTTGGTTCACAAAAGTTTAATAATTTAAGAGATTTATGTTTTCTGGTAAAGATTAAATTGGATTTCACCCGCCATGCGGCGCTAGTTAGCATACATTTGTTTTGAATTTTAGTATCACAACATTATGGCAATTGAAAGAGTATTCAGCAACGTTTTGCTAATGATTAAGGACTACCCGAGACTGACAATTCAGTTTAGGATCGTACTATACGGCGCATCAAATGCTACACCACGACATCCTGATACACCCACTAAGCGGCGCTAGGGAAAATACAATGTCTAGAACATGATTTTTAAAGTTGAATAATTTAGAAAACTTTGACTTTTTTATATATAGATAGATAGATTAAATGCACTCGCTAGATGGAGCTAGTGAGTATGCATGTTTTTGGTCTGTCCTGAAAATTTGAAATTAAGGAAACGAGAAAATGTTTTCATTTTCTCGTTTTCTTAATTTCAAATTTTCTTGTTTTCTATAATAAAATGAGAAAGTTAGAAAATAAGAAAATAAGGAAGCAAGAAAATGAGAAAATATGGAAAAAATGTGGAAATAAAAAAACAAGAGAATAGGAAACTAAGAAAACAATAAAATAAGAAATTTAGACAATGAAAGAACAATAAAATAATAAAATAACAGAAGAAGAAGAAAAAACCAAATAAGGAAATTATTCCAGGATTAAACAGAAAACCAAAATAAAAGAAGAAGCAGGAATTCAGGAAGACAACAAAAATGGAACCGAATAATGCGAAAGTGAGCAAACATAAATAATAGAAAACAATCCCAGGAAAAAAAACAGAAAACAGGGAAAGAAGAAAATAAGACAATAATAAAATGAAATAATGCTAAAATATGAAAATTGGAAAACAGGAAAATAAAAAAACTATTTTAATCCACCTAGCGGTGCAATTGTGCCTTTCTCAATCATGAATCCCGAGAATGTGTGCGTTGTTTATATTCATTAAAAGCTTTTAAATGCATATATTACATTTTATTATTATACATCACATGATAACTATATACAGGAAAATAAATCATTATTCGAGTTCTGAAATTTTGAAAAATAAAAAACAGCTACGGTAATATTGAACTGAAAAAAGGTGTGAAATCGGCAAAGTCCCAAAAAGTCGATTTTCATAAAAAAAAAATTTCGATATAACATAAAATCTCGACGTTTCATGCATTTTAAAGATGTTTGGCATCAAAAGTACGAACTCGATTTCTGAAATTTCATGGAGTCCCCCCTTTGAAAAAAAATTGAGTTCCGGCTTATATGGGAATTTCATATGTGACCGGACGGTTTAGTTTATATTTCCGGACCCATATAAGCGATCCGTACGAAATTTTATAGACATCTGTGGGAATATTATAGATATCATTTGGGACTAAGTTTGTGAAAATCGGCCCTACCATTTCCGGGAAACTGATGTGAGTTCGTCAATTTTGAAGATGGCCGCTTTTCCCGGGCACTTCCGGAACCGTCTATGGTGGTCAATGTAGTCAATGAAAGTTTGGTTAGCCGTCGGTGACCTAGAACAGCAAATTGAAGTTGTTTTAGAGACAATTTAGCGAAATTTTTACCTATTTTGCTTTCATCGGAGTATTGGTTTGAATCGCAATTTGCTATGTGATCGCACGCCACAACCTGTAACTCCGGAACCGGAAGTCGAATCGGGATGAATTTAAATAGCCTTTTACGGGGACGCAATACCTTTCATTTGAGACCAAGTTTAGTTGAATCGGTCTAGCCATCTCCGAGAAACCGATGTGACTGTTATTCTGAATTTAGATACTTCCGCCGGGGCTTCCGGAACCGATGATGGTGGCCAATGTAGCCAAATAGACTTTGAATGGATGTTAGTGACCTAATACTACAAATCGAAGCAGTTGTGGTCATATTTTGGAAAAATTTTCGCCTTTATGCATTCATTGCAGAATTTATTAAAATCGACATTTTCTGCGTGTTCGTACTCATCACCCTATAATTCCGGAACCGGAAGTCCGATCCATTAGAAATTCAATAGCAGCCTATGGGAACGTTGCACCTTTCATTTGAGACTAAGTTTGTCAAAATCGGTTCAGCCATCTCTGAGAAAAATGAGTGACATTTTTGGTCACATACACACACAGACGCACATACACACACATACATACATACACACACACATACACATACAGACATTTGCCGAACTCGACGAACTGAATCGAATGGTATATGTCACTCAGCCCTCCGGGCCTCCGTTAAAAAGTCGGTTTTCAAAGCAATTGCAATACTTTTCTATTGAGAAAGGCAAAAAACAAGTAAATAAAAAATAAGAACAGGAAAAATTTAAAATTAGAAATCCGAAAAATAAAACATTGAGAAAGATAGAAACTAAGATTATAAAAAATTGCAAAATAAAAAATGACAATAAGAAATTTTAAATTTGGAAAATGAGAAAATATATATTAATAATAAAATTGTTAAACATAACAAGAAAATTAGAAAACGAAGCAATAAGGAAATATATGCAAATAGGAGAATAAAGAAATAGTAAAATATGACAATAAGAATATAACAAAATAAGAAAATAGGAAGCGAGGAAAGTGATAAAAAATGAACATAAAATTCAAAAATTTAAAACCATTAAGGGAACAAGCAAAATAGCAAAACAAAAAAAGAAAGAAATGGGAAAAAAGCTTTAAAATTAACGAATAAAAGGAAAATAATTAAAATCAGGAAAAAAATAAATGAAACAATACAGGATTTGCTAAAATTTAAAATAAATGCGAACACGAGAAGACAAGAAACTGAAAACGAATAATAAGAGAGTAAAAAACACCAAGAACATAGGAAAAAAAACAAAATAATTGAGTCAGGAAATAAGAAAATGTCAATAAGAAAATCAAAAAATAAAAAAATCAACCAGTAAAAAAAGAAAATGGAAAAGTTAAAAAATAAGAATATAAAAAAGTTAAAAAATAAGAATGTACAAAAATCAGGAAAGCAAGACAATGAAATAAAGCGAAAAAATGGAAAAATAAGATAATAAAGTTATGAAAAAACAATAAAATAGGAACATGTCCGAATAAAAAATAAAGGAATTTGAATATGAAAAATATGAAATAAGGAAATAAGAAAGCAATAAACAATATGAAAATTATCCATAAAAATACAAAAAATGCCAAAGCAGATTAATAAGAAAAGAAGAAGCTAGGAAAATAAGAAAAAATAAGTGAGAAAAAATAAGAAAATACGAAAATAAGAACACAAAGAAATAAAAAAAATAAGAGAATGTTAAATTAAGGAAATGAAAAAATAGGAAATAAGGAAAAAATATGGGAATTAAAATAAGGAAAGGAGAGAAAAAGAAAAAACAATTGAAAATTTAAATAAAAAGGAAACAAGGAAATAGGCCAATAAGATAATAAGAAAATAAGGAATTAAGAAAGAAAGTGAAAAAAGGACATAAAAGAAAATAGCGATACCAAATATAAGAATTAATAAAAATTAGAAAATGAGAAAAATTTGAATCTAAAGAAAATTTGGAAAAAAATAGATATCAAAAATCCTGAAAATTTGAGGGATAAGGAAACTAGGTAAGGAACAAGAAAATTTACAAAAATTAATAAAACACGAATTCAAAAAGTCGAGGAAAATAGAACTGAATACTAAGTAAGTAAACAGTAATATGAGAAGATAAATTATAAAAAAGAAAGAAGATAGGGAAATAAGAAACGGAATAATTAGAAAATAAGAAAATAGTCTAATCAGGAAATAGAAAGAAAGAGAAAATGAAATAAATAGAAAACTAAGAGCAGTTGCAAAATAAAAAAAAATGGAAAGACCAGAAACCGTACAGTAAAAAATCTGAATAAAAGAAAAAAGATGAAAATGTGCATTAAACATACAAGGAAAAATTCAAATGAGCGAAAAAATTTTAATCAGTAACCAACAAGAAATTAACAAAAATTTAAGAGAACACCATAAGAAAATAGAATAGAATAATAAAACAGAAAGAAAACAAGAAAATGGGAACAAAAACCAGAAATGTTAAAAAACAAAATATCAAAATAAGCAAATAAAAAATAGAAAGTAAAAAAATAAAACAAAAACGAAATAGAAAAACAAGAAAGTACGAACCTGAAAAAAATAAAGAGGAAAAAAGTTATTAAATAAGATAATAAGAAAATAATTTAACAAAAAATAAGATTAGAAATGAAGAGAAAAGAATAATAAAAAATAGGGTATAAGATACCCAGAAATATTGGGTGAAAACAACAATATAAAATCAAAATAAATTTGAAAAACGAGACAATGAGTATTAAACATAAGGAAAAAACGCTTTTAATCCACCTAACAGTGTGATGATACATTTCTTATAACTCTTATCGCTTTCTTCGGTTATTATATCGATTGAGAAAATTTAGAACTTGATGCTTCACGATGTTTTTGATACCACATACTACAAGGACACAGAGAATCGCTCAAATTAGCATAGGACAATATCAGTGCAAGAAATCTCAAATCAATTTAATGGAAAAGCGGAAAAATAGCCCATAAAATAGAAATACAAACGAATTATAGCTAATGATCTGTTAATAACATATATAAATTTTTCAATCAATGCATTGTGTTGGAAAAACTAAAATTTCCCTAAAGGGGTTATATATGTTGTGCTGAGTCAAAAAATTCGAAAACAAATTTTCGAATGGATTTGAAGGTCATACGTTCAATAGGGTTTACTCAAATTCCCAACGCGGCTGAGAACTAAGCACTGAAATTTTAGCTCTTGATATATCGCTACCTCTGAAGTGCATGCGTGCATAATTCAAACTTTACTTCGATAACATTACTTTACTTTACTTTTTCTAAAAATGACTTCCCAGTAGGATCTTTGATCTGAATTATTATCGCTAATCCTAATGCCAAAGAACAAATAAAAACTCTCGAAACCCGTTAGGGAAAATCATTATCATTACTGGATTTTTTTTCCACGAAACTTTTCGATAACCTTCCATCACTTCTATTAGAATTTTGACGTAGGACTACGTCTTTGTTTTCGATATGGGGGTGCACTCTGCAAATTCTACAAAAAAGGTATGTAACGAAAAGTGGTCCAATTTTAAACGCATATAATTCAGCCTTCTCACGATAAATTTTCAAATTTTTTGCACAAATCGCCCCGAAATACTTCTAAGAATAGATTCCAATAGATAAACCCAAAGATTTTTGATATCATGGCATTAAAAAATTAAGTAATATACAACCTTGTCAAAATATCGCGCATTTACACACAGAAGACAGCGCTTCCCAAGCCCTGTACGACGGATTGGTGTACCTAGCGTGCAACGCTTCTAAGAATGACGTCATCATCGACTATTTAAAGAACGGACTTGGCCAGACACGCTCAGTTCCCTGTTGAACGGTTGGTGAAGCAGATCACTGCGCTGTGTTTTTTACAGCCAGTGTAGCTGAGCTAGAAGTCCGTTACACTGGCTGTGGAGGGATGCTACCCTGTGTCGTCCAACAGGCGACCGCTCCAACTGCTTCCTAAATTCCGCTGTAATGTTGCCAGTAAATTTTTGGTTTAACTAGCACATGTATTTGCTATTTGCGCTTGAAATTAAGTAATGTAGTGGTAGTAATAAGCTTTCCATTTTGGTTTAAACGCAAGGGCAGTTTTTAAAACAGGTTTTGATTAATTAGTTTAGCTCATCTAAGCAATTTTATCAATTCTGTAAATTAAAAGGAATTTTACGGAACTTGCGTAAAATTTGGCCCCACTTGCAACTGGTATAATCAACCTGCACAAAGTGTTGCATAACGCAGGGCTGTTTTTTGGAACAAAATGTGTTATCATTCAGCCCTTCGCTATGCAAAATCACGATATTATGACAGATGGGCTAAGCGCGACCTTTTCTTTCAATCGGGAAAGGCCGCGTGGAATTTTGGTGAAATGCGCTAATAGTGTCGTGGTGGTACTAGTTGTCTCTTTCGCTCTACCCGTCATCATCAGCGTTGACTCATTTTGCATTGAACGCTTGGGTTCAATGTTTGGTGCGAATGTGTTGGTAGGTAGGGGAACTGGCGGTAAAATGAACACGTTAAGCAAAGTCATTATTGCGAATCTTTTCTAAAATCCACATCGTGACATTTCAGCCATGCGCCACCAAGCCGTGCGCCGAATTACGCGCAGGTTCACTTTGTATTAGTGCAAGCGAAAAACCGGTTTGACGTTTTTTTTTTGTTTCGTTCGCACTCATGTGTGTCACATATAGCAACAAATCGACGAAACGCTAGTTTATCTCAGGATAGACAATATTTTCTAACTAATAAGTGAATGAGATATTACAATCAACTTATGCTTCTTGTTAGACATGTTTTGTACATATCTGGTAAAAATACTTCGTCATAAACACATTTTTTCAAACATGATTCTTGATTTCTAAACATGTCCAAAAATGAGACATGTTTATAGCGAGTGGGTAAAATGAACATGTGGCGGTGGTAAAATGAACAGCTTCTGGTGGCCTGCAAAATGTCCTGTATGTATGCAATGCGCAGCGTTGGAAAGCATTTTCCGATCAATGCTAATATTCCAACAAATCATGAGCTTTGCATACACACAGGGCATTTTGCAGGCAAAAAAAAATTGTCATGGAAGAATTGAATTTTCATGACGTAATATTAACCATTTTACAATCCTGTGGCATCGAAACACATCTACAAATTTGGGGTTATCCATGGGTGTTTGAACTTTTAAGATCTGTTTGAGAGCTACTAGAAAGCTTGTTCTATACATGAGATGTGATTGTCTAAAATTTGATTTTTCTTCACCGGTCCGGGTGTTTTTTCTCACACACTAAGTACTAAGTAAATAAATATTTTACATTAAGTAGTATAGTCCTACGTCTACAGTTCGTGCAACCCCATGGGGCTGCCCCTTGTAGTTTTTTAAATGCTTTATAATTTACATAATCTTATTAGGAACAGTTGTTTAAGAAGCTTTTGTAATATTGTGTAGGAAAAGCTGAAAATTTGCGAATTTTCTCTATCTGCTACAACCCTTAGGTATACCAATTAATTTGGGTTACCCTTTTAACACAAAGTATCGCACGAATGGGAATAGGTTCGCCGAATTTTGGAAGAAGTTGATGAAATAATCCCTTGAAAACTACCTAAAAATGGGATGTACCTATTTCTGCGAATAATAAATACAGTAAAGAGCCGTTCTTATCATTTCCATGGTGTATTTTAGGCTGACAAAACGGGGACATTGAATCGCGACATTTTTCTCTCTTCCTAATAAACTGAAGCTGTTAAAATATTCTTCCCTTCTCTTGATGTAGTCTAATAACTATTTCTGATTATTTAATATAGTCTTCTAGCGCAAAAATTAAAAAAAATGATTGTTTTTAATTTTTGCATATTTGCATCTTTAAGATAAGGAAAACATGGTCAAGGAAGGATTTACTCAAATTCAGCCTTGTTTGTCTGCTAGAGCCCAACAAACATATTTTCATGTGAGACTTATAAAATTGGGGGCTGATCAAATCGGGTCTTCAATGTATTTATAATAGATAGGCAGTATTCGAAGAAGTTTCTTGTGGACGAGTGTAGAACGACTTTGCTTCTACTTACTTGGAGTCAGCGGCGTAGTCAGAAATTCGGTTTGGTGGGGATTTGGTGAAAATCTAACTTACTGTCCAAATGGCATAATTACGAAACCACCATCTTTGAAGTTTTAAAATTATGGAGAATCAGTTTTTCAAAAAATTGTAACAGAGTTAGCGAATTTGTTGAGACTTTCATTTAAAACAACTTTATTGTAGGCATGAATACTACGTATATGGAGTATATTGAGCTATAAAATGATATTTACGAAGTGTTCCTTAATCTAGTTTTCTTTCTATTGCGAGCTTCACAAACTCAAGCTTTGGATAAAATGTAAATTTTATCGTTTATAAACAATAGAAGAATTTTATTATAAACACTAAAATCATAAAAATTTGATTTAAAATTAAATAGAAATAGCCTAAAATATGTTAACACAATGTTAATTGAACACATGGAGCCTTTATGTCTTCAACGAAGTGGTTTATAATAGCACTCCCTAAAATTTTGCTGAAGACATTAAGTCTGGAACTAAATTTGTTTGAAGAGTAAATTAGCCATAAATACTTCTTGCAGGATTAAACGCCAAAATTATTTTATCAAATGACGTGCTGTTTAACGTTTGTAAAATTCATCGAAGATGCTAAACCTGCGAAATTGGCGGAACGGAAAACGCAATTTTTCATTAATACCCGTGCTTTTGGAATATGGTTTTCTTTTTATTAATTCTAGAACGTTTTCGTCTCAACTCGGCGCATTCCCAAATAAAAAACATTTTCAGCAAATGTTGGAATTAAAGCAATTACGGTTTCGTTTCCTATTAAAAAAAACCTAATCCATACTACAGTACACCTCTTCAAAACTGAACTCGATATGATAGGAAATTATAATTATGATCATGATTGATTTCAGAACTCTGGAATGAGTTTCTATTGGAATGTTTTTCGGCAAGTATTTGATTTCATATTGATGTTATTAGATAACTGTGAGATCAAGACCAACAGATCAGTTACAGATCAAGAGCGCATTCCCACAATTTTTCAAAGGTCCTCATGGTGTTTCAAACAATATGTTATCAATGTACTGATCAGATAATTATCATTGTAATATTGAATTAAATCAGTCAGTATCAATAATTTTTTAACCTCAATTATTTTTTTTTGGGTAACGGGGGGGGGGTGGTTAAACTTCAAAGCATCCTCATGGCTACACCACTGCTTGGAGTTATTCATTTCGCTTTTCATTTTCCGAGATATGTTTCAGATCGATCCGATGGTTATAAGTCAGAAGGTTCGCACAAATGAAAATTGTTTGGTGGTTATTCTAGCGGTTGTAGATAGAAAAATGAAATACGAAATTCGTTTTATCGAACTAATATTTGGCTCATATAAATTGATTGTTACTATATTGAACAATAAATAGGCGACAAAGGGTAATCCACAAACAACAAGCCACAACTTTTAAAGTATTCAAAATATGTATTTGATGTCTTCAGTCAAGTAATTCGCAAAAGTAAGAGCTACAAAATTGCTGTATTGAAATAATATACAATCACTTCCAATAAAATTTATGAAAATATCTCACTCTTAGGGGGATTGTTCAGTAAAATCACAATATTAAAAGAAAGGGCATATTGTATCCTTTGAGTTCTCCGAAGATACTATTAACCTAAAATTATCCGTTTTGGTGCCAATAATACATTGAATGTTTTGGTCTTTTTCTGGCTATGGGAAATGATGAAGATCTTTCGTTCGCATTTAATGTAAAATATCTCCTTTGATAATAGTCCGATTTCAACAATCTATAGTTCGTTCGAAAGGTATTTGTATAAGCTTTCCAAAAATATATAAATTGTCTGGTTACGTCGTCAATTTCAGCAGCAAATTTTGAAAAAATCAATCATGATCGTAATTATAATTTCCTATCATATCGAGTTCAGTTTTGAAGAGGGTACTGTAATATGGAATGTTTTTAAAAAACTGCAAAAAACGCGAAAAAAATCCTGAAAGTTTGAGCGAACTCTATACATTTCTTGTCTAAGAAATGTAAAAAAATATTTTGAGCATTTAATTCAATTTTAGTGATATTAAAACGCATGATCTTGTGCACAAAAAGGTTCTTTTATCGTTTAATTCGGTATTCATATCTACGTTATAAATTACCAGTTACTTGTCTTTGTATATTTTCCTTAACTTCCAATCCCACTGAGCGACTATTATTATAATTCCTACAAAAATTCGAATGCACCCAAAAAACCGATCCTTTTTTTATTATTTTCCTTCTGCTTTCCGGAAAACAATGTGCAATTTACCTACACTCAACACGTTTTATGGTTTGAGAACTCGACGAAGTTTCTTCTCAGGCAAAAATGACACTAAAAAGTTATGGAAGCAAACGGTCAGTTGACTCTTTCTTGTCTTTCACTCGAAAAAGGAGGAATTCGTGTTTCCTAAAATTAAATTAATTGTGTTAGTGTATTTTATTCGGTCAAATAATCTGCTAGTTATTCTTTTTCTAGTGGGATAAGTTCTCAAACCAGCAGGCTTGGTCGATTAGATGTTTAGACTAGCGTTCAGATTAGCGAATATCTCGAAAACTTTTGAACAATACTTCTACTGATTACTCATCTCAGCCATCATGACCCATATTTCTTTCACAGCTTGGAAAAGGCTTTTTCGTCCAGAAACGATATCTGTTCGAAAAATGGCAAGGACTGTGCCTACCGGAAGTAAGTGACTGTTCACCGCTCGTTGTCTCAAACCCATCTCTCTAACCCAAATTTCCACTTGAAACATGCTCACACTGCCCGGACCTACCAACCACACCACCAACCATCGCAACAGGAAGAACTATTGAACATTCTGTCTCTGCTGCGTACGCTTGACTGGACCCATTTGCACTGGCTGAAGATTGTGGCCATCTTCATCGGGCTGCTGAGTGACGTAGAACCATTCCTTAGTTTGTTAATGCACCGCCGCTCGTTTATTTGTTCTTTTGTTTGCAGAGCCTGGTCCGGACGGCCGAAATGATTTGTGAACTGCTGACCGAAGAACCGGAAGGTGGTCCCTCGCCGGTTCCCCTCTGGATGTTTAAGGAATGCTTTCTGACCGTGGCCCGGTTGGACTGCGGTTCGGTTCAAACGTTCGTCGACGGGCGAAAAGTTTTGTGAGTCACATTCATTTTTTTTTCGTCCGCCAAAGTTGGCTCAAAACTTTTATCCTTTATCCTGTGTACAACACAGACAGAAAGGAACTTCCCACAGCACCCATATTTTGTCTTGCACTTCCATAACGCTTTCCGCACTTTGTCGCCAGGGAGGACGGACGGCTGGAGGAGAAGCAACCGATGACTGAGATGCCAAAAGTTTTATCAACAATTTCATTTAAGAACGCCATCATCGACAAGTACAAGAGTTTCATGGTAAGTGCAGTCGATAATCGAGTTTTCGAACAAGGGAAAAAGGTATTTTACCCGGGGATTGATGGAGCTTTGTTTGACATAGTTGTTCGCTAAAGAAAGGACAGTTTTGTTTGTTGGAAATTGTACCGGATATTGAGTTCGATTTTCCAACTCGCTCGTACGGTAAATGTTTGAAGAATTTCGAATATGTGGTTTGTCATGAACATTGAAACGAAACAGCAATTTCATTCAAACTGAGTCATAATAATTAGCAACACTTCTCTACCTTCGCAGGGTATTGATGCCAAATCAGCCCCGACCGACGCCGAGCTACTCACCGGTGACGATCGTTTCTCGGAAATTTCCGAAATCCCATCCAAGTTGGACTCCGACTTCAAATTTGTCGGGGATGAAACTGACCCATACGAAGTAGCGCGCCGAGCTCCGGATTTCGACAGTGTTATTATTCTGCTGAGCGAACTACAGGAAGACAAACTGCATGCACATTTGAGTGCGGTCAGTATAGCTGAGGAAAAATTGGAACGAGCAAAGGAACGCTCTCAACGCTTGGACGATCTTAGGGAAAGTCTGCCGGAATACGACTATGAGAAACTAATGGAAGCCGAAAGGCAGCAACTGTTGAAGGATATGGGTCCTCCGTGGTTACTGTTGTATCTTTTTTCAAGATCGGCAAACCGCCATCAATCGTATAACTTTATCGAAGAAACTTCAGATGACGAATCTGCGAGCGGATATTCGGAAGACAGCTGTCTCGTGCGTGGGGCGGAGGATCTGGAGAGAAGTCCTGAACCGGAGGAGTCAAGGCACGATATTGAACGTCGACGGTCCAGCTATTCGATCCCAGCTTCTGTACGTTCAAGAATGAGTTCAATTCATTCTTCGGCTACTCGAATCGCCAATGAAGTTTTGTCCCGGATAATCTGCATGGTGGACGAAGCTATCATTGACGGGGAGTGCGAATTGTCGGTTCCGTCGATAGCTAGCTTTATCGAGCAAAAAAGCCATGAAACAACCAGCAGCATTAGCGAGCATGATTTTGCTACACTGCGGGAATTTTTGGAAGAAGCCGAAAAAAAGGAGCTTGAGGTGAAAGACTTGAATGAGTTGTACCATTTCTTTGTTGGCGAAAGTTTCAAAATGATGGGAGACGTTGATGAATTGCAACGGGATCGCAGTAAGGAAATTACATCCATTTTTGAATCGAGTGGAATTGAAGTCGATCATAATTTGCTGGACGCACAAATTGCCGAAAACATGATTCTGGGTTTGGTTCAACCGGAACAGCCCTCGGAAAGGGAAAAGGAACAGGGTCCATCATCATCACCTCAAACAAATCAGTCTTCGCCATTTCATGGATCATTAATACATGCCGTCAGCTCGGATCTACAAGCTGTACTTGAAGAACCGACTGAAGATATTACGGCGGCAGCAGCTACTGATGAGCAAGATGAGAAGGATGCCGATAAGACAAATAATGAGGCAACCGAGAAAGCAAAGGAAAATATATCGGCTGATGATAAGTTATCCGAAGGACCAGTTGAATCTAAATTGGCTCATCCTGGGGTAGCAACTCAAACCGATCCTTTCGGTAACAAATGTATGGAATTGATGCGACGCCAAACGCTTACCAGAAAATCGGAACTAACAATAGAGTACAGCTGCCGGATTGCTCCTATTCCAGGGATTGGATCGCCACTGTCCGAAGAAACAATTCAGACCTTCTTGGAATATCTCGCTAAAAGGGCCATTCATCAGCAGGGACTAATTTATCCGAGGAATTTCCGGGAACCACCTTGCCCAAAAATTACATGAACGATGAAGGAATATGCGTGCATGGTAACCAGATATAGATAGTTTTGCTTGCATTGTATCGTTTGAAATAAATCCAGTCAAGTATACAGGGTCTTTGGTTTATGGTTAAGAACCTCCCAAGGGGTAATAGAGGATCAGCTTGATCGATCAGCATTTGAACTCATTCTCTTTGTAAAACGACCAACTGAAATTGAAAGATAAGATCATTATAATGACAAGTGGACCCATTGCTCTCATTATTTCCAGAGCATTTGTTCAAAATGACATATTTATGATGAGTGACTCTCTCTGTTTACTTTCTCTTTCGATTTTTACGGCGTCACTATAGCACTTTTCACTTATTTTACAGTACAGATCGAAAGGCGGTCGTTTTGACTAGCATATTATGAAAAGAGTTGAGGGATATATGTTAAAGCGACTGACTTATTAGCAGATGAGAAAGTAAACAATAGGTTTGTTCCAGTACACGGAAGTCACTCCGGAATAAACAGAAGCAAAAAAATACTTGCTCCTTTTTACTCCGGTTTGCTACCAAAAGAAGAAAAAAGAGAAGACATGAGTACAGGAACGATTTTCTCCGGAGTTCTTCCAGTTTCTCCTGGAACAAACCTAATGAGAGTCACTCATTCTAAATATGTCTTTTTGGAAAAAGCCTCAAGATTACAGACACTCTATACACAGACTAGCCAACTATCAAAAATTTCAGCCAAACGTAGTGGCGTAGTAGCGGGGGGTTCGGGATCAAACTCCCCCTCACGAAATATTTAAAAGAATTGTAAAATATGAATATGCTTTACATAAATGTACTCAATACTTTAAATACTGAATACTAAATACTTCTCTAAGTTTCATTTGCAAAAGATATGTATCTTCTGAGAATATTTATATGTAGTCAAAATTGGCAACAGGTTTCGGCACCTACCGGCAAGGATGCAAAATGCCTACCTTTTCTGCGGCTGTAATTTTTCTGCCTACATTCTCGTTTCTCTTTCGTCGCTGCTGTCGTTCGCTATTGCAGAACGCCCAGCGCTGTACGGCAGTCTGTAAGCAAAGCAGTAACATGACAAAGAAATACTGCCCCCAGTACAGCCACCAGACGCGAGCGGTACAGCTTCTCTTTCCTTATTTTGCACTTTTTAATATTTTTCATCTATTCAATATATTCAATCACTAACGACAAAAATAAATGCGGAGAAAAGTGTACAAAGCGAGAGAACAAACTTTACTACGCCACACTCTCACCGAGCAGTCGGAGTACAGCAGCAAAACAAAAATGTATTCTACTGCTGTACGGGAAAATGTACTCGGTTTGGCTACCGTTCTGGCAAGAGCTGTAGTGATGCGTCGCTGTAGCGGGCTGTACGGCTTGTGCAAATGTAAATATATCGAAAAAAATGTAGTTTATCAGTACCTTTGGCATCCCTGCCTACCGGTCGGCTCGTTGTGGAGAATAGGACTACCGCCCAGGACTACAACGAGTAGATCACGGCGAAGCGGGGGGCTAAATCGTTCCTGGTATCGTGATAAAACTGAGAGCTAATTGGTTAACGAAACGGATATCGGTAGCGTGAGAAATTCCACCACATTCGGTAGTCCTTCACTGACGGCGAACATGGACTGTAGAGTGCGCGAGAAGCATCCACTGATAGTATAAATTCGTAAATATAATGAAATCGATCATGCAATGCACGAATTCATTCGTTGTTTTCTGCAACGAAGTATTTTCGTGCATTGTAAATAGTGGGTTTCGTTCATTTCATGAACACATTTTACACATTTAATGTACACTGCACAAATATTATCGTTGATAATTACATTATTTTTCGTGAATGAAACGAAATGTTTCGTTCATTTTAATAAGCGTTTGTGTATATTACGTTGGCGGCACGAACTCATTTCGTTTATTTTAGAAAGGTTTTCGTATATATTAGCCTCTTATTGTTTTCAGTCGATCTTTTGGGATCGATCTTTGACAACATCGATTTTTCTTAATTTAAAAAAATCGATGTGGCCAAATCGATTTTATTGTGGTACGAAGAAATGGCCGCTTGATGAACGAAAGTTTTCGTAAATTTTTCTTATTTAGTTTACATTGCGCGAATGTAATCATTGAAAACGACATTTTTCGTGAATGAAACGAAATGTTTCGTTTATTTTAATATACGTGTATATATATTACGAACGATTTTGTTGATCCCACGAATTCATTTCGTTCATCTTAGAAAAGTTTTCGTATTTATTAGCATACTATTTTTTTCAATCCATCTTTTAGGATCGATGTTTGCCAACAACGAGTTTTTTGAACAAAAGGATCGATCTGGTAAAATCGATTTTTCAACTTGCTCACCTCTATAGAGGTCTAGAAAGATTGTGTTATGAAGAAATGGACGCTTGATGAACAAAAGTTTTCGTAAATTTTACGTATTTAGTGTACATGGCACGAATGTTATCGTTGATAACGACATTATTTTTCGTGAATGAAACAAAATGATTCGTTTATTTCAATAAATGTTTGTGTATATTACTAACAACTTCATTGGTCGTACGAATGAATTTCGTTCATGTTAGAAAAGCTTTCGTATTTAATAGCATATTGTTTTGACTTTGCTCCGGCAGAGAAAAACTCAAATTTTTTCATTCAAAGCCAACGAGCAGTTCGCGATGGCTCAACTGAATCCGTACTGCTCCAGATTCTGGATCAAGCGAAAGAGGTTCAGGAAATCTTCCTGAAATCGGTGGACACGGATACGGCTACTAAATAATTAGACTGAGACCGTCGTGATGATCAACAATCATCCGACGTATAGCAACAATGACTCCATATTGAAGCTCTTTGGATGTTGACGGTTTGACGAATGATGCTCGTAAATATTAGAAAGATATTCGTATATAGCAGCGAACAATTCGTTTGCCGAATGAAGCTGTTTCGTAATAAGCCAACGAAAGTCGTTTCGTGGTTTTCACGAAAAACTAGCAATAAAAAATTAAAGTGTTTCAATAGAACTACGAACGATTCATTATATGTACGAAAAATTCGTAAATTTTATGAAAATTTTCTGTACGAATCTAATTCCTAGCGATTTACGAATATATTCTATCAGTGTCCCCATAACGTCCATCTCAGCCGGTTCCGCATTGGTCAACGGAACCCTGCTACTGCACGGAGATCGACGACCAGCAAGCTAAAGTGCAAGACGAAAGTCTTCAAACAAAGACCTCTTTCTTGAGTCATTTCGGCCGGACAACGGGATTAAGAACGCTGATGCGGCTGATCTAACAAGAAGGATTGTGACGTTACAATGCCGCGAAAACTGTAGTCACGCAGTAGACGGCGTCCAGCTTACTGGGTAAATGAGTCGTTCGGTACGCTACAAGCTGCTTGTCTCAGAGCCAGAAGGTGGGCTCAGAGAGCAAGATCGAAGAGTGCGAGGGAAGCGCAAAGCGAAGTTTTGGGAAGCTCAAGCTTTGCAAGCCAGTTTGCCATAAGGAGCTGTGCTGAGAAGTAGACGCTAATCCCTGGGGGAAACGTACCGAGTCGTGAAGGTGAAGATAAGGGCCCGTCGATGCCAGCTGAAATGTGCGCTGGAAATATAAAGATAATCGTTGAGAGTCTCTCCCGAAGCACTATCCAACTACCTGGTTTCCGACTCCGTACTGCTAAGAAGAAGAAGCAAACACAAACAAGTGGCAAGTGACTGACGACGAGCTCAAAGAAGCGTCGAGTCGACTACAATCAAAGAAACCCCCCGGTCCAGAAGGAATACCAAACGTGGCGCTGAAAGCAGTGCTTGTGGCATATCGGGACATGTTCAGGATGCTACTGCAGCAGTGTTTAGATGATGGAAATTTTCCCGAAATGTAGAAGGTACAGAAGCTGGTGTTGCTGTCAAAATCAGGGAAGTCACTGGGCCATTCAGCCTCGTATAGGTCAATGCCGCAGCGCTACACAGAAGAGAGAGACGGATCCTGAAAAGATGTTTCCAGCGTAGAGTACTGCTGTACGAGACGAACGAAGGGTAGAAGTCAACGCGAGTCGCAGCGGGCCTTCCTAAGAGCTCCATTCCACAGTGTTTTAAAACGTCGTTTTCGTGCTCAAAATTAATAGCGTCTAAACCGTTAACTTTAGAAGTATATTTTGTTCGGAAAAGTTGTTGCCCTCATGATTGCGCATCCACGGAAGTATATCGTTCAGTGATTAATTCACCTATAAGTAATATACGAAATATATTATCTGAACTAATCAAGATAGAACCATTATGTCTTCGGCAAAGTTGTAGCAAATGTTTCTACAAAATAGCTGAAGACACCACATATCTAGCTTTAATGATTTAAAAGTTGTGGAACATATTATATGCCAGACCCCTTAAAATTAGTTTTTTTTGTGATAACTTTTTTAGACATTCTCCTACCTTCTTGGAATCTTCCACGATGCGGTATCAAAACACATATTTTTGCCGAACAAAGTTAATTAGACGATATTAATTTTAAGCACGAAAACGACGTTTTAAAATACTGTGCATTCTCGGTCCAATCTTTGGAACGGGATGTACGATGGGGTCTTAATACTGCGGCTGCCCGGGAAAGTGAAAATCGTGCATTTTTTGGACGACGCGTCACTAACGGCGATGAGTGAGAAACTCGGAGAAGTGGAGGTGTCGGTGACGGAGACAATAGATGCGATCGAGAGCTTGATGAACGGGGTCAAGCTACAAATAGCTCACCACAAGATGGATGTGTTGTTGGTCAGCAACTGCAAAACGTTCCAGCGGATATAGATCACCAACCCACGTTGATTACACCTGCGAAATGTCGGTCTGTTATCTAGTGTTTCGTCATCGAAACTGCAATGTGGGGTTCTTGCCTGGGGTGCGGCGCTGAAAACCAAGTGGAACCGTGAAAAGCTGAACAGTTCCGGCTGGTGGTCGTATGAGTTGCGATTTGGTTTGAAGCGACGTGCAGTAAGCTACTTGAAACGGGAGGACCGGACATCAACCTTGATAATGTGGCCTACAGAATGACAAGCGACGTAAAGACGTGGAACACAGTCAACAAAGTTATGATGGAGATCATGACCGTCTTATAGCGAAAACGGCGTGATTAACATCGAGCAACGGTTTTGGGAGAGCAATCATCGCCAGGGAACTCTCCGCAGGAATAAGCTAGATCCACCACCGAGGCCTACTCGAGTAGACTACGACAGAGCACCGAGTACGGGTCGTCGAAACGCCAACGAACCGGACGTCACGCTCCATCCGGAATTGTCGGACCGACCACGGCACCCCACCGGTGATTCCGATAGAAATATAGCGAAAACCAAAGAAGAATCGGTATCGGGAGAACTTTTTTCGCCGGAGAACTCTCCGCCAGCATACAATCAGATTCACCGCCGGGAGCTATACTGAGTACACCGCGACGAGACACCACAAGTCGCACCGGGGCGAACAAGTTGGAAGCTCAACGAGGAAGTGGTACTAAATGGCACAAGGGAATTGAAGGGCTCAGTTACTTAGACAGTTTGCCGCCCAGTTTGTCCTCGTAGGGGAACAGCACTAATTCTAGACCCACAGCGGCATTATGGTGGTTATGGGAATACTTTCCATAAATAAAGTTTCAACTGGAAATCGAGACACAACCAGTAGAGTAAGGTGGGGTAAAAGTGCGCATAGGACTTTTGGAAGCACACAAGCGCTAGAACCTGGCAACTCTGTATGGATTTAGTGTATCATTAAGTCAACTAATCGCACATATAGGCATGAAAGGTTTGAATATAGTGGTTTGAAATTAAGGGGGAAGGACCATTTTTCGCTGATTTGATATTATTTTTTGAATTTTGGTAATCATAAATTAGCTGTTTGAATAAATCAGGATCTATAAAACTACAGTACCCTAAAAATTTTCAACATATGGGTCGTTGCGAGGTATATTTGATTTAATGAAAAAAAAATCAGTAATTTTCGTAACAATTGAATAAGTTAAAAAACTGACAGTGGGGTAAAAGTACGCATAGCATATCCTCCCCAAATCAAAAGACGCGAGTGAAGCTTTTTATATTAAAATTGAACTAATTCTTCCATGATTTAAAGCAGGGACCAGCATCTTCAATAACTGCGAGCTCACCAGTCAAATTACGACTGATATGAGCGGTTTAGGAACAAAAGTATCAGCATAACTGGTTCCAAGGAAAAATATAGAGTGCCGAAAGCTCAGAGTAATTAAAAAAGAACCAAAAAACTATGAATATGTAAATAAAGATGTATTTCCAATACAAATAGCATATTCGCAAGAATTCTTGTAGTGATCTACCCAACTATGACAAATAATGATGTTACCAGGGGTGACAGTTTGATCATGAACCACATTGTCTGAAAGATGAAACATCCAAGTTTTTTCAACATAATGGAAAACTGAACAGCATCAACCGAGGCAGAGGGAGGGATACTTTTTAGTTATGAAGGAAGAGTAAGAGGGGATGGATATCCTAAAATTGATTAGTTTAATTTATGGGCGGAAATAAATCGGCTATTTAAGCGGTGCGCACTTTTGCCCCGTGCTATGCGCACTCTTGCCCCGACCATGGGGCAAAAGTACGCATTTGAGTATTCATAAGAAAATAACTATTTCTCGGATCACAAGCAAAACCAAGAGATATCTAGTATTACGTTTTGAAGATGTGTGATGAGAGTAATAATTTGTAATCATGCCGATTTTCTAGTGCTTTTCTACCGATAGTTATTTTACGAAAACTGTTAGGTGCGCACTTTTGCCCCACCTTACTCTATTGGTGTTAAATTCCTTAATATTTTGGACTATGTAGGTGACTCTATCAAGCCTACCAGAGTGACGGATCGGTTTTGCATTATGCAAAGCATCAAAGGTTACGTAAAGAAATCTTCTCATCCAGGTAATAAGCTGGATAACACTACCTTGAAGATAACAAATAGTGTTTCTGAATGCATCCCTTGCTGCTCATGCTGCTCAGTGCAAACATATTTTGGCTAGTCTACTTCATCTGAACCGTTAGCTATAACGTTATACTATGTAATCTAGTTTTTTTTCTACTCACATATTTCAATTATTTCTGAACAAATTGTATATCTGTCTTGCACTAACACCAAACGAGAATGGGGATTTCCAAAAACAGAGAAATGTGCTCCTTGAGGCGCAAAAAAGTTACTAGGCATTGCTGTTCAAAAACACCAACTCGCCTTCTTCTCACTGAAACTCTCCAATGAGTCCGATATATTCTATCCATATTCTCGTGATCCGGAGAGTTCCATGAATTTACACCATCTCATAAAGGTTTTGATTGGCTTAGGAGGAATGGGAAATGATGTTGCGGTGGCCACGGTGCTCAACAAATTGCATATCCGAACCGCAGTACGTAGTCCGCGAATAATAGTAGAAATCACTATGTTTTACACCATTTTTGCAAGATATTAACTCACCATCTTCAAAATCGAGCGTTCTCGTAGGCAATTATCAACAAATCAAAATGTGATATGTTGTTGAAAATTTATTTTCTTATCAAAGTTTTCAACGTAGAATCGCCAATGGAAGAGACGTTTTAAGGACGATTCAGACGATACATCAGCTTCCGTCAATGTCAACGGAACGTCACCGTTCCGTCTGGATAAGTTTATTACTTTTCTCTTGTGCCCGTTCACACGTGCCGTACGTCAAAACGTTCCGTGCTGTTGATGTTGTGTGTGAATACCCAGGCCCGACGAGAGGTGTGTCAGGGGGGGGGGGGGCAACTACCTTCGAGCCCGGCTCAATTTTGGGGGCCCGCTTTTTAATTGAAAATAAAAGATGTGGGTAGAGATTGAAAGAAATGAAAATACTCATACATAACAATACTTAATTGTAATATTATATTTATTTGCCTCATTGAAAAAGCAGAGCGAATTTGAAAAAAAATCTTGAAGCTTGAACTAATTTTATGGATACTGCTTACTGCTATCAATGTTTCTTTAGTTACAATAACGGGTATAGTCATATCCTCAAAAAGATGTTTTGTGATGAGCACAATATTACTAGATTGAGTTCTCAAAAATATATTGTTACAAAATATATTTTGTTTCTATATAGTACATGACGAGAAATAGAGCCCATTAGAATAAACTAAATTGAGTCTTTGATTTAAATTAAAGGGTTAGATTTAATCAATAAATATATTTCTTTTATTCCAATAACAAGTGCTCGTTTCACACAAAAATGTATCAATGAATTAATTTATTTTCAAAAGAGGAAATTATTTAATTAAATTTGAATTTTTGAATACATCAACCAAAATATCCATTTAATCAGATAAGCAAGGTTTGTTGTCTGAGTTTAATCAAAATATTTATTGTTTATTTTAAACAAATCTGTGGGTGAAGGAAAACATGCTATAATTGCTTAAAAATGACTGAAATTGTTAACCCCTCCATGCCCATTAGAGTGGGATATGGTTATATGAAAAAAAACTACAAGGGGCAGCCCCATGGGGTTGCACGAACTGTAGACGTAGGACTATACTACTTAATGTAAAATATTTATTTACTTAGTACTTAGTGTGTGAGAAAAAACACCCGGACCGGTGAAGAAAAATCAAATTTTAGACAATCACATCTCATGTATAGAACAAGCTTTCTAGTTGCTCTCAAACAGATCCTAAAAGTTCAAACACCCATGGATAACCCCAAATTTGTAGATGTGTTTCGATGTCACAGGATTGTAAAATGGTTAATATTACGTCATGAAAATTCAATTCTTCCATGACAATTTTTTTTGCCTGCAAAATGCCCTGTGTGTATGCAAAGCTCATGATTTGTTGGAATATTAGCATTGATCGGAAAATGCTTTCCAACGCTGCGCATTGCATACATACAGGACATTTTGCAGGCCACCAGAAGCTGATCATTTTACCACCGCCACATGTTCATTTTACCCACTCGCTATAAACATGTCTCATTTTTGGACATGTTTAGAAATCAAGAATCATGTTTGAAAAAATGTGTTTATGACGAAGTATTTTTACCAGATATGTACAAAACATGTCTAACAAGAAGCATAAGGTGATTGTAATATCTCATTCACTTATTAGTTAGAAAATATTGTCTATCCTGAGATAAACTAGCGTTTCGTCGATTTGTTGCTATATGTGACACACATGAGTGCGAACGAAACAAAAAAAAACGTCAAACCGGTTTTTCGCTTGCACTAATACAAAGTGAACCTGCGCGTAATTCGGCGCACGGTTTGGTGGCGCATGGCTGAAATGTCACGATGTGGATTTTAGAAAAGATTCGCAATAATGACTTCGCTTAACGTGTTCATTTTACCGCCAGTTCCCCTACCTACCAACACATTCGCACCAAACATTGAACCCAAGCGTACAATGCAAAATGAGTCAACGCTGATGATGATGGGTAGAGCGAAAGAGACAACTAGTACCACCACGACACTATTAGCGCATTTCACCAAAATTCCACGCGGCCTTTCCCGATTGAAAGAAAAGGTCGCGCTTAGCCCATCTGTCATAATATCGTGATTTTGCACAGCGAAGGGCTGAATGATAACACATTTTGTTCCAAAAAACAGCCCTGCGTTATGCAACACTTTGTGCAGGTTGATTATACCAGTTGCAAGTGGGGCCAAATTTTACGCAAGTTCCGTAAAATTCCTTTTAATTTACAGAATTGATAAAATTGCTTAGATGAGCTAAACTAATTAATCAAAACCTGTTTTAAAAACTGCCCTTGCGTTTAAACCAAAATGGAAAGCTTATTACTACCACTACATTACTTAATTTCAAGCGCAAATAGCAAATACATGTGCTAGTTAAACCAAAAATTTACTGGCAACATTACAGCGGAATTTAGGAAGCAGTTGGAGCGGTCGCCTGTTGGACGACACAGGGTAGCGTCCCTCCACAGCCAGTGTAACGGACTTCTAGCTCAGCTACACTGGCTGTAAAAAACACAGCGCAGTGATCTGCTTCACCAACCGTTCAAAAGGGAACTGAGCGTGTCTGGCCAAGTCCGTTCTTTAAATAGTCGATGGTGACGTCATTCTTAGAAGCGTTGCACGCTAGGTACACCAATCCGTCGTACAGGGCTTGGGAAGCGCTGTCTTCTGTGTGTAAATGCGCGATATTTTGACAAGGTTGTATATTACTTAATTTTTTAATGCCATGATATCAAAAATCTTTGGGTTTATCTATTGGAATCTATTCTTAGAAGTATTTCGGGGCGATTTGTGCAAAAAATTTGAAAATTTATCGTGAGAAGGCTGAATTATATGCGTTTAAAATTGGACCACTTTTCGTTACATACCATTTTTGTAGAATTTGCAGAGTGCACCCCCATATCGAAAACGAAGACGTAGTCCTACGTCAAAAATCGCTCAGAGTAACTTTTTGAGTCCCATTTAGCTCCCAGAACAACTCTGCAAATGTTTAGTTCGATCGGTGAAACTATATTTTTGCGCCCACGGTTTAGTTTACATGGGATTTCGTATGGGGAAAATGTCTTTTGCAAATTAATTCTTCCAAGAGTCGCCCGTTACCTCCTAAAAATAAATTGATGTCTGATTTTTATAGGAAATTTGTCAAGGAAACAAAGTCTAGAAGACCACGAAACGATCTGATGCTTGTGGGAAAAGTTATTAAGAAAAAACCGATTGATGCTCTAAAGATTAATGAAAATTTTACTTTTCATAGCATCACTGCTGTTGACGTTCGAAATATATACAAAATCTTTAATTTTCTCTTATTATGTACAACAGAAGACTCAAAACTCTTGCGAAGTGGCCAAACAGTATAGATATATGATTTAGACACATTAAGAGAAGATCAAAACAAAATTGCATAGTTGGACAACCAACAACAGTGGTGCTAGAAAAAATGAATATTTTGTCAATCGTCAGAGCGTCAATTGGTTTCAGATTAATAACTTTTTTTCTCAAGCGTCAGATCGTTTCGTAGTTTTCGAGACTTTGTTTCTTTGTTAAATTTCCTACAAAAATCACATAACGGTATATTTTTAGGAAGCAATGGGCGACTCCTGGAGGAATTATTTTGTGAAAGTTAATTTTCCTATATAAAATCCCATGTAAACTTTAAACAGTGGGCGCAAAAATATAGTTTCAGGGATCAAGCTAAGAATTTGCTCAGGTGCTCTAGGACCCAAACGGTACCCAAAAGTTACTCGGAGCTGGAATCTATTTTTTGTCCCACCCTAATGCCCATGTTGTTTATAAACTACAACGTTTTTAAACAGCCACAACTTTCAGCTGACGCATTAAGGCCTGTCAAATAAACAAATTATATAAAAAATAGTTTGAATTGAAAGGTACAATTTGCCTAATGGCTATTCAAATGAGAAGTCATATATAGTAGGGCCCGGCGCGGCTCTCGACGGCGCTGTGAATGCCTCCATTTAACTGCATGTAACTTATCCTGACGGAACGGTGACGTTCCGTTGACGGAAGCTGATGCATCGTCTGAATCGTCCTTTAGTCGTTTGTGTTTCCTCTTTTTTTTAAGGAAACAAGAGTAACAAAACATATTCCTTTTACTCCGTTTTGCTACCAGAAGGAAAAAGAGAAGAAAAGAATACAGGGACGGTTTTCTCCCTATTTGGTTCGAAGTACTTCCAGTCTCTCCTGGTAGTGGAACAAACCTAATGACAGTTATGTTCGGCCTATACAGAAAAACATGTATTGGGGTGAATATTGAAATGCCTTAGTGAAAAATCGACATAAAATTACTTATACTGTGAGCCGTGTTTATAAACAATGCCTGCTTCTCACAATAAAAGTAATTTTATTTCGGTCTATCCGTTGTCAGGCTCGGGAGTAGGATCGGAAAAGATTATAACCAGTAGTAGGCACACTAACGGGATATTATCTGGCATTTTGCTCCCTCTAATAGTTATAATCTCTTTTGGTGGATTTCAACCTAGGGGCAGATCACTTGTGATGCATTTTGAAAAATCAGCGAAATTAAATGCATTTCTTTCCATCAAAATAGAAATTCAAAATGTATTTTGCGTTGCGTGCAATGTATTTTGCGTTTCGTGTAAGACGTCAAAACCCTACAAAAAACTAGCGTTATATTCAACATAACGTCGAACAAAGTGGATCAGCGTAGGACGATTGTTAAACAAACTTTTGTGCGAGGGAGTGCAAAGTTGATGAAAAAATGGAAATTAAATGCATTTTTTCTAATTTGATGCAAATTTGTTATACATTCCTAGAGTGATCTGCCCCTAGATTTCAACCCAAACTAAACCATTAGAATGAAAACAACAAAATCACACTCGTTTTGATTGATTTTTCGGACATAGTTCAGTCGTGATTCGCTGGTTTCGCAACACCCTCTGCCAACTAACGAATTTGATTTGCATATTTTGCCGTCCATTTGAGACTTGGTTCGAGAAAATCTGTGACTTTAATTGTAGAATATGCCCGGAATTCCGGACTTCCAGAATCGTCGATAGTGGACAATATATTCAAAGAATGTTTGATTGGCAAGCAGTTATCTAGATCTGCGATGAGAAGTAATTTGGTGACCATTTCAATAGTTTTTAGCCTCTGAGGTATTACGATTGTACCGATTTATATGGGAAATTCCAGTGTATCCTTTCTAACACCCCTGTAACTCCGGAAGCAAGAGTCAGAACCGAATGAAATTCAGCAGCAGTCAATAGTATTACTGTATCTTTCATTTGAAATCAAGTTTGTAAAAATCGGTAGAGAATTCGTTGGGGAATGGGTGTGATATTAGCTTAGGAACTTGGCGGGTTCCCCGGGGGTGTCATGAACCGTCATAGGTGGCCAAGGTGGTCAAAGCTGCTTTGATTGATCATTAGTGATCTAGACCCGCAAACTAGAGTAATGTTACATCAATTTTAATATGTTTTACATCATTTGAACATCATGGTGGTACCAGTTTATATGGGAATTTGCTGTGTGACCGCACTCTTCAACCTGTAACTCCGGAACCGGAAGTCGGATCAACTTCCGCAGCTTATGGGAGCGTTATACCTTTGAGATGAAACTAAGTTTGCGAAAATCGGTTCAGCCATCTCTGAGAAAATTGTGTGAGTTTAAATGACACACACACATACACACACACATACACACACAGACATTTTCCGATCTCGACGAACTGAATCGAATGGTGTATGACACTCGACCCTCCGGGCCTCTGTTAAAAAGTCGATTTTACAGTGATTGCATAGCCTTTCTTTATATGAGAAAGGCAAAAACATGACAACAGTAGCGCACCTGGTTTGGATATCCCAACTACCTTCGAAACCGTTAGAGATTTTACACAAGTTGAATGCTGAAGATGGATGTCTGTTCTCTGTGGAACAACCATCCTATATCATCGATGCTAGAAAATACTTTCGTCACCATTTGACTGGTACCAATAATGAAATCTAGTTGGCGCGTCGAGCGGATAAGTATCGCGTTTGAGAGCCAATCGAGACTGTACTGGTAACGTAAATCAACAGGAATTCGAATTTTGTCAGTAAATCTTTCAGCCATCCAGACCTCTGCTCTATTCCGTCATTATTCCTAGAACCTTTAGGTTTTGAAAATACTTACAATGGCATACAAAATAATACGAAATATCCCTTTTCCTCTTCGTGCTTTCCAACTGAACGCAATCATTCATATGGATCATTCAGCAATCAGTAACCTAGCGTAACAAAGCCCCGGGCAAATATCCATTTAGGTACATCCATCACATTCTGCACAACTCACATGTTCGGATGTCTCCGTCTACCAGAGTGAGAACGCCGTGTGTGAACGGCGAACAAGCCTACTTCCACTACGACTCATAACGAAGAATTGACGGGGGCTTATTTCCAACCTATCACTTCTGCTAATTACTAATAGGTACCAGAATGCGTTATTATGACCGTGCAAAATGTCACAGTCATTTCAATGTGCCTCAGTTTTAATTTCAGGTCGGTTTCGTCCCAAGAACGAACTGACCTGATGCGTTCCAATTTTCCCCGGACTTCTTTGCAAATAAGACGTACCAGACAACCGGACAGTTTCACAGAAGTCTACGGTAGCGACATCTGCTGCCACATACGTAGTCGGATCAACGAGTGCCGTCATTCGAATTAGGTAAGCTATACAAATAGTCTTCCCAGTATCACCCAGCACGAATTTGTGTTCGCATCTACGAACGTATGGGATCGAGTTTGTGTGTGAGCCGGAGAGTCTGTTTATAGAGATTCGTGAAATTATTACAGAAGTGTCACTTATATCCGCTTCAGCGAAGCTATCCACTTTCCGACATGGCACCACCACCGGTCGAAGTTTCCATCGAGCAAAATAATGACAATGGTATAGTAGCGCACATAGGAAAAGCGACTCGGAGCATCCGGTGCTGAAAATGATAAATTATTCCATGGTTGATAAATTAAGGACGTTTTCTCGTTTGCTGGCACCCTTACCGTTATTACCTCGGCCCAGGACGCTCCCGGGGGCTGCAAACTAAGAACAGAAGGCGATTTAATATACATTCTTCACATTAAATGCCGAATTAATGATGCTGACAGTTTAGAGCGCATCAACCTAACAGTGCTACTAAGTGGCTCTTCGCGGTGACGAGGCGCTTCATTTGAATTGTTAGTTCATCTGCTGACGGCGTTCGGAGCCGGAAATGCACACTTGAAATAGTTTAATGGTGCGCTTGATCAAGTTTATCACAAGGCACGATGAAAAAGCTGTGAAACTACTCTGTTCTGATCGAAGGAAAAGCAGAAGTGTAACCACGGCTAGCCTCCAAGTACAAGAACAACTCTTCAACCAATCTCTCGAAATAAAACTTAGTGGGCATAAGTTTCACAATAAATTTTATTTAAATTTTGTGGTTGTAGCTAACTGTGGCATAACCACATTTCACTACAGCTTTGCCAAATCTATCAAAATCTGAAGTCGATTGTAAATTGCAAACATTTTCGTCTGGCGTTTGCAGCAATAATTCACCGTTTTTTCGCTTTCCATCATCAACAGATTAGCGCCATATTTTTTCTCCATCAACAGTACAGCAGCCTATTAGCATTTTGAGTGCAGCTGAACATAAATTTTCTCTCCACAATTTAACAGGCCGTCAACGGCTAACGGCGAGATTACCTCCCATGTATAAATTCACAGACAACGGTACCGCACATCGCGTTAAGCGAACCAGTGAGTTGAAGAATACCTCCATGAAATAGGTAAACAAGGAAGTAGAATTCATTACTGTTATCTACAAGAGTAAAAGACGACATAGAACAATCGCCCTAATGCACCAAGACACCGTTAGAAATCAAAGTATGGATGAAGACAATAATTGATCAATTATTGATTAATTTCACTGATTTACCGCCATTACTCGACAAGCATAGTTTTAAGGAGTATACGCCAACTGTCAAGATTTATAAACCGTTGCTGTCCAAATATAGTTCACGGAATTTATGGCAGGAGAAAACTGTTCTCTTCCGTTTGCTACCAACAACGATCATTGGTAAATAGCGGTTTGCATGAAATTTTCCCCTCAAAGTGAAATTTTACGGTTGGTTTAGACGCCCTAATCATATGTTTGTCGAGATTTGCACTTAGCACTGCTACAACTGATGGCATGCCATGTCAATCGATACTGTCAACATATCCAGTTATCAACTTATCCGCTTGTCTGTGGTAGCGGAATCTCCCACAAACACGATGTAAATAAACGATATTTCGTCGGATTTTAGAACGCCTATACCAGCCAGCAGCCAAGAAAACGATCGAAGCCAGAGCAGCGCACCTTCAGTGAGCGAAACGGAACCAAAATCTAATTTAATTAATCACCGCCTCCGGTGTAGCTTCCAGTCACGACCAAAATATGATGTCTGTTTAGCAGGATACGAGGTGAGTAAGATAAAGCACAGTTGTAAAGTTTTACTAGGCGGTTCAACGCAGCTCCTTGGTCTGAGCGGAAGTAAAAAGTAAACGAATGTTACTTACCGACGACGGTGAGGAAGTTGGTGGCTACTCCAGTGTAGAACGAGGGAGCATCCGCCGTTACTTCGCAGGTGAAATTCCCGGACAGATTGAAGCCCACGTTGCGCAGGGTGACGTGTGTTGCGTTCGAAACGGTCATCTGGAAAGGGAAGATAGAGGTTTATGAGTACAATTGACCGCGTGTATTTTTTCCATGATAGCCCTCTTAAGCAGCGTTGCCAACATTTTTTCAAAAAAACTGGTACCTTTCTTAAAAAAAACTGGAAAAAACTGGATGCTCGAAAAAACCTACTTCACCCTTGCAATGTTTAAATCAACGATTCAATGAACGTAATTTTAAGTAAACACGTATGTTCCCTACCTTTTACTGAAAAGTCGGTGAGTCGGTTTTTTGATATTGTTGTCCAAATTAAAAAAAAATAGAACATTCGAATTTGATTGTAATTGTAATAGTTATAGTCGAATTTTACTGTTTTGAAAGTTTCAATGTACACATCCACAAAATCCTAAATTTAATACCATTTGCTAAACTTGAGGATGCGCTTAAACCTTTCTTACGATACCACTATAGCAATTAGCTGAGAATTCTATAAATGTTCATCAAAATATTTGACACAATGTACTGCCACCTTTATGTTTGAGTAAAATTCATTTGAAATCGAATCAAAATGTACATTCCCGAACCGTTTTACTCACAAGTGGTATAAAAAGAGTTCAGGTTACGGTGGATTAAAATCTTATTCTGGGGCACTCGGCATTATCCTATCGCTTGCTTGAAAATTCTATGAATCAAGTTACAATTTGCCGGAAAAAAACTAAATAAATGAATATTTAAAAAAAAACTGGAAAACTGGCTCAAATTTCAAAAAACTGGAAGATTTCTCCGATTGTCTGTTTGACTAGATGTTGTAAAAAAACAGGAAGAATCCAATTTAAACTGGAAGGTTGGCATCGCTGCTCTTAAATATTTCTGAAGTTTTCTATTTTTTCTGTTTTCTTTTAAATATCCGCCTTGACGTCAATCTATGTACACGGTTAAATAAAACAACCTGCAGAAAAGTTGTTTTAACTTACTTTTGAGTTGTGCTTCGCTTTCGCACTTATTAGTGTTGTCAAAAACAAAAAGAGAGATTCGACTCAGTCGAGGTCTTCCGTGGAGGAAGGTACTTTTGAGTTGTTTGGGTTGAACTCAAAATTAGGTAAATTCAACTTAAATTTGAGTATAAAAAACCTTTCAATGAGTTGTAATTTTTGCCGTGGTTAAATGGAAACTACCTTCAACACGGTTTACCTAATTTTAAGTTCCCCCACCATACCACGAGATTGAGTCAAAGGAACTCAATTTTAGGTAGTTTTTCGTTTCCGTGTACTATTCTTAACTCGATCGTACTGTTGGCGACTGGATGGTCTGTGACATAACCGGAGTGTCGTGACTATACTTAGGACTGCTATTTCCTAACTATTGAAATTCAATGAAATCGCGTTTGATTGAGAAATTTTCGAATTATTGTTAAAGATAATAACATATGGTGATTCGGAAAAGGACCGTTGATGTTTGCGTTGGTGATGATTGTTGTAAAAGTATCGCGTCAATTGGTAATTATTTTACCATGTGGTGTATATTGCAGATGACAAATTAACCACTGGATCAATCAAAGTATTAGTCTGTGATATAAAAAGTGCGATTTAGCGCTCAACCCCAGCCGCGAGCGCTACTAAGACTCCCTTAAACAATAACCTCAAGGTAGGAACGCTTATCGAAAATTTTCGCGGGTAGTAGGAAAATGCTTGAATGTGCCAACGCTAAAACATACGTCTACCTAACTTTTTTCGACGGGGCCGTCGTCTTGTCCAACGCACCATCCGCCGTCACCTTCTGCTTCACTGTCTGTTTCTGCATTCCGTTCGTCGTGTCGGCTGGTTCCTCTAGATTCCGACGATCTGCTTCGCTCGCAATGCGGGACCTTCCAAGCGTACGCCGATATTCGATCCGGCCTTCGTACGCCAGCGATTTTCGGCAATAGAGTACGCGCCCAAGAATGGCAGTCTCGCACGATGGATGGTTTTGTTTGGTTTTTATTAACCAGAAAAACGGGGTTCTAGTGGATGGGCTGTCGGAAACATTAGCGAGGGAGTACGGCGTATGAATGCTGAGGAAAATGGAACCGAGGAACTGCTGGAGTCCGTTGGCCTATTGGTGGAACAAAAAGTTCAGCATCCTCCACCCAGCTGCCTGCCTGAAGGCCAGAAGACGCGTGCAGAGAGCAAGATCTGAGGCATTCAAAGAATTGTGTAAGGTGACCTTCTGGGCGGCTACGGCCGCTTTTATACGCGAGATAGTGCTTAGTAAGTCTTCCTGCTACAAGAAGTTGTGCAGAGAAGTAGACCTTAACCCCTGGGGCAACGCTTACCGTGTCGTGATGGCTAAGATCAAGGGGCCAACGACGCCAGCTGAAAAGTTCGCTGACAAATTGAACGTCATCGTGCGTCGTTTTGAAAAGTTACTTTTAGAACCGAGTACTAGTCTACGAAACGAACTTGGGGAAGAGGTCGATTAGGGTCACGGTGCGAGTAAACTCATGGCTCCATATTTGGCCCAACGCGCTGAAATCTAATGTACGACGGAGTGTGAACACTGGAACTGCCCAAGGGAGCAGAAATTGTTGGCTTTGCAGATGACGTTGTCCTCACGATAACCGGCGAAACCCTTGAGGAGGTGGAAATGTTGACGGTACAGGCAATAGGCATCGTGGAAACCTGGAGTTGTAGCTGCCTCACTAAAAGACGAAGGCAGCGCTGATCAGCAACCGTAAAAAGCGCGTCGTGAGCCCCAGCGTCATGTCGTCGTGCCCCGACGCTGGGGTTCAATCTATCCCATCGATAAGTTCACTGAAGCACCTAGGTGTGATGGTCGACGATCGACTAAATTATAACAGCCATTTCGACTATGTATGTGAGAAGGCTTGCGAGGACAACTAACGCATTGACAACGCAGAATCATGGAGGAGCAAGATGCAGCACGAGACGTCTCCTGGCGGGTGTCTCATCCTCAATACTGAAGTATGGCGTACCGGCCTGGTCTGGTGCGCTGAACTCAAAGCGGAACCGGACGAAGTTGACAAGCACGTTTTGCCTAATGGCCTAATGGCTCGTGTTGCCAGTGCGTACAGAACGATATCGTCGAAGTAGGCTAGGTCCACCGCCGGGGACTAGATCGAGACGAAACAGGCAGCCAAATGGCATCTGTATCGAGTAGAAATCTACCGCCGGGAAATTCACAGTAGGGTAGATTCGCCGCCGAGGACTATACGACTATATCGTGACAAAATGGGAGCTAATTGGCTCACGAAACAAACTCCGGCACCGCGAGAAATCCTGCTGCCGGGGGACACTCAGTCTGAGTAGGATAGTTCACCGCCAGATAATATCCGAGTAGATATCGATAAAACTGGGAGAAAAATGGTTCAAGGAAGCGGGTATCGGTGTTGGGAGAAATTACTCCGTCGGTCAACTATCGATCGGTGTAGAGTTAGTTCACCGTCGGGGATTATCCGATTAGATTATTATAAGGCCGGGAGCTGAATGGCTCACGAAAACAGGAGCTAAATGGCTCCTGGAATTAGCATCTAAACGTCTCACGGAGACGAGAGCTAAAATGGCGACGTGAAGCAAGAGAAGCGTCGATAGCTAAATAATAGCTCAAAGGTCGAGCCATTTCATGAGCCAAGCGAGGCTCCGAGATGGAGCATAAGAAAAAGGTGCGACGAAAGCACAACGACGGCACGAGCGTGAGTCCCACACAGTGCCAATACAACAATACACTACAGGCCAGCCCTTGGAAGCATTTTAAACCTTACTGTAAAAAAACACATTTACTGAGCTCGACGAAGTAAGTCGAATAGTATAAGAGTTTCGGCCCTCCGGGCTTTGGTTACTGTTGCGTTTTTCAGAGTAAAAACATAACCTTCTATAGGAGAAAGGCAAAATATATGGGAAATTCACGTGTGATCGGTTCCTTCTACCCAACTCCGGAACCAATAATTCGTTCAAATGAAGCTCGGTAGCAATCAATGTGAATACTTAACCGTTCATTTAAGCTACAGGTGTGACTCTTTTATCGTAAATTGGCCATTTCTTCGGATCTTCCGGAATCCTCAATAGTTCCACAAGTGGTCACAGAGATTTTGATTTGCAATTAGTGATCAGGACCAACAATTTCAAGCAATTCAAAACTCATTTAAATTAGTTTTGCATCATTCAGATCAGCGATTCTCAACTTTTTTCGAACCATGGACCCCTCCTAAAATTACCCTGGTTTGTTGCGGACCCCCACGGTCTGTCACAAAAAAATGCTTGAAATTCCAGTATACACCAGGAAAAAAATTATTTACGGACCCCCGCATCTACTTGGCGGTCCTCAAAGGGCCCGCGGACCCCATGTTGTGAGTCACTGAATTAGATATAATGATGAAACCGGTTTATATGGAAACTTTGCATGTGACCGCATACTTTAACCCGTAACACAGGAACCAGAACTCCAATTCCAATGGAATTTAATATCAGTTAATAGGGATGCTGTAGCTTTCACTCGAGACTAAATTTGAGAAAATCGAGTCAGACATTTCAAAGAAGTAGATGTGAATTCAATTCAGGAACTTTGCCACTTTCTCAGAGCTTCCGGTTCCGCCGAAGGTGTCCAAAGTGGTTAATGTGAGTTTGAGTGGGTATCAGTTAGCTGAAACTGTGAATCCAAACAATTTAGAACACATTTTAAGAAGCTTTGTATATCTAAGATAACATGCTGATACCGATTTATATGGGAATTTCATGCGTGACCACACTCCTCAACCCGTAATTCCGGAACCGGGAGTCGGTTTATGGGAACGATATATCTTTCATTTGAGGCTAATTTTGAAGAAATAGGTTCGGCCACCTCAGAGTAACTGATGTGCACTTGTTGGTCACATACATACATACATACGCGCACACACATATGCACACAACGCCCCACCAAGGTGGCCAATAGAACAGTTCTACCAGATGATCGACAGGCTCTCGTCGGACCTCGTGGGCCGGAAACCGGTAGTAATAGCGGGAGACTTCAACGCTTGGGCAGTGGAGTGGGGCAGCCGCTGTACAAATAGCAGGGGTCAAGCGCTAATGGAAGCGTTTGCGAAACTCGATACTGTGCTAGCTAATGATGGCTCCGCTAGTACATTGCGTAGAAACGGAGTGGAGGCGTGGATTGATTTGACCTTTGCCAGCCCGAGTCTGGCTCCAGGCATGGAATGGAGGGTAGACGAAGGCTACACCCATAGCGATCATCTAGCAATCCGCTTTAAGATCAACTATGGTGTGCAGCATCCGAGGGCGGGAGATCCCTGTCAGGTACGCGGGTGGAAGTCCAATCACTTCGACAGCGAAGCTTTCACCGCGGCCCTGGGACTGGAGGCCAACACCGACAGTCTAAGCGGGGATGCGCTGGTAGCTGTTCTATCACGCGCGTGCGACGCCACTATGCCGAGAAAAACACTGCCAAGAAACGGTAGATGCCCGGTATACTGGTGGAGTGCCGAGATTGCAGCTCTACGGTCAGCCTGTCTCAGAGCTAGACGTAGGATGCAAAGAGCTCGCACCGAGGATGCAAGAGAGAACCGCCGTGAAGCGTTTCGAGCTGCGAAATTAGCCCTTAACAAGGCTATTAAAAGCAGCAAGAGAGCGTGTTTCGACAACCTGTGTGAGAGTGCCAACGCGAATCCGTGGGGTGACGCCTACCGGATTGTGATGGCCAAGACCAAAGGGGGCTCCTCACCCCCAGAACGGTCTCCGGACCGGTTGGCAACGATTATCGAAGTACTCTTCCCGTCTCGAGCCACAAGCCCCTGGCCACCTGCACTACGAGACAGTGCGGGCACGGTCGAAATGGTGGCTCCAGTGACGAACGAAGAACTACTCGCAGTGGCTAAATCCCTAGCAATGAACAAAGCTCCAGGGCCGGATGGAGTCCCGAACAACGCTCTCAAGGCAGCGATCATAGCGAACCCGAACATGTTCAGGCTAGCTATGCAGAGATGCCTTGACGAGTGCCGTTTCCCCGATAGATGGAAAAGGCAGAAACTGGTGCTGTTGCCGAAGCCCGGGAAGCCGCCAGGCGACCCATCGGCGTACAGACCAATCTGTCTGATAGACACGACTGGCAAACTGCTTGAGAGGATCATCCTCAACAGGCTCACCCCGTACGCGGAAGGTACGGACGTTCTGTCAAGCAACCAGTTTGGCTTTCGGAAGGGTAAGTCCACAGTGGACGCTCTCAACTCAGTGATAAATACTGCCGAGATAGCGATCCAACGAAAAAGGCGAGGTATTCGATACTGTGCGTTAGTGACACTTGACGTGAAGAATGCATTCAACAGCGCAAGCTGGGATGCCATCGCGCTCTCGTTACACCGGCTTAGCCTACCGGTGGGTCTGTACCGGATCCTGGAAAGTTACTTCCAAAACCGCGTACTGCTATACGAGACCGATGCCGGTCAGAAAAGGGTTCCGATTACCGCCGGAGTCCCGCAGGGCTCGATCCTAGGCCCGGTGCTATGGAACCTCATGTATGACGGGGTTCTGAGACTGAAGTTCCCTCCTGGGGTCAAGATCGTCGGCTTTGCCGACGACGTAACCTTGGAGGTCTACGGGGAGTCAATTCCTGAGGTAGAACTAACCGCAGAACACGCGATTAGCACGGTGGAGGAATGGATGAGCGCGAGAGGCCTGGAGCTAGCTCATCATAAGACGGAGGTAGTTATCGTCAACAACCGCAAGTCGGCACAACATGCAGTTATCCATGTGGGAGAAGTCGCGATCACTTCACAGCGAAGTCTGAAGTCTCTCGGAGTCATTATAGACGACAAGCTGACCTTCGGCAGCCATGTCGACTATACGTGCAAGAGAGCGTCGACTGCTGTTGCGGCACTATCGAGAATGATGTCCAACAGCTCAAAGGTGTGCGCCAGTAGACGTAGGTTACTGGCAGGCGTTGCCGTATCTATCCTCAGGTACGGCGGCCCGTCATGGTCAAGAGCACTGAGGGTAACCAGTTACCTACAGAAACTGGAGAGCACCTACCGCGTGATGTGCCTCAGAGTGATATCTGCCTACCGCACGGTATCACACGATGCATCCTGCGTGATAGCGAGCATGATGCCAGTCGGGCTGGTCATTCGGGAAGATGAGGAGTGCTTTGAGCTACGTGGAAATAGGGGAGCCCGCGAGCGCACCAGGGTGACCTCGGTCGCCAGATGGCAGCGTGAGTGGGACAACTCCTCGAAAGGTAGGTGGACCCACCGGCTGATACCTAGCATATCGAGCTGGGTGGGAAGACCCCATGGGGAAGTTCACTTCCACCTGACACAATTCCTGTCAGGCCATGGCTGTTTCCGTCAGTACCTCCACAGGTTCGGACACGCGGAGGTCCCAGTCTGCCCGGACTGCCCAGGTGTAGATGAAACTGCCGAGCACATACTGTTCGTATGTCATCGGTTCGACGTCGAAAGAAGAGCAATGCTTGACGTCTGTGGCTGGGACACAACCCCGGATACCCTTATTCAGCGGATGTGTCAAACGGTGGAGAAGTGGAACGCAGTCTCGGCTGCTACCATCCAGATTGCCAGTAGGCTACAGGTAATCTGGCGAACCGAGCAACAGACGGCGGGCACGGCTAACTAGTGATTGGTTAGTTGGAGCGAAAAAGGCCAAGCGCAAAATAAGAGAGTGAATGGTCTGTTCATGCCGAGGTAGGTTGGCACAGCGAATGGCAACCGCGTAAGGGGTAAACCCAGCCACCCCGAAGCAAGACAGAAGAGTGAGTGTATAGGCGTATAAGTGGACTGCCTCATGCCAAGACGGGAGGGTCGTAGCGTAGTATGTTGGAACTAAGCTATCGATGCCTCATGGCGTGGCAGAGGAGTGAAAGGGTGAGCATCCAAGTCAGTCTCACACTGCATGTTAAGGGTGAGCATAAAAGTCAGCCTCACAGGTTGGTAGAGGCTAGCACAAAAGTCAGCCTAGCAAGGAATGAAAAAGGTGAGCACAAAAGTCAGCCTCGCATGGATGGGTAGGGCGAGCACAAAAGTAAGCCTAGCAAGGAATGAGTAAGGTGAGCACACAAGTCAGCCTCGCATGGAACGTAAAAGGTGAGCACAAAAGTCAGCCTCATGTGGGAGTGTTTGAGAGTGAATCAAAGTGTGATTGAGAGAGCACCCAAGTAAGCCTCATACAGGATGTATGATCGCGCGAGTGAGAGTGAATGAGTACATTCAGTACAGCCATCCCCCCAGAAGTAATACCGAGAGGTAGTTCCTGGGAGGAATGATGGCGGAGCCCAATGGAGTTTAGTCGGTATTAATGGCTGGTCACCATTTGAGTCCGACACGCCCCCAGTGCACCCCGTGTGGTAGATTGGACCCTACCGTTAGCACGTGTACTGGGCTAGGACATAAAGGTCTTCTCCATTGTAAAAAAAAAAAAAAACACATATGCACACACAGACATTTTCCGAACTCGACGAACTGGCTTGAATGATTTAAGAGATTGGTAATGGTATGAGGTTAAGTCGGTTTTTAGAGTGATTGCATAGCCTTTCTATGGGAGAAAGGCAAAAAGGGATTTAAAAGAGACGGACAATTGAATTTTTGCTAATGCTTTGTAAATAAAATATCTAATCTCCTCCATCAAAGCATTATTTGCGCTGCATTACGTAAGCACAGTATACTTCGTAAATTGTAGACTGACGACTCTCATTCCCACACAGACTACTTGAGGAACAATATTTGGGAATAACAATTGTCCCAGTCAAACCGAAAAAAATGACGGGGGAGCCACCATCGCGGCCACGATCATCTTTACCGTAACTTGAGATATTAAAAAGGAAGTAGTACTTACTTAACGAAAAGCCCCAACTCAGTGACACTCCCATAAGTACCACGGATTGGGTAGTGGGTTGGTAGCAAGTCAGGATTCACTTCAAGCAAGCGATGTGACTGTGAATATAATTTCGTGTTGTAGAAGATTGGAATAAGCTTATGTCTGAACAGTTTACCGAATGATCAGAATAAGGATAACTGATTATCCAGATCCATCAGAACCAACTTGAACTCCGGACAGCTGACCACCGGGAGTGTGTTTACCATATTAAAATTTAATGTTCTAAGAATGCGTATATTTGTTAGGGTTCTAGATTTGATTTTTCATTATCCGTAATTATACTTAATATAGACAATTAGTTATGGTCAAGTAATGTAGGAAAATATTTCTTATTTTTGATATGGGGTTGTTTGTAGAATACGTGAATGCGAGCTATAATAAGGACCATCAAAGGAAAATACAACGGGTTGATAACCTAATGCACGGGCTTGTTAGCAATAATGGAACTTAAAATTAGACTTAAAAATGCAGACGCAACGGATCTTCATTATCTGTTGATCCGTAGCAATGGACTTAGACTCACTTGGAGGCATGAGATGAGAGACTGGTGAAAACCATGTTATCTCATCTTTGATGATCGCTCGTCCACAAAGTATTATTTATGAAAAAAACTATAACTAAATTTTATGTTGCGCTTAGCTTAAGTTTTAATTTTATATTGGCGATAGGAGCCATTAGGCCACGAATTAATTGTTTTTGTTCAAACAAAATTCTAAATTTCACGAACACCATCGGATTTTGGAAGTTATTTGTTGATTGCATTTTGATTTAAAATGATATTTAGAATCATATTTCAGAATAAGATTAGTTTTATCTGTCACATTGCATTAAATTTAAAAACTCGTTTAAAATTATCATCAGAAAAACTTTTTTACTAATAGTTTCACCATTCTGTAACTACATATAATTTTTCCTCTTTAGGCTTTTGTGGACCAAAGATATAAATTTTTTAATAATATTTTGTAATTTAATTTTTCAACAAAAAATTATTTTTTTTGTGAAAAATACATTTTTTAGTGTTGCTGTATAAAATATGACAATCGATTTTTTTAAATGCTGCATGCAAAAACTTCGATCTTATGCCGAAATGTTCTAATTACCGTAAGCAATCATAGAGATTAATGACCCGAACACAAATACAAAGGTTTATTCAAATCGAAGATGCTCTTATTTTATGGCCGGCACCTTTCTCATGCAATCTATTAGAAGCAAAGAATGCTCCTTAAAAAAACTCAAAACTTTAAATCTACGATATCGGTCTCATTCGGACCTGCCATCACTACTTATTGCACAGAACAAATGTATCTTCGGTTATCAGTCCGATGTGTTCAAAAAGTGAATTCAATTGTGGTAAATCCGAAGCAGCCAGCTGTCACTAATTACTGTAAGCCAATGCAGACCCGACGTAATCAAACAAAGACAATCTTATTCC
Organism: Topomyia yanbarensis; assembly: GCF_030247195.1. NCBI lineage: Eukaryota > Metazoa > Arthropoda > Insecta > Diptera > Culicidae > Topomyia > Topomyia yanbarensis. The sequence goes on along the minus strand of NC_080670.1, from coordinate 51,710,018 downwards.
AAATCTTAAAATCAAATCCCTTATCGGTCGTTGCTAATCGGAATCTGATTTGATAATATCTATCCAATGAAGGTCTTCCACGAAATGAATTTCTACTTTTCAGCGATAACAATTGCATTGATAGCGAATCCAGTAGCATTGTCTACCAGATGATTTTACGGTACCCAGCAATAGTCCCTTCCAGCAGGTCCAACACGATACACGATTCAAACGATGAACACTGTTCCGATAGTAAGTGCATTGTTCACTCTAGTCTTCCTACTAGAAATTCATTCTGCTCCGGAAAGGCCCAAAGTAAACCCGGAGCTAACCCCACCTCCTACGCCATATCCAACACATCCGATGGATGATCCCGAGTGGAAACCTCCTCAGGGACCACTTGCGGAATTGGACCAACAATTTTGGCTTAACAGTGGCCAGCAGCTGCTCGGCGAGCAGTTGTCCAAGAACCAGCTTGATCTGAACGTCGCAAAAAATGTAATCATCTTCATTGCCGATGGGATGTCCATTGCGACACAGACGGCTACCCGAATGTACATGGGCGGCGAGAACGAACAGCTCGCGTTTGAGCAGTTTCCGTACACTGGATTAGCTAAGGTAGGTAAAAGTGCCCGGTAAGCCATGGATCTAGTTATGGCAATATTTTTAATTTAACGTAGACCTACTGCATCAACTACCAAGTTTCCGACTCGGGTTGCACAGCATCAGCGATTCTAACAGGGGTAAAGAACAACTACGGCACTATCGCCGTCAGCGGACACGTACCGTTGATGAACTGCGAGAAAAGTTTAGTGGAGGAAAATCGACTTACTTCAATACTGAAGTATGCCCAGCAGGACGGTCGAGCGACGGGGGTTGTGACCAACACTCGGATAACGCATGCTACTCCGGCTGTTGCGTACGCTGTTTCTGGCGCACGCTACTGGGAGGATGATTCGGACATGCCCACCGCTTGTATTGATATAGCTAGGCAGTTGATCTTCGGGGAAATAGGTTCCAACTTGACGGTTGCTATGGGCGGTGGTTCCAGACATTTCTATCCGGCGGGAATGACAAACGTGCATGGTTTTGCCGGTATGAGGCAGGATGGTCGCGTACTGACGGATCAGTGGTTGCAGGCGGTAACTCAAAGGGGGGAAAGAGGATTGTACGTTCACGATAGGCAAGGTCTGGCGGGAGTGGACGCCAACAGTGTAGATCGTTTGCTGGGTCTGTTTGCCGGAAATCACATGAGCTACCGACTGGAGCATGCGGTGCGGGAACCAACACTTATGGAGATGACTTCGAAGGCGCTTGAGATGCTGGCGAAAAATAACCGTGGATACGTGCTGGTTGTGGAAGGTAGGTTTTAACATTAGTTTCCTTGGTACACCATTAGATAAAAAATGAATATTACATTTGGCGTCAACAAAATTGCGACGAATTTTTGTGTCTGATAATGGGGTTTTACATGTTCGGACATGTGAAATAACATATTGTGTCTCTTTTCTTATCAATCTCGGTTGAATGAACTGGAGCATTGGTGACAATGTAAATTTCGATATGTTCTTAAATGTAAATTCATGTGAATTACGACGCTCCTTTTATGAGCATCTTGCGAGTCGTAAAGAGACAAGTGTTAGCTTTCGATGTTTTTGTGCGATCGTGGTTTTTGATAATTTATCCAAACGCATTAATTAGGCTGCTAACTTGGACTGATTTTTTTAAGCTGTAGAGCCTTGATTTCCATTGCGACCATTTAAAGGAATATTGTGGTAAACTTGGACTGATACGATTTAATTAAGCACCACCATCGGAGTAATCAACTGTAACTATATTACATTTACTGTAGTTAACACAAATATTCATTTTATCAGCATTCTTTGTTGTCCCACAATATCGAATCCAACATACTATACACTGAAGTCTTTTTTATGCGGTTTTTTATGTGGATTTTCAAAGTTATGCGGTTTTTTATGCGAATTTTCAAAGTTATGCGATTCTTTTTATGCAGCTTCCTTTTAATTTCTAGGACATCACCTGAAGCGACTTTTATCGAAAGATAGATCCTCGTGAATGCACATGCTTAAACAAAAGACATAAAATGTTCATATTTTTATTTTAGCTTATAAATTACTAGTCTTTGGGTTAAGGATATGAGAAGCATTCTTGATGTAGTGAAAATAAAAACAGAAAATGACTGAATACCTTTTTACCTTTCTCATAATAAAACTTATGCAATCGGTCGGAATTTCGACTTTTTAACCGAGGCCCGCAGAGCCGAATCTCTTATACCATTCGACTCAGTTCGGCGAGATCGGAAAAAAGTCTCTGAGCGTGTATTTTTTTCCTTGGTGATAAAGCTTTTACGCCGACCGGCACACGTTCAGTAGTTAGACCATACTACCGATTTCGTCCATCGTGTGCCAGAATGAGGGACTCTGAACAGAGAAGATAACTCTGAACCCTATTCCTCTAAACTCCACCAAGAAGTCCGACATTTGCCTGATCTCCCGGATTCCATTTGAAATGACTACTTTGGGGGGAGGTGTGCTAATGCACTTCACTTGATTCCAGGTCTAGCTGGTCGTGCTAGATTTCGCTTGTCTCGTAACCGCCATATCAACCCTGCACAGCATGACATTCTACATACCTTCCTCTCTACGTTGACCAGTTGGATGTCGTGGTCGATCTGGCGATTCCGGTTGGAGGGTGGTTTCCGGTGCCACAACGACCAGGGTCTGTCGCGTTCGGTGCTACTCGGCGTAGTTCCCGACAGTGGAGCTAGCCTACCTCGGCGGAGAGTTCCCCGACGAAAGAATGTCTCCTGCAACCGTTGACGGACACGTTATTCTTCCTTAGATGCAGTCCGGCAGAATGCCGAGGTCAGTCCAGCGATTCCCGGTGGAGGATTGCGTCCGGTTCATTGGCGCCCCGATGATTCAAGCCGGCGATTCGCTACTGACTACTCGGAATAGTCCTCGACGGTGGATCTTTCCTACTCCGACGAAGAGTACCCCGGCAGTGGAAGATCTTCCGCAACCTATGCTATACGGGTAGATGCGGAGGGTGACTTCCAGTTCACAGGCGCCCCGACGAGCACCTGCCGGAGCTACTTCCCGATCTATTCGAACTAGTCCCCGACGGTGGGCCTAGTCTACTCCGACGGAGAAATTTCCCGTCGTTGAAATTTTCTCTCGAATCGTTATCGCGATGCTGGTCGGTAGTGCCGAGGGTCTTGGTTCGTGAGCGCGACCGTGGTGTCAGGCGGTCTGGCATCGTGGGAGTCACGGTTCCGACAGCATAAGTCATTAAGTGGCTTTACGCTTGTCTGGACATGCCGCAGACTCAGGTGATTCGCATTTAATGCCAAAAGATCCTGACTCCTGCGTTGCAGAAGAAAAAGAGTTAAGTAGCCGGGAAACTCTAAGCTTGATCATATGACCCTACTCCACGCTTTTCTCTAAACTTTCTTACTTCAAATCCTTGCTTTTCCTTGAGTACTATGGTTCTTAATATTCAAAAATATTTCACACCTTATGTGTTTTATGCGGATTTTCAAAGTTATGCGGTTTTTTATGCGGATTTTTTTTATGCGGTGCGTATCCCCCGCATAAAAAAAACTTCAGTGTACATTATAACAGTTGAAAACATCACACCGCAATTTCATATCTGTCCACAGAATTTAACATGTTTTAACCTGTAACATTAGAAGTCGCAACTCGGTTAACTGTAATAACTAAGTAAAGCTTCGGTGTGCCATTTTTCAACCAACCAACTGTGTGTTGGTATGGTCCAGTTTGTAAAGAAGTGTAGAGGAGACCGGGGCAAGATTTTGTGTTTTGATCTATTAGTCACATGACGTTACCTTTTCCTAATAACTAAATACACTACATTGAAAGTTTCAGTCATGGGACCCACCATAGAGAACTTCTTATTTGAAAATTGATTTCTGAAATTATTTGGATTCAATTTTGGGGGGCGAGATCGGGAAATGTCCGTGTGTGCATTTGCATTTTTATTGTGCAGAAAAAATCTTCACGAAGACCCTGATAAAATCGTGGAACAAGCTTGGGAAGCCACTCCCGACTTGCTAAAACAACTACTCTTACCTTCAAACCTAATTCCTCCCAGGAACCACCTTACAGAATTACTTCGGAACGGGGTTATTTTATGTGTATAACACCCACGCTAGTTTAACTACTTTGTAGTTAGCTCATTCAACAGGGTTATAGCACTACTCCTCGACACACCACTAGTTTTCGACCATCCACAAAAAGCAAGCCATTTCTGTATGGTAAGAATTAATGGTCTTCCCCTACGAGGACAATCTGGGGGCCAACTATAGAGTGTCCAATTTACTGAACCCTTTAGTGCTCTTATGTCATTCAGAACCACAATTTCATGAGCCATTTGCATCCCTGTTCAGTTCCATTTAGTACCGCAACTCCTTAAATCTCTTCGGCTCCCTTCTCGTGACATTTAGCACCACTTCCTCGCTGAACCATTCCGACTTGTTCGCGAACTACTCGGTCAAGTACCCGACGATAGACCCAGCCTACTACGACGGAGAATTCTCCGGCGAAAAAAGTTTTCCCGAAACCGAGCCAACAAGCCAGGTGTCAAGCTCAGTTCGGCGATTCCTGTTGATCAACGCGTCTAGTTCGCTGGTGCTCCGACGACCCGTGACTGGCGGTGTCTCATCGCTATCTACTCAGTATAGTCCCGGCGGTGAATCAAGCCGATGGAGAGCTCCCCGGCGAAAAATATTCTCCCGATACCGATTCTTCTTTGGTTTTCGCTCTATTTTTCTCGGGCCACCTGGTAGAGTGCCGTAGACGGTCTGGCGCTTCCGGGTGAAGTGTGACGACGACCCATAACCGGTGCTCTGTAGCGGTCTACTCGGCTAGTCCTCAGCGGTGGATCCGGCTTACTCCGGCGGAGAGATTCTAGAGGTGATTGCTCTCAAAAAAACCGTTACTCACTGTTCATCACGCCATTTCTGCTGTAAGGCGGTCATGATCTGTGTCACCACTCTGTTGATTGCGTTCCACGTATTTACATAGCATGTCATACTGTAAACGACAGTGTCCGGGTTGACGTCCAGCCCTGCCGTTTTAAGCATATCTCTGCATGTCGCTTTGAACCTCGGACATTCGAAGACCACATGCTCCGGTGTCTTCACGTCATTCTCCAGGAACAGCGGTGACATTGCGTGCTAGTTCCGATGAAGATACTTCCTAAAGCAGCGTGGCCCGATAGGAGCTGTGTCAGGTGGTAGTTCACCTCTCCGTACTTTTGATGGATTCACGTCGACAGGTTCGCAGGGAGCTGGTAGGCCCAACTTCCTTTCACCGTATTATCTCATTCTTGCTCATACGTCGCCATCGAATCGATCCTCACAATCTTCCTAGCGTTTCTGGTGTTTTTTCGATTGTAGCTCTCGATATCCTCTACCAGAGTGATGTGGATGGAAATCATCCCGGCGATAAGTCATACTACCTCCTATGATTGTTCTGTAAGCACTCGTGATTCGTGCGACCATCAGTCGAAACGTCCTGTTTTGTTTGGTTTTTAGCGCCGCCCCCAGTCCGGAACCCCGTATTGCAGTTTCGACGACGAAACACTAGATAGCAAGCGTCTCGTGCTGCTTCTCGAACTGGCGAAGTTTGGTATGCGTTCGTTGCCTTCGTCGACTTTTCGCAGGCGTAGTCGACACGGTTGTTGCATCTTAACCGGTCGTCGAATATCACTCCCAATTACGTCAGTGCATCCTTCTTTGCAGTCACGTGTCCTACGACGATGAACTGACTTTGCTAAACCGCTTTGCAGTTGCTGACCAACAACACCACCGGCTAATGGTGAGCTATCTGCAACTGGGCCGCTTTCATCCAGCTCTCGATCAGAGGTGGGTAAGAAAACCAACCGGTACGTACAGTCACTGGTATGGTGCTCAAAGTCTCAACACGTGTAAACGAGCGATCCACATCGTGTGCGGTTTTGATTTCGTTCACACGGTAAACGAAATGACAACCTTGACCGAGTGTCGGTTTTGAAAACCAAACCGAGTCACTCAGCACCGTTTACATGTGTGCACGATTTTCAACTCGTGTTAATGTATTCTAAACAGCGGTATCGGTTCGGCTTTAGAAAACCGAACCTGGTTTTTTTCTGTACGCGGTGCTTCGGTTGAAAGAAGAGGCAGTAAATTCATGTGCAGTGCTGCCGAATAAACAACTGAACAACTGAATTGAATAAAGTTAGTTGTTGAGAGTCGATGGGGCAATATCGAAATGTTAGGTTCTGGGCGATTGTTAACGTTTCACAATTGATGTTCTTTACCATATTAAAAACCAAGATAACGGACACGAAATTCAAAATGGCTATCTTTCTTGGCGAATAATCCGATGAAACCGATAAATGTATTGATTCGGGAAAGTCGTCGATGTTAATGTAACAATGTTGAAATTGAAATTAATGACTTCAAAGAAATCAATAAAAACAATGAAATCAATGCGATCAATGCAATCAATGCGATCATTCAAATCAATCAAATCATTGAAATTAATGCAATCAATACAATCAATTAAATCAATGAAAACAATGAAATCAATCAAATTGAAAACAATCAATCAAATCAATCAAATCAATCAAATCAATCAAATCAATCAAATCAATCAAATCAATCAAATCAATCAAATCAATCAAATCAATCAAATCAATCAAATCAATCAAATCAATCAAATCAATCAAATCAATCAAATCAATCAAATCAATCAAATCAATCAAATCAATCAAATCAATCAAATCAATCAAATCAATCAAATCAATCAAATCAATCAAATCAATCAAATCAATCAAATCAATCAAATCAATCAAATCAATCAAATCAATCAAATCAATCAAATCAATCAAATCAATCAAATCAATCAAATCAATCAAATCAATCAAATCAATCAAATCAATCAAATCAATCAAATCAATCAAATCAATCAAATCAATCAAATCAATCAAATCAATCAAATCAATCAAATCAATCAAATCAATCAAATCAATCAAATCAATCAAATCAATCAAATCAATCAAATCAATCAAATCAATCAAATCAATCAAATCAATCAAATCAATCAAATCAATCAAATCAATCAAATCAATCAAATCAATCAAATCAATCAAATCAATCAAATCAATCAAATCAATCAAATCAATCAAATCAATCAAATCAATCAAATCAATCAAATCAATCAAATCAATCAAATCAATCAAATCAATCAAATCAATCAAATCAATCAAATCAATCAAATCAATCAAATCAATCAAATCAATCAAATCAATCAAATCAATCAAATCAATCAAATCAATCAAATCAATCAAATCAATCAAATCAATCAAATCAATCAAATCAATCAAATCAATCAAATCAATCAAATCAATCAAATCAATCAAATCAATCAAATCAATCAAATCAATCAAATCAATCAAATCAATCAAATCAATCAAATCAATCAAATCAATCAAATCAATCAAATCAATCAAATCAATCAAATCAATCAAATCAATCAAATCAATCAAATCAATCAAATCAATCAAATCAATCAAATCAATCAAATCAATCAAATCAATCAAATCAATCAAATCAATCAAATCAATCAAATCAATCAAATCAATCAAATCAATCAAATCAATCAAATCAATCAAATCAATCAAATCAATCAAATCAATCAAATCAATCAAATCAATCAAATCAATCAAATCAATCAAATCAATCAAATCAATCAAATCAATCAAATCAATCAAATCAATCAAATCAATCAAATCAATCAAATCAATCAAATCAATCAAATCAATCAAATCAATCAAATCAATCAAATCAATCAAATCAATCAAATCAAACCAAAATATCCAACTAACCCCCGCCGTTCAGTTGGCGCAAACCCAGTGGGATCTGCTCGTTCTTTGAAAATACCTACAGAAGCATGTTGTCAGATGTCTTAGTGATAAAAACATTCGTTATATGGAACGTGTCTGCCAATAAAACAGAAAAGCAATATAAAGTTATCATCCTAGGTACAGACAAAAACATTTTGACAGAAGACCTGGCTGTAACTTCTGTAGATATCTTTAAACATTTTTTGAAACCTTCCATAAATCAATAACAAATTATATATCGTATCTAAATGTTATTGAAAGAAGAGAAAAAGCAACAATTCTCGCGGTATCATATAGTAATTCAAATAACCTTAAGATATAAAACCTCTTTCAAATGACCACCTTTTTCAAATGACATCCATATTGATGGTGGTTCTCACTATTTGTGGTAACCGGAAGTCGCCATCTTGGATTTAAAAATGGCGGTAATGGTCAATTTTCGATGTCTGCTGACCACACCCTTTCAAATGACACACATATTGATGATGGTGTGGTAACTAGAAAACGCCATCTTGGATTTCAAAATGGTGGTAATTGTCAATTATTGGTCTGCTGACCATATCCTTTCAAATGACATCCATATTGATGGTAGTTCTCACCAGTTTTCGATGTCTGCTGACCATATTCTTTTAAATGACACCCATATTGATGGTGGTTCTCACTATTTTATGGTAACAGGAAGTCGCCATCTTGGATTTCAAAATGGCGGTAATGGTCGATTTTCGGTTCTGCTGACCTATACGGATCCAAAATCTTACGATTTCTGTTCACAAGTCCGAATAAGAAATATTCTGAACATCTGTTATGAACCTATGTATTATTTTCGTACATCAAAAATGGGTTAATATTCTATACCATTCTTGCTCTGAAAATTTTGTCGAACAATTTTTGCGCTAAATGATATTTGACCCGCTTTTTCCTGAAGTTTTGATAAATATACCATTTCGGATCTAAGGGAATATTTTAACCTACTTTTGCTCTGAACAAAATTTTAATCCACTCTTGCTCTCAGTCTCTCATATAAAAATAGCAAAGGCTAATAAACTTCCTTTTTCTTTCAATTTTGGGCAGTTCCTCATACCAAACATACCCATATTGCAAAGTTCCTGATGATAAATCATCATGAAAATGCCGTAATATTGAGTTAAGGTAAGTCATTTATTTTCTTCCAAAATGACGAGGAACATTTTTGTTGTACATGGAAGATGTCTCAGAACAATTTTTCAATTACCGAAAAAATACCTGACATTATATCTAAAATAAATATGCACTGAATTTCTAATAAAAATGCTGGCAGCACTAGCATAGCCGATAAACATCAACCCGAATACACAACCGCAACACAGCCGAAGTTTGGTTTCGGTATTCTCGTGTTTCGTTCCATACTCGTGCACCGGTAAACGAAAATCAAAACCAAACCACGGTGCTGTGTAAACGAAACTCGGTTTGGTTTTCGTGTCTCGTTGAAACACAACCAGCGGTAAGACCGCACACGATGTAAAGGAAACACAAAATCGTGTGAAAATTTGGTTTACCGCACCGGTACTAAACCGGTTTTTTTCCCACCTCTGCTCTCGATCGCGTCTATTGTTTCCGTCGCACACCTCCATTTCCTTAAATATCTCAGCCATCTCCGTCACATCGTCCGCGAAATCCACTAATTTTACATTCCTGGGTAATCACTGTGTCAAGACCCCATCCCGTACATCCCGTTCTAAAAAGTTAGACCAAGAATGGATCCCTGAGGAACACCCGCTGTGACTCGTATTGATTTCTGCCCTTCGTTCGTCTCCTAAGTCAGCACTCTACTTTGCAAGTAGCTCTTCAGGATCTGGCATAGATATAGTGACCACAACGCAGTATCGATCATCTTTACGCATCTGTTTAGATGCCTTCTCGGCACTCTCGAGAATTGTCTGACTTGTCTCCACTGTCGACACACCTTCGCCAAATTCGAACTTCACCATGTGCAGTCCGCGCTTGCCCGTCGTCCATTTCGTGAGTCTGTTAAGGATGATACTGGATACACTCGGAAAACTCTTGGAAAGTTTTCCGAGTGTATTCTGCAGATATATAGGACTATACGAGGTCGGATCCCCGGGTGGCTTACCTGGCTTTGGTAGTAACATCAGCTCCTGTACCTTCCATATTTCTAGGAAGTTACCTTCATCCAAACACTTCTGCAGCACCATTCTGAATACGACTGGATATGCCATGATCGCAGCTTTCAGCGCCAAGTTTGGTATTATATCCGGACCGGTGGCTTTCAGTCGTTAGTCACTTGCCGATCGTCCGTGTTTGCTCCTGCCGTCCGATGTCGGTGGTCAGGTAGTTGGATCGTGCTTCGGGAAGACACAGAAGATCTTGTCTTCTTTGAAGGCATCGGAACTGACGTATTCTCCACTCCAACCAACTTCTCTTTTCCTACTTCGGGGGAGCTAAGAAAACGACAGCCGTTTCCAACGCCTACGCATGCTTAGCTATTTTATCCCCCAGTGTTGCCGTTTCTTACTCTCTACAGCATACACTAGTGCCTTTCGGACTCTGAGAACCATCTTCTTAATGTTCTTATGGATATGAACATTGTTTCTCACGTCCACAAACTCCATCAAACACTTCGCTGACACTACTTTCGGCTTCTGTGGGATTATACTCACCCTGCTCTACACTGGCTGTAGCTGCTGCGGCTAATCAGGCTGCTGATTCAACTCCTGCTGCTCTTGCTGAATAACTTCATCTGCTACTGCTGGTGGTGACCTCACCAAACCACCTCGGGTGAACGGATTAACCGCACCTATTCCGTGTGCATGTGTGTGTGTGGGTTTCTTATATGTTCTCCATTTCATTGGGTCTCAGCTTTGGGCCGCTATCTCCACTCGTTCTATGTGGTCGTCTCTTGTGATCCCATGGTTATCTATGCAAGCAAGGAGATGGTACTATCCTTCATGTGAATTAGTGCTCAAAGCCGGATCGACGTAAAATCGAGAATGCTCCATCCTAACTTAGTACCACAAACTATTGGTGACGAGTTTTGAACGTACCGGGAGACCTGCCGGGACGGAGGCAGCCGTACTGTTGGCCCACTTGCCATTTCAGGTCCGTGTCATCCTACTTTACTCAGGGAGTAGGACAGGAGTCGCCATCCAATTCGTGATCCGTGGCCTGTCCGCTAACGTACGCCATGACCAGCATGCCGTAATCAGGATGTTACTGGCGTTGATCCTGATGTTCCGGTTGGTAGTCCGGATGGGCTAGAATGCTTTTATGTGAAGATCTTTGGTCTTTGATAGGTTCTTAGCAGAATGATTTGAGCATCGTTTGATAAACATGGATAAGTGCTGCGCCAAATGCAGCCAAGCTGTCACTGGCATCGACTCGGTTATGTGTCGAGGATAATGTGTCGGCGTATTCCACATAGCATGTTCTAGTATGACATTGGCGCTGATAAGTTACTCTACGTCACATCGCAAAAATATCTATTGGATGTGTTATAAGTGCACAGATATGTTCGAAAACTCCCACTTTCAAACCGTAGCGAGCCAGATGGACGAAAAACAATATGCCCTTAACATACCTTACGGAGACTATATGAAACCTAAGTAATGGAATAAAGTCCAAGCCTTCTCTTCGAATCTACAGGAACGAGACACCAAACGTTCCCGTGGACCCAGTTATGCAGGCTGTAAACCAATTGACTGTCAGGCTGGCGCAAAGAAAATAAGGCCAGTCGGTAATATCGGTACCTCTCATTGAACCAAATGTGTGAAGGTATTTGTCTCGGACGTAACTAATCACGTAATATCCACAACGGTGAAATCAAATTTAGGATAGTACAATGTTCCTGAAGTTGTTAGATTGGTGACAAAGAGGACTGATACAAGTAATAGAACATTCATTATGTTTAAAATTGGTTTGAGGATGGCGTTCATAGTCATGTTTAGCTCGCACTCAATCATCAATCAATCTTCCCCGGGGTGTACCTACGAAAGCCGTCCGGAAGGCTCTAGCCCACTAACACTGAGCTACGATCACCGTGACGCCTATTATACGGGGCTACGGAAGCCTTCGAGTACTCCGACGCAGTCACGCTACTAGTTAGCGACATACCGCACCTGTACGCTCAACTCTGCAGCTAGTAGTATTCTATTTTTCAGTGGCAACCGTCAGATGTTTAGGATGCCGACTTGCACCTAGAGGGGACCCACCTCAACATCACCGGGAAGGCGAGTACTTCCATGGCAGCGGAGATTGAAGAGCCGGATCTTGAACAAACGTGTCGCTTTTGAAAGGCTGACCGCGAACAGTGACGGCAAAAAATCGGCTAAATTATGACGTCATGCGGCTGCGATTATTGCGCCTACTGAGCTTCGCATGTTGGGAGCTCACCAACTAACGGAAAAATTCGACGCACTAGGGAAGCAATTGAATGTTATTCCAAATACTAAGAAATTTCACTGATTCTTCGTAGCGAGGACAATAAAATCGGTTAAGTGATAACGAGCGAGCGTTCTATGAGCAAATCAGTCACGAAAAGCCCGATTTCAGCGAAGGTTTACCGGACATCGGCGGTGACACTAGCTTTTAAAACAGTATTTGGGAGGTTCCCGCCCCGTACAATATCCCGAAGGGTAGTTGACGAGATGGCTATCTCCGTCGAAACCAATTATGCATACGAAGCTAGGCAGTAGCTTAGGAATTAGTACCTGGACCAGATGGTGTCCAATTGTTTTGGTAAAATAACCGAACCTGAGCACCATCATCACCTGCAAAAATCAATTCATCAACGATGCAATCATTGTTGGACAAGCAGTGTGTAACCAACAGAACATTAGTATGGCCTATATCGATTGCAAGAAGGCAACGACTCCATACCGCACTCGTTCCTCATCAAGGTATTGGAGATATATAAAGTTGATCCTGCAGTGGTGAGGTTCCTGCGGCAGACGATAATGAGGTAGTTGACAACACTGCAGCTCAGAATAGGGGAAGACGTGTTGCGATCTAGAACGCTCCGCATCTTGAGGAGGCATTCTAAGGTGATTTTTTAAGTTCGCTTTAGTTTTGTTTGGCGATGATACTCAATCGAAACGGCTATGGCTATCAGATAAAGTAATCGAAAGGATTTGTGGCGATATTAGCCTTAATTTTGGTTTAGAGAAATGCCGATCTGTTCAGATACTTTTCGGGCGATTGGTCGACACTGATGGTTACAAGATCGACGAAGGCGAGATGATGCAGGACTTGGTTCGTAGCGAATCGTATAAGAATCTCGGATTCCAACAGCTTCTCGGGATTCACCACACCGACATTCAGCTTGAGCTCCGAGATAAGTTCTTGAGTCGAGTGAATTGTGTCTTGAAATCTTTCCTGTACGCGGCGAATAAGACCTCAGCAATGGAAATGTTTGTTGTTCCCGTGTTGACCGGCGTCATCAAATAAAGCTGGACTGACCTGGAAGATCATGAGAGATGATTGAAGACGGCGTTTAGACTAGCAGGAATGCGCCACACTCAATCGGCACTGGAGAGATTCACATTGCCACGGGATGAAGAGGGACAACGAATAGTCGACATCCAGGAACTATGAGTAGCGCAGGTGCCGCGAGAATATTTTGCCGAAAATGCTTATAGATAAGGAGTACACCAAGCAGTTTATGCTGCGGACCGCAACTATAGCGCACTTCACCTAGCGCGAGCGAACTACAATCTGCAGACTGCGGAGAAGAAGATTGCAGAGTGGAAGCAGGAAGCTGTGCAATACCAGATGGAGCAGCCCCGTCGACAAGGCTGCATCGATCCTGTGGCTTAAGCGAGGTAAACTCCCTTTAGTGATCGAGTCCGATGTCCGATGATAGCAACTCAGGACAGGATAATTCCGATGAGGAATTTAATGTGGTGTATTTGACACCAAGATGTCAAAGAAAAATGTCGGATGTGCAATTTGTCGCACGAGATCATCGAAAAAAAAATGTGCCGAACTATCGTTATCTGCCTATGCCTGTTCTGGAAAAATGCCCTTATTAAGCTGTACTGGGATCGCACTGTTCTATCGAACTGGTTTATGGCAAGGCTCGAGGTCGCGGTCCTACTGGATTACAATCTGATAGATACGCACGGTAGAAAAATTCCCAAATATCGCGCACTGCCCGGGTAGTTGACCGCCAACACATACATACGCTAGATCGTGTTGTGTTACGACAATCTGCGGCGGTCAAACTATGGGCTGATACCAATTAACAAAATATAAAACTATACAAATGGATCACTTTATTGCTTTTTTAGTAATCTTCTTATTTATTTCCTTTCTTACTAGTACCTATATAATACATGAGAAAAATGTGTGGCGCGACAGAAAACGCGTGGTAGGGCTATGCCTCCCGTTGCCCCTAGGTTGCTATGGCTCTTTTCGCTCAAGCCGCTAATTATAAGTCTAGAGACTGCTTATGTGTCTATTATCAAAATGTTCGAGGAATTCGTACGAAAATTCAACATTTCTCGCTGGTTTTCTCATCTTGCGATTACGACGTTATTGTTCTCACAGAAACCAAAGAATGATTGCATTTGACATGTTGTCTAATAATATCGACTGTCCATATATTGTCGCTCGGATCAATGTGTTTGAACCTACTCGCACTCTTAGAAACCGCTATCTTTTGCGGATTCCTAGCCACCGTACTATTTGTGGCTAAAAAATACTGTGGATGCATTTTTGTCACACATATCCCGATATGTCGCCCCTGGATTTTTATATACTGACACGATATAAGTTAGCTATCATGAATCGTTCAACAATTTAGACAGTAAGATTAAGTGTTATTAAATCAAAAGAAACAATTAATTTTTTTTAATGCACCTTGAAAATATGTTTCAAGTAGAAATTTTTGATCGTAACACCTTTTATTGATACGCAGTTTCAAAGTATTCTGCTTCAAAAATAAAATAATTTGTCTCACAAAATATCGTTTCCAACCTCACCATTTCCTAGGCAATGAGTTAAAAATTCTGAGCGTCGAAAAGTTTGCTCATAATAACCATTAATATTCCATTCATTTCAAAATAAATTTCTTTTTGAGCATTCAATACATCAGCCGATGCTTAAAAGGTATCTAACGTTTAAAATTTTTTCAAAGCGGCACATTTTAGTTGGATTCCCTCTCTTTCTTTTCTTACGGCGATTGCGGCACGTGCTCCAAATCTGGAGCAGAAGGAGAACAACCCAATCCATTCGTTTGCTGGACGATTTATGTTGTTGTTAAAAACTGTCCATCTATTCCAGTTCTGGCCACACCCGCTCCCCCATCACAGGAACTCCAGCCAGTCACAATGTCATTTTCCGAAGTGATTGATGCCGTGCTAGTTCTCCCAGCCCATTTCCATACTCCAACCACATCGGTAGACAGACGGATCCAGCCAGCCCGAATAAAGCGGAAGACAAACGGCACAGTCTGTTTGCTTTAAATGACAGTCTTTCGTGCCGGCGTGGATGGAAATCAATGGTCTTGAATGGTCTGTACGACTACTGACGGTGCAGTTGATGCAGTGCTTCAGTTGAATAATGATGTTACGTGTTTTATAAAGGTAGACTGGTAATTTTTGACGTTTTACCGTTCATTTGGCATTGTATTTATTTCGTCAAAATTGGCAATTTATTTACTTTTCCAATTTGTAAAAATTGATATGCGCTTCATTGACAGCCAAGCTCGTTTACACGGAACTGTCAAGCTTCGACAGAGTTACTAAACTAATCTCTTTAATAATCGTACCCTTGGCCAACATTTTGCTCTTTTTGTTACATTTTATATTTTAGAAAACTGTATATCTAAGCTTTCAGCTGTCAAAGCGTACCTTCGCCCAAAGAAATATTTTAGATTCCAACCAGGACTTGAAACCGAACCTGCCACAATCTCAAACAATGTTGAAAAAATGGATTCCGTACAGAAGATGTATTTTCCATGTGGCAACTGCAGCTGCAGGCATCGAGGACACTTGTGCTGCTTGAGTGACGTTCGCAGTCCTATATAGCTCTCTCTCTCTTGCCACCCTAGCAATAGAAAAGCCAACGCGTAAGAAATAGAGCAGTAGAATAAAATTCATTTCCTATTGATTTGCAGTGTCTTTTCCGGTGTGGTCTCCGCACCGCTGTCCCTCGGTTGGTCCCCAAAACTTACCATCTGTCATTTCCGGTGGAATGCAGTGTCCGAAATGCGACGAATCAATTTTTCAACCAGCAACGATCTGCCGGCAATGAAATGTGACAAGATGGAACTGATTTGTTCGGTTTTCATTTGAGTCGAATGTTGAGACAAAGTTGGAATGCTTTCAAATGGTATATAGTTCTGTGCTGATGCGGCGTTTCTTTAAACGAGTGTCATCTGTCGAAAGTTTCTATTTCCATTCTAAATTATGGTTATGGTTATGGTTAAAGATACCATTTTTCACATACCAATATAATTTGCATCTTATCTATCTTCACAGGAGGTCTCATCGATCATGCCCACCACGCCAACATGGCCCGGCTAGCACTAGACGAAACGGTTGAGTTCCACCGGGCTGTTCAGTACGCAGCCCGGAACACTGACGAGCGGGACACACTAATAGTGGTGACGGCTGACCATTCACACACTCTCACCATGGGTGGCTATCCGGTGCGGGGTAACAACATTCTGGCAACAGGTGATTTCTCTCGTTTGGACCAGATGCCTTTTTTTACGCTGACCTACGCTAATGGACCAAGCTATTTCGAACATTTTCCTCCCGATAGCAGCGGTCGCAGGAATCCTTTGCTGATGAGCTGGCAGAATCCGGTCTTTACGTATCCCGGAGCGGTTCCTTACGAGGACGAGACTCACGGTGGAGACGATGTTGCTGTTTTTGCTCGGGGACCTCATGGTCACCTATTCACCGGCTTATACGAACAACATTTGATTGGGCATTTGCTTTTGTACGCATCCTGTTTGGGGTCGGATGATCTGAGGAGATCAGATGCTTGCCTGGAACGGTTGCGGGGAACTGCCGGAATGCATAGTGCTTCATCGGTAGCGATAGCTATAATAACTCTCATAACTATCTATATGACGACCGATTCATAACATGAACTGAAGCTTTTCTATACACACTCAAATCGCTTGAAGGCTATTAAATATCAATTGAAACAAGATATCTTGTCAACGCGGTAATCGATCTCTGTGAAAGAAAAAAATCCCCCTTGCAGTTGATTACGAACCTCATCAGGCATGTTCCACCTGTTGCGTGCTTCCGCTCTGTATGGTTCCGACCCCTTCCGTGCGTGAACACAGCCAGGATAAGTATTGTTAACGGATAGACGTCAGATCCAACCAGCATCCATTCCGAATCCTACACACGAACCTTTGACCGGTTTTGGGTGGGTCTAATTTATTGCCAGGAGATTGAAAAATCCTTCAACCAATGACTTATTGCACTCGTACGGTTCACACCTGCTGACTGCTACTTCCATACAAGACAACACTTTTCTCTGGACAATGGCTAACCAACCACAAGTGCTTCGAAGCCAACTCTCCGATGGGAAGTGTGAAAGTAAAAGCCAATAAATCATTTTCTCGGCTACTGTTCGTTACGGTGGGCTGGATCGAACTAGTCGGCAATCGCTGGTGACGTGCTCTGGCAAAGTTTGGAAACAATAACTTCGACCACAGCATCACCTAATCCGACCGGGACTAGAACCGCTGTAGAAAAATAATTGATGCCGATCTGACAAGCGATATGATAGATTATTGGATCTTTAACCAAGCAGTGAGCTTTTCTACGAACATTCAGAAACCTTTCAGCTAATTTTATTTGTTATCACTAAATATAGCAACAAAGAAAAAGTTTGAATGAAATGCGTTAATCATTATAACCAATTATATTTATTATTGCGAGCTTTGTGGCTATGTGATAAATGAGGCGGCCCATTAACTATTAACGAAAATATCTTCTAAAAGCAAACATGTGGAATTCAAATGATTTCTGAAAAAAGAATGGCAAAACAAAAGACGATAAAACTCGATCTCTGCAGTAGTGCTCGGAACATGAATCCTCCTGTTTTCCACAGGGAATCAGAAAATTATGACTCAATAGCAATTTAGAAATTAAGTACTTCTAACATTTCAATACAGGGGTCCCGCTTCGAAAATTTCTTCTAGGAAAGTTTCCTAGTTTGCAAATGCGACTAACTTAAGTCATACAAAATGGAATCACTATGTTTTGCATTACTGGATCGGAAATATGAGCTGTATTCGATTAACACAGTAAACTATACGGAAACTATGAACAACGAGAAAAATGGATTTTGTGAAAGCAGTAATTATCTGCGTCATGATTGGTTCGTGCTATTCGACCCTTTTCAGTTTATAAATCATGGTTTTCAGAAAAACGCGTTGAAAATGTTAGGTAGAACATGACGTTAAGAAAAGCGTTCAGAAAAACGTTATGTAGAACATGGCGTGATAAAAATCCGTACACCCGAACACCGACTCGTATGATTTAGATGCAAATACGCATGATTGTAATGCGGATTTTGCATTAAAATTTGTACAATACTTATAACGTTATGGGCCTGGGACGAAAATGTATTACACGGCCAAAGAAACTGATACAATCCAACAACTGGGAATGTATTGGTGAATAGAACGTTGTGAGAGTAGTCGTACTGGAATGACACTGGAAAGAAAATCCTCACACGTACACATGTGCACTGCAAATCTAGGCATCGTTGTCCATTTCCAGATTTTTTTTTATTTTTTGGGGATTATGAAGTGTTCGTAGAGGAAAACCCTATATGACCACTATCTGTATCTCCGGAACCAAGAGACCGATCGGAATAGAAGTCGTATAACATGAATTGTAATCAAGTTTGTGGAACTCGATCCAGAATCTTTCTAAGGTAAGTTCTTCTGGCATCAAGAACTGCCCTAGTTGTCCATTGTGGCCAAAGAGTTATCACGACCGATAGATCCAAATAATGTTGAACCATTTTTGATCAGCTTTGCATCTAGATATTATGCTTGTACCAGTTTATATCCAAATTTACTGTGTGACCGCTCTCTTCATTCTGTAACTCCGAAGCAATTCACCGAATCAGAGAAAAATTAATAGCAGCCAATGAGAAGGTTGTACCTTTAATTTAAGACTAAGTTTGTGCAAATCGGTCCAACCATTCTACAGAAATGCCTGAACGAAGGTAACTTCCCGGATAGCTGGAAGATTCAGAAGCTGGTGTTGCTACCAGAACTAGGGATACCACCAGGAGATTCAGTATCGTGTAAGCCTACATGCCTGCTGGATACTCTTGGTAAACTCCGGAAAGATTCATTCTTTGTTAGGGGACACTTTGCCACTGCGACCACTATTCAGGTTAAATTTTGTGGCTAGGAAAAGGTCATCCTCAACAGGCTGATGAACTACGCTGAAAGTGAGAACGGACTATCCCAAAGGCAGTTCGGAGTCCGGAAAAGGATTTCACCTGTGGAAACCTTTTACACAGTCATCGCGAGCGCGGAGGAATCATTGAAAAAAAGAAATGGAATAATCGCTACTGTGCCGTGATAACGATCAGCGTGAAGAACGCGTTCAACAACCCCAGATGGTTATCGCCGTAGCACTTGTCCCGACGTGTAACCGGTGAGACCCTTGGAGAGGTGGAGATGATGACGGCAGAGACTGTAGACATCATCTGGCTGATGCCAAGTTGCAGCTGGCTCACCACAAGACGGAGATAGTGCTGGTCAGCTACCGTTAAAATATTCAGTGCGTCGTGATCATACACTCAATCCCATCGATCCATGTGCTGAAGTACCTGGGTGTGATGGTTGACGATCGGTTAAATTGCAACAGCAATGTCGACTACGTACCTGCGGAGACTGCGAGGGCAACTAACATATTGGCAAGGATCATGCCGAACATTGGAGGAGCAAAATGTAGTACGAGACGTCTCCTGGCTGGGGTCTCATCTTCAATACTGAGGCATGGCGTACTGGGCTGGGGTACTGCGATGAAAACTAAATGTGGAACCGAAAGAAGTTGACAAACACGTTTGGCGTAATTACTGTTCGTGTCACAAGTGCATGAAGAACGATATCGTCGGGGATGGTATATGTAATGGCCGGGATGATCCGGACTTGTTGACTAAGTGGCAGCAAAGGGTGGGACAACGCAGAGAAACGAAGGTAGACCCACCGACTCATCACAAATGTGTCGGTTTGGGTACATAGGAACCATTATGAGGTGAACTTCCATCTGACGCATTTTTTGTCCGGGCACGGATGCATCCGGAAATACCTGCATCGGTTTGAACATGCTTCGTCACAATCCATAGGTCCAAAGAAGTTCGAAGGGGTATGCCTGGTGTGACAGTTAACAATATCGTCGAAGAGATGTACCACCATGAGCATAACTGGGATGCTGTCAACAGAGTGGTTACTAGTATACTCTCCGGGCTGCAGAGAAAGTGTCGAAGGGATCAAAAAAAGTAGCGCCATTGGCTAGAAAGCCGACATGAAACCATAAATCAGGTTTCGGGAGAAATTCAGCCGACGGGGAGCTAGGTCCACCGCAGGAGACCAGTTGAGTAGTACGCGACGTAGCACCGGGTTCGGGTAATCGGGGCGGCAGTGAACCGGACGTCAAGCTTCATCAGAATCGCCGAACCGACCTCAACACCCTACCGGGTAGCTCATGAGTAGACTAGATCCACCGCCGGAGATTAGAGCGAGTAGACTTCGTCGAATAGCTAACAGTGGGTCGGTGGGGCACCAGTGAACGGAAACTGAGCTCCACCCGGAATCGTTAGACAGACCTCAACACCTACTGGCTGGCCCATTGAGTAAACTAGGTCCATCGCCTGGGAGTAGATCGGGACGAAGCAGGAAGCAAAATGGCTCACAGAAACGAACATCGGTATCGGGAGATATCTACCGCTGGAGAATTCACAGTATGGTAGATTCGCCGCCGTTGACTATCTGATTATATCGAGAAAAAATGGGAGCTAATTTGCTCATGAAACAAACATCGGTACCGAGAGAAATTCCCCTGCCGGGGAGCTGTCAGTAGGAGTAGGGTAGTTCACTACCAGATAATATCCGAGTAGATCTCGATAAAGCTGGTATAGCTGTTTGGAGAAATATATCCGTCGGAGAACTATCGGTTGGAGTACGGTAAGTTCACCGTAGGGGACTATCCAAGTAGATCGTGATAAGGTAGAGAGCTTAATGACTCACGGCAATAGGAACTGAAAGGCTCATGGAATCAGCATCTTAACAGCTCACTGGGACGAGAGCTAAATGGTGATATAGTCTGGGGCGTCTTGCTAGTATATGGTATATGTAGTATATAGATTTGGCATTGAGCTCTGCTAATCTTCTAAAAAAGCCGTAATTCCGAAAACAAAGCGAGTCTATATCGCTTCCGCTAAGATTCAAGAGTCTTAGCAATTAAAGCAACCTAGTCCAACCGACACATCAGGATCGACGCCAGTATCATCCTGATTACGGCATACAGGCCATGATGAACGTCAACGGACAGAACACGGATCACGAATTGGACGGCTACTTTGGGCTGACAGCGCGAACTGTTCTACACCCCCTAGTAAAATATGATGACACCGACCTAAAACGGCAAGGGGGCTAACAGTACAGCTGCCTCCGTCCCGCTAAAATCTTGGTAGATCTTCGATACGTTTAAAACTCGTCACGAATGTTGGTGGTACTAGGTTCGGATGGATCCGATTTTACGCCGATTCGAATCTGAATAACACGCTCCATGAAGAGTCAACCCTAGCAACCCTTTGACAACCCGCGACAAATCCGTTCGCCTGAGGTGTTATGCAGCAAGAGCAAGAGGAGGAGAAGCAACTGTATCAGCAGCGACAGTCAGGGCAGAGCGGAGGTCGTAAAACCCCACAAAAACCTAAAGTAGAGGCAGCGAAATATTTGGTGGAGGAGCTGCACAAGTCTTCGGACGTGAGAAAGATTACAAAACGACAACAAGAAGGACAGAGAGGATCCGGAGCTGAAGTAGGATTCTTTGATTACCAGCTCAACTATGCAGGTAAATATGACCAAATCACGGGTCCAAGTTAGGCAGAAGTTAAAGCCTTAAGCCGTGAGACAGTGATTGTGTACAAGGACCCAGATGAGATCACGACGGAAGATGAGCTGAGAGATGCACTGAAGCAACAGTGCAACCTGGGTGAGGTGCACATGACGATCCAGTTAAAGCAGGGGAATGGAGGAACGCAGACCGCGGTGATTCGTTTACCCGTAACCGCTGCTGACAAAGCGTTTGAGGTTGGCAAAGTTGCGGCCGGATGGTCGAGATGCCCACTAAGGGCTGTCCTACGAGTGAATATATAAGCGGAGAAATGCTTCAAGTGTTTGGGCTTCCAACATTAGGCTTGATCCAGGATCGGCTGGAAATACGAGAGATTGCAAGCAAAGACTGAAGTGTATGCTTTGTGCGCCAGAGGACGAAAATGACCATCAGACGGATGGCCTCAAATGTTCAGCCTACAAGAGGGCGGCTGCAGGTATTGGAGAGAACCCAGATAAATCTGATTGTCTATGACACCACACAGCAAATGTTGTGACAATCTATGACAGAAACTATGTGTGACGTCTCTTTGTTTGCAGAGCCCTATCATATCCTCCCTGATAACGGTAACTGGTTAGCGGATAAATTGGGAAGGGCTCCGATACAAGTTATCAGCAGATTCCCCATTTCAAGAAGTGGTATAACGCTCGTACCAAGGCTTCGTGATTGCCAAATATAACGGCGTCTTCGTGTGCAGCTGTTACGCGCCTCCAAGGTAAACGTTCCTCAGGGTTCCATTCTTGGTCCAACTCATTGGAACGGGATGTAGGATGAAGTCTTTACACTACTGCTGCCAAGGAAAGTAAAACTTGAGGGTTTCGCGAACGACGCATCACTAACGGTGATGGGTGAGACACTTGAGAAAGTGAAGGTGTTTGTAACGGAGACAATAAACGCGATCGAGAAATGGATGATCGGGGTCAAGATGCAGAAAGTTCACCATAAGACGAAGGTGTTGTTGGTCAGCAACTGAAAAGCGGTTCAGCGAATGCAGATCACAGTCGAAGGGCACGTGATTGTGTCGAAGCGTGCACTGGATCAATTGGGAGTGATAATCGACGACCAATTGAGCTTCAACAACCACGTCGATTACGCCTGCGAGAAATCGGCGATGGCAACGAACGCAATAGCGAGGATCATTCCAAACGTCGGCAGTCTGAGAAGCAACACGAAATGTCTGCTATCTAGTGATTCGTAATCGATGCTGCGATATTGGGTTCCCACCGTGGGTTCGGCGCTAAAAACCAAGCGGAACCACGATAAGCTGAACAGGATGTTCCGACTGTTCACCGTATGAGTCACACGCGCGTACACAGCAGTACTGATGGGGGATGTTTGTGTTATCGTTAGGACAATCCTCATCTGCATCACCCTGGCAGAGGATATCGAATGATACAATCGGAGAAAACCAGAAATATGAGGAAGATGGTGAGAATAGATTCAATGTCCAGGTGGCAGCTGATAAGGAAGGTTCCTCCCAAACCTGTCGACGTGGGTCTGTAGAAAGCATGGGAAGGTGAACTTCAACCTGACACAGCTCTTGTTGGGCCATGGCTGCTTCAGGAGATATCTTTATAGGTTCGAGCACGCAACGGCACCACTGCGCCCGGAGTGCGAGAACGTCGAGAGGACACCGAATGTCCGCGATACGAAGCGACACGCAGGGAGACGCTTGAAACGGGAGGACATTAAGCCGGATAAAGTCATCCACAAAATGACAAGCGACGTCAAAGTGTGGAACGCGGTAAACAGAATGGTGACGCAGATCATGACGCGGTGAACGGTTTCAGGAGAGCAATCACGACCAGGAAACTCTCCACCGGAGTAGGCTAGATCCACCGCCAGTCGAATCGCGACAGAGCACCGGGTATGGGTCGTCTGGGCGCCAGCGAATCCAACGCCACGATCCACCCGGAATCATTGAACCGAGCACGGCACCCTGCCGGTTGGTCCAAGGGAAATTTAGCGAAAACAAAAGATGAATCGGTATCGGGAGAACTTCTTTCGCCGGGGAATTCTTCATCGGAGTATACTAGATGTACCGTCAGGGACTATACTGAGTAGATCGCAACGAGACTAACCACCAGTTGCGGGTCGTTGGAGCACCAGAAAACCGAACACCTTGCTCCACCGGAATCGCTGGAATCGAACTCTCCGGTGAAATGGTGCTAAATGGCAGGAGAAAGGAGCCACAGAACTCAAAGGGGTTACGGTGCTAAATGGCTTCGGATAAGGATCAAAAGGGCTCAAGAAGTTGTGGTAATGAATGGCACATGAAAGCCAAGGAGCTAAACTAAAACTAGAAAATCTGGACATTGTCGCCTAGATTGTTCTCGTAAGGAGAAAACACTAATTCTCGACCCACAGCTAGCTTTCGCACTGCCATACAGAAATGGTCACTTTGTGTGAATGGCCGAAAACTGGTGGTGTGCCAAAGAGTGCTACTCTAACTCTGTTGTAGGAACTAACTACTAGAGTGGGTGCTGTGCACATAAAAAAAACCCTTCCCAAAGCAATGTCGTAAGGTAGTGTTGAGGTGGAACTAGGTTCGGTGGCAAGATTAGTTGTTTTAGGGGATCGTGGTAGCTGCCTCTCTTTATATGAGACAGGTAAAAAGCGTCACTCTTCATTTAGAGTTCTTGTAGTTACAAGTATACGGGAAATCGTATGGTTTTATTATGAAAATGTTAACCAACAAGTACAAGTGGAATTTCCAAGAAGAGAATCGGCGATGGATTTTCGAACACATAAGTCGTGTTTATTCAATGAAACACCAAACAACGCCATGCGCCTTGTTGAAACCTCCCTCACAATCCAGTTTTTGTAATTCCTATGAGGTAGAATGCTTAAAAGCACTTTTATTTTCAATTCGAACAAAAATAATTGAGTTTGAAAAATGACTAGTTTTCATGCCAAAGAACTTAACATTAGTATCGACATTTATCAAATTAGCGCGAGAATGATACAGTTTATCGTAAACGAAACAAACTATTGAGCATAGGTGAAAATCAACTCCGCTGTAAATGATTTCAACACCGTCAGAACGTTTATGACATCCCTTGAATGTATTGAAGAGGAAGCACCCTCCGCCCGGCCGATTTCACTAGGGCTCTTCAGCAAGCGTAACTCAAGCATCTATAATTGCCCTAAGGGCTCTTCTTCTCACGCGATGGTAAAGCAGCCAGCAGTCCATCAGCGTGCCGCAACCGGCAAATATCCCACTTTCACACTTTACGTGTCCCGCCCAGGCTCGTCCGTTCTGCCTCCGTGGGTTTCACATTTCGATCCGCGTCTTCGACCACAGACAGACCTTGCTGCCAATGCTGGCTCCGGGCGGCAGATCCTGGGATTCCTTCCATCGCAGCTTAATAAAGTGCTTCCGAGCAATGGGAGCCAAGCCGCGGAAGTTTTTTCTTGCCCACTTGTTGTCTCCATCATTCATTCGGATGGAATATCAAAGGCGGTGTGGTTGTCAGGAAGGTGGATTTTATTTCTGTGTTTATGAATAGTGCTAGAGTAGAAGATGATACAGAAGTTTTCGTTTGAAGCAGGTCGAATGTGGAATTATATCTCCAGCGGTGCAGATGCATCCTTCTCTTGAACATGAGCTTCAACTTCAACTTGGTATAAAATCACCAGATAATTTTTTTACCATTTAATGTTTTAATATTTTAACTTAAGCTGTTTTTCATTTGATCCGATATGGTTTTTCGACCATCATTGAAGGGGTAAAATCCACTTGTTAATGATAAGTTGAAACAATCCTCAAATACTTCCCATGCCAGAAAATTATAATTTCGAAACAAATAACTTGCTACACAAACTCAAACCTTTCGGAAAGTGTAGAGCACAAAACGTTCCCCATCAAAATGAAATGGATTATACTGCTCCAGTTCAAACCCCCACCCCCCACCCACAAAAAGGTGTCGACAATTAAATTCCCCCAAATTTGCTTCACGGATAATGGATGGGATGGCATGTTACTTACCCACATACAATTAGACAGAGACAGAGTGGAAAATAAACACAAACACGTCCGTCCGCCTGTTGCGGTTCAACCCCAATATTGCTCAATTTGAAGGCAAAGTGGATGAAATTTGTAGTTTTTATCGTTATGGTTATCGCAATGGTGCTGATCCCAACCGGATCTGCTGGTGAGGGACCATATCGGCACTCTAGGAAAATGGCTCAATGCGGAGGCGAACGGTTTCGTTCGTTGTCTAGTTGTGTGTGTGTCTGTTTCCGTTTGTGACTGTGTAGGTGTTCGTGTGCAAAGTGATAACATTTAAAGGCCATAGCCGGCGAGAGAAGGTCGGGTTCTGAATAATTTATATCGACAAAGATACTATTTAAACTGAAAAGTGGCTTCGACTTGATACCGTTTAATCAAATATTTAATATCAGGGGCTTTGTTTTACGGGAGGTTATAGGTTGTGTCTTAATGATATTTACGTTGCAATCAGAATGTTGAAATGACTTGGTCGAGTAAGGGTCGGGACTGGGGCGACCAACAAGATTCAATAGAGCTGTGTTCAAGGTTTAATGTGCAGTATCTAGTTCGGACAGAATTTTTTTTTATACGTTTATTTGACACGGCATTTGCAAAAGCTTTTTACGCCAGTTTCTTTTTTTACATAGCACGTTACAAAAATCCTTAAGACTAATTTTAACAATACTAGTAATTTGTCTAAAACTAACACTGAAATCACTTTATTGTTTGCTTTTTTCCTTACATTGTTGTATTTCATAATGATCTAGTATTTTCGGGTGTATATATTTACTTTTTTCTGTTATTGTCTAACTTAAAAACTGAATATTCAAGGACACTTTAATTGGTGAATGATTAGCCTTGGATGAGAGTATGAGGAGATGAATTTAATTAAATTTTGACAGACGCTGTTTTTAGAAAATGATAGATAAGTTCCATGTATAGAGGATCGCGATACGCCAGGATGTCTCTAACAGGAACATGGATTGGTCTTCCTCGGACTTGTAAAGAATCTACTAATTGTGATCTGGCTTCACGATATTCAGTGCAGGACCAAACAACATGCTCAATGTCATGGTAACCTTCTCCACAAGCACAATGATTACCCTCAGCGAGCCCAGTACGGGGGAGGTGCGCATCTAAAGTATAATGATTGGACATGAGCCTTGACATCACACGGATGAAGTCCCGACTTACATCCAATCCTTTGAACCATGCCTTCGTTGATACTTCAGGGATAATTGAGTGTAGCCATCGTCCCATATCTCCATTGTCCCAAGATGTTTGCCAACTAGCAAGTGTCCTCTGTCGAGATGCGCTAAAAAATTCATTGTAAGCGATGGGTCTTTCATATATTTCACCATCTAGTGCACCAATATTGGCTAAATTATCAGCTTTCTCATTGCCCGCAATAGAGCAATGGGCGGGGAGCCACACTAGGGTAAATTTATAACATTTTCTTGTTAGGTTACTCAGAGATTCTCGTATCTTCCCAAAAAAGAATGGATCTTGATTATCAATCCTCTTTGAGCGTAGAGCTGCAATTGTGCTGAGACTATCAGTGAGGATAAAGTATTGGTTCGGGGGTAAAGTATTAATTATTTGCAAACTATAGTGAACTGCTGCTAGTTCCGCTATATAAACAGAGGCGGGTTCTGCAAGTTTGAGAGAAATTGAAAAAATATTGTTGAAAATACCGAAACCAGTGGCCTCACTGATTCGTGACCCATCAGTGTAAAACATTTTAAGGCAGTCTATGTGTTGATATTTACTTGTGAATATTTTAGGGATCTCCCGCGAGCGTAGATGATCCGGAATTCCACGAATCTCTGCTTGCATAGACGTGTCGAAGAATAAAGTGAATTCAGGAGTATCTAGTATATTGACGCATGTGGGAACATACCTAGCAGGCGTTATTTCTTGTGACATGTGATTGAAATACACTGCCATGAATCTGGTTTGGGGTTGAAGCTCAACAAGTCTTTCAAAATTTTCAATTACCAGTGGGTTCATAACCTCACATCGAATAAGTAAACGAGAGGAGAGATCCCAGAATCGGTCTTTTAAAGGAAGAACTTCCGCTAGTACTTCAAGACTCATCGTATGGGTCGACTGCATGCAACCTAAGGCGATTCGTAAACATCGATACTGTATCCGTTCCAGTTTAATAATGTGAGTGTTCGCAGCTGAACGCAAACAGAAGCACCCATATTCCATTACTGAAAGTATTGTTGTTTGATACAATCTTATCATGTCACTTGGGTGAGAACCCCACCATGATCCAGTTATTGTTCGCAATTTATCCTTTGTTGGCATTTCGTTATTAGATACCTAATGTGGCCTCCCTATGTGCCTTTCGAATCGAACCAAACTCCAAGGTATTTAAAAGTCAGGACTTGGGCTATCGTTCTACCAACCAACTGAAGCTGAAGCTGAGCTGGATCACGCTTCCTTGAGAAAACGACCAACTCTGTTTTCTCCGTAGAGAAATCGATGCCCAGCTTTAAAGCCCAAATTGATAAATTATCCAAGCTATCTTGCAATGGTTGTTGTAAATTTATAGCTTTTGGTCCTGTGGCAGAAACCACCCCATCATCTGCAAGTTGTCTTAAAGTGCATGGGCTGACAATACAATTATCAATGTCATTCACTTAAAAATTATAGAGAAGGGGGCTTAGACAAGAGCCTTGTGGGAGGCCCATGTAACTTATTCTGAGTGTCGCCAAATCGCCATATGAAAAATGCATGTGCTTTTCTGACAATAAATTGTATAAATAATTATTTAATATCGGTGAAAGACCACATTGATGTAGTTTCTCCGAGAGAACATCAATGGAGACTGAGTCGAATGATCCTTTTATGTCTAATAACACAGACGCCATTTGTTCTTTTTTGCGTAAGCGAGTTGGATTTCTGACGAAAGTAGCGCCAGGCAATCATTCGTTCCCTTTCCTCTCCGAAAACCAAACTGGGTATCTGAGAGCAAGCCGTTCGCCTCAACCCAATTGTCGAGACGTCGAAGGATAATTTTTTCCAACAATTTCCTGATGCAGAATAGCATTGCAATCGGTCGATACGAGTTATGATCGGAAGCTGGTTTTCCCGGTTTTGGAATGGCAATAACTCTCACTTGTCTCCAGTCACGCGGGACAATGTTCTGCTCAAGAAACTTGTTGAATAAATTCAACAAGCGTCTTTTTGCTAGGTCAGGCAGATTCTTCACCAAGATGAATTTAATTCTGTCTAGTCCCGGAGCATTATTATTGCATGAGAGGAGTGTAATTGAAAATTCCATCATTGTCAAAGGCGAATCTATGAAATCGTTACTTGTGGGAGCATCGCGAATGATTTTCTGCGCAGGAGCAGAATCTGGACAAATTTTCTTGGCAAAATTAAATATCCAACGATTCGAAAAATCTTCGCTTTCATTAGTCACGTTTCGATTCCTCATTCTTCAAGCTGTATTCCAAAGAGTACTCATTGATGTTTCTCTTGACAAGCCATCGTCTCCAATAACTAGACTTTTTGGCACGACGTATACTGTCAAATTTGTTTTGCAAAATAAAGTAAGCTTCAAAGTTCTTACATATACCACCTTTCTGTTTCATGATTTCTTTGTAGGCAACTTGTTTAGCTTCATATGCATCAGAGCACTCTTTGTCCCACCAAGGATTAGGGGGCCGTTCATTTATTGTCGTTCCAGGATTGCATTTCGTTTGGGCTTGTTCTGCTGCTTCAATAATTAAACCCACTAGGAATTCATATTCTTCGGTAGGGGTAGCTCTTCCGTCGAAGCAAGAGAAGTGGAAATTAATGTTTCGTATGTTTTCCAATCAATATTTCGTGTTCAGTCATAAGGAACATTGATTGAATTCGTAAGGCCTAATTCACCGTTAATTGAAACAACGATTGGCAAATGATCGCTACCGTGAGGATCAGGTACAACCTTCCACGTGCAATCTAACCGAAGTGATGTCGAGCACAGAGATAGATCTAATGCACTTGGACGTGCAGGAGGTCTGGGGATGCGTGTTGTTTCGCCAGTATTTAAAACTGTCATATTAAATTCGTCACAAACATTGTATATCAAAGAGGATCGATTATCATTGTAGAGGGAACCCCACAATACTCCGTGCGAGTTGAAGTCGCCCAGTATCAGACGTGGAGCAGCCATGGATTCCACTACCTCAAAAATTTGAAGTTGTCCAATTTGAACTTTGGGAGGTATATATAGAAGCGATAGACATGTCTTTGCCTTTAATATTCGTTTGGACTGCTACAGCCTCAATGCCAGCAATCATGGGGATGGTAGAAAGAATAGCACTTTTTAATTCCTAGAAGCACTCCTCCATACGGGGTGTCTCGGTCTAGGCGAATAATATTGAAATCATTTAAGTTGAAATTAATGTTTGAGGTAAGCCATGTTTCACATAGAGCAAAAGCATCGCATTTCAAATTATGCAGTAAAATTTTTAAGGAATCAATTTTTGGTATGATACTTCTACAATTCCATTGTAAAACAGTGATGGAGTCTTTCACCTTAGGAGTTAAATTATCCATCGAAAGATATAATTGCTGCAGGGATGGGCCATTGAGCAATCAGCTGCTCTAAAAATGTTCTAATTGTTGGGAGGAAAGCTGAAAGTATACTCTTTAGTGGTTCAGAAATATTGAATGTGTTAAAAATCCAATCAACAATTTCAGAAAATTTCAATAATCCTACCCCCGGTTGAGGCTCAGAGGAAGTCGAAATTTTATTATTTCCAGTAATGGTGTTCTGTTTGGATTGTACATTTCCAAAACCGGGCGGAATTGACTTCGGTTTTGAATCGGAATTTTTCGGTTTTGGGCGTAGTTTATCTATTGGTGGAGAAATTTGAAGGCCCTTTCTTGGCAGCTTGGGAAAAGAAGACTGTTTTCTTTTTCTGGAATTTCCAGGTAAAACAAATGATGTACCTTCGCACGCTCCGTCAGAGTCAGACTGTTCCGAAAATAGAGATGTGTAAGTGTTTTCTAAGAAGATGGGTTTAGGGGTAGCATTTT
Organism: Topomyia yanbarensis; assembly: GCF_030247195.1. Lineage (NCBI taxonomy): Eukaryota > Metazoa > Arthropoda > Insecta > Diptera > Culicidae > Topomyia > Topomyia yanbarensis. The sequence continues at coordinate 51,678,974 of NC_080670.1, read as the reverse complement.
TCAACATTTCTGCATAGGAGCGCTTAGACCTCTCCTTCAAGGATCGTTTAATTTTATCCTCGCGCAATTTATAAATGGGGCATGCAGGGAGCTCATGCGAGTTTTCTCCGCACATTAAAATTTTTTCTGGATTTTTATAGCATGTACCCTCTTGACGAGAACCCCCACATTTGCCACACCGTGCCTTATTGGAACAGTAAGTGGCTGTGTGGCCAAGCTGTTTACAATTAAGGCAATTCATTACACGAGGGATAAAAAGGCGAACAGGGAGACTTTTTATCTCCTTCGTGTGATACTGAATGCAATTGCTTGCATTCAAATATCTTTACGTCGTTAAGTATGGTGTCTTTGAAACGACCAACCCCATGCTTAATTAAGTCATCAACAGTCAAACTCGATTCGGTGATGACCCCATCAATTTCAATTTCCTTAGAAGGAATATACGCTCAATATTCACGCGTAAAAAGCTCGCAAGAAGCAATTGCATTGGCTTGTTTGAGACTACCACCGACAATGCGTATTTTATCTTTATTAACTTTGACGATCTCTTTTACATCCGAGAATCGCGAAGTCAAATCTTTCGAAATGTGGATGATATTTAGCGCCTTTGCTTTACGCCTAATAAATACAATTCATGGTCCCGTTGACGACTCTGGGTAAATTTTTATTCTAATCGGGTTTACATTTTCAGCAGAAGGCTTGGGAGGAGGGTCTGTTACTCGTTCTCCCATCTCGTCATCCATTATACCTAGCAAGAAAAACTATCACAAAAAGGATTGAAAAATATACATGTTATCTGCTCTCTCTGAGGTGACGAAGACACCGGTAGAACACACCTCGTGTGCCACGTTGTAAACTCGGTGCCCGTTGTTTGACAATGTGACACTTGCTGTCCTTCTTCGTCGCGTTGCTCCTTCAGTAGAGAAATAGACCACCACGGAAGACAAATGTGGCTACCTGTGGCTTGCTGCGAAAACTCCACTGTCGATGCGTCACTTTTCGGTGCCACTTGTTTTCCTTATTCGTCTACCTGTGACGCTTCCCCTCTCGTCGATTAGAATTACCCGACGACACCAATACAATATATTTTTTCTGTGTGTACAGGCACGATCACTGTCGATTTCTGCCACCGCGGTAGGCAAATTCGTCTACCCGCGGTTTTCTGTAAAAACACCACTTGTCGAGGATGCCGTTGACCACGCCTCCGACGTATCAACTGTCGACTCACACTTAACAAACTGGTCTCTCTCTCCCACAAAAAAACGCATACAGCGTCTCGCACTCCGTCGTTCTCTCGAGAACAAAACCTTCCACCTGGAGGCACAACCTTCTCAGCCGGTTGCAAAAACTGTTATGAATTCGGACAGAAATAGAAAGTAATCATCCGTAAAACATGTAGACCATCATTTGGCATTTTTAAACCTTTCCTCTTCTTTCGTAAACTAAGCTAGACTTTGACCAGATCCCTCCTGATAAAGCCAGTTAAGAATTCCACTTAAACATGAAAAAGATTAATTAAGATTTATTTTATTGGCTCGAACGAAAAATATAAAAACAAATAAAAGTGTATCAATAAATAATCCAAATTATTTTTACGCCCGCAATGGAATAAATCTTAGATTTATCTAATTAACCCTTTCATGCCCAACTTTTTTCTAGTGCATGCAGGGTTTCAAAACCATTTTTCCTTGAAAACCGTGAGGTCAAGAAACACGAAAAGCCTTTTTTCATAAAAATAGGTGCTTCCCTCGCAGTGCTAGAAGCTGCTAAATTTTTATCTTCCAATGCTCAATACAATTCTCCCAGAATATTTACACTAGTCCAATTGCGTGGAAAATGTAGCCAAAAACAGTCTAAATTGATAAATTTTATTAATTTGCAATAATATTGCAACATAACGAAGATATATGAAAAATTCATTTTCCGTCGTCAACGTAAACTGTTCCTGGCAGCACTGCTCCATCGGAATCCAATCAGACTAATTGCAATAACTTCAGTTCTATAGCTGGTCCTTAAAACTATTAATACTCAAATGAAAGGCTATAGTCACATTTATTAGCCTTACTTGTTTTTGTGAGCAAATTTTGCCTTAATCAAAAGTTATAGCTGTTTGAAAACGTTGTTGTCCACAAACAACATGGGCATGAATGGGTTAATAACTAATAAATATTGTGCCTTGCAGGATAATCGCTCGATTTGCGATTATATGGAAGCTCACTTCAGATAGGCGCTATATGAACCCATAGGAAACTTATTCCTTAGAGCTTTCGAGAAGCTCACAGCAGATAGAAAAAAAAAACAAACGATGCAAAAGAAGACCCTCTACATTTATTGGCAATAGGATTATCACTCCTTTAGATTGCTTATGTTCGACTGTTTCATTGTCTAGTGGCTCCAGTGAAATCGGCTGGCGCAGCAACCTCGGCTATATTTAATACGTTGGATTCGGAAAATTCAAGGAAAAATGGGCAACTGAATTTGAAATTTTGCACCACTGACAGAAATCCTCACTCTTAGAAAAAATGAAAATTACATTTGACGTAAACAACGTAACGACGTATTTTTCCATCCGATATTCGGATTTTACATGCTATGATATGTAAAATTAAATATTGTGATTCTTTTGATGTAAAACTTAGGCTGAATGACCTTGGAAAAGCCGAACAACTCACATTTTTACATGTAATTACATCAAAATTTATGTGAATTGGGACGCTCCTTTTATGTGCATCTGGCAAGACGTAAAGTTACATGACTTTTTTTTTGCTGTGCTCCTAAGGAAACCGTATGTCGTCGCTGTTGTACTATCTTATGACAAACGCCATTTTGGGGCAAACTGAGTTAGATATGCCACATTACTTGTCTGAAGAATCTCCACAAAGTGGCGTTTTCAGAATTTTGAAACTCTACTTGGTTACTAAGATATAGCGAGAAACATGCTGAGAAATCATAAGTTTCTTGCTTCTTGCTTTTTGTTTTGGGATTCGCTCAAGTTATATTGAAGTTTTAGATATTTTTATATGTAAAAATGTCTGGGGAACACAATGGCATAAAAATTTTCGAAAGAAAAATACACGAGTTGCGAGAACAACACAGTTTACGTTTTAAACTGGAAATATAGAATATTTGGCAACACTGTAACCAACAGTTACTACTTTTTATAGATTCCCTGATTCATTTCCGTCAAAATGCATCTAACCGATTGTGTATAGACCAAATTAAACCAAAAATAAGAATAAAAATAAAAATTTATGATTTTTTTCTATTGAAAATTTTCCATGCACGATTATGACACGTCATACAAATTTTCTTATCAATACACGTCTATGACACGTGTGAGTGCGACTTTTGTTTACATTCATAGTAAAAACTCGCAACATAGTCAACCGATCTTTGTAATATTTGAGAGCTTAATACAGAATAGATAGAAGCATCTATTTTCTTCTTTGGATTGTTTATACCATTTATAAATTTCAGATATTCATTCTCAAACTTTAAAAATAGTTTATCTCGAAATGTGCTAAATGACACCTGTCATAAGATAGCACAACAGCGACGATATATTTTCGGATTCTCATCCTACCCACTCGACATCCTACGCGGTTTATGAGTAGCCCCAACGCAGACTGGTTGATTAAGTCAATTCAGCTGAAAGTTCAAAAACCTTCCCGAAGTTTTCCTGTTTGCAAAGTCTTTCATCTATAAATCTTAGCTGGCATCCAGTACTTTATCACGCCCCCACATTTGCAACAGCTGACGGGAATGCCAACGAAAAGTAACCCAATACCACTGCAAGGGATGGGCAGTCATTGCTTCGTCCCTAAAAATTTTAACTTCTCATGCTCCCCGATAGGCTTCAGTAAATAGTGATCCTAAACCAAGGACGTCGCAAAGAAAGTTTTGTTTTTCTTCGAATACCGAAAGTTCGGTATTCGCTGCCGGCAGCAGTTTGACCAGCCGGTAGAAAAAGCGGAAATTCTCACCTCCTTCACCTAAAAAAGGGATTAAAGATCACGTGACGGCCTCTCACAAAAGTTTGGCATCGAGAGAACTCTACCGATTTATTAGGGTTTCCATTCCTGGGAGCGATTTGGTTTCTTAAAATTCCCGTTTTCCGGGAAAGATTACTTACTTTCCAGGTTTACCGAATATCAGAACAAAATTAATTTTTGGTCTAAAGTTTTCGTTAATGAGGTGACCAACGTTAAGAAGCAAAAAAGAGCTGCATTCCGATATTTTTTTCCAAAAACAAAGATAATTCCTTCCGTATAAATTAATACCATTCCAGAAATCTTGGGAACCATTACCAAACTATTCAGTGAGTATTATACTCACCATATTGGGAATACTACTGATATATTGCACCATTATAATTAAACTGTTATATTACCACACTCATTTTAGCTACCATTTCCAATACCGTCCGGGTATCCTGAATTGTAGATTTGTATACTAAATTTCACTTTTGTGTTAAAGGTTAACCCTTTATAAGGCCCATAGTTTGGTGCTATTAATGAATGTTATATTAATAGAAACACGGTTCTCTCACGGTGACCATATACCACAGACGCTGAGACAGTCACAATAGTCGATAAAATAAAATCACTCAGGCAGGCAATTGGTGAGGGAACAAACAAAACTGGCTCATTCAATGAGTTTCAACGTCGCAAATGCTTAGTGTGGAAGTTTACCGTGACTTAACTTTTTGTCGGTTCCGACAGCATGAAGTAACAAGTTACTTTACGCTTGTCCGGACATGCCGTAGACTCAGGTGATTCGCATTTCTAATGCCAAAAGACCCTGACTCCTACGGTAGCAGACAAACAGTTAAGTCGCCGGTGAGCTCTAAGCTTGCATATATGATCCTTCCACGCTTTTCTAAACTTTCTCCCTTCAACTCCTTGCTCTCCCTTGAGTACTATGGCTCTAAATATTGAAAAATATACTTCACCTTCCAGTCTCTTGCTAATTAAATGCCGTAACAACTTTTTTTTTGATTATAGAGGTTTTAACCTTAGGGTCATTCGCCTCTTGGCGGGTTAGAGAAATTTCTTTAGATAAATCTCTAACCCTATGTGCGGGGTTGGGAATTGAACCCAGGTGATCTGCGTACAAGGCAATCGATTTACCAACTACGCTATCTCCACCCCCCGTAACAACTTGAGAACTGACGTTGATTCTTTGTTCTTTGTAGAAAGAAGATACAACGTTTTACGTGGTTTTGCCATTCTCAAAACAAAAATCATTATAATGGAAAAATCGTGATTAAAGAAACAAATAAAAGGGAAAAAATAAAAGGTGAGTGTTTTGGAAAGCTTGAGGCTCATATTTTATTTTTGTTTGGGTGAAACCAGAGATATTTTCGAGACGCTTACCACTTTTGTGCGATATGAGCGTACGGGGCTATTCAGACCCCCTATTCCGTCAACCCTCGTCAGCGGCTGGCGACAACGCACACCATTGCACACGCCACAGCAAAGAAAATACATGGGCCGCCAATTGACGGCTGTGACATACCAAATTAAGTTTTTGTAAAGCAATTTTTTTGCTTCTTAAGGAGTGTCTCTTGTAACTAATTCATAGGTAAACATAATTCCATTGTAGACAAATTGAAGAAAAATGCCGGTCTGAATTGCCCCGTAGGGATGTCCGAATTACCCCTACATTGTAAAAGGAAAACCGTAGGGGAGAGAGGGTAACAGTGAAACGCATTTTTTCTACGATTTAAATTTGATGATAATACATGATATTTGGGTAGCCAAAAGTGGTACATAGTACCACTCTGTTATTAAGTAATACATATTTTTTTCCAACTGGTTAAACTCACGGGAAATAACTTTTTGTGGGTAATAAACAGGCGGTGGTAAAATGTACCATTGTACCCCATGGGTAGGAACTATGAAACACGACGTCGTCTATAGTGAAATATTCTATTTGTTAATTCTGTTCTTTTGTTTTGACGAAGAATTATCCTAACGCTTCAAATTAAAGTTATAATTAGGCGAAAATCACTTGTTTACGAAAGAAATCACTATATCATCGCGTAACATAGGACTACCCTATATGCATATTAGCTGCAATCCTTAAAGTAGCGACAATTTCTACAAAACTTGTCCAAATCTACCAATTTTGCACTACATGAGTAGTATTTACTGTGGAAAATCGGAACATTTTGAGACAGACCACAAAAACAAGAAAATTCCACTGTTCCCCATACGTCATCGTTTCACAGTTACCCAATGGGTCTATTCACGAAAATTGTAAAATTACACAGAACCATGACAAGTTACCAAAAAACTTTGTTCGCGGCAAATGTTGAGCATAAAATTTGCTATAAATAACAATGGACTAAATATTTATTCAATGGATGGTAACTCATAAAGATGGAATAATGTTTTTCATTGCAAATTTACTCTGGCTATAACAAAACAAACAAATATTCATTAAATGAGATGCAGTTATCAGATCTCTCTCAAAATACAACAACACTTGTAAAGAATTAGAAATTAGAAATATGAGGGAATGAGACGATTATGACCATGCATTATTATTTTATTGCGAATGTTTCATAGTTCCTTCTGATCCACTGTTACCCTCTCTCCCCTAGAGGTTTGCAAATCGTCGCCTAGCGCTGCCATTGAGTGGTGCAAATGAATTTTTTTTGGCACAAAAATGTAGCTGAGGCTTCAAACTAACAATTAGGACTTTTAACCGGCAACTTTTTTCACATCTATCCACCTAAAGGGGCGATTTTCTTAAGTAGGTCCGAATAGCCCCGGGTTCCCTACTGCTACCGCCTGTTAGAAAACGTCAGTCTTTGTAATGTTTGATGTTTTTCCAACGAGATTGGTGCAAATATAAAGACATATCGAGCTGGATCAGAAATTCAAAAAGAAATTAAGGCGGGTTTACTGGTTTTTTCTTGATTAACAGTAAATAACCCCTGGATTCTGAGGATAAGTTGAAAAATGAGACCACAGATTACAGACGTTCATTTATTTATTTTATTTTTTTCTTTGCCATTTTTACCACTCATAATCCAAATTTTCGGTTAATAATAGTTGTTTTTACAAATTTGCATCACCAACTTATAGGGTCTAGAGCATTTTTTTCAAAATCAAGCTAATTTTATTGTCCAAAAGGAAATCGCCGTATTTTTTTTCAAAAAATTCTTCACTAATCTGACACTTTTCACTTTATCTCAATAAAAAGTAATAAGAAGAGTTGCTAGACTCTTAACAAGTAGATTTCAGAAGATTGGAACACTTCTCGCTTCATATTCCTGCGGTTTGAATGAAACGAAAAGGTTGCAATATAGTTGCCACTGCCTTATAAAGGGTTAACATTGCTCTGGTGGTCTTTATTATTCGTATATCTGTTTACGATGCTCCAAAAACCTGTAGCCTAACATGATGAAAAATCCTTGTCTTACAATATTACGGTGATAGCTCAGTTGGATAAAGCGTCAGCGTTAGCGTCAGCGTCCATTTAATGTCAACGAAGCTCTCTTCAGAAGATGGCATGTCAAAATAAAACTTCATCAACCGATAGAATTGAAAGGGGAGAAAATTTGTTTCTCCACCTAATATTTTATGCATCGCTAGATCTAAAACATACATGCACCATAATCTGTATAGTTCTTGAATTGTGTGTTGTCTAAATGTATATGGAAAACAGCATATTTTGGTATGGTGACTGTTCTTAACAAACCGTTGTTTGTATGGTCGAGTATGGAAAAACCACACTGGTTATGTTCGATATTATACTAGGCAATGGTTAATCTATTGTTGAACGAACCATATTGAAAATGGTTTCTCAACGTTTGATTTAATGGTTGGCATATGGTACAAATTTATGCGGGCTAGCTTTTTGAAAATTTATACTAGTACACAGAGAGAACAGGGAGAGACGAAGAGTGAAAATCAGTCAAGACGGCAACACTCCCTTTATGATGATTTCAACACTAGCATTTTGGCAACCGCTTCCACAGGATGCACTTTAAATGACTCCTATTATATTTCGAAAACAAACCGTATGGAGATCGTTGGATTTGGTTAGCAAACGACATGCATTTCGAAGCAAAGAGATGAAATAATACTATTATTTACGATTTTATTATTATTTATTATGTTTATTACATTGCACGATTGGTCTGCTCAATAAGGTATTTTTGGATCCCCCAAAATGGCGCAGTTGGGGCTTATTTCGTGAAGATACTCATTATTTTAGTACGTAATTTGTGGATAAAGCGCAAAGTGAAAACAATGAAACCACCGAAATTTTCAATTTACGTAGTGTAAAAAACTGGAGATATTTCTTCTATTTAGGGTCGATTTCATTCACCCTCGCTTAGTTTAAAAGGTTTAAACGTACTGGTGAACCTAGTTTACAAGTTAAGCGAGGGTGAAAAAATCGGCCATTAGTATAAAAAACTGAAGATTTCCTGAAAATCTCTTATTTTTGGAATGAAATGTTGACATTACGTGATACAAAAAATGGTCATTTTTTTTTTTGGTGATATCCAACTGGGAAAACAAAGGTGTCACATTTTTGCTCTGCGAACAGGAATAAATACGTTAAGAGGTCGGATATTTAATGTTATACAAGTCTCAGTGTGGAAGCATTTGTCGTGATTTCTGGAAAATGGATCGGTTGGAGTGCGTGGATGCACTGAATTCACCAGGAGCATGCCCTGCCATTGAAGTACCCCCAGAAGTGAAGAGCGGATTAAGTCAAGCAACGCCACTGATACAATATAAGCTGAGTGAGCTGCCACGGATGGTTAGGAAGTGGCCCGAAGTCTGCAGATTGATGTGTTCAGTAACAGACTGAACGGACATACCGGTGAGATCGTTTAAGTTTTAATTAAATCGTTGAATGGTATTTTTGGCCCTCCGGTAGTCGCGTCATTGTCTGCGTTTCGACCGCATGAAGCTCTAGGGGAGGCTTTGCTAGAGCTTCTCAGTAATGCGACTTAAGTAGGGTTTATTTTCATTTGTCTAGTGTTCTCTTCGTTTTATTAGTTTTTTCTTGTTTTATTAATAATATAAAAATAATAATTTAATTCAATTCTCGACAAATATCTGATTGGGGCTTAAGGGCCAGATGTCGGAATTTACTTTCAGGGGAAGTTCTGAAGGAACCGCCAGTACCCAAGCACGGTGCATAGCAGTCAACGAAAGAGAAAACTTTTTTTCTTTCGTTTGCTCCCTGTGTTGGGCGATTGGCGGTTCATCCCCCAAAGTGAGTTTTGAAAGTTGAGCCCTAATAATAAACCTAATCATGTTTTTCGAGAATTTTAAGATAAAAGTGTAATGAGCGAGCATGCTTTATCCTAGGCTTTTTAGCCAGGGCAAGGTGTAAATACCTCTGTTCCATACCAAAGGACCAAAGGAGTGACATTAGCAAAGTCACTCCCAACGATTTATCATATTCCCTTTAAACGGAAACGGTTGGTACGGTTGTACTCGTTTCTTCCTCCTTTTAGGTTCGAAATGATTCGTTAATCAAATTATTCATTAATTGAATAATTTGGTTGCCGTTTAATTTTGAAACATCTTTAAACCCAACTCTGCACAGTAGGCCTGGCCGTTTTAATATCTGCGACATATGAACATATGCTTCAAATATTAATATTGACAAGAAAAACACTATAGAATAACTGTAATGTTTTCCAGGATGCTTTTCAATACTGGCTGTGTAAGGGTTAGAATAGAATAGAATAGATATCCAACTGGGAAAACAAATACCAGTTATGTGAAAAAAAAAATCCCCCCAGGGGCAGGATTCAACCTACAACCGTTGGGAATCCGGCCCAATGTACAAATTCTTATGCTATCTTTGGGCTATGATGACGTCCCAGGAAGAATAAATGATTATCGCATTGGCCATAGTGATTGTGCCCTGACTCTAAAGCGAGATCACACAGAACCATCCCCGCCGCCTAACATATTTTTATCTATTGAATTTCCCCACTAGATACCAAGGCCGGAATTTTTATTATCGTCTGATGCCGTCGTACTTTGGAGGGTGACAGAGCTAGTGGAAACTGTTGATTTCTGGTCGTTTGTCCAGTTAACAAAGGTACGACGGGCCAGTCTATCTATTGACCTCGCACAAAGCAGAAACAAAAGAAAATCACTACGCTGCAGGCACCACCGCAGCAAGCCACCGCTTTGCTCTATATTCAGTGCACAAACAATACAGTATCCCTTCGACTGTGCAGTGAAATGAGTCTATAAGCAAACAACGCTAATCACATATCCCTAGCAGACTTCAACATGTCCATTAGAGTGGGACATGGTTATATGAAAAAAATAAAATTTGGCTCCGAGTAACTTTTTGAGTCCCATTTAGCTCCCAGAAGAACTCTAAAAATTTTCAGCTCGATCGGTGAAACTATATTTTTGCGCCCGTGGTTTAAAGTTTACATGGGATTTCGTATGGGGAAATTGTTTTCTGCAAATTAATTCTTCCAAGAGTTGCCCCTTACCTCCTAAAAATAAATAGATGTCTGATTTTTATAGAAAATTTGTCCAGGAAACAAAGTCTAGAAGACTTCAAAACGATTTGATGCTTGTGGAAAAAGTTATTAAACAAAAACCGATTGATGTTTTGAAGATTGATGAAAATTTCACTTTTCATAGCATCACTGCTTCTGACAGTCTAATTATATACAAAAAGTTTCAACTTTCTTTTCTTATGTACAAAAGAAGCCTCAATTTATCCCTCCAAACCTTGCGAAGTGGCCAAATAGTGTAGATAAACGATTTAGACACATTAAGGGAGGATTAAAACAAAATTGCGTATAATTGGACAATCAACAGCAGTGGTGCTAGAAAAAATGAATATTTTATCAATCGTCAGAGCATCAATCAGTTTCTGCTTAATAACTTTTTTCTCAAGCGTCAGATCGTTTTGTGGTTTTCGAGACTTTGTTTCTTTGTTAAATTTCCTTTAAAAGTCATTTAAAGATTTATTTTTAGGAAGTAATGGGCGACTCCTGGAGGAATTATTTTGTAAAAGTTAATTTTCCCATACAAATTCCCATGTAAATTTTAAACAGTGGGCGCGAAAATATAGTTTCACCGATCGAGCTAGGAATTTGCACAGTTGTTCTAGGACCCAAATGGTACCTAAAAAGTTGCTCGGAGCTGGAATCTAATTTTTGTCCCACCCTAATGTCCATTCTCTATCTAAACAGCCCACTATGGAAAAAAACAAGCGTCGAAACAACTAGTCAAAACTAGAAAAATTCTAGAAAGAGAACTGCGGAGAGAAAAACAGCATTTTTGGCAACGTATGCCCCGGCGTTGTATGACAACACGTCCAATGTTATAAGGATAGGTAGTTTTCGATTGGATTCGTTTTTTGACAGCTAAACCCGAATGCAATCGATCCAAAATAGAGTCTCCGCATTTCTCTTTCTAGATTTTTTCTACTCAAAACTCATCTACTACAGCCAACTGCAACGCACCGACACTTGTAGGTAAATCGAAATCAACGACCCAAATAACCCTCTGGATAAATACTCGCCACCTTTATTGTTTGTTTACCAATTATCTGTCAGTGTCATTCCAATCTAGCACGAGACCTGTCAATGGCCCTCGTTCCAGAAGGATTCGAAGCTATTTTCTTCGGATTGAGTGCTTTTGACAGGTCTCGTGCTCGATTGGAATGACACTGACAGACAAATGGTAAACAAACAATAGAGATAGCGTGTCTTTATCCAGAGGGATTCAGCGTGTTTAGCTAAAACCAAAGGCGTAGTTTATGTTTAAAGGTTCGCCCAGAGTGAAGCCAAATCTACCAATCAAACAGTCAGATGGCTAAAAGTATTAGCGTTGATAAAAATAATGTCATGGCGAAATATTTCAGTCGACTGACCAATACACTGTATTCACTTTATTACACTTCACAGAAAAAATATTTTGTAATTTTAAGTTTATTTCCATGCACATATTTGGAGCATGAATATAAATGTAAAATTTAGTTCCACCACAAATACACACGACTTGTCGTGCTTCAACGAATTTAATTATAATTTTACACGTAGATTGAAAATTACAGTTACTTTAAACGGATAACCAATGCACTTCAATGTATTTTTACTCGATACTGCTGTAAAATGAATGACATGTAATATTATACGAATGAAAGTGAAAAATTATATGCTGTTTGATGCTCCAATTGATTTTAACGTAAAATTTCAATCAAATTTTTGATTCAATCTTTGTATGTTTACATTCGTATTGATTTACATGTCGTTTAAATTTCATTATTGTTTGGTGTATTATTTGCAGGCATTGTAATTCTCTCTCACTCACGCGAGAAGAAGCTTATCCGATGTTCAACTTTTCCGAGATAAGATGTCGAGTCGCAAAATTCTCCGTCTCCACAAATAGCGTGAGAGTGATTTTCCGGATAAAATTTATTTGACTTTTTCCTTCTCACCGGAGAAGGTGATAAAATTTTAATTTCGTGGAAATCAATTAAAACTTCAAAAATACAGTTAATTACAAAGAAAAGCGGCAAAGAAGTATGATAGACTTGGTTTTCGTGTTTTGGAATAACGACAGCAAAGCAGCGAACGCAAAAAGGATACCGTGATACACTCATTTTCCTGCTGTTTTTTTATCCGGAGAAAGAACACGTTGAATTTATCCGGAGAAGTTGTGTGAGTGCCAATAGCTTTTCGTGTGAAAATGTGAGTTTTTATTGTCGCAATAGTATAAACACATTTTAAACACATTATGAACACATGATACCACGTCGTCATATAAAAGCCGGTTACAAGCCATATAAAGCCATTTACAATGTTGTGGTTACCATATAAATGAATGTGATTCTTTTTAGTGATAAAAGCAACTGTCCGTTTATTTCATCAACTTAATCTACTTATACTTACTAATCCATGTAAACCTTAAAGCTAATTTTCCTATCAGATAGTTAACTTAATTCTAGCGGGCGGGGCTTCGAAAGCTCACGATGATTGCTTCTTACGTCTAAAGTTACTTCTATGGCTGTTTCGCCAGTGTGCGTATTTGTTTATCAAACGGGAGAGGCTAAGTGGAATAGTCAGTTCCCTCGCGATCGGATTATTTTCTCTCTGTTCTTTACTTCGGCATTTTGAGCTGTGCTAACTGTCTCTATGTGGGTCAATGCTATGTTTGTTGACATTCGCTGGCATGTGGCTTTGCTTGCAGAAGGCATGGTTTATTACGGTCAAGGGTTTGAGGTTTCGTTCTTGTTTTTGGGCTCAAGTTTGTGTTGATTTATTGTGTGCTAGAAACGTGGGTAAGTTTGTTTCTATGGCTTGTATGTAGATCAGTTTTCCGGTTTGGATGTGCGTCTGTTTACGACGTGTTAAAGATGCAGGTCTGTTTTAGAAATGTGTTTGGTTGATTATTACTGGCTGTGAAAAACATAGTTGTGTGGTACTGTACATGTTGTCCTTGTACGAAGTGGGTTTTTATGTCAATAGGGCTAAGTGTTATGCTTGGAATGCATGGTCTGAGGGTTTAATTTATTTTAGCTTTGTCAGTAATTTTGTGTGGCATGATTTTGTCATGTTCGATGTAAGATTTTCTGGTCGTGGGAAACTATCGGTTTAAGATGCGATGTAGCGTCGTAGGTTGGGTTCGATTAATATTATGTTTGGGGTATGGTAGGTATTGGCAGGCCCGACGAGAGGGGGTGTCAGGGGGGGCAACTACCCTGGGGCCCGGGTCTGTTTTGGGGGCCCGCATTTTTAACTGAATTAAATTTATTTTAATTTAATTGATGAAGTTTATTGTTTCTGTCGACACTGCAAATATATTACAATCAACTACTTCAACTTTAGCGGCATTAATTGGGTTCGCAATAATACATCATTTCTGTACCCAGACTCATCACACTCATCAACTAACACGTGTATCACTCAGCTACTCGACGGTTACAGCACCGCGGGGCTAGTTCAACTATGTGACGTCACTAATGACAACAACTGTATTTTGGATCTTTGCTTTGGAAGCCAGGAGCTCTCCGATCACTTTGCCGTTTGTCGTGCTCCAGCTCCTCTCGTTAAACTATGCCAACACCACCCTGCTCTTCATTGTTTTCTCCGAAAATGTGTACCTTGTACATTCGAAGATATCACTGAGAAACTGACATATGCCTATCGCAAGACAGATTTTCGAGGAATGCACCTTTTCTTGTCTCGTATCAATTGGAATGAAATCTTGCCACAATCTGATGCAAACGCAGCGGCTGAAATTGTTTCGAACGTACTGATTTATGCTATCGACCAGTTTACTCCTAAAAAACTCAATAATGGCTGTGAATATCCTCCATGGTCGAATCGTACACTAAAAAAGTTTAAATCGGCCAAAAGGTCAGCTCTAAAAAAGTTTTCGAAATACCGAACCGATATGCTAAAGAATCATTATATCTTCTTAAATCATTGTTACAAGAGACTTAATAAGTCTCTCTTCAATTCCTACCTTCATCGTATTCAGAGCCACCTTCGTAACAATCCAAAAAAGTTTTGGAATTACGTTAATGAACAGAGGCCTGAATCAGGTTTACCCACTTCTATGTCGCTGGGTGGTTTAGAAGCGACTTCATTGCCGGACATCTGTGAGTTATTTCGCCAACAATTCAACAGTGTTTTTACCAATGATACTCTTAATAATCAACAAGTCTCCGCAGCAGCCGACAACATTCCCCGTAGGACTAGTATTGGACCTCATTTCACGATATCTTCCGATATTGTACAAAAATCTTGCACAAAACTCAAGTGTTCTAACACTCCTGGACCTGACGGAATCCCATCATCTATCATTAAAAAATGCTCGTCGTCGCTTTGCCTACCTCTGTCCGTCGTTTTCAATATATCGTTAAGTTCCGGAGTGTTTCCTACCATCTGGAAATCATCTTACGTTTTTCCGGTTTATAAAAAAGGATCCAAAAGCGAAGTTCCCAATTACCGAGGAATCGCATCTTTATGTGCACTATCGAAATTATTGGAGCTCATCGTTCTCGAGTTTTTGACACATTGTTGTTCTAGATACATCTCAGAAACTCAACACGGTTTCATTCCCAGGCGATCTACTTGCACTAATTTAGTAGCCTACACCTCATTTATCGCTCGCTCGCTACAGGATCGATTGCAGGCTGATGCAATATACACCGATCTGTCGGCCGCCTTCAATAAAATCAACCAATGGCTTCGATCTTACTTGTCAGGCCGTAAAATGTCTGTTAAAATCGGGAATCATTTATCCTCATCCTTCGACGTAACGTCCGGCGTACCTCAAGGCAGCCATATCGGTCCTTATATTTTCCTTCTATGCATAAACGATCTGGATTCATTGATTAAGTGCTTCAAGGTGTCTTATGCCGATGATTATAAGTTATTCCATATAGTTAAAAGTTACTCTGATGCTTTGTTTTTGCAATCTCAGTTAGACATTTTCGCTAATTGGTGCATGACTAACAGGATGGTTTTGAATGCCTCGAAGTGTTCTGTGATTACGTTTGCACGAAAACGCTCCATCGTAACATTCGACAACACTATCTTGCAAAACAAATTAAAAAGAGAAACTACACTGAAAGATTTAGTGGTTCTTGTGGATTCAAAGCTTACATTTAAGGATCACATTGCTTTTATCTCGTCTAAGGCTTCACGTAATCTAGGAGTTATTTTTAGGGTTACTAAGCATTTCACTAACGTACAGTGCTTAAAAACGTTGTACTGCTCGCTCGTTCGTTCCACACTGGAATACGCCGCCGTTGTTTGGGCTCCTTTCTACAAGAACAGACATCAACGCATCGAGAGTATTGAGCGTAAATTTGTGCGTTTTGCGCTGCGCCACCTGCCTTGGAGCGATCCGTACAATCTGCCCAGATACGAAGATCGTTGCAACCTCATTGGTCTTGAAACACTGTCTTTGCGCCGCAATGTGACCAAAGCGTCTTTTGTCTCTGATCTGTTATTGTCTCGCATTGACTGCCCTGATTTACTCCGTCTTCTCAACATTGATATTCGCCTCCGAAACCTTCGTTCCTACTCTTTTGTCCGTCTTCCAGTGTCTCGTACTAATTATGGCAAAAATGAACCCGTCAGTAGCATGTGTAGAGTGTTCAATCAATGTTACAATGTCTTTGACTTCAATTTGTCTCGCACTTCTTTAAAAAAATTGTTTTCGCGCACCCTTTCCCAAACCTGATAGTGTTAGCCAATTTTTTATGTTAATGTTAATACTTTACCTATGTAAGATAGAGTTTAAGAAGTGTTTATTTTAAGCAGTATTTAGTGTTAGTCATTGTATCATTTGGTTTGTTTGTTAAATGTTGATACCTAAAAGATAGAGGTTTTGTGCCTACGGGAGAAGGAGCTTTTGAAAATCCACTCCCGCGGGTTTTTCCCTCTCAATAATAATAACTACGTTCCAATCGTTCCAATGGTTTTCTGAAGTACGTGAACGTAACCCAATTAGATTCATTTAACAGTGCAATAGAACCATTCTGGTTTCATTTATCGCAAGTGTTTGTCAAAGTGTACAGTATGAAGTTGTTTACAATTTATCATATTCTTAGCTAATGTTACTAATAAAAGTTGGATATTTTCGGAATGGGGTTGACGAGTAGATGACGAAAATCAATGAATGAAGCCACTTTGAAATCCAAGATGGCGAATTCCAGTTAAGACATCTCTATAACCTAAAATATTGACATTTTCGAAAAAAGATAATCATAGAATAGATATAGGTATATTGATTTGTGATGCGGATGATATGATTATAGAAAACTTCTCTGAACCAGAAGACGCTATATTGGCCTTCAAAAGGGCATCGCTCATCTACTCGGCAAACCCGCTTAAAAATACCCTCATAGTTTATACAGATATTGTTTGAAATAACTCCAAGGTACCATTTCTATCATCTACTCATTAAGCCCGTTTCAAAAATTCCCAAATTGTTAGGGTTATCGAGATTATTGTTCAATCGGAAGCAAGGATGCAAAATGCCTACCTTTTCTGCGGCTGTAATTTTTCTGCCTACATTCTCATTTCTCTCTCGATGCTGCTGTCATTCGCTAGTGCAGGACGCCCAGCGCTGTACGGCTGCCTGTGTGCAAAGCAGTATCATGACAAAAAACTACTGTCCCCAGTACAGCCACCAGACGCGAGCGGTACAGCTTCTCTTTCCTTATTTTACATTTTTTAATATTTTCAATCTTTTTAATATTTTTATTCAAAAATGACGACAATGATTGCGGCTCATTTACGCCACGGCCGGTATCAACGCTTTCGTGTGCGGGCCTCTCCCTTTGACTATGCAGAGAAAAATGTACAAAGCGAGAGAACAAACTTTACTACGCCACACTCTCACCGAGCAGTCGGAGTACAGCAGCAAAACAAAAATGTATTCTACTGCTGTACGGGAAAATGTACTAGCTTTGGCTACCGTTTTGGCAAGAGCTGTAGTGATGCGTCGCTGTAGCGGGCTGTACGGCTTGTGCAAATGTAAATATATCGAAAAAAATGTAGTTTATCGGTACCGTTGGCATCCCTGATCGGAAGTCTCCATCCTGGATTTCAAAAAGGTGCCAAATATCCATTTTCATCATGTACTTGTCAAGCCCGTTCCGGAAATACCCATATTGTTAGGGTTATCGATAATGTTGCTCAACCAACGAATTTTGATAAGAATGTGAAGCGAATTTTTTACGATCTAAATCCCAAAAAAACGAACTAATTCAATTTACGAACCCTTGGCTTGGTCCGTAAATAGAGGTTCCAGTGTACACATTTGATGCAGAAAAATGTGGGAATTGAACTAGATACTTATTCTACCTATTAGTATTCACCAAAAGTTGAAACTCTTTCTCTCACAACTCTCTGTCTCAGTCTTTCTAACAGCAGACTTCGCTGTTGGATCCCATTCATCGCATTCGGAATATTTTCTCTCTGAATGTTAGCGCAAATGTAACAACTGATTCCAAAACCGATTTTACCATGTTCAGAAACCAATAAAGAAAATTCGTTCAGGTCATAGTGACAACTGCAATAGCTGCATCCAGTGTCTCAAAATCATCAACATGTACCAACAATAAGAAACAAGGCAGCATCAGTGGTGCGAAATTTTACATTCAGTTGCCTATTTCTGATTAATTTGCTGAATTCAATATTCAGTTTCAATGCTTCCCTCATTCATTCACTTCCAAACTGACTGAAATTTTATGCAGAATCGAATGGTTGAGTGCAGAGGAAATATAAATTCATTCACAAACCAAAGCATTCATTTGTTATTATGTGGACAGTTTGAAGGCAGAAGTTCTTTTACATTTTCGAGCATAACTGAACTGCATAATCTATATCTGGTGCACTTTTGCTTGATGATCTCAGAGCGGACCGACGAGGAAAACAAACAAACCTTCGATTCATCGCGGCGGGCATAAATAGAATTTTATTTCTCTTTCAAGCTCACGAAGGGATGTCAATTTTTCTAAGCTCGGATTCTGAGCAGCATTAACGATGGTAGCATTAACGTGCGTCAAGGGAGCATGAACGATGGCGATATGGACTGTATGGCAATGTCGCAAAAAAGGTTTCCAATTGCAATGGCAAATCGGACGTCATTCTAATGGCCAGCCACAAACAAATATTCCTTTATTATTTTTATTTTTTTCATCTATTACTTATTTAAAATACTGACGACTCTGGTAAGCTAACGCATTGAATCGTATAAAATAAACAATTTTCATAAAAAATAGTTTAATTGAAACGGTTGCATTTGTATAGTTCCTCTAATCGATGTTGAAATAAGAAGTCATATATGGTACGGCCCGTCAGTACTTCGAACCCCGGGGCCCGGCGCGGCTCTCGACGGCCCTGGGTATTGGTATAGTACAGTAACAAACTATCCGGGCGCATTTACTAATATGAGTGATAAATGCAATGCCTGGTTATTTGTAACAAAGTAAAATGAATTACATGGCAGAGTATCATAAACATAGTACAATGAGTCACGAAACAGTAAGTTTTCAATTCACTCCGTATTAATTCACACCCCATAAAAATCCTCCCGATTTTACCTACGACGAAATCGGTTTTCGTCGGCGTCTAAACCAACGAAACAGTCGACGAAATTGGTCGACGTAACACGACAAAATCGGTGAATGCAAAACGATTAAATAGGCATTACTTGTATATAAAAAGGAACCTAGCCTACTTCGGGAATTTCTGAAAATAAGAAAAAAGGTATACTGTAATAAAATTATTTATGAGTTTTTTCTCGCTATCTAATATGAAGGAAGGTCGGTATTCCGAAATTGTAAATCGAAAGATTTTCCATTATGAGAGCAATTCAAAATATTACAATATTTGAAATTAAAATATTCGACCACTGGTTTCGTCAACATAATAATATGTCAATTAAATCATGTTTCTATGCTCCCAATCGATGTTTCAGTCGATTAAATCGAGTACCAGATTTACACAGATTAAATCTGCCGATTGATATGTTAATTCACAAATACATCCGATGAAATCCGATTTAGTCGGTGTATTAATAGGTCGTTTTCAAAGACACCCGATTTTGTCGGTCGAGTGTGCAATTTCGCAGCTGTCAAATTTTCTATGGGATAATGTTACTCGGATGAAGTCACTCAAAGTCACAGCACAGAGAACAGACATATAAGCTAGAACAAACTTTCCCGAAAAACCTGTGTAAACATTTAAATGAAAATACATTGAAAATCACCATCGCATTCAGGTTTGCATACGTGAGTCACCATTGCATCCAAGTTTGCATACAAGTCCCGTATAGCGATTGCTGGTCGATCGAAGCGCCGACCAGTGGCAAGTTGCTACTTGCTGTTATCATTTCAAAGCCACAGTTTTATTCCATACACAAGTTGGAAATTTTACTTATATGTCAGTTCTCAGTGGTTACAACAAAAACTGTGGGTGCCAGGAACCTAAGACAAGATGTGACCTAAGACCACAGAGAACAGGCATATAAGCTAGAACAAACATTCATGGAAAGCCGGTGTAAACATTTAAATAAAAATTCGTTGAATAATCGCCTTCGCATACGGGTTCGCATGCATGAATCACCATTGTATCCAAAGTTGCACGCAACATCCGTATAGCGTTTGCTGGTCGATCGTAGCGCCGGCTTGTGGCAAGTTGCTACCTGCTGGTAGCATTTAAAAACGACAGTTTCATTTCTTACACACATTGAAAACTTTACTTGTATGTCAGTTCTCAGTGGCTAAACCCATTGTTATGTAAGGTCGATAGTGTCAAACAAGGACGCGTATACATTTTCGTAAAAACTCATTTCCGTCCGTTGAAAGTTTAAGTAGGGATGGACGTATATATTGTTACATTTAGTTAGTTTAGCTCTATCGATCTATGTACTAAAATAATTTTATTCCTCATTAATAACAGTTGAAGCGAATCGTATTTTTTGTCATGAACAAATATTTGTTAGAAAATTCGTTCCCATCTTACCAATCAAATCTATTTTATTTTGCACTTGTAAAATCATATTTAAAATAAACTTTAATGCAATATTCTATATCCCGTGAGTCCAGGAAATTATTCTTCCATAATCTCCCGTTTCCCGGGAGTCCAATTCCCAGTAAAGTAGAAAACCTTATCCCTCTCCACTGTGCGTTGCTGCGACGATAAAGTGTTGGAAAAACGATAACATTGAAAAGACGTTGGATTTTCCTTCCATACTAGCAGGCCGCTAGGTACTGCTGACAATCATAAATCCTGGAACTGCTACGGTGATTATGCGATTCGGCTGAAGGTGAGGGTGAGCGATTGGGGAAAGTTGATCCCTCTCAACGACCCAGTCACCCGTTTGTTTCCTTTCCCTCAAGTTAATGACTGCTTCTTGAGCAGCTCTTGCCTGTTCCGTCTGCCAGTAAGAAAATTATTGATGCGAAGCGAAGAGGTTTGTGTTTGTACAAGTGGAAAGTTATAATCTTACTTTTGACACACTGATTGGAAATGGCAAGGCAATGGATCCATCGTCTGTCCCAGGAGTGACTCTTCGATGTTGAACCGATAATCAAAGTTTGATGGAAAGTAAAATGGTAATTAAAAATCTGAAGGTACGATGGGCAATGTTTGCATTCCAATTAAAATACCTTTGAAATTGTGATATCTTCACCGACATCACCGGCCAGCAAACTGATCACATTTATAAAGTACAAGTCAGTAAGGATACTCTAATTCGCTAGAAAAACAACCTTCACAAATTAACAGCGTAAATATTAATTATAGTATTCAGGATTCATGGAAACTATGTTTAGTAGGATTATGGCCCATACCGTTAAATATCGTACCGAGCATTCAGCTCGACCCAAATTAATTCCAACATTCATCACCTAGCTTGTTCCATGAAGTACACATTTCATCCGGCCGCACCGGCTCCCGACTCCCATGCAAATGGCTAGCAAATTGAATTTAAAGCCTTTGATCAAATATGTAATAAAATATATCCCTAGTCCATGCCAAACAAAGCGATACCTCCGGGCGTCCAACAGCTGGTCGTCTATCTGGCAGCCGTTTAGCCTTCCAAGCGCATATCGTATACCTACCGGGTCCTGCTGACCATCCTAACCCCGCGTACGCCTCACTATAATCTATCGCACCTCATCACGTCCACTTCCACGCAAATTGAGATACACGGAAATGCGTGCCGGACAGCCTTCTCGAGTCTTTCAGCTCTCAGCTCCGCTCCGGGTGGGCTGTGTTTGCTTAAAAGGAAATTAATTCCAATCTGCTACACCCGTTCTTCGCGGGCACATCCGTATCCCGTGGTTGGGGGAGGGGACAGCGGGAAACAACGGGCCGTGACGGAAGGAGCTAGTACCCATCAGCACTCAAAGATGGTGGAGTCGGCGGAGGTGGCGCATCGGCTCCGGACAACAGGCAGTTGTCAACAGACATATGCTTTCGTTGCTGCTAGCTGGTGTGAACTTAACCGGGCCGAGCTTCATGCGTGTGTGTGTGTAATGTGTATCCAAGGGATCGGTTCCATTATTGTAAGCTGTGATTCCAACGGGAAGAAAACACAGCTGAAACACGGAATTGTTTGCACTGAATCTGCTTGAGTATGGAGCTCTTGGGAAGAAATAATCTATACTTTCCGTCTATCTATCAGCTTAAATTACACGGTTTTACAGCGATATTGAATTTGTCAAGTACAATAGTAGGGTAGACGACCCCCTATTCATCTCAAAAGTCAGGATGTCACACTATATCGTTGATAACTCGGCCAACTGTCATGGATTGCACTTCAATAGGTTTTAATGCCTTTGCTTCGTTCCTAAGAAGTAATTCAATGAAAAATTTGGCCTGGAATATGTAAAATTAAAAAAAAAGTATTTTTTATTAAAAACATAATGATTGTTCCTCAAAAAACGTCAATTAATATTGGAGAACGTGCCCTGGTCAGCTGTACGACGCAACATATTCGCGATGCTCTCCCAAAAGCGCTGGACGGCACTGACGTCTATCTTCCGGATATAATTCCGGATTCTGATGGTCAACTGCTTCGTTTCCTTGGTACGCCAATTATTTTTGCACACTAGGGCACTGAGGGAGTCGAAAAAATCCTCAATGGGACGGCACTGGGTCAAGTTGGACAGGTTCATTTCTTTCGGCACGTATGGTATCTCTTTCTGCTCAAGATACTCCAGCGTCTTCTTGGCGTAATGGGAAGACGCCTTGTCCGGCTAGAAGATCGCATCCACATGGTACTCCTTTAAGAACGACAGAAGAATTTTCTCAAGACACTCCTCCTGGTACACTTGTTGATTTATGGCCAGACCGCTCGGCTTAAACCATGGCTTTGAAATCCCTCTGTCCGATATGGCGATATACAGCATAACTTTACTTTCAAATTTATGCTAAAACTTATATTTTACTACGGGGGTTGTGGCAGACTTATCGTTGGCATAGTAGCTGTCATTTCCTGGAATGTGGGCCTTCGAGAGCGGAAAGTAATTTTCGTCGTCCAGCACGAACGACGTCGCTCGGTAGTTCTTCGTCACCCACAGGCACTGCGATTTCACGATCGCTATCTGCTCGTCCACCTACTCGGGGGACCGAGGCTTCTTCCGACAGATGATGTCCTCCATCTTAAGGGTTCGATGAATCAAGGTATGGGAGTAGTGATATTTTCGGCCGGCGTTACGCAAACTCGTTCCGTCCTTCTTCTCTAGCAGCTTTTTCAACGCTACCTTATTCTTCGTCATTATCTTCGCTGGACGGCCGCTACCGGCCTTCCGCGCCACGCTCAGGGATGTCAGGATCCGGTAAACTATGCTCACGGGCACGTTTTCGTCTCGAAAGTGATCTACCGTAAACTTTTTTCCAAGATGACCATGCGTTTCGTAAAACCGCACAACACGCTCGCGGAGTGCTTGCTGTTTCGACGCCAATTATAACCAATTCATTAGTCGGAACTATCGTGTCTACATACCCGCTCTGAAAGTAGAAATCGAAAGCAAAGTCAACGAAGAAAGCTTGACATGTGTTCCGTTGAAGTACGTCATTGACTCGAGTATTGTATCGGTTCGTGTGCTTTACACACGGACAGCACGGGTACTATATATAACGAGAGCTACTCTTCATACGCCAGCACAGTCTCTCGCGATACCCGTGTGTTTGTAGTCCACGTTTCTCATCTAGATGGCATAAGGCATGTGTTCACTGTAGGGTGGATTCGCACTTCTTGTTCATTTGATGCTTCACAATCTAAGCCTTGCCCTTTACAAACAGACTTGCGGAGACGAAAGGAGTAATACTATCACTTATAAAAATGAATACCTTAAAACTGTCATCAAGGAAGATAGCATAAGCTTTGTATGGGCTTTTAAATATACTTCCCCTCACAGAACCTACGTGTTTTTGGCAGTTCTTTTTGAGCTTGTCGACTGAACTTATTGACACTTCGCGAGTCTGCAAATAAGAAATCGGTAGTTAATTATGACTACATAACACGTAATTAAGAGGCGGATTTTTAGGATATAGGAATTTTACAGCATGTATTGTACTGCCCATAATCCCAAGTCAGTCCCATGTTCTATGGGATTCCCTATCTACATGGGACTGACTTACGATTATGCACAGTGTATGTATTATCCAACGGTCAACAGGTTAAAGTTTCATCCTCACCTGAATAAAACCCAGGGAATCAGTTATGGCCTGGACACAATCAATATTCCCACTGAAGTAATTCTCTCCGCGCTCAGACCGCAAAATGTGATGGAGATTAGAAGAATAAGCAAGGTGACTAACGGTATCCAAACTAACACACCACTGCTAGTATTCTCATTTGCTAGATCTCACCTGCAGGAAACGATCTGAGGAAATGAGGAAATACTACTGAGGAAATACTACTCCTATGCAGTGCTTCCGGTCGCCTCGGCCATACAACTCATACGCTAACTACAACGCCCACCAACTCGAACCGAAAGCTCCCGGTCGACATCTGCTCGGAAGCCCCAGAGAAAAGCTGTCTGGCCGCCTTGATTACACGCAGGACAAAGAGAGAAATGCAAAGCAAACGACACAGCTGAGTTGTGCACAAGACCCGTCGGTACAGGACCTTTCCCTCGCTCCGGCAGACAGTGTAATCCACCGCCAACTAGACTAACTCCGATAACGAACAGAGCAGCCTAGACACCATCAAGCAGAAAGGACACGAACTACAAGCTTGTCAGCAACACGTCGGCAGTAACACTTCCATCCATAAGCTCGGTAGAGGGCCCCTCATGGCATACCGATAGCTAGAAAATTCGCCAAATAAACCCTGAAGTCCCAAGCACAGCGGACCCCTCGCTAAGCACCTTGAGGCTCCGGGGACGATCTGTCAGTCCGACGCCATCTCACAGAAGCCTGACGCGCCAAAGCCACAGCTCAGCCAGCAAAAACAAATGCGTAACCAGATCTTCTAGGGGAAAGGCCTTCTCCTTCGAACCTACCCTCGTCCGTGGATGTCTCATACCCATTCGATGAGCCTCCGGCGGCTACCAATGCAGGCCGGTCCCCACCCGAGTAAGTCTCCACACAATAATCCCTAACCAAGGCCAGATGAGTGCCCCGGGCTATTTTTCAGCCAATGATGCTGAACAAAACAACACAGCAGCGCACTATTCGACAATCATCCAGAGACCACTGGGAGAGAAAAACGACCCCAGGTCTCCTCGGTCCAACGCTCTGGAATACAATGTACAACGGAGTGCTAATACTGCAACTGCCCAGGGGAGTCAAGAGCGTCGGTTTTACAGATGACATTGTCCAGACGATCACCGGCGAGACCTTCCAGGAAGTGGAGATGTTGACGGCTTAGACAACAGAAATCGTGGAAACCAGGATGGCTGATGTCATGTTGCAGCTGGCTCACCACATGACAGAGGTAGCAACCAAAACAAAATCCAGCGTGTCATGATCAGCGTCGGCGGACACACAACTTCATCGATGTGTGCGCTGAGGCACCTGGACGTGATAATCGACGATCGGTTAAATTACAACAGCCATATCGACTATGTATGTGAGAAGGCTGCGAGGACAACTAACGTATGGGCAAGGATCATGCCGCACATCGGAGGAGCAATATGTACCACGAGACGTCTCCTGGCGGCTGACTGCTGCACTGAACTCAAAGCGGAACCGGACAAAGTTGACAAGCACGTTTCGCATGATGGCTGTTCGAGTCGCGAGCGCGTACAGAACGACATCATCGAAGCGGGATGATTCCCATCTGCATCACTCTGACTTAGGACGTGGAATGCTACCAACGGAGGAATTCACGAGATGCAAGGAGACTGGTCCGAGCGAACTCGTTGGGTAAGTCACAGCAAGAGTAGAACAACGCAGAAAAAGGAAGGTGGACCCACCTACCCATTCCAAACGCGTTAGTGTGGGTGCATAGGACAAAGTGAACTTTCATTTGACGCAGTTTTTGTCCTTGCACATATGCTTTCGAATTTACCTGCATCGGTTTGGACATGATTCGTCATCACTTTGCTCGGAGTGCGTAAACGTGCAAGAGAAACCGGAATAGTCAGTGCATTACATCCTAGGTTCAAAGAAATTCTAAAGGGTATGCCCGGCGAAGCAGTCTACAATAACGTCGAATAGATGTACCACGACGAGCATATCTGGGATACTGTCAACAGAGTGGTTACGAGTATACTCTTCGAGCTGCAGAGAAAGTGACGAAGGAACCAACAGAGTAACGCCGATGGCTAAAATTCAGTAGTAATTCCGCCGCCTGGGAATTCTCCATTGATGTAGAATAAGTCCACCGCCGAGAACCACTCGAGTAGTACGCGACGCAGCACCAAAATTACGCCGTCGGGGCGCCAGTGAACCAGACGTCAGGCTTCACCGGAATCGTCGAACCGACCTCGAAACCCTACCGGGTGGCTCATGAGTAGGCTAGATCGACCGCCGAGGATTGGAGCAAGTATATTGCGTCGAACAGCTAGCAGTGGGTCTTTGGGGTGCCAGTAAACCGAAAGCTACGCTCCACCAGGAATCAGCACCTACTGGCTGGACTATTTGAACGTTGAGTACGTTAGCTCCACCGCCTGGGACAATATCGAGTAGGTGGGACGAAGCAGGGAGCTAAATGACGAACATCGCTATCGAGACAAATCTACCGCCATGGAATCCACAATAGGGTAGATTCCCTGCCGTGGGCTATTCGACTATAACGTGAAAAAATGGGAGCTTATTAGCTCACGAAACAGACATTTCTAATGAGAGAAATTCCGCTGCCAGGGAACTCTTAGTCGGAATAGGGTAAATTCACCGCCGGATGACATCCGAGTAGATCTCGAGAAAGCTGGGAGCCAAATAATGCAAATGTCGAGGTCATGAACTAAAAAAGATTTCGAGATAGAGATGAAGAAAAAGGTGTAATGAAAGAACAACAGGGGCTCGTAGTAATACCTCGATGTAGTTCCGAAGGGCGAAAAAAGAGAAAGGAGTGTTTTAGTGGTTAGCCACGAAAGTGATTCGTGAGTCCCACACAATGCCAATACACTACAGGCCAGTAGACCCTCCGACCTGTGGATCCTGCCAGACTAGACTCACGACCGAACACCTGATCAGCTGCCAAGAGGTAAGTGATCTTCGTCTGCAGTATAACCTGCCCTTGTCCAATCGGGATGTTCTAGATAACGATTCAGTTCAAGAGGAGACTGCTGGTCTTCTTAAAGGATGCCAGAATCTTTGAGCTCATTTAAACATGGACCAACATTCCCCGTGGACCCTCCGCCACACTCTGGAAAGTAATGGAAAGGTTCCTCCGTGGCTCTGACATATCAAGGAGAATCAGCCAAACAATATTACAGTCGACTGCAAGGCACTGAAACCATAAGATTCTCAAGAACAACAACGAACAACCCTTCTCACGCTGTGGGCCTTCGCATCCACCCATCCAGGCAAACCCATAAACTACGACACATAGGAGGAGAAATCCGTAATACCCACTTGCGGAATACATCTCTGCGAGCCCACATACCACCGAGTCATCTTCCGAAATACAACAAAACAATAACAATAATGTATGAGCATGTTGTGAAAGCCTTAAACAAACAAATAAAAAGTTAGTTTGATTTTAATTTCCAGAGAAATTTCATAGATGGCTGCGGAAAAATTATGATTGGTGAAAATTTCTCATCGGCCAATTGCTCCGCCCAAACTTTCATTAAGGGTGAAATAGTTGAATATTTCATGTTGTAGGTAAAACAGCTTCTGGACGAACATCCACCGGCACGTTTCGGTTCAAGTTTTTTTGTTCGAGTGCTGGTGTGCAGGTCCAAATCACTGCCCTCGGGTCAAGTCAAACACCAGACTCAGATTCTTTCTCTATCGAAGCATAGTGCTGGCAGCAACGACGCCGACGACGACGACGGTCAACAAGCTTAATGAGGGTTAGTTTTGTCTTTCCCTTTCTTGCCGCTTTCTTTCTCTCTTTGTCTCTACCGTCCTGTACTCTGTGCAGTATGCCTTCCTTGATAAATCTGGACAAAATGTTCTTCGGTTCGTCCGCTCTGTCCTTTCTGCGGGCGCTGTGCTGCTGGTGGCTCTGGGGCAGCAAATACTGCCACCTTGAGTCGGATGGCCAAGGCAGTGAATGGAGAAGGAGATTTTCCCAGTGACTTTTTGCCCCGGCAGCAATCAACTGTATGTAAGGAGTAAGGATCATTAGTGTGCATGCTTCGGGGTAAAAGTTTTAGCTGCTGCTGCTACTAGTCATAGAGCAGCCAGGCAGAAGTAAAAGTTTACCACCAGCCAAAGGCGGACAGGCAAAGTTCGAAATTTGGTGTGGTGTCAATAATGAGAGTTGGTAAAGATTTTCGTCGGACTTGTCTAGATGCGATTAGAGCTCAGCTCGGAGCTAATCTAATATTCTGTTGATGAATTTGAATGGTTTCGGGTGAGGGTGCAGGTTTTTTTGAAAAACTTAAATTGTTCAGGAAATTGTTCGAATGCAAACTCTTCCAGTGTGAAAAATTTTCCAAGGAAACCGATTTCCTGTCGGATGCATCGATTTTCCGCACCAGTTCCATTTGGAAAATTGGGTTTCATTCGACATGTCTCTTGCAATAGCAAATTGGCACCGGTTCCTAGATGGCTTTGTGGATTAAAGGATAATACACCGAGAATCGTCCCGGCGCAGTTGTAACCTTAAAATATAAAGAGCTACTCAATTGCTAACTATAGTTGGGATTGAGAAGCAAATTCAGAAACCGGCATTTCCGAACGGTTTTTGGATTTCCCGGGAAATGTGTTTTTATAGGTTTGAATCTAATATCAATACTGTTCCCAAAGAGAGAGAGAGAAAGAGAGAGAGAGAGAGAGAGAGAGAGAGAGAGAGAGAGAGAGAGTAGGAATCACTGTACACTAAATGCTACATACCAAATTTTAATAACAATAAAATAAGCAAACAGTTTTTAAACAAATTCACAGGAAAAAACTAAAAATGCAATTTTTAAATCGTTCACTTTCTGCTTTAAAATTAGCCTTAATTCAACAGCTCACTTTACGACCTGTTAAAGGGAGCATAAAGTGATTGAAGCTTCATTTAATAGCTGCTTCTGCCATGCCAGTCAACCGGTCTTCTAAGTGGAAACGGTGAAACGCTGCAGGATACCGTACTGAGTGTAAACGAATGCAGCAAAATGGAAGATGTTCTCTTGAAACATAAGAATTATCTTTTGCTCCAAGTAGAATGCAGCAACATCGCCACCATCATCACCTTGCCAACCACGATAAACAAAAAACCACTGGTCCCAACCACCCCTACTCCAGGCCAGCAGTTAGTTAACTGCTCCCCCCAGCTGTAGATTTGTCGCACATACAAAGAACAAACCAAGAAGATGGTACTGAAATATAAACTAATTAACGTCAACGGCAAAGGCGTCTTTTTTATCTTCATTGCTAGTGTCTCACACTTCTGCACAGAAACTCACACACTTTTCTTTCTTTCAAGTGCCCGGAGCGTAATCTTTTCAACTTGCTTTCGGTCGCAGCTTGAATAGATGAGCTTTGTTTTCCAAGTCTCGATCAACAGCGCCCACCCACCCCATTGGCCACGGTAAGCAAGAGAGAAGGGGGTAACAAACACATCGTTAAAAGTTGAGCACTTCACCCTGCAAACCCAGTTCGTACCAACCCACCAAACACAGCCGCTAACATCCGAAGTAAAAAGTGAAGCGATGAGAAGATTGGAAATTGATAGCTCCGAGCAAAGAATTTTAGCACTGGTGCTGGCGTTCCGAAAGGAGGGTTATGTGCGGGAATTAATTGTGGAAGGTTTTACGAGTGCGAATAAAACACATAAAGTTCACACATACAAACTCCCCCCACTCTAAAAACTAATTGCAGGAGGTTTCGGAAAATGTCGAAATAAAATTCGTTATTATGAAGATGATCTATGACTTGGAGACGAACTTCGCACAAAAGGCTTCTTCTGATGGTTTTCTTACTCGCACATTTGGAAACTGGGTTGAATTTATTGTCGCGTGGGCATTGTTCTTATTTTTGTTGGACAGCAACCTACTCGTGAATACACTGACGTGGGACGCTTGTTTCGTCTGATTCTAAGTGGAGTGTCTCAAGCTGAGGTCACTCCTACCGGAAATTTCTCACCAATTAATCATAAGACCCTTCTAGAATGCATTATAAAAAAGCTTTTGTTCTAGTTTAAAGGCTTCCAGTATTTTAATGAATATAAAGCACTAGCATTTGGGAACGCCCGAAGCGTTGCTGGAAATTTGGCTTGGGTTTTTATTCAATTCATTTATTTGATAGGGCACGTTAAGCTTAAAGATGCCAATTTCTTTGTTTTACATTTTGAATATCCCGGTAAAGCGAAAAAATGCCCTTTAAAATAGGCGGACAATCTACTTATTGGGAATAGACTATTTCAGTTCTTCATTCAATGCATTATATATGGATAAACTGAATTTCCCTTTAGGGGTGCTGGCCCTAAAGATGGAAACAAAATTCACGCAATATATTTCGAATATCATCGAACTTACAATAGATAGATTTCGAATTAAACCATTATTATTAATCCTAATTTTTAGGAACGTGTCCAATGGAAAATAGACACTGAAAGCATCACCGAAATGGTGAGAATGAAGATACGGTGAAAATTTACCTTTTACATTTCATACAAAAGAAATGTATAGGATTTGCTCAAACTTTGAAAGCACTTTTCGAGGCCTGGAGGGCCGAGTCTCATATACCAATCGACTCAGCTCGACAAATTGGGACAATGTTTGTATGTTTTATTAAAGTGAAGTTTAAAAAGCTTCAAAAGCCTGGCCTGTAGTGTATTGGCACTGGGTGGGACTCACGACTCACGTTCATGCCTAACCACTAAAAACACTCCTTACTCTTTACGCCCTTCTTCCCCACGGAACTACGTCAAGGTATTACTTTGTGGGGAGGTTCGTTGTGCTTTCTTCGCATCTCTTTCTTCTGCTCTATCTCGGAGCCTCAATTGGTTCATTGAATGGCTCGACCTATGAGCTTTGATTCAACTCTCGATTCTTCTCCTACTTCTTGTCTCCATATATTACGTCACCGTTAGCTCTCGTCCCCGTGAGCCATTTAGGTGCTGATTCCATGAGCCATTTAGCTCATGATTCCGTGAGTGATTCAGCTCCCGGCCGTATCACGATCTACATAGATAGTGCCCAACGGAGAACTCACCCTACTCCGACCGATAGTTCCCCGACGGAGGAATTCCTCCCGACACCGATACCCGCTTCCTTGAGCCATTTAGCTCCCAGCTTTATCGAGATCAACTCAGATATTATCCTACTCCGACAGTTCCCAGACAACGGAATTTCTTTCGTTACCAGTGTTTGTTTCGTGAACCAATTACCACCCCTTTTGTCACGATTCTGTCGCGTAGTCCACGGCGGCGAATCTCCCCTACTGTAAATTCCCCGGCGGTAGATTTCTCCCGATACCGATGTACGTTTCGTCTACTCCATCTAGTCCCCGGCGGTGGACTTAACCTACTCAACAGGCCAGCCAGTAGGTGCTGAGGTTCATTCAGCAATTCCGGGTAAAGCGTAGCTTCTGGTTCACTGGTGACCCAACGACCCACTGCTAGCTATTCGACGTGGTCTACTCGGTCTAAATCCCCGGTGGTGGATCTAGCCTACTCGCGAGCTACCCGGTTGGGTATCGAGGTCGGTCCAGCGATTCCGGTGAAGCCTGACATCCGGTTCGCTGGCGCTCCGACTATCCGAACCCCGGCGGTGGACCTAGTCTACACTGTCCGAAAGTTCCCCGGCGACGGAATTTCTCCCAAAATCTGATTTGTGGTTTCACGGCGACACGAAAAGACATTAGGCCAAACGTGCTTGTCAACTTCGTACGGTTCCACTTTGAGTTTAGTGCAGCAGCCCAGGCCGGTACGCCATACCACAGTATTGAGGATAAGACACCCGGTAGGAGCCGTCTCGTGCTGCCTCTTGCTGCTCCGTGATTCGGCAAGATCCTTGCCAATACGTTAGTTGTCCTTGCAGCCTTCTCACATGCATAGTCGACATGGCTGTTGTAATTTAACCGATCGTCGACCATCACACCCAGGTGCTTCAGCGCACGCATCAATGCGACGGAGTGTCCCTGAGTGACACTGATCTCAAAACGCTGGGTTTTTTTTACAGTTGCTGAACAGTACTACTTCGGACTTGCGGCTACCCAGCTGCAACTTGACGTCAGCCATCCAGTTTTCCACGATGTCTATTATCTCTGCAGTCAACATCTCCACCTCATCAAGAATCTCGCCGGTTATCGTCAGGACAACATAATCTGCAAAGCCGAAGATCTCGACTCCCCTGAGCAGTTCCAGTGTTAACACTCTGTTTTACATTATATTCCAGAGCGTTGGGCCGAGCATGGAGCCCTGAGGTACTCCCGCCGTGACCCCAATCGATATCTTCCCCATGTTTGTTTCATAGACCAGTGTAGAACGCGTTCAACAGTGCCAGCTGGGAGGCGAGCGCCGTAGCGCTGTCCAGAATGCGAGTTACGAACTATCTGTGCAAGGTTCTGAAAAGTTACTTCCAGAACCGACCCAGGTTAGACAAGTTTCTGGAAGTATCTTTTCAGAACCTTGCACAGATAGTCCGGAACCCGCGTTCTGGACAGCGCTACAGCGATCGACCCCCAGCTGGCACTGTTGAACGCGCTCTGCACGTCTATCGTTACCACGGCGCAGCAGCGATTATCCCTTCTCTTTTGCTTCATTGCTTTCTCCACGCTAGTGATGACTGTGCGGATGGCGTCGATATCCCTTTGCGGAACCCGAATTGCCTCTGCGATAGTCCATCCTCACTTTCAGCGTAGGTCGTCAGCCTGTTGAGGATGACCCTTTCCAGAAGTTTACTAAGAGTATCCAGCAGGCATATAGGCCGATACGATGCTGGATTTCCTAGTGTTTTCCCTGGTTTTGGCAGCAACACAAGCTTCTAGATCTTCCATCTATCCGAGAAGTAGCCATCGTCCAGGTATTTCTGTGGGACTATCCTGAATATATCTGACTGTCGCGAGCATTTCCACCGTCTGGATTGACGCACTGTGTAGGCGGCCACGCGGTAGGGTCGTGCTTCGTGAAAAGACCCTTCACATTTCGATTGGCGGCGTTAGACCCTTTTTTTGCATTCCCCAGGGGTTAGCGTCTACTTCTCTGCATAGCTCATTGTAGCAGGTGGACTTGCTTAGGAAGGAGGTTCTAGAGACGACAATGTGAACCTCCCATACCGAGTTCGGACTGACGGCGACGAAATCGAGATGGTCGACGAATTCGTGTATTTGGGCTCACTGGTAACCGCCGACAATGATACCAGCTGAGAAATTCAGAAACGGATCTTGGCGGGAAATCGTGCCTACTTTGAACTCCGGAGGACGCTCGGAGGACGGTCGAACAAAATTCACCACCGCACGAAGACGGTGATTAGACCGGTGGTCCTTTACGGCCACGAGACCGGGACTATGCTCGTGGAGGACCAACGCGCCCTTGGAGCTTTCGAACGAAAGGTGTTGCGTACCATCTATGGTGGCGTGCAGATGGAAAATGGAACGTGGCACAGGCGAATAAACCATGAGTTGCATCGGCTGCTGGAAGAACCATCCATCGCGCATACCGCAAAAATGGAACGTTTGCGGTGGGCTGGATACGTCGTAAGAATGTCGGACGACGACCCGGTGAAGATGGTTCTTGAGGGCGACCCTACATGAACTAAAAGACGGGGCACACAGCGTCGTGGTGGAAAGAGGACGACCTGCGGGCCCTTCGAAGACTGTGAGGCTGGCGACAAGCAGCAATGGACCGAGTAGAGTGGAGACGGCTTCTGCATACAGCAAGAGACAACAAGGCTCTAGCCTGAACGGTAATGAACGCAATGAATGAGATTAAGCTGGGTTATCTCCATCGATGTTGGCCTGTCTTCGCCTTTAAGTAAGCAGGGCATGTGAAGCCGCCTGTCTTGTAGTCATTTTCGATCTCCTGCTTGCAGATGGTTGCTTCGTGCAATTTCTAGCAACGTGTCACTTTCCTCCGCATTTGCTACACAGTGTAGACCTGTCCGAGCCCTTGCAGTTCCTCGCCTGATGTCCGAGGTCCAAGCACCTAAAGCATCAGTCCATCTGCTTGATAACTCACGGAGCGACTCTGAACGATCACACTGATCATCCCACTTTTATCTTGCCGGTTTTCGCCAGTTTGTTGGCAATGACCACTGGTAGGCGAATCGCCGCCGTTTGAATTGCTCCATACGATTACCAAATCCACATAGTCGTCGGTACGTTTAGTTTGCATTGCTCAATCAGTGCACCCTTCAGTTCTTCGACGGTCTTTATCTCGTTTAGACCCTTGCAGTCGACTACGGTTTCCTGCGACAGAGCTCTCACGTTCGCTTCGCTGCCCAAGGATTTCCGCAACCAGCTCGCGTTAGCTCTTGACGGAAGGAACCTTCTTCAGCTTAAAGATCATCTCGCCTTTCTGAGTGCAGCAGCGTAAGGCGTCGTATCGATCACTTCGATGATCAATGCACCGCCCATGTACCTCTCCCTAGAAGGCTTCCGTTTCTCTTTTATCTATTGTTCCCTCTTCTTTTCCTCCTTTTGCTTCCTTTACCTCCGCTTCGCCTGTGTGCTTCCCACGATGCGCCAACCATGGTCTTTCCCAACGTTTCTCTGGTTGCTGGAGCCCTCCAGCTCGCTCTTCTGCTTTCTCGGGTCCTCTTGCTCCCCCGGCGTGTCCCTTATTCTTTTCACCGAACGAGTATTGGGACTCTTCGGTGTAACTTCGGTTTCTACCGTCGCTTGTTCTGTCGCGTGTCGCGTGAGGTCATGGTAGGGTTGGCACTATCCTTCATGGGGAGTAGTGTTCAGAGCCAGATCGACGTAAAATCGGGAATGCTCCAACCGAACCTACTACCACCAACTAAATTGTGGTGAGTTTTGAAGGTACCCGGAGACCTGCCAGGATTTTGTTGGGATGGAGCCAGCCGTGCTGTTAGTCATTTCAAGTCGGTGTCATCCTTCCTTACTCAGGGAGTAGAATAGCACGCCTGTCAGCCCAAAGTTGCCGTCTAATTCGTGATCCGTGTTCTGTCCATTGACGGTCGCCATGAAATTGTCAAACCATTTTTGCTGAAGTTACAGTTATTTCTATATTTATATAGAAAGGTTCATTATTGAACTATAGAGGCTTTTCCTACTTACGGAAGGAGAAATTGTTTCATAACTTTCGAACGTATTTGAACCTGTCTGTTGCCACATGATCTCTAGGATTGTTTTGTCACCAAGAATTTGTGTATTACTGCGTAACACTTCTGAACAGATGTGTAAATTGGGAAAAAAAACTCGCCAAACAATCCGTATAAATCTATAGGACGAGAAATCAAAAGTCGAAAGTATATTTTTATGAATGAACAACTATTAAATCTTCAAACATAACCTCTACTCTGTCAGTTTTAATAATCCAAAATTTATAATTATGTCATCGAAATACAAAAAGATTGCCGTTGAAAGCGTTACGATTATTGCAAAAACTTAGTTTCACGAGGTCGTATCATTCAAGGTTTTCCCAAACAGCCAATAAAACCGCCCGTTCCCTACTTTCCCTATTTACTCTTTTTCAATAACCGTTCGTCGAGACTTTGTGACCAGGATCACAGCCTGGACCACGCTAAAAATGAGGTGAAAATAATATTCATTATAACGCCAACCTTCTTATTAGTACCGTCGGTTTATTTTTTCCCCCAAACTCATTTATAGAGCACATAGTTGCTCATAATGAGACGAAGTGACTGCCGAAAAGAAACCATCATAATCCGCACACGTTCACACCAAATCATCATCATCATCGCCATCATCCTCATCAACGACAACAACATCCACCGCTTAGTGAACGGAACCGGTATCTGCAGCCGGATGCTAGATGAAACCACCATCATAACAATTAAATTTAATTCTACCATCCTTTCCAGCAAGTGGCGTTGCAGTTATCCTTTCTAATTTTCACCAACGTTTTCTACCCCGTCAGCTGCGGATTGGTGGGTGGTGCCAGAAAGCAAAAAAAAACACACAATAAGTACGGGGAAAACTGGAAGGCTTCTCATTTCCGTCCGTTTTCTAGAAATCATAGCTTCCAGGCTAGATAAGCCACAGCTCAAACTGGCGCAAGCGGCGCACTCGCCGGTAGAGTTCCACGAAAGGGGGACAATAGAACAACCGACCGGTCGGAAACGCCATTAAAAACGAAGCCAATTGGTCGTTTTGCCCCTGGGGGCCGAAAGCAATTTTGCGGTGAATAAGAAGGAAGGATTCTTCCCCGGAAAAAGGCCCTATCTTGAAAGTTTCCTTTCCTTTCTCGGTGGTGCAGCGATGGAAGTTCTGGGCTTGCGGCGAGATGATGTTAACTGCCTGGCACAACTGGTCGCTTCTAATGAGTTTATGAAAGTTTCCATTGGATCTTGAAATTACCAGATGTTTACCCGCGTTATGGCAGAACAGAATAGTGAACTACGGTTGAATCTCGTTCACTTAAAAACTAACAGAAGTCAATTTTTTAAACTTCTTCGGATTTGAAACATTTTGCTCACTTAGTTTAAAGGAAAACAGAAGTTTGCGGAAATTCAGCGTTTTCCATCCTCTATAAATATAACACCTAGTGAAACAATTCAGATAACATGATAATACTTACGTCAACTTTGATTCCCGTAAAGGGAAAAATCTTCGCCGGAGGGTTCTCAAACGGTGAATACCGGTAAAACTCCAGCGTACCCCGGTACCACTTGACCGAGTAGAGCGGGGCACCCTCCATCTCGTACTGGCAGTGTAGCTGTGCTTCCTGACCCCGCCGAACCCAGGGCGGCTTGATGACCAGTGACAGATTCCGTAAGCCCGGGGTGGCAGCTGTAGGGGTTGAGATTGAGTAAAAGAAAAATAAAATTAATTCAGTTTCAGCAACAAAACCAACCCGAATACTAAATGATTCGATATGCCAGCAAAAGCCGGCAAAATAATGTTTATCTTTGCTTAATTTTTCCCACTCAATTCCGGTACCGAGCCGGTGGTGCGTGGGACGGCGTGATTCGTGAAGCGTGTAAAAGAAATTTCTTTCGGTTTGCATTCACGGTTTTATCCGGAGATCAGCCTGTCACAAAACTTCCGCCGGCGTCATTTTACGAAGAAGATGTACAATAGACCGGCACAAATATTGACGTTTTTCGGAATACTGATCACTCAAATGTTAATTGACTCCACAACCGAATGTTAAATATGAACGCGTTATGTAATTTCTTGTTCTAATTCACAATTATCATTTAAAAATTACATACCTACCTGCTAAAAAAATATGTGTATTTCACTTTGTCTTATATGTACGATCATGCAGGTCCGTAAAGAGAAATTACGGGCCGCAGGTCAAACCTAAGGGCCCCCTCCAACATTGTAAATCTTACGAACGCAGAAACGCGTACGCTCGAAATCTAATAGAAAAATAGTCCTCTGCTATTATGTATAGTGCATAGAAACTTTTTGACTATAGTAGACTATACTTAGTTCTGTTAATTCGATTCAATTTTTCATATAAAATTATTTTCCGTCGGTCTCTATCTACCTATCACCGACTAATAATTCATTTATTTAGTTTTTTGACGCAAGTGCCAATACCTTATTTAAGACTTTTTTGGTGGTATCCAACGGGGAAAACTGATCGAAATGGTTGAATGAAGTGAAAGCAATTATGTGAAAATATTTCCCCCAGAGGCGAGATTCGAACCCGCAACCGTAGAGACTCCGGCTATGCTATCCCTGGGATATAATGATGTCCCAGGAAGAAACGTATGATTATCGCACTAGCGATGGTGATCATTTCCTGCCTACAAAGCGAGATGACACACAACCGCAGCTAGCACCCAAAACATTTGATCTATTTAATTTCTCCACATTGGTCCGGAGTCTCAGAGGTTGCTGGTTCGAACCTCGCCTCTGAGGGAAATTTTTTTTCTCATAATTGCTTTCACTTCACTCACCATTTCGATCAGTTTTCCCCCGTTGGGTACACCAGAAAAGTCATTTCTTTTTCATAAGTCCATTAACGGGTTTTCAATAAAAAAAAATGAGAATACTTTCAGTCATGTAGTCAAAAAACAAACAAAAAATTCAGCGAATTTAGCATATTTTTATTAAAAACATAACGTTTATTCTTCAAAAAAACGTCAATGAATATTGGAAAAAGGGCCTTGGTCAGCCGTACGACGCAACTTAGACGCGATGCTCTCGCAAGAGCGTTCGACGGCACTGACGTCCATCTTCCGAATACAATTCCGGATCCTGGTGGTTAACTGCTTCGTATCCTTGGCCCGCCAATTATTTTTGTACACTAGGGCACTGAGGGAGCGGAAAAAATCTTCAATGGGACAGTACTGGGGCAAGTTGGTCGGGTTCCTTTCTTTCGGCACGTACGGTATCTTTTTCCGCTCTTCGAAATGAGAAGACGCCTTGTCCGACCAGAAGACGTACTTCCCATCCGCATGATGCTCGTTTAAAAACGGCAGAAGTATTTTCTCAAGACACTGCTCCTGGTACACTTGTTGATTGATGGACAGACCGGTCGGCTTGAACCACGGCTTTGATATCCCTCTGTCCGATATGCCGATGTACAGCATTTTTTTCAAATTTAAGCTTGAACTTATATTTTACATCGGGGGGTGTGGCCGACTTGTCGACAGTAGCTGTCATTTCCTGGAATGTGGGTCTTCGCGGGCGGAAAGTAACTTTCGTCGTCCAGCACTAACTACGTTCCGCTGTAGTTCTTCGTCATCCACCGGCATTGCGATTTCACTATCGCTATGTGCTCGTCCGTGTACTCGGGGGACCGAGTCTTCCTCTGACAGATGATGTCCTCCATCGGTTCGTTGAATCAAGGTATGGGAGCAGTGAAATTTTCGGCCGGCGCTATGCAAACTCGTTCCGTCCTTGCTATCGAACAGCTTTCTCAACGCTTCCTTCTTCTTCGTCATTATCTTCGCCGAACGGCCGCTACCGGCCTTCCGCTCCACGCTCAGCGATGCCGGGATCCGATAAACCCCACCCCGGGGAATAGCGGCCCATTTTTGAGTCGGACTTTGCCAGAGTACTTACAATCTGACGATATCATCGACAAACAGACACTGGTACTGAGAGCAAAAGCGTTGGATGGTGAGTTCGATGACCGACTGACGATAACCCGTTCACGATTTTGAAATCCGTACAACGTGTGTTGAGATGGGATCCGACAAGGGTGGTTTCGTCCACAAAAGAAGGTAGAGAAACCCGGTACGTCTTAAGGAAGGCCTCAAAAAAGGCACACGTTCCGCTGAGTTTGAACGAGCTCATCGACGAGCAAAAGGTTGATGAGGTCTCTTCTCGCACACTCAACATCAATCATAGTGTCCTTTACGATATTGATACCAAAGACATGAACAACGAAGAACTTCTTGACGAGCTGAAAGGTCAAGGAATCGTAGCAGTGCGTAGGATCACCAAGCTGCTCAACGGAGTAGTGAGCAATCCTCCTCTGGTGGTTCAACCCTCCCCGAATACATTTATCTCGGACTGGTACACACTAGCATCCGGCATTACTACTCATCTCCCATTCTGTGCTACCTCTGCGGCAAATTTGGGCACGGTACTAGGCTGGGCCCCAACCAGGAAACTTGACTGAGCTACAGCCTGAACCACCCATTAGATCGAGATCGTCCCGAAGTGCATAAACTGCAGCGGCAAGCACTCAATCATAGCCAAAAAGTTCCCTAAATACATGGAAGAGGAGACCATCATTAAAGCGAAAGTTTTCCAAAACCTTTCCTTCCCCGAAGCAAAAATTCTTATAGCACAAAAGCGCAGAGGACCAAGTTTCGACCAAGTTGAACAAACCCAAGAAGGCACGGAATAGAAAGACGACGAGAAGGATTCCACTAACGCTAGACTGAAGGCGGAGCTCGTTAAGCTAAAGGGGGAGAAGGACAATCCGTCAATTATGACCGGTACCACCTGGCAAAGGCCGTTCGCCAACTCAGAAATGCCAAGTAACAACTCAGCGAGGTAACGAAGGCAACTAGCGGGGTTAACACTACACCAAAGCAGAGCAGGGAAACGACTACAAACTAAATCCAACCATCACGACATCGACCGACTGTAAAGTACTTGCCGCGAAATAACAACGAAACCCCAGACTTTGTAACGAACGAAAGCAGCAAAGAAACAGTAGCCAAGCAGGTTACGGAGTAAATCCCGAGGCCCTATCAGAAACAAAACAGAGCCAGCACTATCGAAAACACAACGGACAACCCGAGCGAATACCCGCAACAACAGTCCTTCCCGGACATTTAAACATCTCAAACACCGAAACAACGCAAAATTCCATGCCCCAAGTGTTCTATTTAATGTCCGACAAGCTCTACAACGACTATAGCAACTGGGGATGCCAATAAAAATCAACGAACTCAACAGCAACATAAAAGAAAGCCCGCCTTTATCAACCCTGACCGGGGAAGTTCCGGATACGTCCGATGCACTCTCGGCGGCTGTTGACACAGGACCATTGGAGCTCCAACAGAGAAGTACCTTTAACATTCCCATTAGCATTCATTTTACGTATTCATCACCCACCACAGACCAACCAGACAGAAATCCAGGAAATCCACCAACGCAGCAATCCCAAACGACGGGAACCACGACCGCCTCCAGCATTCAGCATCTTCCTGGGCCCCAGAGTAGGCGATCTCCCCGCCTGATTTCAAAAACGACACCAGAATCAGAAAAATAAAGTAAGCAACTTCACTGTAACGAGAACCGGTTCAGGTCTCCCGATACCCTCTCTCTTCGCGGACCACCAGGAAGAACTCACAGCTGGGAAATTTCTACTCACCAACAGCAGCGAGTATGACCCGGCATCGTGGTTTGGACATCGGTATTCGTGGGACGCTGCTAGCGAGAATAACATCTAGCGGACGGTGGCCATTTGGGTCGATATACCGCCCCGACCGATATCTTTGGATATCGAACGAATAGCCGCCGCCCGAAGGATCGAATATCCAGTCCAGTGTACCGTAATATCTCTATATATTCCTGACGAAACTCGGAATGTGAGTTGCAAACTTCAGCGGTTCATTGACCAAGTTATGACCCTAGTCATCATCATGGGAGATGTAAATGGGCACCATACGATGCGGAGCTCGCGTCTAGGCAATAGGACAGGAAACGACATCGCCGAAGTAGTTGAAAACGTTTCCAACGACGGCAGTTCAACATTTATCCGCGGACAGACGGAATCCGCCATCGACCTCACTATCTACTCGGAAGTGCTGGCAGAATTTTGTGGGTGTTGTGCATTCCTAGGACAAGTAATAACCCTCCTCGACATGTAGTGCACTAATGGGTCAAGAGAGCCATCAGAGCATTGACGCTGTGAATTCTGAAGAAGGCTTCTATGGACGACCCGCCCCGAAACCAACGACCCACACCGGAACCACTGACTTCAGAAAGGCCAGAAACGAGGCCAGCAAAGCGATAGAGGAGATAAAACACACCAGGTGAAACAGATTTTTGAAAGGCATATCTCCAGACTCCTTGACATCAGAGCTCTTACGGAGAGTTAACGCTCTAAGCCGAAAGCGGCAGCACAGTGGCTACGCCATCACCGTTAACTGGTGCACGACGATCGATTCCACGACCATCACCTGATTCAGGTCAAGTATACAATCAGCCTTTCACTGGAAGCGAACTATGTACGGCATTAGAATTGGTACACGGCAATTGTGCGGGATTGGATGACGTTGGCTACCCTATACTTCGACATTTTTCGCCGATTGCCGAGCAGGCGATTTTGGTAGCAGGCGAGTATTAACCGCATCTGTTGCGGTGAACCGGTGCCCGCTTCATGGAAGGAAGCCCTAGCAAGATCCATCCCAAAGTGATGTCAGGAGAATAGAACGCCAGATGATTTCCGCTCAATCAATTTACTCCCCTGCTTTGCCAAGACGATGAAGTGAATGGTAAACAGACGACTGGTGGGCCTACTGGAGGAGCGCAAACTTTTGGATCATCACAAGTTCGCGTTTCGACGTGGGACAGGAACCAGTGCCTACCTCGCCAGCTGCGGAGAGGTGGTACGCCAATCCATAGCCGACGGCCTGTACGCCGACATCGCGATGCACGACGTTGCGAAGGCATATGATACCGTGTGGCGTCATGGAGTACTGCAACAGCTGGCCAACTGGGGGATCACCGAACACATGGGTCGCTTCTTAAGCCGGACTACCCGTCAGACCGTACATTCCGCGTAGGAGTCGGTAGTACCCAATCCGACACCTTTCTGGAGGACAACGGTGTCGTCCAGGCATCCGTTCTCGCTGTAACACTGTCCCTGGTGGCCATGAACTCTTTGTTTGTCAGCCTGCCGCCAGGGATATTTCGTCTACGCCGACGACATCGTGTTAGTCGCCACAGTAAGGACCATCCGACAAGACGCTGTAAGCGCGGTGAGCCGGTGGGCGTGGGTTTTAACATGGCACCAGCTAAAATCGTAATTATACACTACTGCAACAAAAACTACATTGCAACAAGGAAGCCGATCCTGCTTCCCTACCGTAAGGAACCGAAGATCCTAGGGATAAGCGTGGACCGTCAACTTACTTTCTTGCCACACTTCCAACGTATCAAAGCTGACTGCCGGAGCCGGTTGCGACTAGTTAAAACAATCAGCTCCCGGAACAAGCGCTGCAATCGTCACACTGCAATGAACGTTAGCCAGGCCGTAGTTCACTGAAACGGGGTTGAGCTGACATACAAAAATACGGAATGGCTCATCAACATTTTAAGCCAGCTATACCACGGAACAATTCTCGCTGCCTCTGGCCTGTTTCCTGCTGAGCAGGATTACCATATTCATAGATTTTTTTCATAATTTTTGGTCACAGATTCTTTTTCACAGATAACACATTTTTGGCGCTTTGATGAAAATTTCACTTTTTCTGCAACCGATCGCCCGTTTACACCGAGTTCGTGACCGGACCTGGCTCGCCCGCGGACCCAACCTGCACACAAGGCTGTCTTCAGAACAGAGGCCCGGCGCTGCTGGTAGTGATACCAGAGCCAAATACAATCGTCTGATGGTCACGAGGTATAACAATCATGCGCGGATTTTTACCGACGGCTCCAAGATTGGTGATGAGGTCCTTGTAGGAGTAGGCGGAATAGAGGAAGGGCTCTCCTTCTGCCTACCGGCACCATGCTCGATTTTCACAGCGGAGGCGTCATCTATCTCACTCACCATGGTCCAGAAATCGGAAGATACACCCATCGTCTTGCTGTCGGATTCTCTGTCAGTCTTCTTCGCCCTTGAGTCAAGAAAATCTGCCACCCCTTCATCCAGACTATCGAGGCCGAGTATGACCCACTCACAACAATCTGCTGGGTCCCCCAGTCAGATATATTAGGCAAGTTAAGGATAGCCGGAGGTTTCATGTGTCAATGGCGCAGCAATACCGGAAACCTCCAGCGGATCAAAGGCTTGCTCGCCCACTGGACAGGCTGGACCGACAGAGAGTACTGTCGCGGCTTAGAGTTTGGCATACAAAAGTCTCCCATGCCGACACCGACAGCTTTCCCTTGAAAAGTTAGTGTTGGCGCCGTCTATGCGGTAAAATGTGGAACTAAAATTTTCCAACCAAAACATAGCTCGTATTATGTACTACACTACACATACTATTCAGCTAAATCTAGCCATTTTCTCACAAAAATGTATAGTTGGTGGGAATCGAGTACCGATACACAACCATGCACTGCTAGGCCCCATGCAAAACTGACTCAGACATCACTTCGTTAAAAGTTTAATAACTTCTTTTAACAAAGCCGGATTCATTAACAGTATTCGACAAAGTTGTAGACAATTAAATTATCTTTCTTATTTTCACTTATAGTGATAGTACGATGCATACAGTGTCATCTAGCGGCTAAAATGCGAGTTAGTGGGGTTTCTCCATGTAAATTGTAGAAAAATTCCATACAAACTTCAGACACGTTGGTACGGTAGCTAGACTTGTCCGATTTACTTCAAATTTGGAGCAAGTACTCCTAGTGGGACTAGGAATCGACTTAGGGGTGGGCCGATAGAGTTTTCAAAAATTCATCATTTTTCTGGGCACTCTAGTGTACATATGGTTAAAATAGTTTGGTGCATAGAAGATATTTCAGATTTTGGAATGACACCTAGCCCCAGATGCTGGAGGAAGACATTTTTTGTCAAAATAGTACGGTAAACGGGGTGGGCGTAGCGTACTTGGTAAATCGATTGCCTTGTACGCAGCGCACCTGGGTTCGAGTCCCGAGTTTAATGAATGTAAAGTTTATAATTCATGATTTAGGAAGTTTTTGTCCTGCTCGTGGTGACGACTTCGAAACATAGCCTTGGAATGCAAAGTAAATGTCAATTTCCTTGCTTACAAAACTCAATCACCGCACTTTGCAGTAGATCT
The DNA here is from genome assembly GCF_030247195.1 of Topomyia yanbarensis. Classification (NCBI taxonomy): domain Eukaryota; kingdom Metazoa; phylum Arthropoda; class Insecta; order Diptera; family Culicidae; genus Topomyia; species Topomyia yanbarensis. Next base: position 51,634,394 of record NC_080670.1, on the reverse strand, counting down.
GACATTTGTGCCACTAAACATAAACTGATTCAAGTGAAAGTGGCTGCATTTGTTTTTACAGCACCAAGGTCTCAATTGACACAAGTGAGCTCATTTTAGCAGCCGACCATTTCGAACGTGTTTGAAAGCCCGACTACCACCGTCCTACACGTATTCATTTCCCATCGTTATAAACCAATAAAATTTATTTAACTATTATTCCAATATTTCACAGCTTCCGCCAGAATCATCAATTTCTGTGCCGTTGAAAATATGCTACTACTTAAAGTCAATATCTCCAGCATTTCCCATTTCCTTCCACAACATCTTTGACACTACCAAATAACGCGCTGACATAAGGTAAATCTGAACCATGACTGTCTACCAGCTCCCCCGCCTTCATAATCAACAGCATGACAAATTATCTCAACGCGTTATCCGCCGTCCATGCCTTGTTTCTTTGCACCCCAACCTCCATTTCCGTCAGTGCTTCTATCCTCCTTCCGGGCCAGGGAAATACCAATGAGGGAAAAACACCGACGAACGGCAACCATCTTCTTCATTATCTTTCGACTGCTGATTATTTCGCCATCATAATTTGGCAGCCCAACGATCTAGACCTGACCAGGCGGCGCAATGGCAAAGGGAGGCTTCTCAGCCCTGGTTTTAAATCCGCGCCCAGAGCGTCAAATTCATTTTATTCAAAAGTCATGTCGCGTTTATCCTGCTTTGTTTAACCTCTAGCCTAGCTTACGTTTGACGAGGACTTGAACAACCACTGGGAAATGAATCGAATCCAGGGCTGCTGCTGCGGGGCGGGTGGAATGATGCGGCCGGCAAATGTTCATAAAAGAAAAGGTCGAAGGTGGCAGCCATGCCCTTGAAGCGTGATGTTCGCGTTGTTTCGTGCCGGGTGACGGGTCCGGTGAATTTGTTAAATATTAAAATTTTTAGCTCAGCCAAATCCATAATCTGGTATGGAGGCACTTTTTCTTTGAGAGCAAGCTTGATCCCAGTTGAGATTATGACTTTTTTCCCGACTTACCACGTAAAATCAGGTTTACACTTCGGTTGACTTGGAATCGAAAAACTTTTCGGCGTTCCAGCTATTTGCAGGCAAACAGATTTATCCCATTTCCAGATCGAGCGTTGGAACGAGCCCCAAGCCATATGCTATGCGTCCTATATAACTATATTTTAACAAATTGCCAACTTTCTTCTGGCTTCTGTGTTGTCATTGTTTTGCAATGGTTCATTATTCCAATTTCATTATTCGTCGTCTACCATTCGTTGATTGGTCTGACAGAGCTTCGCTTCGTTGCCTTGTTGAAGCTTCCTTTAGGTGGACACTGTCGCAAAATAACAAGGTCGAAAAGATTACGTTCGAAACCAGTAAAGAACTACTACAAGAGGATGACTTATGAACAACTCATATTTGTTTTTCCTCAAGATTGAATCACTTGCTCAAACGAACTGCCGAAAGGGATTTCAAGCTGCCCCACACGTTGCTGACGTCTGCAGTTTCCCCTCGCCCTTTTCGTCCATTTATATATTTATTATTATTCTTTGCACCCCGAGGGCACTCCGAAGAAAAAACCTAAGCAGAAGATGATAAATTTCCCCACCAGCCCATCCGCAGTCGGAGCACAAAAGTCAAGAAAGCGCTCTTTTCTTGGAAAAAAGAGGGAACACGTACATCACGGAGCTCGATCCTGCTTCATTATGGATGTGTCCGAAGAGTCCATCCCACTGCCATGCCGCTGCGCTGACGTTTGGTCGGCTGGCCGAACCAGCACCGGGCCAGCTTGCACGCCACGGCACCGGATGGGTAGTCGTGTGCTGCTTCCGGGATTCCTTTTCTTATAGACCAAAATAATAAATTGTTTTGTATTCCTGCCCCTCACTTCCTCGCCGGTCGGTGCTTGCCGGTAGTGAGCGAAAGTTGTCTGCTAAGCGATTTTTTTCAGTTTGTATGTGACTCGAAACGTAGAATCGGTGGCTCATCAGTTGGTGTCGGCTTATTTGAAGGGATAAGGAGAAAAATTGATCCTTGGTTTTTAGGACAGTCATATGGGAGAGCGGGATTTTCCGAAATGTTTGGGTTTTTGGGGATTTAGTGGAATGATTAATATTTGCAAGCGATCCTAGAAATTGCTGGAGCTCAGTGTTTCAGGAATATGTTTTATACATTTCTGGTCAATATTATTTATACGAATACTCGTGACTGGTCCGATAGATAGATTCTTCGAAAGATAAAAGACAGGCTGAGATGAAAAGTGCATTAGTAGGTGCCAGATTAGACGTTTGCTGTCAATTTGTTTACATGGTATCTCCTAGCGGGTCGAAATCAACACTGGACTGGATGTTTAAAATATTGTGTGTCTATTGACTAATCCATGTGTTAGTGCGAGATTGAGGTTAAATCGGGTGGAATTTTTGCCAAATGTTGTTAATTCAGATGTCGAATTGTAAATATAGCGTTATATCTATGTTTTCACATAGACTTTTCTACGGCTCATGCACGTACACATGACACAAATACTGCATCACTAGCTGGGGAAAATAATAAACAAAGCAAATGGGATTGTTTTCAACCAAGAAACTGGACCGATCGTCGTCCTGTGGTTCTTTTCGCTTTCTTCCACGAATCTGGGAAGCGTCCACTTTCCCAGATTTGGTTTAGGCTATCGAGAAGGGCCCGTTTACCTCGAGCAGGAAGATGTCGCAACATCCGATTTCATCTAAGCCGGCGGATTTACCACGTGCACTGGGCAGTGCGTAGGCCAGTTGAGTTGGTGAAAATGGTTGTACTGTACTGAGTATTGTGATCTGGAGGAAACGCGATAGGAATGCTCGTTGTATTTATTTTGCGCCGACGGAAGGGTTCACAATACGTGTTAACCGAGGATAGTTCAGCGAAATATTGCCCTAGCTTATTGGCAATTTGCAGGGGGTCGTCAAGTGGGCCATTCGTGGTCAATATGTTGAAGCCGCTCCGCCTATGTTTCCCGCTAAAACACATGTAAACACGTCGCCATAACTCTGTAGTAGTCGAATCTGCATGGATCCCGTCGAGAAAATCAGACCAACTTATATCTTTGGCTTCACGAATAACTAAAGTTGCGGCGTGTGTTTCCCTCTCTGGGTGATTAAATGGAGTTTTCTTTAATTTTTGCAGGGCCTATTTTTGAGAGCTGTGTCTACTTCGGGACACCACCAGTAAACACCTTGCAGGAAGGTGTGCCGCTGGTCCTGGGAATGCTGTTTTCTGATACTTTGACGATAATGTCGGATAGTTCCTCCGGAGAAAAGATGTGGTCTCGGTGCGCAAGGGCTTTCGAAGTCCTCCTAGTTGGCTCGATCATGGAGCCATCTTCTTCGACGCGTGGTAGGAGAAGGTTGTTTGCGGAGGGTTATCAGAATGGGATAATGGTCGCTGCCGTGGGTGTCTGCCAAGGGTGGCAATAATCGGTTTTTTTCCTCATCGCTAAAAATGAGGCTCACTTACTGATGGACTTCCCGCCCATCACTGAACGATAGAAAATAACGATCATAGAGGGATAGAATTAATACATCGCTCACGCATCGCTTGTCGTGCCATCAGTAGATGAGTTGTAAATGTATGGCTCAGTGATAGAAAGATGAGCGATGTCATAAGATACTATTTTTGAGCATCTGATGTAGATCTGATTCTCATAATGATGGAATTTTATTATAGAATGAGATGTATGTACAATGGGTGACGAAAAGAGAAGGGAAATAGATGTTTACCGCCATTTTCAAATTCAAGATGGCGACTTCCAGTTACGCAAAATCGCCAACAATCCTATTAATATGAATATTTTTGGAATGGGGTTGATGAGTACACGACGGAAATCAATGTTTGGTGTCGTTTTGAAATTCAAGATGGCGGCTTCCGGTTACGCAAAATCCTCTATAATCCCATCAATATGGGTATTTTTGGAATGCGGTTGATGAGTACACGACGGAAATCGATGTTTTGTGTCGTTTTGAAATTCAAGATGGCGACTTCCGGTTGCGTAAAATCGTCAACAACCCCATCAATATGGGTATATTTGGAATGCGGTTGATGAGTACACGACGGAAATCGATGTTTAGTGGCCATTTTGAAATTCAAGATGGCGACTTCCGGTTACGTAAAATCGTCAACAACCCCATCAATATGGGTATTTTTGGAATGGGGTTGATGAGTACACGACGGAAATCAATGTTTGGTGTCGTTTTGAAATTCAAGATGGCGACTTCCGGTTACGCAAAATCCTCTATAATCCCATCAATATGGGTATTTTTGGAATGCGGTTGATGAGTACACGACGGAAATCGATGTTTTGTGTCGTTTTGAAATTCAAGATGGCGACTTCCGGTTGCGTAAAATCGTCAACAACCCCATCAATATGGGTATTTTTGGAATAGGGTTGATGAGTACACGACGTAAATCGATGTTTGGTGTCGTTTTGAAATTCAAGATGGCGACTTCCGGTTGCGTAAAATCGTCAACAACCCCATCAATATGGGTATATTTGGAATGCGGTTGATGAGTACACGACGGAAATCGATGTTTAGTGGCCATTTTTAAATTCAAGATGGCGACTTCCGGTTACGTAAAATCGTCAACAACCCCATCAATATGGGTATTTTTGGAATGCGGTTGATGAGTACACGACGGAAATCGATGTTTGGTGTCGTTTTGAAATTCAAGATGGCGACTTCCGGTTGCGTAAAATCGTCAACAACCCCATCAATATGGGTATTTTTGGAATGGGATTGATAAGTACACGACGGAAATCAATGGTTAGTGTCGTTTTGAAATTCAAGATGGCGACTTCCGGTTACGTAAAATCGTCAACAACCCCATCAATATGGGTATTTTTGGAATGGGGTTTATGAGTACACGACGGATATCGATGTTTGGTGTCGTTTTGAAATTCAAGATGGCGACATCCGGTTACGTGAAATCGTCAACAACCCCATCAACATGGGTATTTTTGGAATGCGGTTGATGAGTACACGACGGAAATCGATGTTTTGTGTCGTCTTTAAATTCAAAATGGCGACTTCCGGTTTTGCAACCCAAGATTCGGATTTATTTTGAAATTCAAGATGCAGTGAAGGCCCGATTTTATCAGCCCCAAATTTTGTCTACCCCCGGTTTTATCAGCGTTTTGACCCGATTGTCAGCCTTATACAGTGTTGGGTAAAACATGTGTAACAAATACCGAACTTTATTAGATCGCGTCAGTAAACTTAATTGTTCTTGAACCGAACCGAAGCAAAGTAAAGCTGCACAATTGGTGCTTCAGAGTTCTAATTTGATTCCATATCGTTATATGGGCAAAAAATTCGTTAACGACGGCACACTGAAAAAAATTATGCGAAGTGCATTTTTTCTTTGGACAAACAAGTGTAACTTTTCCTTTCCGCTTGGGTTTTTTTGTGAAATAGTACAAAAACATACGGAAAAGATAATGTTTCACAACAAAAAGTTTTAAACAAATGTTATTCTGCCATCATGACGCTAATAACACATACAATTCCTTGAAAACTACAAATAGTTATAATATTAATTATAATTATAGTTATGACATTAAAGTACATGTTTGCACATGTTTTACCCAACACTGTATAGAAAAAATTATGAGCTCTAAGAGCCTAACTAGATTAAATTCAAGTAAACCTTTTTCTGAATCTTTCTTTTCTTGTCTTAAAGATGCAAAATATGCAAAAATAAAAAGATCATTTTTTTAAATTTTGCACTGGAATACCCCCTTTAGAGAAATGTATACCAAATAATCAGAATAGGTTATAGAGGCTGCATCTTGGAACTATTGAAGAATATTTCAACATCTTTGGTTAATGAAAAGGATAGAAAAAATGTGTCCCAATTTGTCCAATACAGGTAATTTTCGATATCGGGGTATATTGCCCTCGATATAGCGTCACTCGATATAACGTACTTATTTTTTAATTTATTTTTCAGGTCCCAATTTCTCATCAATTACGCATGTATTCCATATTTTAAGAATTCAATATGTTACACACAATCTTAAAACGTATTAATTTGGCTTCTAATGAGCATGTTCGCAATTGGTTACTTCAGTGAAAGCTAAAAGGACGATTTTTTCCAATTTCATTTGCGTATGATCGTAATTTATTAAAACCAACCACGTATCTCAATAAATAATACAAGATCAGTAAGTTCTAACTCAAAACTCAAATGAATAATATCAGATACAATCGCTTCCTGAATCTCCCGAATTCGGTTTTTCGGACTACAGAATCTTTTTATCATTCTCAACATTTGGGTCATCAAATTACATCAACCACATGATTTACGAATCATATTGAAAGTAATGCGGACACATTTAACTCCGATTTCGGATATTCCTGAATACAGTTCGCTGGACTCATGATTGTTTTGTCTGTTTTGCATTGATTTTGCCATCATGTGACGCATGAAATGACGTACCCTAGGAATCCAGCGATTTTTATCAAAATTTTACTGCTGGTTTTTGAAACTCCTGAATCTGGTTACTAGAATCGAAAAGTGTTTTCGAATCCTATTATGTGTCACATCAAATTAATAAGCGTGAGAGATCATAATTTTAGTTACTGTGTACGTTTTACGACCGGTTTGGGGTATTTAAAAAACCGGTTAGCGGACTGAAATATGTTTTCAAAATTTCTTGAATCGTGGATACAAGTGGATCTTTATAGTCCATTCTAATGATATAAGTTCATGTATTGCTTTTATTTGATGAGGTGCAAGCTGTGGGAATATTAGGAAACACTTTACAAACCCAGACATAATAATAATGACTAATGATTTAATTATTAGGAAATGAGTCAAAATAAGAAAATTTTCAATAAAGTTAATTCTTATAACTGGGGGTGGGCGTAGCGTAGTTGGTAAATCGATTGTCTTGTAAGCAGCGCACCTGGGTTCGACTCTCGACTCCGCGCATAGGGTTAGAAATTTCTTATATGAGATTTTTCAAACCCGAAGAAGCGAAAGACCTTAAGTTTAAAATCTCTATAATCAAAATAAAAAAAATTATTGTAAGTAAGAAAAGTAATTGTGACATCTTTGTCATGGAACCACTATAATATTCTTAAGAGAAAAGCTGTTTCACACTGCTAGGTGGGTAAGATTTTCAAAATTAGTTACTCGTTATCAAAATTCTACAAAATAAAGTACCATAGATAACAATTCTGTGAGAATTTTGCATGCTTCGATATAACGTACAATTTTTAAACCGAGATGTATATCGAAGTTTAACTGTGTCCCCATTTCATCGGTCTAAAATAAACACAGCGGCTGATAAAACAAGTATTCGCTGTAGTGACTCTTAATGCTCAACATTTTTGGAATGGAGTCGATGAGTGTACGACTGAAATCGCTGTCTGGCGCCATTTTGAAATTCAAGATTGCGGTTTTGCTTAAATCATATTCTTTATTTATTTCCTTTTAGTTCCTTGTCTCATAATTATTTCTTATTACTTTATTCTTAAGTTTTTTATGCAAAAGAAATTGTTTTAGAGTTGTAGACCATTTTTCTTAACCGGAAGTCGCCATCTTGAATTTCTAAACGACACCAAACATCGATTTCCGTCGTGTACTCACCAGCCCCATTCCAAAAATACCCATATTGATGGGATTAAAGAGGATTTTGCGTAATCGGAAGTCGCCATCTTCAATTTCAAAACGACACCAAACTTCGATTTCCGTCGTGTACTCATCAACCGCATTCCGAAAATACCCATATTGAAGGGGTTGTTGACGATTTTACGTAACCGGAAGTCGCCATCTTGAATTTCAAAACGACACCAAACATCGATTTCCGTCGTGTACTCATCAACCCCATTCCAAAAATACCCATATTGATGGGATTATAGAGGATTTAGCGTAACCGGAAGTCGCCATCTTGAATTTCAAAACGACACCGAACATTGATTTCCGTCGTGTACTCATCAACCCCATTCCAAAAATACCCATATTGATGGGATTATAGAGGATTTTACGTAACCGGAAGTCGCCATCTTCAATTTCAAAACGACACCAAACTTCGATTTCCGTCGTGTACTCATCAACCCCATTCCAAAAATACCCATATTGATGGGATTATAGAGGATTTAGCGTAACCGGAAGTCGCCATCTTGAATTTCAAAACGACACCAAACATCGATTTCCGTCGTGTACTCATCAACCCCATTCCAAAAATACCCATATTGATGGGATTATAGAGGATTTTACGTAACCGGAAGTCGCCATCTTCAACTTCAAAACGACACCAAACTTCGATTTCCGTCGTGTACTCATCAACCGCATTCCAAAAATATTCATATTGATGGGATTATAGAGGATTTAGCGTAACCGGAAGTCGCCATCTTGAATTTCAAAACGACGCCAAACATCGATTTCCGTCGTGTACTCATCAACCGCATTCCAAAAATACCCATATTGATGGGATTATAGAGGATTTTGCGTAACCGGAAGTCGCCATCTTGAATTTCAAAACGACACCAAACATTGATTTCCGTCGTGTACTCATCAACCCCATTCCAAAAATATTCATATTAATAGGATTGTTGGCGATTTTGCGTAACTGGAAGTCGCCATCTTGAATTTGAAAATGGCGGTAAACATCTATTTCCCTTCTCTTTTCGTCACCCATTGTACATACATCTCATTCTATAATAAAATTCCATCATTATGAGAATCAGATCTACATCAGATGCTCAAAAATAGTATCTTATAACATCGCTCATCTTTCTATCACTGAGCCATACATTTACAACTCATCTACTGATGGCACGACAAGCGATGCGTGAGCGATGTATTAATTCTATCCCTCTATGATCGTTATTTTCTATCGTTCAGTGATGGGCGGGAAGTCCATCAGTAAGTGAGCCTCACTTTAGGGTTGAAGGAATCAGTCGATTATATCTGCTCTTGGAGCTGATCGAAATCGGAAAACGAGCCTCAGTATTGATTTTTTGCCACCCTTGGTGTCTGCAGATACTTGCCAGCTAAGTAGACCACCGATGTTCCTGGAAGTGATAGTGCTCGAGCATTAGTGAAGATTTCGCTGCAATCGTTGAGAAAAATAGCATCAAATGATTCAGTTACAGTTCAGAAGCTACATCGTTTCCTCTTTTGCTATCCACGCAGTGTGGTGCGTGTTGAAGTCTCCCATGATAAGAAATGGGCGTTCTAATTGGTTGTACAAATCACTGAGTATCCCTTTTAGATTGCTTGTTGCGCCTGATGGAAGGTAAACGGAGACCATGGTGATCGGAAATGGATTATGTAGTCTGACTGCCAAGGCTAGTAGCGTAGTTTTCAATGGTACGACGGAGGAAATACAGTCATACCAGGCATACCAGATATACTGTTCACCGAGCCGATCGCTAGGATCAAGATCATTCCGGATATGTGTCTCCTGTAGAGCCAAACATATGGGGTCTAGTCGGTTGATAAGCAGTTGTAGATCGCCCAGTTGATTGCGGATTCCATTTATGTTCTATTGAATCGAAAGACATTGGCTGTTAGGAGAAATACGTCTTGAGGAACTGACAGAAAACCCACCCGCAGTACCTATATCTGATGAGTTTGTTGGAGTAGAGGCTGGTATGGGGTCCGCGTTACGAATGGATGGTTTTGGTGCTGTCGGAGTAGTGTTTGTAGAACAGTTTGAACTGGGTTCGCCGAGGGAGAACATGTAGACATTGCAGAAATCGACCTGCCCAAAGCATACAATACTGTATGGCGAAACGGCGTCCTCGAACAACTTCGTGACTAGGGAATTCGAGGAAGTTTAGGTATTTACATCCAACAGTTTCTAACCAACCGACGATTCAGAGTTGCCATCGGTGATACGCTTTCCAATTTCTTTTCCGCAGATACCGGAGTTCCCCAAGGCTCAGTTTTGTCAGTAACGCTCTTCCTCATTGCAATGAACTCCATCTACCGATATCTGCCAAAAGGGATACATATCATCGTATAGGCCGATGATATCCTATTAGTGGTGGCCGGTCTCCACCCTAAACGCGTTCGGCGAAAATTGCAAGCCGCAGTTAATGCAATCGGTCGCTGGGCCGAGCAGAGCGGATTCAACGTATCGACGAGTAAAAGCGAAATTACACATCTCTGTGGGAGGCATCTTCGTGCCACTGACCGACCGGCCACCCTAAATGGTCATACACTACGCTACCGAAAGGAACCTGTCATACTAGGTGTTTCAATCAACCCTGCCGGCACTTTCGGACCATACTTTCGCAGGATTAAGAAGGGCTGAAAAGTCGTCGTAGATTGGTTCGTGCGATAAGTAACCGACACCGCAGGACTAATCGACACACAATCCTTAATATAAGTCAGAGCTTAATAACCAGCAAAATTCTATACGGAATCCGATTTGCTTGTACGCACGCTTTACTCGGTATACAACGGATCTATCCGTTCCGCTTCTAGTCTCCTACCCAGCTCACCTACGGAAGCTTCGTGCGTCGAATCGGGCCTGCTTCCATCCCCTGCCTCCAGCATCATCAAACGTGCTGTTGCGTTCTTAGAGAAAATCACTCGAAACGATTGTTTCTTGTTGAACACTACCAGAAACGTTTACAATTAGTTCACTGGAGAAGACTTACCAGAAATCGCCAAAATGCCTCGAGTTTTCCGACGAAACTGGTTCGACCGAGGTCCGAACATCAACCTTTACTTGTTTACTTGACTAAAAAGATCAAGGCTTGGGATCCACCTGGCGTAATTCTTTCGGAGTTCAACAAGGTAGCTATCAGGTCGGTTTCGGAGTACATGGTCTTAATATTGACTTCGCCCGCAAACTTCCAGCGAGCTGCTCAGCTTTCTCAGCTGAAGCAGCCGCTATCTTGTTAGCCACTCTCAAGAATCCCCCTGATATTCCAGTAGTCATCTTCTCTGACTCGTGTTTAGTTCTTACGTTTTTAGTTCTTACGTTCTTGACAAAGGGATATCCCGTCATCCCTTCGTCCAGGCAAATGAAGGCGCCTTGGATCCGCTAACCACGTAATGTTGGATCCCCGGACATAGCGGGATTAATGGCAACATCCAAGCCGACCGGCTGGCATGCCAAGGCTGCAAAATATATTTTACAAAAGAGGTCCCAAGAGCTGATATCCACCGTTTGATCGACGAAAAAATGATAGAACATTTCACGAATTACTGGCGAACCACCAGAGGACATTGTCGCAAAATTAAACCAACCATTGGAAAATGGACCGACAGAGAATTCCGCCTTGAACAACGTGTACTCTTCCGCCTTAGAACCGGACACACTAAAATAACCCACGCCCACCTCCTGACCGGCGGGGATCCACCGACATGTCATACCTGTCACTCCAGACTCACAGTTGAACACCTACTAATGGAATGCCGCGAGCTGGAGCAGCTCCGCCGATCCCGTGATATCGATTCGATTGAAGTCGCTCTGTCAAATGACCCAGGCCGAGAGGAAGCTCTTCTCAACTTTCTGAAGGACACCAACCGATTCAAACAGATCTGAAAGTTGTATCACCACACGATCTTCTAGTGAGCTCCAGCACAGCATTATTTTCCTTCAAACATACCCGTTGTTTACCTTCTTTTTTTACAGCATGGGAGACTCTTTCTGGAGATCGATTAATGGAAGTTCCTCCGACTGAAGTTTGAATGACGAAGACAAAAACAATAGCAATAGCATTTTTTGTAAAATCATTGTAATTATTTCGAAAAATTTGGTGAATGACCCTCGGGGTTAAAACCTAACAATAAACAACAGCAACAACCAAGAAACTGCATTAGTGTCCGTGAGACCAGCCGACAAGAACTCAGTTGCAACTGTGTTGCTGTTCTAGACGTCAAATAAGTCAATACAGTCGTGATTCGCTGGTTGGGCCAGAGCCTATGTCCAACTAACGAATTTGATTCGCTAATTGGACCGACTGGCAAATGTCAACAACTCTCCAAAGAAGACGTTAGTAGTGTAAAAAATTGTTGTCAAAGTAAATTTGACATGAGATTTTGGCATTCAGATGCTTTTTAGTTGGACAATGGTCCAACTAGCTGAGGTCCAACTAAAAATCAGTCCAGTTAGAGTGTCCAACCAGCGAATCCCGACTGTAGTATGACGTTTAGTATTGAGATATGTGGCGTTTAAAATACGCACACTGAGATCCCGCATTTTTATACTATCGCCCTCCCCTTAAGCCCAGAAGCGGTTTGTTTTCCTCCTAATTATCCGTGTAAACGATTTGTTTTCCTCTCAATTCAAACGTCAAAATGACAAAATACCAACGCAGTTGGATAAGTGAATGGTGCCTTGCGCAGGGTTGTATTTTTGTTTTAATGCTTGAAGGGTTGTCCAAATTTCATTCCGCATACACGCAGAATTTTATTCATGCATCGATAGCATACTTTTCTATCTGCAGTGATTTTTATACATTTTCATGCATATGCTTCTAGTAAGCATTCAATGAGTGGATAGACCGAATATGTTAAATGCATAAAATTAACAGCAGAAGAAACGAGAGGCAGATAGAAAAGTATGCTATCGATGCATAAATAAAATTCTGCGTGTACGCTACGTTAATAGTTTGGTCTAAACTTTCGTTGGATTTATCAATTGAAAAAATATTCTATTGCATACTTTAAAAATGAATTTAAACCTACATCTGTCCGGTTTCAGATCTGTTCGAGATTTAGGATACGTTCAATCCAAGTCTGATGGATTCTCTTGTATGAAATATGAAAATCCCACTTCCAACACTAAAATCGAAAGGACATTTCGAGCCCTTTGAATGATTTGCCAATTTTTCAACTGGTTTGCGTAACAAACGCGAGCCTGCAGTTTAAAAAAGGAGTTAAAACGTTTTGCATACTTTTATCGAATCCGTCTGATGCTGATTTATGACTATTCCTCGCGTTTTTTCCTTAAGTTATTGCTATTTCCAGCAGCTAGCAGCTCGATTTATTTTCCTTTCGTTTACATTTTTTTTCCTCTCCCTATTTGGCCAAACCGGGAGCTCTCCCGAGGCGCAGTGATTCCGGTAGGACACGGTCGCAAACTAGTTTGCAACTGTTAAGTGCTTTTCGCAGCGGATTTTCTGTGTGATGCCCGGAAACCGCCCCAGAGAAAGTAAGAGGCGAAAATTTATCGTCCAGTTACAACCAGTTTAGAGCGTCCTTGGCTGCTATCCTTCGGGGGGCATCTTCCGGCTGCCAAGGGGACACGACGAAAACTATTAATCTTATGCCGTTTAATTAGTTTTCGTTTTATTTATCAGCAGCTATTTTTTGGCGTGGCGAAATTTCGGAAGACTGCCGGTCCGTTGGTGAGGTTGATGTATAAATAAATTACTGGCGCGAACCGCCTGTCGGCTCTGCTTTGATAACGGTCTTATCGATAGTGAGGTCTGTCATTGTGGGATGGATAGGCTTTTCTAACAGAAAACTGAAAATCTGAGCACAAATATTCTCGAATCGATGTAACACTGACTGACTCCGTTGATATTTCTTTGGAAGTCTTGTCGGTCTATATAGTGAAATGTCAACGCTGACGACCATTAGGATATAGTTCCGAGAATAAAATTATTTAACTTACCAAGCTTGCCATAATGGTATTATGGCAACCCAGTAGTCGACAATCGGTTACAAGTGAGCTGTCTCAGAGTGAGATAAGGATCTTAACTAGAACATCCAAGAGCACTTTGTAAGCCGGGTTATGACATAGGATACGGACATCGTTGCAAGGGGTTGGGACATAAAGCCTAATGTTATCAATGCTGCAGCACCGCACGTAGAGAGCCGCACTACCCGCTAGGCTCAACGGTGATAAATGCCTACTGTCAGCGGTAAAAGGTCGTTACTGTGCCACATCCACGAAACACGATTTGTGAGACATGTGTCATAAAAACGAAAGCATTTGTCAGCAGAGTGCTGCTTGCGAGGTCTGTTGTCCATTTAGTTGACAGTGGGGTTCGGCTACAAGAAATAATGTGTACCTTTACTGTTGGTAAGATAAATGTCTAATTATAAGCCCATGTAGTCGTTAGAAGGTAAAATAATGTTAATAAAACTTTCCAAGGAGATCTCAAAAACCCTATCCTCTATAGCCCAAATTTTTCATCAACAACTCTTAATCTTGTAGGGATAGTCTGACAAATGCTCATCTCTTCGCGTCAAAAACTTGTTGGCCCAAACGTTGCACAAGATTTTGAAGCAGAATACTTCTAACGTTTCAATATGGGGATCCCGTTTCAAAATATCGGCTGTGGCAGTCGCATCCGATTTTGAGCGTTAATAACTTCCTTCATACTTAATAGAATTATTTGAGGTTTAAGGCAATTATATCGAAAATATGTTCCGCAATGTAGTATTAAAATTTGGAGTATGTATAACATGCAATAATACCGAAAATACTGTATTTTAAAAAACCTTTCAAAAGCTACCGAAAATGGTGAAAATTTTCAGCTCATCTCGGTCAGAGCCGTCAATATGGTGCACCAACCGAACACTTAATTGATGAAATATTTTAAATATATGTCTACTACAGATTTGTTTCTATCATCATTCGTATTTGGTTGCTTGGCGCGAACGGATGGCTGTACAATACCGAGAAATATTTGTGAGCTGTTCACGATGGTGGATGAATCAGTTTGTGTCGATACGTGCTACTATACAATGAAGTTGTAACTAGCGTGTGCTCTTTGGTATGTTTTCCTCTGGCAAGCGGTAGAACGATTGCGATTAACGATTAGATAAGCAGAGGTTGTTTCGTTGTGCAAAGGAGATGGTATTGGCTTATTGGATGCTGATATTATGATTTTCTGTTGATTTGATACAAGTTACTTCGGAAAGTTTATTTAAACGTTTATAGAGCATTTTTACACTACCAGGGGAAACTTAAAATACTCGGTCCTCGCTGTTAACACGAATGCTCCAATTTTTACTAATTTCTTAAAGGTTTTATTAAAATATGTTATTTCGGTGTTTCTAATGGAAATAGCGAAATAACAGTACAAGTATATCCGATTCTCTGCTGTTGCCAAATAAATTGTTTCACTCTCATTAAATGCTCTTTTCAGGGTTACCAAATGAGGATACATATGTTCGGATATTTTAGGTTTCGATGTACGTGTACCGATATTTCGATATTTCCATTACAAATAACGAAATAACTGGTTTTAATACAACCTATCAGAAGATAGTCAAAATAGTAGCATTCGTTTTAACAGCCTAAAGTGTATTCTACTTCACTCCGGCTACGTCTCTGACATTACCCACCCATCTTTTTTGAACACTGTTAAGGGGAAGGTAGATGCATTTGGCTATGGCTATGAAGTTGAATGAAACCAACATGGAAAAATATTAACAACATGTTTTATTCTGTTCCCTGAAAGTATGAAAACGAGCTGAATTTTAACGAATCTTTTCTAGTGATGCAATTTTATTCCGTATATCCTTTAGGTTACGTGACTGCACTGGCGGCTCCATGGAGGGGAAAGGTGGGGGTGGGAGGTAAGGCTACATCATTTCGACATGGGACACATTTAAATGCGTATATTTTTTTACCTTTCTTTCAATGAATAAACTATCTAAGATCGAAACAAAGAAAATTTTATTTTATTCCATGGAATTGACTGAATCAATTAATTCACCGTTATTTCTAAAAGAATTTTTTTTATGTTTATTATAGAGGTTTTAACCTTAGAGTCATTCGCCTCTTTTCGGATTAGAGAAATCTCTTTGGAAAAATATCTAACCCTATGTGCGGGGTTGGGAATCGAACCCAAGGTGAGCTGCGTACAAGGCAATCGATTTACCAACTACGCTATGCCCGTCCCCTTCTAAAAGAAATGCTGACACGTTTCAGTTCGTGCCAACAGCGAATGCACACTTTTTTTAGTCACGACATCGGTTAGTCGATTCCACCAGTTCTTCATTCGACCAATGTCGCTGGTAACTGTTCCCTTCGTCTTCAGCTTCAATATTTCTCTTTTGGACAGAACTGGTAACAATTAGGTGGATTCAGTTCGTTTGAGCTAAACTGACTTCTGTTATTCTATGATGTCCAACATGTAATTAGACCATCATGGAACTTAATGAAGTGTAAACCCCGTATGTTAAGTCACTCCCTTTTAAAAACATGCAGATTCATAGTTTTATCCGTCAAAAAAAGGCTGGTGTTCTCACCGAAGGAACAGATCTTTTGTCAATTTTTTTTCCGCGAACTTTTTCATGAAAACATACTTGAATCTTCTAGGAACCTTGCTGTGCGCAGGAGCCTTCTAGAATTTAAGCCCCGGGGCATTCATCGAGTCTCGTCAGTATCTCGTTGTACATTTTTTTTCGCCCAATCATAATTCAAAATGTTGGAATCAGGCTTGATTTTCCGAAAAACCTTCAACCGCAGTAAACGAGAATGGCAGGCAGGCGCTTGTAACCCTGGGTTCCAGTTTGTGGTCTTGATGACTTTGCCACAAGATGCGTTTTACCCTCTTTATACCACGCATGCCAAAAGAGTGTAAGGGACTCATCCACACGAAGAGAGACTACCCGCAGCCAGTCAGGTCATCACTACGGTTTGTCTTTATTCACAGCGGTTTAAGCTGGGAAAAAATAACACTCCCGATTTCGAGGTTGGTAGCAGGGATGCCATATTGAAATTTGTGTTTCGGCCAAAAAAATCTTTTTACCATCTGTGATGACTAAAACAGGAAAAAAAAATCTGTGAAAATCTGCGATAAATTTCCAACAAATCTGTGAAAAATCACAATATTTCCAAAAATTTTCAAAATGCCAAAAATCTGTCATCTGTGAAAAAGAATCTGTTATCAAAAATTGTGAAAAAAATGTGTGACATTACAGAAAAATCTGTGAATATGGTAACCCTGATTAGTAGCCAATTGATAAAAAAGGTCAACAGGAAAGCGGGGTGCCAGCTAAACGGGAGAAATGTCACAATTCGGGACGATTCGGCTTCGTTTCGGCCTCCTTCTCACAACATTCGCTTATTAGCTCGGCATATCGTGTTTTTCCTTCTTTTCAGTTTTGGACAACGAAACGGAGTAGAAGTGCGCGTCGAGATTTTTGAAGAAACGGTTCAAGTTAACCAAGTAAAATTGTGCGATTTGAAGTGGTTACGATTCTGTAGGAGATAGTTAAAAAGGAGTGCGGAAGAAAAGATAGTGCGCTAGTGACAATGATTAGTAAGGTATCATAGAAAAAGTAGTTATTAACCTAAATTACAAAACTTAATCTAAAATGTACGTAGTAAATCATTTAAAAAAAATCTCATGGCGTTAAACGATTACAAAGGAATGTATGGTAAAAATATAACTAGTACGGATTAGTGCCAGATAATCAAACAGATAAAGGTAATTAAGCTAATATAGACAGTACGGGGTCACAGGGAAGAATATGTTTGACGTCACATGTGCTAATCACGCTGGAAACAACAACAGACAACACTTCTTTCTAATATCCGAATTGGCCGAGAAGGCGAACATCGAGACTACCAGCGCAGAAGCCGATTAACGCACAATATCGTGGTGGTCTCATTCCGCAGGTGACGTGCCGAGCGGGCGCAGAGAAGGCAGTAGCAACGACCAGTCGGCGGATTTCCATGATGCCAGTTTACGCCAGTTTTCGACACAGTGGGCACGGTGTCTTTGTCGAACATTTTTTTTTTTTTTTAAATTCGGCATCAGCGAAACTTCAGAATACGAAAGATCGGACATTTCCCTCTCATTTGCAAACGACCGCAAAATAATCGGTCGGGGGGGCTAGAACAACTTTTCATTTCAAAGCTTTTTGTTTGAAAACTTATAGGTGCGTAGCTCATATTTATGATAATACTGTTGTACTAAAAGTTGCATACAACAGAAATGCCGTATTTTTTCGCAAAAACTTGTTCTACCAAATACACAGTGTGGGCCAATGAATCGGTAGACGGAGCCATCAACGGAACCCTGTTAAACATGATACCGCAAGTATAGCCTGTAACGTCAGTGTTAAATGGCCCTGTAGTCGTAATAAGTTGTAAAAGCATGAAAGTGTAGTAGGTCTCTTACAATTACTAGGCATCGAAAAGCGCAGCTTTTGAGCATCCCTAGTTGTGAGATTTGGTTGGAAGTTCTCTTTCAGATTGATTTCTATTAACTGGGTAAGCGTGTGTGAGCTCTCGCTTGATGAGTAATTATTCTCCTGGTGCGTAAATACTAACGGGTGAAAAGGTTTACGAGGGCTTATTGACCCTTCCCGAATTTAGGTTCGATACTCTAAGTGGTCAGAGGCTGCACGCTTAAAAAAGCTTGCAGGGACGAGCACCAATGTTCTAATTTTTTGGGTATCTGCATTTCATTGAACGAGCCTAAATTAGTGAAATGATAAAGTAACCGATTGAGAGGTGGTCCCGGCCTAGTAGATCACCAGAAAATTGTTATAAAAAAATCTGACTGGCATTTGTTTGACAAAAGGTACCTTGGCTTTCGCACTTTTTCTCAGTTCAACAATATATCAGGAGTCATACAAGGAGTCAATATAGGAACATTATTATATACGCTTTTATTTGCAGATTCAGAATTTAAATATGGTGTTGAGCGTACCCGACCAAAATGCGAAAACAAATTGAACACAACTTGATCCACAATACTATATTTCTAGTTAGTGGAGAAAAAGCTTGATTTTTTACACTCGTGCGGGACATCACACATAGACTTTTCTACGGCCCATGTACATACACGTCATATGACAGAAATACCACATTACAAGTTGCTGGACAATAATAAACAAAGACGGCAAAAACAAATGGGATTGTTTTCAACTAAGAAATTGCATTAGTGTGCGTGAGACCGGTCGACAAGAACTCAATGGGGTTTGCTCAGAAACACAGATAGTGTTTTCGTTTTCGGAGCCAGCGTCACTCCGGCGCTAGATTAGTTCTGTTACTAAGTTAGTGTCGAATTCTGATGAGACGAAGTCGAAAAGCATATTTCATAACTTATTGAACTACTTGACGTTGTGATGCTGCCGACACTGATTACTCTGGTTGATATTGTTTTGGTCGTTTCAACGGTTAAAATATTAAAATAGAGAACAAAAAAAATTCATGTGACATGAAACAGAAAATGATTTCTGCCATCGGTGAGAGCAAATTGTAAACTCAGAGATGGTGAAATATTTCGTTGGCAATAAAATTAGTATTCAATACACTGAAAAAACTTAACACGTTAACATCACGTGGAAATCTATTGAATTATTTCAATCCACAAACACATGAAATGCACACGGTTGCCACTTGGAGGTCAAGGCTCCGAAAATGGCAACCACAGGCGAAATTTTTTTTATCAAATTTTGCGTCACACTGTTTGTTTTCCGCATGTATATAACCTCTAATATTAAAAACTGTGAATGGTGATCCCAGAAAAAAATTCCATGTCTGTCATTTATAAAAGTTTGTTAGTGCTACTTGCCTGACCAGAAAATGACTAAAAGACCGTAAGGAGATAAAAAGATAAACAAAATCCATATTTTCAACTTTTTTCCTGAAACCACATTTTTCTAGTGTAGTCTAATTTAAATTTGATAATATTGCTTGAAAAATTGACATGAATATGGATTATTGCTTATTTTCAGTTGTAAAGTAATAAAAACCAAATAACTTGTAACGTGACAGATCAAAAATTCGAAAAAGTTTTGTAGACCACACCAACAGCATGCATACAATGTGTAACCTGCATTTTTTCTTACTACTTTGAGTCTACTTTTTGAAACTATATTGTGAAAACCTGGAAGTTTAATTCATTTTTAAGAAAACACAGTTGATCTTATGTAACGTGACAGAAGTTTTCTGCAGCAAAGCAATTTCATAAAGTTTGATTCAATTACGCCAAGAATTGTGATCATATTTGATTCTGATGAAACTTTTTACGTTTCATCTATATGGGAGCCTAAGTATTTAAATAATTTAATAAACAAACAATTTTAATTCAAGAGTAATATTTAAAAAGGGCGTATGAGATATTGAAAGCACTACTTTCAAAATATATTGTTCGAAAATCGCCATTTGTGCAGCAAAACTATATGATAGCGAGTTCTAGGGAATTAATTGTTTCTTTGTAAATATCTTTGGTGAAATTTTTTAACAAAAAAAAACAAGAAAATGTTAAAAACTACAACAAAATTGTTAAAAATACAAATACATTGTTAAAAAAACAAAAAAATAAAAATGCAATTACAGAAAAAAACAATGGTTTTTTTCTTTGTTAACGAAAGCCCAAAAACTGAAGAAAGTGTAATTACACTATTAGGAAGTCATTAGTAAGAAAGCATTTTTAACTTCAAGAATTCTTCTAAATTTCTTAGCAGACGTCCCATGCACATCGTCAAGTTTGTACCTATATACAAAATTTCGTGCACGCGTTCAACCTCGAACATGCTTCGTCGCGATGTACAGGTTCGCCTCGAACATCGAACTCAAGCGAACGATGTCCAAACTCTAGTTCAAACATTTGTGTATGTACACCGGGTGCGTACACGAGAACGATTCGCACAAGGCAAAAAGAGTCAACGCTAGTGATGATGATGAGTGAGAAAAGGAAAACTGATGCCACGAACCTGTGTGTACGCACACCGTGTACGTACACGGAGTTCGGTTATGCAGCCGAACATGTGCACGGCTTTAGGTACGAAATAGCATGTTCGAGTTCGTACACAAAATGTGAGTTGAATATGAGCACAGAACCAGAGCGAATATTGTGTACTATGTTCATTTGGGAAGATTATTTCTTAGTATTTGCCAGTCATAAAAATAATTTTCTTATACAATATTAATACTAAATGTCATTTCGAAGCAAAATGCTCTTAAGAAATTTTTTATTTGATTTGAAATATTTTGATATTTTTTTCAACAAAAATATCTAATAGTGAAAATACGCCCTTTTAATAAATTACTCACAAATACTAAAAGCAAAAAAAAAACAAAACACGTTTAAAATTTAATTGTAAATAAAAAAGTTTAAAATATAATTAAATCGTAGAGAAAATAACAATAAAAAGTTTTAACAAATTTCATGAAAAATTGTCCTTCATAATGCAGATGTTTATAAGTTATTTTAGATTTTTTTTCGACATATTTCGTGAAATTACGACCTTTTCAAAAGTTATTCACGTTTGTTCATCAAAACCGATATGTTTTTCAAAATAAACATGAAATTTCCCGTTAATACTCAGTTTCTAGATCAAGGATGATTTGTGTACAACTGTCGATATCCATGCTTCAATAAAAAATGCAGTACTGTAACGTGACAGATTCCGGTTATAACATGACAGATCATTGTGAATACTCCATAAAATCAAAAACAAAGTTTTTCTTCAGGAAAACTATATTTCAAACACTTCCTTGTTTTCCAAGCTTCAACTTAAAACTGTGTTCATGCAAATTTGGGGGTCAACGGAACAGACTTTTTTAATTTACCTGCAACCTCCAAACTAACTGCGAAAATTGTGTAACGTGACAGACTTATCAAAATGACAATAAAGTGAAAACGGTTCATGATAGAAAAAAACTTTCTGTAGAAAAAAAATGCGCTGTTTAATGACCTTAATAATGTGCAGTTGTGCTAGAATCTGGTTTTATCGTATTTGCTAACTTATCTTATGAAATATGCGTAAAAATGTAACGTGACAGACAGAAGCCTTGACCATATCCATTCGAGTGTGGAAAATATGGGTTTCAAATGAAATTCATGCGAACATGGTGTGAAAAGCACATCAACATCATACGAAATACCATTGACTAAAATTTCCAAATGAATTACTCGTGAATATCACATTGTTTTACTTGTAGATTTCATTGGCAGAATAATCGGTGAAATCAATTGTTTCACAATTTCTCACCTAGAGATGAACCGCCGTCAGGGAAAGTCATCTTTGCATGGGCCTATCGCCCACTGCACGTTAGTAAGAGAACCAAGAATGGAAAACGTAAACTAAAACTTAACTAGTGTATGTAACGGTATCCAGATGGCTTACTAGAAGAACTGCTTAACTGGTCACTGACCGGCTAACGGTACTCAGAAACAGAAACACAAAAGAAAGGGAAAAATACTGAAACCTCCACAAGGTGAAGAGTTCGCAAGATAACATTGAACGCGGATTAGCACTATTCTTTTTCGCAATAGACTGCACGGACTGGCAATAAAACACTTCTGTCTCGACTGAGCGCTCGAAAGCGAATGAAATAAATATGAACTGTTTTAAGAAATGAATTTCCAAACTTCGACGCTTCTAAATTTAATTTCTAAATCGTCCATAAGAAACATTTTGTCAGAAAGGCGTGGCCCCTTTATCAATCGGCTGGAGCCGCCTATGCGTGGCAGTTAGAATGGGGCAACTGGTCACAACTTAATTTTCTGTTTAATTATCAAGTTAGTTTTAGAGTGATGCCTGCTAGCGAAAAACCAACTGAAAAAGCAGTCAGTTTAAAAAGTGTCCAACCAGCCAATTCAAGACCAGAGGTATATGTAAATATAAATCAACTTCTGTCCGTTCATTAGAAGTTTACTTATTCATGGGGAAATAATAAGTGGGCCGGTACCGTATTGAATTCACATTCCTGCAGGTGTTTTTAAATACAAACCTAAAAACTTTGCCTGTACGAAAAAATTACCGGGAATACCTATTATTTGAAAATTAAACGATTTACGATGAAATAAGAAAAATAAAAATAATCTCTGTCAATGATACTACAAAACACCAGTGCCATCTGCAAAGTAGGTACTTACCGCAAATGTGCGCAACCAGCAGTGCAATTATAGCGCTCATAAAGACACACTTATCTTTATTGGCCATCACGATTGATTTTTGTTTCTTCTGTCCTCCTGTCTTCCAGCGTTACCTATTTGGCAGATTGAAGAGACAGAGAATTTAGTTAATTTACGACCCGTTTTCAGCTAGTACCAGAAAAAAAGACAAATTGATGCTGTCACCGTGGAAAAAAGCTCACGAACACGAATTAAGTACATAATAATATTTCATTGCTATATCACATGTATTATGAGAAAGCTTTTCATCATCGATGGGAAGTGATAAAAGCCTGCCGCGCTGCCACCGCCCGACCAGAGAAAAATCCGCAATGGAACATAAAAAAATATGAATAATTTGAAATCACAGGTCATAAATCTGGTCGAAAAGCGAGAATAGCGACGAGACGACGCGGCGAACGGTGGTGTACTAATGTAGTTTCTTGAAGACGGGGACTCTGCGACAAATGAATCGAATAAAACTGAATCGATAATGATGATCTAAGGGAAGACGATGATAGTAAAGATGATAATGATGGCGACAGTGAACAACGATCCTAAAGAAAACCGACCGGCTTTGAGCCAGGTATGAGTGATGCGATTTTCGTGTTTTGGCGACGATGAAGTTCGATGATTTCAATCGATGGATAGATTATAAAATATGCTGCAAAAATATGACAGTAGGCGCTAAGGTGAAGCGAAACTAGAATCAGAGTTAATTGAAGACTTTGCGGTGGTGCCACAATGACATTGCTTTACAAGAGTATATTCTCAGTATCAACTTAATGCATATACTTAATGTAGGAGATCGCTCAAAATTAGCACGATTTGGCTGGGAAGGTGTTAGATCTAACTCGCTGCCCCGAAAGCATTACCCTTGAGCTGGCCAACTGGCTCTTATCTAACAACTTGAACCGCCGTTACCTGGTCATAATTACATTGTCTTTGATCTTTTAAATGTCTCGCCAAATATCGTCACATATCATAATCCAATATTTACGAACTGGGACTCCTACGAACAGGGTTTGGCAAGTAGATTTTATCGGTATTTTCCTACGGGTTAATCTCCAAAAGACTTGGATGAGGTCGTGAATAAAACAAACTCACTCGTAGTAGCAGCATACCAAGAGGCTTGCCCGCTTCGATTTGCGCGTGTTTCGGGAGGAACTCTTTGGTGGAATGCCGAACTTGTTAGGCTCAAAAAATTATGTAGAAGAGCCTTGAATCGCAGACGCAGAGACGAATCGGAGGTATTCACGCAAAGCTTACAGAAATGTCGTTCGATCCTCTAAGTGAAGTGATTGGAGAAGCCTTTGCACATATGTCTAAAGTCTCAACCAGAGGGATTCCATGAGAAACCGGCCGACCGCAAAATATGACCATCGTCGATTCGAACGAAACTTTGCAGGTGTGTTCGCTGTATGAATCTCCATGATATTCTCTGGCAATTGGAATATTTTGATACAAGAGTAATTTTTCAAAAGAGCTTAAACGTTTCTACGTGTATGAATTTCAAAATTTGTTTGTTCGATTACTGTATTTTATACAGCAAAACTATCTGAGAACAAGTTACAGGGAATGAATACTTCTGTTCGAAAAAATATACACTTAAAAAAATGTTGTGTCATTTTCAAAAAAACAAAAATTTATGATAAAAATTTAAATTGCGAAAAAAACCCCAAAAACCTAAAGAGAAAAGAAACATTTTAATTGTGATTGCATGATGGAGAAAAAATCGGTAAAAAAGTTTTTCTAACAATAACTTCGTACATGTTTTTAAATTTCATACTAATTGACATACAAAATTGTAATTTTATTACAGAATATTTCTAATAATTCTAAGCACCATTTAAAATCAAAATGCATTTAACAAAAATCTTCCAAAATGCGATAGTTTTCGAGATATTTGAAAATTTGATACTTCAAAAACAATTAATTCGTGTAATTATGCTCTTTTTAAAAGTTATTCGCGTAACCCCATCAAAAAATGTCAAAAATTTAATGTTTATCGTTTTAAAGACGTCAAATAAACCTTTTTAGTGTATTTGGATCATGGAGAAGCTTTCAATAAAAAAGTTTTCCTAACAACAACTTTTGACATTTTTTTATAATTCTTACTATTTGCAGTCAAAAATACAATTTTCTTTTTGAATATGATTCTAAACGCCATTTTAAATCGAAATGCTCTTAACAAAAAATTTCTAAAATGTAGTAGTTCTCAAGATATTTTAACTTTTGTTTTAACAACACAATTATTTTGTTTTATTACGACCTTTTCATAAGTTAGTCGCGTTTCTCCATCAACAATAATAGGTTTTTCAAAAGGCCCGTAAACTTTCGTGCAACTTTCTCTTTGACATCAAGGCGATATTGTAAACCATTTGAAAGTTACATGAATGCAACCAAAATATATTTCAACCATAGGGTCTGTTGATTAAACTATATAGCTGAATCATATGTTGGTTGTTTTCATGTAACTTTAAAATGTTTCATAATATCGCCTTGATGTCAAAGAGAAAGTTGCAGGAAAGTTTACGGGCCTTTTGAAAAACCTATTATTGTTGATGGAGAAACGCGACTAACTTATGAAAAGGTCGTAATAGAACAAAATAATTGTATTGTTAAAACAAAAGTTAAAATAACATTTTTTTCAGTGTATATTTTTTTCGGACAGAAGTATTCATTCCCTGTAAGTTGTTCTCAGATAGTTTTGCTGTATAAAATACAGTAATCGAACAAAAAAAATTTGAAATTCATACACGTAGAAACGCTTACGCCCTTTTGATAAGTTGCTCTTGAGTCAAAATAATCTTATTACCTGTGGAAAATATTTAGTCTTGCATGACAGTGAAACGTGTAAAGTTTCATTGGAATCACGATTTTAAAGATTTTCGGACGGATCTTCGTGGAATTCCTCACCAGACAAGTATATCAAAAAATTTCCTTTCGAAATCAAAAGGCTTTCATATCAGTTTTATTAGAGCTATTGGTGAATACTTGTTTGACGAAGATGAAGTACTCAAATATCTTGTGGGACACACACTTTCCAGGCTGTACGAAGCCATCGCCAACGACTGTCGTTGAGTTCTTTTCAGTTCTGATTCTGAGGTATTTGGTCGTAAAATTATCACAACCGACACAATCAAAAAGGCGCTTAAAAGTTTTACTCCATGCAAGTCTACGGTAAAAGATGGAATCATTTCAGTTCTACTTCAATGAGGATATTAACACGTTAAGCTTATTTTTTTTAAAAAAAAGTTGTTACTTGTAGTCTTGCAACAGGACATATTCCATCAGCGTGGCAAGAAATGATAGCATAATTCGAAGCTATTTCGCAAAAGTAATCAAGTTTAGGAGTTTTTCTTGATATTGAAAGTGCTTTTGACAACGTGTCTTTTTAATCCATTTTGGAAGAAGCCCGAAGTGATGGAGTATCTTAATATATCACGAAAAGATTACACGCAATGCTTAGCAACCGACATCTGCAACATTTTGTAAATTAAGATTATGAAAACGAGTGTCTTCGGATGCCCTTAAGGTGGTGTACTATCACACACTTTTATGGAAACTTGTCGCCGATGGCTTCCTGAGGAAACTTAATGAGCTTGGATTTCCTACACATTGATTCGTCGACGATTATCATATAATGATCACCGGTATTTTCATTTGTACACTCTTCGGCTTGAGGCAGCAAGTTATTGAGCAATAGTGTGTTCATTAGAGTGACAGGAAAAAATGACCCCTATCGGCCCACCTCTCAGTCGATTCGAGGTCCCACTAGGAGTACTTGGACCAAATTTGAAGCAAATTGGACAAGTCCAGCTACCGGACCAACGTGCCTGAAGTTTGTATGGGATTTTTCGACAATTTACATGGAGAAAACGCACTAGCTCGCATTTTCGCCGTTAAGTGGCACTGTATGCATCGTATTATCACTATAAGTGAAAATAAGAAAGATAATTTAATTGTCTACAACTTTGTTGAAGACTGCTAGTGAATCCGGCTTTGCTAAAAGAAGTTATTAAACTTTTAACGAAGTGATGTCTGAGTCAGTTTTGCATGGGGCCTAGCAGTGCATGGATGTGTATCAGTACTCGATTCCCACGAGCTATACATTTTTGTGCAATAAAGGTTATGTTTATCTGAATAGTATGTTCAGAAGAATTGTAGCAAATGATACTAGTTATGTTTTGGTTAGAAAATTTTAGTTCCACCTGCGACCACATAGATGGCGCCAAAACTAACTTTTCAATGGAAAGAGATAGAAATTAAGTGTCTTCCACAAAGTTGTAGAACAGGCATTTTGCAATAATTCTTCCTAACATTTCGATGTTCTATCTCTTTTCCATGAAAAGTTAGTGTTGGCGCCCTCTATGCGGTCACATTTGGAACTAAATTTTTCTAACCAAAACATAACTCGTATTATGTGCTATAACTCTTCTGAACATACTATTTAGCTAAACCAAACGATTGTTTCTCAAAAATGTATAGTTCGTGGAAATCGAGTACTGATACACAACCATGCACTGCTAGGCCCCATGCAAAACTGACTCAGACATCACTTCGTTAAAAGTTTAATAACTTCTGTTAACAAAGCCGGATTCACTAGCAGTCTTCGACAAAGTTGTAGACAATTAAATTATCTTTCTTATTTCCACTTATAGTGATAATACGATGCATGTAGTGCCACATAGCGGCGAAAATGCGAGCTAGTGGGTTTTCTCCATGTAAATTGTCGAAAAATCCCATACAAACTTCAGGCACGTTGGTCCGGTAGCTAGATTTATCTGATTTGCTTCAAATTCAAAAATTCATTATTTTTCTGGGCAGTCTAGTGTTTATGTTGGACCATCAGTTAATCTAAACAACATAGCAATGGTGCTTTTAACGCAACGAAGCATTACAACCAGAGCTCGTCCATTGTAGTTCTTTGACTATGAATCAGGAATCAGTAGCGTCTGGCTCAAATGGCATGTTCCCCATGTTGATCGGATATTTGTGCCTTTAACCATGAAATTATCGTCGCAGATGAACTTAAGTACGTTGGGGTAATTCTTTACTTAAAACTCAAATGGTCTGCTCACATCGAATCAAGAGAGGTTGTATGGCCTACAGCCAATCCAGATGAGGTACAGGCAAATCATAGCAACTCAAACCCAAGTACATTCATTGGATCTACAATTGTTGAACCGATGATGCCATACAGGTGCGATGTGTGACGGCAGATGGGAAAAGTTACAACAATTCAGTGAAATTTAAACTATCTTCAGGGATTGATCCTGACTGCTGATCCAGAATATTTTGCCATCATATAAGGTAGTTAAAAAAGTTGGAGATTTTGAAGTCGGCTGTCTCAATCCTTAAAAAATCAAAACAAGGGTTTCTTACTACCCGACGTTTCGGCCTTTGGTGATGGCCTTTCTCAAGGGAAACTAAAATTTTTATTTGAAAGGAAAACATTGACATAAAAACATGACTACATGAAAATGACATGGTATAACCACCGACGAACCGACGTACCACGTGGAACAAAAAATGCCTCAGAAGGTGTCCTTATTGTTTAAATTAGAATACGTTGTTGCACTAGCGGCATCTGTATAATGGTTCGCGTGGTAGTCGATAAAACAGCAGTATGCAAAATCCAAAGTGTATTGATGTTGAACCAGCTATGCTCGAACGAACAAACGTTTCTTTTGTTCATGTTAAAGATCGTTTTTCCAGCTTTTATTACATTATGTATGCATGCATTTTCAATGAATTCTGAATACTATTTTGATGCATATTACCACTTGCGTATGTAGTGGGAATTGCACACCTTCTGTAATATCAATACACATATGGAGAAGCATGCCCTGATTCAAACTTGGCGGAGCAATCTGTCGTAATTTGACAGTAGCGATCGCGTCAATCGTTATTTTGTATTTTGTATTTTTATCTATCACGTCGGTTCGTTGGTAGTATAACATTGTGAACTTGTTTTTAGTCAAAAAGTCGCAGTCCGACCGTTCTGTGTCTGATGTATGTTTCTGGATGCACTCAGCATAGATTTATGCATCCAGAAACATACATCAGACATCCGACGGTCGGACAGCGGCTTTTTGACGAGAAACAATAACTTTAGTAAGTTTGCCATGTCATTTTCATGTAGTCATGTCTTTATGTCAATGTTTTCCTCTCTAATAAAAATTATAGTCTCCATTCTCAAGGGAGACTATAATTTTTATTAGAGAGGAAAACATTGACATAAAGACATGACTACATGAAAATGACATGGCAAACTTACTAAAGTTATAGTTTCTCGTCACTAAAGGTCGAAACGTCGGGTAGAGAGAAACTCTTGTTTCATGTGTCGTGATCTACATAACCTCAAATGTAGTTAATAAATCTATTGCCTTGCACGCAGCTCCCCAGGGTTCGATGCCGAACCCTACACATAGAGATACAGATTTCTCCAAAAAATATTTTTCTCATCCGAAAAAATTAGATAAATGATCCAAAAGTCAAAGCCTATATGTGGGTCCGGACCAGGGATGCCAAATCTTTTCAACATCTGTTGTGACTAGAACTGAAAAAAAATCTGTGAAAAACTGTGTAAAATTTAAAAAAAATCAGAATATTTACAAGATTTCATACAAATCTGTGAACTTTTCATCAAAAAGCCATCAAAAATTCGGAGCTGTGACTAAAATCGTTCAATAAATCTGTGAATATGAAGAAAAAATTACAGCCCTCGTCCAGACCACCTCCGAGATATTCCAGTTTATGAATAACGTATTATATTTAATTGTAATTTTAATTTGAAAATTCAGATCCCCCTCCTCATTTTTTTTTGCTCCCCTCATTTCAACTTATATGAGAAACATATTTTCAGATCAAACACATATACATTTCATATTCAAAGTGGAAAAAATACTCTTCTCTAGTGTTCTTATTTTAGTCCCCCTACATCGGCTTATTCCTGTTCTTCAGAACTTATTTTAAGACGTTCTTTCCAACGCGAAAACGAATTCCACTCAAACCGTCGTTTGATAGTCAAAAAAAACCCACCCGCAAACCATCGAAGGCGAATCGCAAAGCTGATTTTCATTTTAACACAAAAGCGTGTTTGCTATTTCCCAGGCACCAACATTTCAATGCCTTGCTTTCTTCGAAAAGGATGATTTACACCAACAAAAAAGAAGCTTCCAAACCGAACAGCAATCAAATAAATATTTCTTTCAAATGGTATTTATTGTGATCAGCAAATTTCTCGAATCAGAGCACATGGCGAAGCTTTCCCTTCATTGGTGGTTTCGTTTTCCGGACCATTTTTTTTTCTTTACTTCATTCTGTTGTCCTGTTGATTTTCCGGCTGCCTGCGTTCGCTCAGTTCACGTCCTCGCCATGCAGTAGGTATTAAATATTTTCTCTCCTCCCACGCCGACCAATCCTGTGCTGCTGCTCGTTTATTAGGATGGCCGAGGCGAGGTTGATGTGGAATGTGAATATCTGATTAAATTGCTCGTTCTCTGTTTGCTTCCGACAATCACGACCATGTTGCATTCATTTTTAAGCGAATGTTCCCGCACATTTGCGCGTTCGTAAATTAGGCAGTAAGGGTGCTTTATTGGGACAACAGGTGGAACAATCTGTCAGCAAAACAACCTATTGTGGTCCGACAATAATTGAAAGCTGCTGTTTGATTTATGGTGGTAAACATTTCGCCACAGTTGCTGTTAACATTTTCCCAGTAGGTAAGCGTATTTAGCAGAACCTTCATAAAATTTCGACGAAGCTGAATAGCACCAATAAAATAATTATCGCTAAGAGAAAATATTACATTTCTGTCGGTTTTTTCATTCATATTGTTTTTCCACACAATTTCTTGAAATGCTTGCATTAAAAAAACAATTTTCGGACAGATGGGAAAAACGCTTTTAATCCACCTAACAGTGTGATGAGACATTTCTTATAACTCTTATCACTCTCTTCGGATATTATATCGTTTGAGAACATTTAGAACTTGATGCTTCGCGATGTTTTTGATAACAAATACTACATGGGAAAGTGACAGGACTCAGAGAATCGCTCAAATCAGCATAGGACAACATCATTGCTAGAAATCTCAAATCAAATCAATGGGAAGCGAAAAAATGGCCCATAAAATAGACATAGCTACGAATTATTGTTAATGCTCTGTTAATAAAATATCTAAATTGTGCTGGGAAAACTGAATTTTCCTAAAGGGGTTATATATTGTACTGAGCCAAAAAAAATCGCATTTTTTTGAATAGATTTGAAGTTTATACTTTACTCAAATTACCAACGCGACTGAGAACTAAGAAATCAACGCTTTTTCTTGAAAAGGGCGATACTAGCAGTGACACCATTCAAAGAAAATCAACAGTGAATATTTCCAGACTTTTATTTCCTATTTAAGAACTATTGTGTTTTTTATATCCTAGATTGCATGATTCAGTGATCGAAACCCAAAACTTCATAAAGTATTTGAAATTATTAAATTAAAATTTGTTTTTGCTATTGAAATTTACAAAATGATAGTATCGCCCCTTTGGCGATTGTTTACTTTTTCGGTCCCATCTATCAGCATTGAAGTATCGTTCTTACGTTTTTTTACAATAACTACCGTTCTACACCACAGATTTCGTCCGGGTTTTTTTCAATAGCGATCATTGTTACTATTTACAGCTGGTATCAGCTTGATAATCCTCAAAAAAATACGAAAATGACAGTTTCGCTTCTAAACTGCTAGCAAAAAAAGTATCGCCCTGATTGTTTGCATGGAGCGTGGAGGGCGAAACTTTAAATAAACAAACAAAAATACAGTTTCGCCCGTTGTATTTTTTGCTGTAGTTTAAGAAAGCAATATCGTAGAATCCAAATTTTTAGGTTAATTGGTTGCGTTTCAAAGCCCTCATTCGCATGTATGAAAAAAGCCTTATGTTTACATTTGTAAGTATCGCCATTTTCACAAAAAAGGGTTGAAATGAAATCGCAGCTCCTGATATCACGCTATCTCTGAAGTGCATGCGTGCATAGTTCCAAATTTTACTTTGACATCGACTTTTTCTAAAGGTGACTTCCCAGTAGTATCCTTGATTTGAATTATTATCGCTAATCCTAATGCCAAAGAACAAAAGAAAACCTCTCGAAAACTAACCGTTTGGGAAAATCATCATCATTACTGGAATTTTCATTTTCACGAAACTTTTCGATAACCTTCCGTCACTTGCGTTAATGCACTGTGTGCACAGTGCTCTGAAAATCTAGCGAAATCGTCTTAGGGCACCAGCGGGTCTAATTCAGAGCTATCTGCGCGGCGAGTAAAGTAAAGAATACTAAAAAATAATTTCTATTCCATAATTTTCAGTTCAGCAATTCGAGAGATCGTGCTCACCGCAAGCCATGAAAAATAGACTACGTTGTGAAGCGATGGTCACTATTTATTAAAAAATCACGGTTAAATAAAAAAAAATTATACTATTAAAAAATTTCAAATAGTTTATAATTTTCACAAACTTATTAAGAAAAATTGTTTAATAATCTTTCGTAATATTGTGTAGGAAAAAAGCTGAAAATTTCAGTATTTTCTCTATCTGTAACATATTAACCCTTAAGTATACCAATTAATTGGTATACGAATTGGAATAGGTTCGCCAAATTTTGGAAGAAGTCTATAAAAAAACCCCTTGAAAATTACCTAAAAATTGTTGTAGTTCGATACAATAAAAAATCCCCAAAAATGAAATGTACCTATGTAAAACACAGTGAATAATACATACAATAAAGACCCATTTTTATCAGTCTCATGGTGT
The DNA here is from genome assembly GCF_030247195.1 of Topomyia yanbarensis. Taxonomy (NCBI): domain Eukaryota; kingdom Metazoa; phylum Arthropoda; class Insecta; order Diptera; family Culicidae; genus Topomyia; species Topomyia yanbarensis. The sequence goes on along the minus strand of NC_080670.1, from coordinate 51,601,764 downwards.
ATTTTAGGCTGACAAAATGGGGACATTGACTAAATCGAGCAATTTTTTTTTCTTTATAATAAACTGAAGCTGTTAAAATATTCTTCCCGTCCCTTGATGTAGTCTGATAACTATTTCTGATTATGATGAACTTTTTATTTTTGCATATTTCCATCTTCATGATAAGGAAAACATGCTTAAGAAAGGATTTACTCGAATTCAGTCTTGTTCGTCTGCTAGAGCCCATCAAACATATGTTCATATTTGGCTGATTAAATCAGGGTTTCAATGTATTATAATAGATATTCAGCATTCGAAGAAGTTTCTCGTGAACGAGTGTAGAACGACTTTGTTTCTACTTACTTGAAGTCAGCGGCGTAGCCAAAAATTCGGTTTGGTGGGGGTTTGGTGAAAATCGATCATACTGTCCAAACGGCATAATTCCGAAACCGTAATTTTTGAAGTTTTAAAATTATGCAGAATTAATTTTTCAGAAAATCAGAGTTCGTGTCTAGCGAATTTGTTGAGAATTTATTATAGTCTTGAATATTAACCTGAGAAAAATCACCATAAATACTTCTTGGACGATATACCGTCAAAATTATTTTATCAAATGATGCGCTGTTTAACGTTTGTAAAACTCATCGAAGATACTAAACCTCCGAAGTTGGCGGTTTCAAAATGATGCTATCTTGACCTTAAATTACTGATTTTAAACATTTGACCTATACATATAATTGGTCATACAACAAAAATCAAATGCTCATCAAAATCGATCAGAACCTGCTAGAATCGAATGGACATCGTTATTTTTCATAAATTTCTCTCTACATTCGGAAAGTGTTATCCTCGTTATTAATCATATTACGTTTTCGTCTCAACTCGACGCATTCCCAAAAAAACCTGTCTTAATCCACCTAGTGGTGCAATTGTGCTTGTCTCATTTGTCCAGACTACAATTCCATGGCTGGTTATGTTCAATACAATGGTGGAAATGAATATTACATGTTCAGTACGATTTGCACATACATACAATGGATCGACAGCCACGATACTGAGATACTATGTGATACTGAAACATCGCTAGAAACCAGCGGCGGATTATGGAGAAAGGTCCGGGAGGTCCAGATCCTGCCGAAAATTTTCAACTTAAGAAATTTTAAACTAGTTTTAATTTTAAAGTAGCAACCCGTCACTGCATACTCCCTCCGGGCCGGTATGATTGTCGATTTTTAGAGTGATTGCATAACCTTTCTATATGAGAAAGACAAAAATGTACCAAAGTCCAAAAAAGTCAATTTTTGTCAAACATCTCAATGTTTCATGCATTTTAAAGTCATTTGGCATCAAAAATACAAATTTGATTTTGAAAATTTTTCATTTCAGTTTATATGGGAATTTGCTGTGTGATTGCACTCTTCAACTCGTAACTCCGGAACCGGAAGTCCAATCAATAAAAAAATCAATAGCAGCCGACGGGAAGGTTGTACCTTTCATTTGAGACTAACTTTGTGCAAATCGGTCCAGCCATCTCTGAGAAACAGAGGTCACATTTTTTCCACATACACACATACATACACACACAGACATTTTCCGATCTCGACGAACTCAGTCGATTGGCATATGACACTCGGCCCTCCGGGTCGGGATTAGATTGACGAATTTTAGAGTGAATGAGAAAGGCAAGAACATTTTTAGCAAATGTTGAAAGTTATGCATTTTGTTGGTAAGCAGTTCTATGTTTCATAGACATTAAATCAATTTTAACTTCTCTTCCTATTAAATAAAGACCCTTATTACAGTACATCTCTACAAAAACGAGATCAATTTGAAAATAAATCTGAGGACTATGATTGATTACAGAACTCTGTAATTTTCTATTGGAATGTTTTCAGGTAGGAGTTTGATATTGATGCTATTAGACAACTGTGAAATCAAGACCAATAGATCAGTTACATGTCAGGACCCCATTTCGACAATTTATCAAAAGTCCTCATGATGTTTACAACAACAGGTTATCAATCTACGGAACAGATAATTGTTATTGTAATATTGAATTAAATCAGTCTGCATCAATAAATTTTCAACTTTAATCCAATATTTTTTTTGGGTGTGGTGGGGGGGGGGGGGTGGGGGCTCGTTGTATGGTCTTAAACCCCAAAACCTTCTCTGGGCTACGCCGTTGCTTGGAGTTATTTATTTCGCTTTTCATTTTCCGATATGTTTCAGATCGATCCGATGGTCATTAGTTAGAAAAATTGCAGTCAGAAGGTTCGCACAAATGAACATTTTTGCACTGATAAGTTATCAAGTTCCTTCCAGACAACTTGGAAGTGTTCGGTGATTATTTCTAGCGGTTGTAGACAGAAAAATGAAATACAAAATTCGATTTGTCGTAATAATGTTTGGCTTATTTCAATGGATTATTTCTATATTGAACAATAAATAGGCGACAAAGAGTAATCCACAAACAACAAGCCATAACTTTTAAAGTATTCAAAATAGATATTTGAAGTCTTCAGTAAAGTTATTCGCAAAAGTAAGAGCTACAAATTTGCTGAAGGCATCATTTCGATATAATCACTTCCAAGAAAATTTGTGAAAACGTCTCACTCATAGGGGGATTAATCAGCAAAAGCACAATACCAAAAGAAAAGGCATATGTCCTCCATTAAATTCTCAGAAGATACTATTGACCTAAAATAAGCCGTTTTGGCGTTAATAATAGATTACATGTTTTTGGTCATATTTCTGGCAATGGGAAATGATAAAAATCTTTCGTCCGCATTTAATGTTAAATATCTCTTTTGATAATAGTCCGATTTCAACAATCTATAGCTTGTTCGAAAGGTATTCGTTAAAGCTGTCTAAAAACATATAAATTGTTAATCTATATTGTCAATTTCGGCAGATAATTCTAAAAAACTGCAAAAAATGCCATTTTTACGCATTCAAACATTCATATCTTGGAAACTAAACATCAGAATCAAAAACAAATTAATAGCGTTCATACTGTTTTTTAGTTCTTTCGTTTAAAATTGGTTTGGATAAGATCGGTTCAGCCATTGCTGAGAAACACGAATGAGAATTTGTCCGTTACATACACACACACACAGACACACACACACAGACATTGTCCCAAATCGTCGAGCTGAGTCGATTGGTATATAAGACTCGGCCCTCCGGGCCTCGGAAAAAATCTTGAAAGTTTGAGCGAATTCTATACATTTCTTTTATAAGAAATGTAAAAACGGTTCAATGTATCAAAACAAAACAAATTTGCATTAATTCCTCATATAACCTGGCACCCCGTGTCGTAAGCGAACGGATATAAAGTCAAAAAGGGTTAGTTGCTGGCTAACGGCTATTGGCCAACGCGGATCTGCTAATTGTCCTTCAATTTGTCGGCAAATCGGGGGCAATCTCAAATGCAACATTTGGGCGATTTGCCGCCTTCTTTTTTGTCGACCTACGCGCACTTGAAGCGCCCCCAAATATCTCACGGAACGCACCATTTAATCGCCCTTAATTCTCGACTAACATATGATAACGGCGTAAAAGCCAACTGTCAACATTCACTTTGAATGAAAATTTCGGACAAACGGTCACTCGCATATCACAGATTTTGGTAGTAAAGAAAAGGCAGAAGTTTTCTCTTGCAGTTAGTGCTGTGAACAGTGTTTGGCCAGTAACGGTTTGGCCGGAATTACCCTTTAGAGAGAATCTTGACTGTTGGTTTTTACGTCGTTATCATATGTTTGTCGAGAAATGTCTCTTGGAAAATATTAAACAATACCTACTTATTTTCGAATTCACCATGTACCCAAGTAAACTCATCAGCACACTAGGTAATCACCGCCAAACTCTTAAAAAAATTTAAATTAGAATTGTACACCAAAATTTATAAGCAATAATCTGACTTTCGTTAAGACTTTAGGTGAGTGGTTCTGTGGTACTTTATTTACATACAGTTTCCTTTATTCGTTGGCCAAATAAAGTGCACTAGACAAACAAAATACAAGCGAGAACACGCAAATAGTTCAAAAACAATTTTAAGCTTAAGCCAAACATGAACCGCCATGTTAGATAAATGCGAAAAAAAGGATTGAAATCGCCTTTAAACCGCATTCGCAAATTGCATTTGTTCCAAGGGGCAATTAGCATAGGCGAGTCCCCTACGATTGTCAATCTTAGCGGCACACTACACATTGTCCAATTTACTGAGCTCTTTGGCAAGTCAACACCACAACTTCTTAAGCTCTTAGGCTCTTTTGTTTTCGTGTCCATTCAGCTCCCGTCTTGTTCACTACTCGGTCTAATCCCCGTCGGTGAACCTAGCCTAATCCGACGGAGAATACCCAAGTGAAATAAGTTCTCCCGAAACCGAGCCAACCAGCCAGGTGCCAATGCCGCTTCGGCGATTCCAGTGGAGCAGGGCGTCCAATTTGCTGGTACCTCGACGACCCGTAGCTGGTGGCGTCTCGTCGCAATCTACGCAGCCTAATCCCCGGTGATGGATCTAGCTTACGCCGACGCGACGCAAAGTTCTCCGAGGAAGAAAGTTCGCTCAACACCGATTCTCCCACTATATTTCTCTCGGGCCAACTGGTAATGTCGATTCCGGAGTGATCGTGATATCCGATTCACTAGCGCCCCGACGACCCGTCCATGGTGCTCTGGTGCAGTCTACTCGACTAGTCCCTAGCGGTGAATTTAGCCCACTACGGCGGAGAGTTTCCCGGAGTTGATTGCTCTCCCGAAGTCGTGGCTCGCTGTTCATCTCGTCATTCCTGCTGCAAGGTGGTCATGATCTGCGTCACCACCCTGTAGACCGCGTTCCACGTGTTTACATAAAAGAGATTATAACTACTAGATGTCGCATGCCGCTGTTACACTGATGGTTTATTATTTCGCTCTTACATATGCTAGGCCCATTAGTTTGACACAAATTGCCCCGGGTACAAACATGTCAAAGTAATGGGATGCAAAATTCTAGAGCGAGACTCCATGTTTCAGTCCGTGATGACATGGAGACAGTGACGCTTTGCTCTCTCTAGTAGTTATAATCTCTTTTGTTTACATCGTTTATCTTTTGGTGGACGACATTATCCGTGTTGATGTCTAGCCCTACCGTTTCAAGCCTCTCGTTGCATGTCGCTTCGAAACTCGGACATTCGAAGGCCACATGCTCCGGTGCCTCCTCGACGTTCTCACAATGTAAGCACAACGGCGTCATTACGTGTCCGAATCGATGAAGTTACTTCCTGAAGTAGCAGTGGTCCAAGAGGAGCTGTGTCTGGTGGCAAGTCACCTCTCCCTGCTTTCTATGAACCCATGTCGACAGGTTTGGGATGAGTCGGTAAGTCCACCTTCCTTTCTACGTATTGTCCCATTCTTGCGGCCACCTCTTCATCGAATCGATTCTCACCATCTTCCTCGCGTTTTTTGGTGTTTCTCCTATTGTAGCACTCGATATTCTCAGCCAGGGTGATGCAAATGGGGATCATCCCGATGATTACACATACTGCCTTCGACGATATTGTTCTGTACGTGCTCGAGACTCATACGGCCATCAACCGGAACGTGCTGTTCAGCTTCTGGTGGTTCAGCTTGGATTACAGCGCCGCACTATAGGCAGGAAGCCCATATCGATGACGAAACACTAGATAGCAGACGTGTCGTGCTGTTTCTCTGACTGCCGACGTTTGGCCTGATCCTCGTATTTGTGTTCGTCGTCTTCGCTGATATTTCGCAGGCGTAGTCGACTCGTCCTCCGACGTCGATCTTAATCCGCTGAACCACTTTGCAGTTGCTGACCAACAACACATCCGTCTTGTAATGAGCTATTTGCAACTTGACCCCGTTCGTCCAGCTCTCGATCGCGCCTACTGTATCCGTTATCAACAACTCCACTTCCTCAAGTGTCTTACCCATCATTACCATTAGCGACACTTCGTCCGCGAAACCCATGATTTTCATTTTCCTGGGCAGCGAAAATGTTAAAATACCATCGTACATCCCGTTCCAAAGAATTAGACCGAGAATGAGCTCTGAGGAACGCCCGACGCGACAGGCACTGGCTCTTGCCCTTCGTTCGTCTCGTAGAGCAGCTCTCTGATCTGGAAATAGTTCTTCGGGATCTGGCTGAGATAGTCGGCAGCCCTCATGCTGTGCAGCGCTGTGGCGATGGCTCCTCAGATGGCGCTGGTAAATGCATTCTTTACATCTATGGTGATCACAGCACAGTATCGGTCTCCTATTCGCTTCTGTTTAGATGCCTTCTCGAGCACTGTCTGAATTGTCTTCACTGTCGATGCTCCTTTGCGGAATCCAAACTGCATCTTGAACAGTCCGCGCTCACGCTCTATGCATTTCGTTAGCCTGTTAAGAATGAATCTTTCCAGGTTTTTTCCGAGTGCATCCAGCAAACATATTGGACTGTGGCTTCCCTGGCTTTAGCAACAACAGCTTCTGTACCTTCCACATATCGTGGAAATTGACTTCATGTAGACATTTCTATAGCACCACCATGAACATATCCTGATATCCCAGCTTTTCGTGCCACGTTTGGTGTTTCATCCGGACAGGGAACTTTCTTAGATTTTAGTCGCATCGACGCTTCTACGTGCTCGTCGTTAGTCATAACTTGCTACTTCTGCTTCACAGTACGGTGTCGGTGACCAGGTAGTTGGATCGTGCTTCGGGAAGAAAACCTTAACGATTGTCTTAAGCTCGGTTCCACTGTCTGGCTGCAGTGCTTCAACGAAGTGATTTTTTGTGGAAGGATTTTGTCTTCCACTTTCGCTCGCCGGTTATCTTTCTCCGCACTGCAGTCTCCGAAATGTACTGACGGAACATTCTTTGCACAATTGTACGTCTAACTTCACGTAAGCTTCCTACAGCAGTGAATTTTCGAAATCCGACGTCGGAAATTCGACGTCGCAGATTAGATGTCGGAAATTCGAAGTCGGAAATCAGACTTCGAAAATTCGACGTCGGAAATTCTACGTCGGAAATTCGATGTCGGAAATTCGACGTCGGAAATCCGACATCGAATTTCTACGTCGGAAATTCTACGTCGGAAGCTTGTCATTCGAAAAGCACGCTATCGTTAGAGGAGTCTGTTTGTGAAGAACATTTCGCAACTAATACTTGCCAAAAAGAAGCTCAGTGATCGCAGAACTAGGAAATTCAAAGAAAGAATGAATGAATGAATACCCCAAGCTCGGGCATATGAAGCTGATTAATGATATTGCCGATTCTGATCGATCCTCTCCGTCCTATTATTTGCCTGACTATTGCGTCGTCCGAGCAGATAGCATCACTACTATACTCCGTGTGGTCTTCGATGCCTCGTGCTCCACAGACACAGGAGTGTCTTTAAACGACCTATTAATGGTCGGTCCACTCGTGGAGGATGACCTTCTTTCCATTATCTTGAGATTTCGTTAGCCACAGTTTGCTATCATCTGACGAACCAGCTAACAACCGTTACGAGTCTCCAGAGACTGGCTAAAGACGGTTCGGGAGAGTTTCCAGTAGCCGGACGAGACTTTTACATGGACGATATGCTTACCGGGGTCGATAACGTAGAAGGAGGTCAAGAACTCTGCAGGCAGTTGATTCATGTGACGAACTCTGCTGGATTTCAGCTCCGGATGTGGGCTTCAAATGAGCTCAAAACTCTTTTCTAATCTCCGAAGCACAGTGAAGAGTTACCAATTACCAAACGCGAGGTTCTGTCGGATATCGCACGGCTTTTTGACCCTCTAGGCTTAGTTTGACCAATCTTCATCCTAGCAGAACTGTTCATGCAAGAACTTTGGCTAGAAGGAAAGAGTTGGGTTGATGCGCTCTGCGACTCTTATCAACGTCATTGGTCAGTCACGCTCTTTCGTTAATGAAAACACCTCGATGGGTCGTGTCTACACCATCCTCAATTTGTTTGGAGCTATATGGTTTTTGCGAACCTTCGGAGAAGGCGAAGGCGTACGGCGCTTGCATTTACGTCCGTGCAGTCTCTTGCAGCGGCAGCATCCACGTTAACATACTGACCGCCAAATCTAAGGTGGCACCGATTGAAAAAACGAAAAAGGATTAAACTGGCTGTTTGACACGTCTGGAGCTTTCTGCCGCTCTTTTTCTAAGCAATCTCTTCGAAAAGGTTCAATCTAGCCTGAACCTTAAAGTTAGCAGTTTCTTCTGGGCTGATTCAACTATAGTCCTTGCCTGGCTCTCCGCCAATTCATCGCGTTGGAACTTTTGTGGCGAATAGGACCTCAGAAATCCAGCGAATCACAGTCAAAGGCGTCTGGGCACATGTTCCAGGTGCAGAAAACCCAGCAGATGTAATTTCGAGAGGAATGTCACCAACGCAGCTACACGATTTCGTTCTGTACGTACGCTCAGTCACTTGATGCCAACGATCATCGTCCACTTTCGGACCCGTGGAGGCCGGTTGCCTCCAATCTAGTTAAGTGTTGTTCTTTTTCTCATTTATTGTTTAAAAAGCCGTCTATATGTGTTTCAGCATGACGATCCAGTAAAGGTTTAGGAAGAAATCACCAAGTAGTAAATAGGAGACATTTTGTTAAAAATACGACTTTTTAATGGTGGCCGGCATATGTTCATTTCGTAGATTAGGGACAGAAATCAGCTCGAATCAGACACATACAGTTTACCCTTTCTCCTACTGTTTCCTTATCAGCAAATATTATAAAATATATGGTTCACTTCTGCATTTCTTAAAAGACACCACACTGGCGCCACCATGGCACAAAAGGTGACTAGTACACTGTAAATTTTGCGGTACGTAATGACAATTCTCAGTTCAACACAATACATTATAGTAGAGGTGGCGACATTTCTATATTAGGGACACTGAAAATAATCGAAACGATAAAACCATATGCAATTAAACATTACTTTCATGTGCGTTCTCATGTTAAAAAGTAAAAGAAATGATTTCCCTTTGAATTTCACATGAAAATTCATTAAAAAGCATTTCATGTGGTGTTTCCAATTAAATTTAAACAAATTCCACGTGAATACGTCATATTTATCTATTGAATGATCATTGCAATACTATTGAACTTTCCACATGACTTTCGCATGAAAAACATGTAGTGCATTTCTACATGTAAAACCATTGATTTCACCGATTCTTCTGCCAATGAAATCTATAAGTAAAACAATTTGATATTCAGGTGTAATTCATTTGAAAACTTTAGGTATTTCTTATGATGTTGATGTGCTTTTCACACCATGTTCGCAAGAATTTCATTTGAAAACCATATCTCCCACACTCGAATGAATATTCAAGTGGCAACGGTGTGTATTAAATGCGTTTGTGGATTGAAATAATTCAATAGATTTCCACATGATGTTAACGTGTTAAGTTTTTTCAGTGGAGAAAACTTTTTTGGATTTATTATCTTTCCAGCAGGAGAAAGCTATATGATTTCGTTCTAATGATCATATTTTAATACCCACATGAGATAACGATCATTGCGTAGTCTGACCAGTTCATTAAGAGGCACAGTTTACAGAAAAAAGGAAACAGAAAAATATTTCGTTGACGAAAATGCTGGAAATCTCATTCTCTGCTTACACTGCCCATAAACGCATAAGAGTGTAAATCTTCAATAGTGTTTTTCTCGGCTTGCTGTTTTTCAATATGAGACTCTTATGCATTTATGGGCAGTACATGCATTTGGGATAATTTTTTCTAACGCAGCTGGAGAAGATTCTGGTAGTTTAAAGCAGCATCCCTAAAATGCAGCTGATGCAAAAACAAATTACACCGATAAACCCACGATATATTTTACACTGAGCTCCAACTATTGATTCTTACTTTGCGCAGGCCTGGCAGTGTACTCAAGGTTTCAGACACACAAATACCAACACGTTAGAAAATGAACAATTTGCCCACGGCTTAAAGTGTAAACATTTGACGAGCGCGCGTCATAGAAATCGTCGGCGAAAACAATTACATGAAATTCCTATATTGTTTGCTACAAACGAATGATCGACACCTGATACATCACAAGGAAGCTATGCCGATGTCCAATACCTTTGCAGTGAACAGAAAATTACAGTGGGATATGTTTTCTATGGCATGCAGCTAAATTTCCGATTTACGCTAATAATCACATAGATGCACTGATCATCCACTGTGTCTAGTGTAATTATGGCGTAATTTACGTCAAGAATCCACTGCACACTATTTTTTCACCATAAGAGCTCAAATATTGTCAATTAACAACTTTCTAGAAATTCGTTTGTTTATCTCAACGATTTCTCTGATGTCACCGAAAACTGTCAATTTGCGGAGTAGCAAGCCTCGTTTCTGTGAGCCGTGCAATTTGCCCACCTTTCTCTTCTATACCTCTTGGGCGCGTTTGACATTTCAATCTACGGCGCACGCTAATCGCAGAATGATTATTTACTGAGATTAAAAACCTTTTTCGTCCACAGATGGCATTACATTTATGTCCTTTCCTTTGTGATTCGCATGGGATTTACAGGAGTGGACTATATTGTTAATATACAATATTTGCTATATTGTTAATATACAATATTTGTTATCAGGCTATCTCAGTATCCGATCGAACAGACCGATCGAGTTTCTACCTAGCTTCTCGATGATAAAACCAGATGGAAGCGAAACAAACGAGTCAGGCTCCAATAAACTATTTATAGCATCACATCGAATATCGTTGTTGTATGTTCAACGTAGCCAATAAATTATCGTGTCGTTTCTTACTCCAAAATCAAGAACACTGATTCTTAATCCGAAGGACTTGATCGCGGCATTACAGAAAGTGAAAAATATTCCATAAGAGGAGTAAAAGAAATTTTAGGAATCGAATTTGTATTTCTGATGCTCTGAAACTGCACGTTTTGATATTATTAAATGAAATCAACCAAAATCGACAGCTGGCTTTGCACCTTTTGTCCTTCCTCATATAAACAGGTTAATCAATCACCCTGAAAATCAACAATCTATTTTCGGCTTTGGAGATTCTAGAAATTTAAAAGGAGCGTAACTCAGCCTTGGAACGCTCCCACCTCTCACCCTTCATTCAAACACCACCCACGCGCCCATCCCGATCAGAATGAAATAACACGATTATAACAGAATGCAATTTTCGTAACATATTGTGTTATAAATAAGGTCTCGTTAGTAGTTAAAATAACAGAAATGTACAACAAGTAACAAAGCAAGATGTAGTTTTGAAATGTTTTGCCTTTCTCATATAAAGAAAGGCTATGCAATCACTGTAAAAATCTACTTTTTAACCGAGGGCCGAGTGTCATACACCATTCGATTCAGTTCGTCGAGATCGGCAAATGTCTCTGTGTTTTTTTTTTTTTTTTTTTTTTTACAATGGAGAAGACCTTTATGTCCTAGCCCAGTACACGTGCTAACGGTAGGGTCCAATCTACCACACGGGGTGCACTGGGGGCGTGTCGGACTCGAGTGGTGACCAGCCATTAATACCGACTAAACTCCATTGGGCTCCGCCATCATTCCTCCCAGGAACTACCTCTCGGTATTACTTCTGGGGGGATGGCTGTACTGAATGTACTCATTCACTCTCACTCACGCGATCATACATCCTGTATGAGGCTTACTTGGGTGCTCTCTAAATCGCACTTTGATTCACTCTCAAACACTCCCACATGAGGCTGACTTTTGTGCTCACCTTTTACGTTCCATGCGAGGCTGACCTGTGTGCTCACCTTACTCATTCCTTGCTAGGCTTACTTTTGTGCTCGCCCTACCCATCCATGTGAGGCTGACTTGGGTGCTCACCCTATCACCTGATTCACTCTCAATCGTGCCACTCTATTGTACCTTTGTCACTCCCTCTGGCATCCCATGTGGGACATTTTTCTTAGGCCCCACTTCTGACATACCATGCGAGGCTGACTTTTGTGCTCACCTTTTTCATTCCTTGCTAGGCTGACTTTTGTGCTAGCCTCTACCAACCTGTGAGGCTGACTTTTATGCTCACCCTTAACATGCAGTGTGAGACTGACTTGGATGCTCACCCTTTCACTCCTCTGCCACGCCATGAGGCATCGATAGCTTAGTTCCAACATACTACGCTACGACCCTCCCGTCTTGGCATGAGGCAGTCCACTTATACGCCTATACACTCACTCTTCTGTCTTGCTTCGGGGTGGCTGGGTTTACCCCTTACGCGGTTGCCATTCGCTGCGCCAACCTACCTCGGCATGAACAGACCATTCACTCTCTTATTTTGCGCTTGGCCTTTTTCGCTCCAGCTAACCAATCACTAGTTAGCCGTGCCCGCCGTCTGTTGCTCGGTTCGCCAGATTACCTGTAGCCTACTGGCAATCTGGATGGTAGCAGCCGAGACTGCGTTCCACTTCTCCACCGTTTGACACATCCGCTGGATAAGGGTATCCGGGGTTGTGTCCCAGCCACAGACGTCAAGCATTGCTCTTCTTTCGACGTCGAACCGATGACATACGAACAGTATGTGTGCGGCAGTTTCATCTACACCTGGGCAGTCCGGGCAGACTGGGACCTCCGCGTGCCCGAACCTGTGGAGGTACTGACGGAAACAGCCATGGCCTGACAGGAATTGTGTCAGGTGGAAGTGAACTTCCCCATGGGGTCTTCCCACCCAGCTCGATATGCTAGGTATCAGCCGGTGAGTCCACCTACCTTTCGAGGAGTTGTCCCACTCACGCTGCCATCTGGCGACCGAGGTCGCCCTGGTGCGCTCGCGGGCTCCCCTATTTCCACGTAGCTCAAAGCACTCCTCATCTTCCCGAATGACCAGCCCGACTGGCATCATGCTCGCTATCACGCAGGATGCATCGTGTGATACCGTGCGGTAGGCAGATATCACTCTGAGGCACATCACGCGGTAGGTGCTCTCCAGTTTCTGTAGGTAACTGGTTACCCTCAGTGCTCTTGACCATGACGGGCCGCCGTACCTGAGGATAGATACGGCAACGCCTGCCAGTAACCTACGTCTACTGGCGCACACCTTTGAGCTGTTGGACATCATTCTCGATAGTGCCGCAACAGCAGTCGACGCTCTCTTGCACGTATAGTCGACATGGCTGCCGAAGGTCAGCTTGTCGTCTATAATGACTCCGAGAGACTTCAGACTTCGCTGTGAAGTGATCGCGACTTCTCCCACATGGATAACTGCATGTTGTGCCGACTTGCGGTTGTTGACGATAACTACCTCCGTCTTATGATGAGCGAGCTCCAGGCCTCTCGCGCTCATCCATTCCTCCACCGTGCTAATCGCGTGTTCTGCGGTTAGTTCTACCTCAGGAATTGACTCCCCGTAGACCTCCAAGGTTACGTCGTCGGCAAAGCCGACGATCTTGACCCCAGGAGGGAACTTCAGTCTCAGAACCCCGTCATACATGAGGTTCCATAGCACCGGGCCTAGGATCGAGCCCTGCGGGACTCCGGCGGTAATCGGAACCCTTTTCTGACCGGCATCGGTCTCGTATAGCAGTACGCGGTTTTGGAAGTAACTTTCCAGGATCCGGTACAGACCCACCGGTAGGCTAAGCCGGTGTAACGAGAGCGCGATGGCATCCCAGCTTGCGCTGTTGAATGCATTCTTCACGTCAAGTGTCACTAACGCACAGTAACGAATACCTCGCCTTTTTCGTTGGATCGCTATCTCGGCAGTATTTATCACTGAGTTGAGAGCGTCCACTGTGGATTTACCCTTCCGAAAGCCAAACTGGTTGCTTGACAGACCGTCCGTACCTTCCGCGTACGGGGTGAGCCTGTTGAGGATGATCCTCTCAAGCAGTTTGCCAGTCGTGTCTATCAGACAGATTGGTCTGTACGCCGATGGGTCGCCTGGCGGCTTCCCGGGCTTCGGCAACAGCACCAGTTTCTGCCTTTTCCATCTATCGGGGAAACGGCACTCGTCAAGGCATCTCTGCATAGCTAGCCTGAACATGTTCGGGTTCGCTATGATCGCTGCCTTGAGAGCGTTGTTCGGGACTCCATCCGGCCCTGGAGCTTTGTTCATTGCTAGGGATTTAGCCACTGCGAGTAGTTCTTCGTTCGTCACTGGAGCCACCATTTCGACCGTGCCCGCACTGTCTCGTAGTGCAGGTGGCCAGGGGCTTGTGGCTCGAGACGGGAAGAGTACTTCGATAATCGTTGCCAACCGGTCCGGAGACCGTTCTGGGGGTGAGGAGCCCCCTTTGGTCTTGGCCATCACAATCCGGTAGGCGTCACCCCACGGATTCGCGTTGGCACTCTCACACAGGTTGTCGAAACACGCTCTCTTGCTGCTTTTAATAGCCTTGTTAAGGGCTAATTTCGCAGCTCGAAACGCTTCACGGCGGTTCTCTCTTGCATCCTCGGTGCGAGCTCTTTGCATCCTACGTCTAGCTCTGAGACAGGCTGACCGTAGAGCTGCAATCTCGGCACTCCACCAATATACCGGGCATCTACCGTTTCTTGGCAGTGTTTTTCTCGGCATAGTGGCGTCGCACGCGCGTGATAGAACAGCTACCAGCGCATCCCCGCTTAGACTGTCGGTGTTGGCCTCCAGTCCCAGGGCCGCGGTGAAAGCTTCGCTGTCGAAGTGATTGGACTTCCACCCGCGTACCTGACAGGGATCTCCCGCCCTCGGATGCTGCACACCATAGTTGATCTTAAAGCGGATTGCTAGATGATCGCTATGGGTGTAGCCTTCGTCTACCCTCCATTCCATGCCTGGAGCCAGACTCGGGCTGGCAAAGGTCAAATCAATCCACGCCTCCACTCCGTTTCTACGGAATGTACTAGCGGAGCCATCATTAGCTAGCACAGTATCGAGTTTCGCAAACGCTTCCATTTTGGCCGGCAAATGCCTGGGCAATGCGCAATACAGACCCGGTGGTTAGCCACAGTGGTCCTTAGCCTCTTGCCCAGGAACTCCTATCTCTACCTCCCCGCGGAACCGGCTGGGATACGAGTAGCCATAGGAATGTTCGGGTAGCCAACTCGTTGGGACTATGGTCGTATGCTGACAGGGAAGGGGGGCCGTGTAGTTGCCGGCATACAATAGCGCTACGGACCACCCGTTCCGGTGATATGGGCCCACCAAACGGGGTAACCCCAATTCCAAGGCGTGAAGCGATCCGTGCCGAGGGATGAATGATCGGGGGGGTGAAAATGATGCCCGATCGTTAACGGAGCCTGTGGGGTACCTGGGCACCCCCCACAGTAAGTGTCTCTTACCACGTTAATGCGGAGCTCTGGCGTGGCGGACCTATTTTCTCGCGCAACTCGTGGGTCTTAATATGAGTCTTTGCAATAACAATAAAAAAGTATGCGATAAGGAGGCGGAAGTGTTTACGGCGCTGAACCCCTTTGCCAAAGGGGGTCTGGCGAGGTCTCCCCCAACAGGGGCTGACAGCGGAGTGAAGGTGGCCGCAAATAACGGCACCAATGGTGAAATGGAGGTGGCAGGAGATGATACTACCAGCACGCTTGGCGGACCACTACCTGCGATGCAGGAAGTTGCCAAGCAGCTGGATAGCATCATCGAATTCACGAGCGGGAGGAGTAACATCAGTAAGGATCTAAAACAGAACCTGCTGGTGCTTCGTCAGGCTGTTCGAGTCGCAAGACAAGAACAAGTAGCCTACATGAAGAGGTGGACGGAAAGAGAGAAGGCCGACCGCGGTATCCAAACCGAGGCCTTCTCCTTCCATGGCGGAGCGACGATGGCGCAGGAGGCGATAGATTTCGCCTTATCGGCCACCAAACGCTTAATGGAGGGGGAGACTGCGAAGCGGCCTAGGCCTAAGGTAGGCACGCGCAGCAATGCCAAACGACGGGCAACCAACAAGGCCAAACGTCGCTTGGGTGGTGCGGATCCGGGTGCGAAGGATCCCGCAGGGCGGCGTCCCGAGAAGGCGACTTCCCAGCCAAAAAAGGCGAAAGCCGCCAATCGGGCGCGCACTGCGGAGCGACCTGGCACCAGCCTGCCGGCGCCATCGGTACAAGATGGCGAATGGCAGGTGGTTAGCAGGGAGCGGAAGTCCAACGCACCTCGACCCGCTAAGAAGAAGGCGAGGGATAGAGGAGAGGCCCTGTTGGTGAAAACCAACGGGGGCAGCTATGCGGATGTCCTAAAATCGATGCGGGCGGCTGAAAGCCTCTCGAATTTAGGACAGGATGTGCGAAGCGTCAGACGCACCAAAGATGGCGAAATGATCTTGGTGTTGAAGCGTGGATCACAATCCAATGGAGTAACGTATAGGAGGTTGGCCCAAGAGGTCTTGGGAAACGGCGCTCAGGTGAGGTCGTTGGGAGCGGAAGTGACTCTCCAGTGTAAGCAACTGGACGAGATCACAAACGCAGAGGACGTCGTCTCGGCCGTTAAGCAGCAGTGCGGCGTCGAGATCGATCAGAACTCTGTACGTATCAGGGAGCGGTTGCTTGGCACGCAGGTAGCTTACTTCAAGTTACCGGCCGCGGAAGCCAAGAAAGTAACCGACAAAGGGAAGTTGAAGATCGGATGGTCAGTATGCCCAGTTAGCATACTCCAGCCGCCTTCAGTGGACCGATGTTTTAAATGTCTGGAGCCAGGCCACAAGTCATACGACTGTAAGGGCCCAGACAGGAGCAAGTTGTGTCGTCGCTGCGGCGAGGAGGGACACAAGGCGCTGAAATGCGAGAGGGCACCCAAGTGTCTCATCTGCGCTAGCAAGAAGCAGGGCCGCAACCATGTTATGGGCGGACCTGCTTGTCCCTTCGGGGAGGCGGGAAAGAGGAAGTAATGGCAATCGTCACACAGCTGAATCTTAACCACTGCGCACCTGCTCAGCAGTTACTGTGGCAGTCGGTATTGGAGTCGGGGACAGATGTCGCCCTTCTATCCGACCCGTACAACGTCCCTGCCGACAACGGCAACTGGGTGGCGGACGGGTCTGGAATGGCGGCAATCTGTGCAACGGGTCGGTTCCCGGTCCAGGAGGTAGTACAGTCCTCTGCGGAGGGTGTCGCGATTGCCAAGATCAATGGTGTGTTCTATTGTAGCTGCTATGCCCCACCTATGTGGCCAATAGAACAGTTCAACCAGATGATCGATAGGCTCTCGTCTGACATGGTGGGACGAAAGCCGTTTGTCATAGCGGGTGACTTCAACGCTTGGGCGGTGGAGTGGGGCAGCCGCTATACAAATGGTAGGGGCCAAGCGCTTCTGGAGGCGCTTGCGAAACTCGACGCAGTGCTAGTCAATGATGGTTCCGCTAGCACATTCCGTAGGAATGGGGTCGAGTCGTGGATTGACGTAACGTTTGCCAGTCCAAGTTTGGTCCCAGACATGGACTGGAGGGTAGACGAAGGCTACACCCATAGTGATCACCTAGCAATACGCTTCAGGATCAACTTTGGTGTGCAGCATTCTAGGGCGGGTAATCCCTGTCAGGTACGCGGGTGGAAGACCAATCACTTCGACAGCGAAGTTTTCACCGCGGCCCTGGGACTGGAGGCCAACACCGACAGTCTAAGCGGGGATGCGCTGGTAGCTGTTCTATCACGCGCGTGCGACGCCACTATGCCGAGGAAGACCCTGCCAAGAAATGGCAGACGCTCGGTATATTGGTGGAGTGCCGAGATCGCAGCCCTACGGTCAGCTTGCCTACAAGCTAGACGTAGGATGCAGCGAGCCCGCACTGAGGAGGGTAGAGTGGAACGACGTGAAGTGTTTCGTGCTGCGAAATCGGCCCTTAACAAGGCCATCAAGCGCAGCAAGAGAGCGTGTTTTGACAAATTGTGCGAGGAGGCCAACGTGAATCCGTGGGGCGATGCCTATAGGATCGTGATGGCAAAGACCAAAGGGGGCTCCTCACCTCCTGAACGGTCGCCAGAACGGTTGGCGAGAATTATCGAAGTACTCTTCCCGTCCCGAACCATAAGTCCCTGGCCCCCAGCGCCGCAAGGCACGGCGGGTACGGACGACATGGTGGCCCCGGTGACGAACGAAGAGCTACTTGCAGTTGCTAATTCTCTAGCGGTGAATAAAGCTCCAGGGCCTGATGGAGTTCCAAACAGCGCTCTCAAGTCAGCAATCATGGCGAACCCGAACATGTTCAGGTTGGCTATGCAGAGATGCCTTGACGAGTGCCGTTTTCCGGATAGATGGAAAAGGCAGAAGCTGGTACTGTTGCCGAAGGCCGGGAAGCCGCCTGGCGACCCATCGGCGTACAGACCAATCTGTCTGATTGACACGACGGGCAAATTACTTGAGAGGATTATCCTCAACAGGCTAACTCCATACGCAGAAGGTATGGAGGGCCTGTCAAGTAATCAGTTCGGTTTTCGAAAGGGAAAGTCCACGGTGGACGCTATCAACTCAGTGGTAAGGACTGCCGAGATAGCGATCCAACGGAAGAGGCGGGGCATTCGATATTGCGCGTTAGTGACACTTGACGTGAAGAACGCATTCAACAGCGCAAGCTGGGATGCCATCGCGCTCTCGTTACACCGGCTTGGCCTGCCGGTGGGCCTGTACCGGATCTTGGAAAGCTACTTCCAGAACCGTGTACTATTATACGAGACCGATGCCGGTCAGCAAAGTGTTCTTATTACCGCAGGAGTTCCGCAAGGTTCAATCCTGGGCCCGGTACTATGGAACCTTATGTATGACGGGGTTCTGAGACTAAAGTTCCCTCCGGGTGTGAAAATCGTCGGTTTCGCCGACGATGTCACCCTGGCGGTCTACGGGGAGTCAATCTCAGAGGTAGAACTAACGGCGACACACGCGATAAGCATAGTAGCGGAATGGATGAGCGCGAGAGGCCTAGAGCTCGCCCATCACAAGACGGAGGTGGTTGTTGTCAATAACCGCAAGTCGGCACAACAAGCAGTTATCCAAGCGGGAGAAGTTGAGATAACTTCTAAGCGGAGTCTGAAGATTCTTGGGGCCATCATAGACGACAAGCTGACCTTCGGCAGTCATGTCGACTATGCGTGCAAGAAGGCTTCGGTGGCTGTTGCGGCATTATCGAGGATGATGTCCAACAGCTCCAAGGTGTGCGCCAGTAGACGCAGGCTACTGGCCGGTGTCGCCGTATCTATTCTTAGGTACGGTGGACCGTCCTGGGCGAGGGCACTGGGAGTAACCAGTTACCGTCGCAAATTGGAGAGCACCTATCGCTTGATGTGTCTCAGAGTGATATCTGCCTACCGCACGGTATCACATGATGCATCCTGCGTGATAGCGGGTATGATGCCAGTCGGGCTGGTCATCCGGGAAGACGAAGATTGTTTCGAATTGCGTGGCAATAGGGGAGTCCGTGAGCGTGCCAGGGTGACCTCGGTCGCCAGATGGCAACGCGAATGGGACAACTCGTCGAGAGGTAGGTGGACCCACCGGCTGATACCCAACATATCTAGCTGGGTGGGAAGACCCCATGGGGAAGTTCACTTCCATCTGACACAATTCCTGTCAGGCCATGGCTGTTTCCGACAGTACCTCCACAGGTTTGGGCACGCTGAGGCCCCAGTCTGCCCAGACTGCCCAGGTGTCGACGAAACTGCGGAGCACGTACTATTCGTATGTCCCCGCTTCGACGTCGAAAGAGGCGCTATGCTAGGCGTCTGCGGCTTGGACACAACCCCTGATACCCTTGTACAGGGGATGTGCCAAGCGGTAGAGAAGTGGAACGCAGTTTCGACTGCCACCACTCAGATTGCCTGCCGGCTGCAGAGAGCATGGAGCGCCGAGCAGCAGGCGAGGAGTTAGAGTGAGTGAATTGGCGGATGATAGACGAAGGTATGGTCTACCCATGCCAAGATGGGAGTGAGTGTGCGATAATGTAAGGCACGAGTGAGAGCGTACGCTAAGTACGGCCATCCCCCCAGAAGTAATGCCGAAAGGTAGTTCCTGGGGATGGATGGCGGAGCCCAATGGAGTTTAGTCGGTATTAATGGCTGGTCACCATTCGAGTCCGACACGCCCCCAGTGCACCCCGTGCGGTAGATTGGACCCTACCAATAGCACGTGTACTGGGTTAGGACATAAAGGTCTTCTCCATTGTTAAAAAAAAAAAAAAAAAAACGCTTCCATTAGCGCTTGACCCCTGCTATTTGTACAGCGGCTGCCCCACTCCACTGCCCAAGCGTTGAAGTCTCCCGCTATTACTACCGGTTTCCGGCCCACGAGGTCCGACGAGAGCCTGTCGATCATCTGGTAGAACTGTTCTATTGGCCACCTTGGTGGGGCGTAGCAGCTGCAATAGAACACACCATTGATCTTGGCAATCGCCACACCCTCGGCGGGCTGTTGCGGCACTATCGAGAATGATGTCCAACAGCTCAAAGGTGTGCGCCAGTAGACGTAGGTTACTGGCAGGCGTTGCCGTATCTATCCTCAGGTACGGCGGCCCGTCATGGTCAAGAGCACTGAGGGTAACCAGTTACCTACAGAAACTGGAGAGCACCTACCGCGTGATGTGCCTCAGAGTGATATCTGCCTACCGCACGGTATCACACGATGCATCCTGCGTGATAGCGAGCATGATGCCAGTCGGGCTGGTCATTCGGGAAGATGAGGAGTGCTTTGAGCTACGTGGAAATAGGGGAGCCCGCGAGCGCACCAGGGTGACCTCGGTCGCCAGATGGCAGCGTGAGTGGGACAACTCCTCGAAAGGTAGGTGGACCCACCGGCTGATACCTAGCATATCGAGCTGGGTGGGAAGACCCCATGGGGAAGTTCACTTCCACCTGACACAATTCCTGTCAGGCCATGGCTGTTTCCGTCAGTACCTCCACAGGTTCGGACACGCGGAGGTCCCAGTCTGCCCGGACTGCCCAGGTGTAGACGAAACTGCCGAACACATACTGTTCGTATGTCATCGGTTCGACGTCGAAAGAAGAGCAATGCTTGACGTCTGTGGCTGGGACACAACCCCGGATACCCTTATCCAGCGGATGTGTCAAACGGTGGAGAAGTGGAACGCAGTCTCGGCTGCTACCATCCAGATTGCCAGTAGGCTACAGGTAATCTGGCGAACCGAGCAACAGACGGCGGGCACGGCTAACTAGTGATTGGTTAGTTGGAGCGAAAAAGGCCAAGCGCAAAATAAGAGAGTGAATGGTCTGTTCATGCCGAGGTAGGTTGGCGCAGCGAATGGCAACCGCGTAAGGGGTAAACCCAGCCACCCCGAAGCAAGACAGAAGAGTGAGTGTATAGGCGTATAAGTGGACTGCCTCATGCCAAGACGGGAGGGTCGTAGCGTAGTATGTTGGAACTAAGCTATCGATGCCTCATGGCGTGGCAGAGGAGTGAAAGGGTGAGCATCCAAGTCAGTCCCACACTGCATGTTAAGGGTGAGCATAAAAGTCAGCCTCACAGGTTGGTAGAGGCTAGCACAAAAGTCAGCCTAGCAAGGAATGAAAAAGGTGAGCACAAAAGTCAGCCTCGCATGGTATGTCAGAAGTGGGGCCTAAGAAAAATGTCCCACATGGGATGCCAGAGGGAGTGACAAAGGTACAATAGAGTGGCACGATTGAGAGTGAATCAGGTGATAGGGTGAGCACCCAAGTCAGCCTCACATGTATGGGTAGGGCGAGCACAAAAGTAAGCCTAGCAAGGAATGAGTAAGGTGAGCACACAAGTCAGCCTCGCATGGAACGTAAAAGGTGAGCACAAAAGTCAGCCTCATGTGGGAGTGTTTGAGAGTGAATCAAAGTGTGATTGAGAGAGCACCCAAGTAAGCCTCATACAGGATGTATGATCGCGCGAGTGAGAGTGAATGAGTACACTTAGTACAGCCATCCCCCCAGAAGTAATACCGAGAGGTAGTTCCTGGGAGGAATGATGGCGGAGCCCAATGGAGTTTAGTCGGTATTAATGGCTGGTCACCATTCGAGTCCGACACGCCCCCAGTGCACCCCGTGTGGTAGATTGGACCCTACCGTTAGCACGTGTACTGGGCTAGGACATAAAGGTCTTCTCCATTGTAAAAAAAAAAAAAAAAAAAAAAAAAAAACACCCTCGGCGGAGGGGTGTATTACCTCTTGAACCGGGAACCTTCCCGTTGTACAGATTGCCACCATTCCAGACCCGTCCGACACCCAATTGCCGTTGCCGGCAGGGATGCTGTACGGGTCTGATAAGAGGGCGACATCTGTCCTCGACTCCGAGACCGACTGCCACAGCAGCTGCTGGGCTGCTGCACAATGGTTAAGATTTAGCTGTGTGACTCTCACGGCTACTTCTTATTTAACTCGCCGAAGGGACACGAAGGTCCGCCCATAGCATGTTTATGGGCTTGCTTCTTAGCGGTGCAGATAAGGCACTTATATGCCTTAGTGCACCCCCGCTCTTTATGCCCCTCCTCGCCGCATCGACGACATAGCTTGCTCCTGTCTAGGCCTTTGCATTCGTAAGCTTTATGGCCGGATTCTAGGCACCGATAGCACCTGTCCACTGAAGGCGGCTGGGGTATACTAATAGGGCATACCGACCAGCCGATCTTCAGCTTCCCTTTCTCGGTTACCTTTTTGGCATCCGCATTGAGTAGCCTGAGGTAGGCTACTTGGGTGCCAGAGGGTCCGTCCCTCAATCGCACAGAGGCCCGCTCGATTGTGACGCCGCAGTGCTCCTTGACGGCTGCGACGACGTCTTCTGCAGTCGCGAACTCGTCCAAGTGCTTGCACTGGAGAGTTGTTTCCGCACCTAGCGACCTAATTTGGGCGCCCTCGCCAAGGACCTCTTGAGCCAAGGCCTTATATATTGCATTTGATTGTGCGCCTCGCTTCAGCACCAGGAGCATCTCTCCCGTGTTGGTGCGTCTTACGCTACGCACATCCTGCCCAAGGGCCGAGAGGCTTTCGGCCGCCTTCATCGATTTAAGGACATCGGCGTATTTGTCCTTGTCGGTTTTTAACCACAAGGCTTCGCCTCTGTCCTTGGCCTTCCTCGCAGGCCGCGGTACCTCCGGTTTCGGTGCCGGCTTTTTCTTGGTAACCAGCGTCCAGGGGTTTGAGCCCCCCTGCCCCGGTTGTGCCGGGTTGCTGGTACCATCGCTCTCCACAGCGAGGTCACTCTCGCCCTCGCTTACCTCACCCAGGCGGCGTTTGACCTTGACGGTTGCACGCCGAGTGGTGTCGGTTTTGGCACCCTCTCCTGGCGACTTCCTAGGGCGCTTCGCATTCGATGCCGTCTTGCGATTGCCCTTTCCTTTTCCCTTCGAGGGGAACTCGGTCGCCGCTCCGATCGACGTGGCTGCTCCGTAGAAGGTAAAGGCCACTGTCTGTGAACCTCTATTGACCTTCTCTCTTTCCTCCCTATTGGAGGCCACTGTCTGGGTTTCTCTGTCGGGCCTCTCCCGACATTCCACCCTCTCAACATATGCCTGCTGTTCCTGTCTTGCGACACGAACAGCTTTCCGGAGCTCCAGAAGGCTCAACTTCAACTCCTTGGCTATGTTCTGCTTTGCGCTAGCGAAGTCGATTATAGCATCGAGTTGCTTCGCTACTTTGCGCATCGCAGCTATTGGCCCCTCCGATGCATTGGTAGGGGTATTGCCTACCGCTGCTGGGGGGTCACTGGTGCTTTCGGGTGCAGCACTCATCGCTCCACTACTCTCCCCACGGGGGGGAGACCTCGCCAAACCACCTCTTGCGAAGGGGTTTGGCACCTCCGTCTGTTTATTTTTATTTTTGTTTGCCTCCATGTATAGTCCCACGAGTAGCGCGAGAAATATATGTCCGCCACGCCAGAGCTCCGCATTAGCGTGGTAAGGGACGCTTACTGTGGGGGTTGCCCAGGTACCCCACAGGCTCCGTTAACGATCGAGCATCTTTTTCACCCCCTCGATCACTCATCCCTCGGCACGGGTCGCTTCACGCCTTGGAATTGGGGTTATGCCCTACCTTGCTTTACGTGGTGATCTCGGCCCGGATCATCACAACCATCCTCCTTTACCAGGGCTTTGGACCTGTAGCTCTGGATCTCAATAGTTCCATGTACGTATGTTATTACAGACATGCTACTATTGGGATCCGTCATTCGCTAGCGGAGTTAAATGTCTCTGTGTGTGTATGTATGTGTGTGTATGTGTGTGTGTCATTTAAACTCACACAATTTTCTCAGAGATGGCTGAAGCGATTTTCGCAAACTTAGTTTCATCTGAAAGGTATAACGCTCGCATAAGCTGCTATTGAATTTTTAGTTGATCCGACTTCCGGTTCCGGAGTTACGGGTTGAAGAGTGCGGTCACACAGCAAATTCCCATTTAAACAGGTACCACCATGATGTTCAAATGATGTAAAATATATTAAAATTGATGTAACATTACTCTAGTTTTCGGGTCTGGATCACTAATGATCAATTAAAGCAGCTTTGACCACATTGGCCACCTATGACGGTTCATGACGCCCCGGGGAACCCGCCAAGTTCCTACGCTAATATCACACCCATTCCCCAACGAATTCTCTACCGATTTTTACAAACTTGATTTCAAATGAAAGATACAGTAATACCATTGACTGCTGCTGAATTCCATTCGGTTCTGACTCTTGCTTTCGGAGTTACAGGGGTGTTAGTAAGGATACACTGGAATTTCCTATATAAATCGGTACAATCGAAATACCTCAGAGGCTAAAAACTATTGAAATGGTCACCAAATTACTTCTAATCGCAGATCTAGATAACTGATTGCCAATCAAACATTCTTTGAATATATTGTCCATTATCGACGATTCCGGAAGTCCGGAATTCCGAGTATATTCTACAATTAAAGTCACATCGGTTCTTCGGTGATGACTGAACCGATTTTCTCAAACCAAGTCTCAAATGGAAGGCAAAATATGCAGTTGAGTATTCCGTCACCGCCCCTCCCTCCCTCCCTGTCCCATATAACATTCGACTCAGTTCGCCGAGATCGCAAAATATCTGTGTGTATGTATGTGTGTATGTATGTATGTATGTATGTATGAATGTATGTATGTATGTATGTATGTATGTATGTATGTATGTATGTATGTATGTATGTATGTATGTATGTATGTATGTATGTATGTATGTATGTATGTATGTGTGTATGTGCGGATTTGTTAACAAAATGTCCACATCGGTTACTCGGAGATGGCTGAACCGATTTTTACAAACTAAGATTCAAATGAAAGGTATAATATTCCCATAGGTTGCTATTGAATTTCATTTTCAACCGACATCTTGTTCCGGATTACGAGTTGAAGAGTATGGTTACAAAACAAAATTTGTTGATTTGTCCACATCGGTTTCTCGGAATTTTCTGAACCGATTTTGACAAACTTGATTTTAAAAGAAAGGTCCATCAGCTGCTGTTGAATTTTGTGTGGATCCGAGTTCTGGTTCCTGAATTACAGGGTGATACGTACGATCACGCAGCAAATCCCGATTCTAACGAATTCTGCGATGAATGTAAAAAGGTGATTTTTTTCCAAAATGTAAACACAACTGTTGAATTTGTAGATCTAGGTCACCAACAGTCATTCAAAGTCTCTTTGGCCACACTGGCCACCATCGACGGATCCGGAAGCATCCAAATTCAGAATAACAGTTATACTGGTTTCTCGAAAATAGCAAGACCGATTTGGTCAACTTAGTCTCAAATGAACGGTGTTGCGTCCCTGGAAACTGATATTAAATTCCATCTCCATCCGACTTCCGGCTCCGGAGTTACGGGTTGTGGAGTGCGATCACATAGAAAACTCCGATTCAAACCGATACCGCAATGAATGCAAAAAGGTGCTCTTATATATACTTACCAAGTGTAATAAGAATGAAAAAATTTTCCATAATGTTATATTGTACGAACCAGCTATTAAATCATAGTTTGGAGAAATGAGAAAGGCACAATTGCACCTCTAGGTGGATTAAAACATGTTTTTGTTATGTGTTTCTGATCGGGATAGCACTCATTTCAGTTCCCCCTTCTTCCAACAACTCCAATCCCATCAGTATGTTGTTTGTAAAGTTTAATTGCTTGTAAAGTTTGCTGTTTTCTACTTTCTAATGGAAAAAGCTGATAACACAATTTAATTCATTCAAAATCACTAAAATAATAGTAGTGTAAAACTACAATGTTCGGGAAAGCAGCAAACTACCTCATGCATTGTTTAATTTCTATTCAAAATAACAAGCCATGGAATCAAAGCTTGGATAAGAGAGAGAGAAAGAGTGACTCAAAGGAACAAACAAGCATGCTTTCCAGTTAGATTTTTCATAGCCTACTAAGAACAATTGCTTTAAAAATAAATCGCCAATAGATGGCGCTTTAGCTACATACAAAGACAGTAAAATATGTCAAATCTAGTTGTACAATTTGACTTCAAAGAATGAAATCCCTCAAAACCATGCTTTGAACCAACTGTGAGCCGATAGCGTGATGATGGGTCATCAATGATACCTATAGTCGATGAAGCAGATTGATATACATACCTCCCACGGAATGCAGTCCCAGATGGTTTTCATCGAACCAATCGTGTGCTGCCCGCAGGTGACAGAGATAATCTTTGCTGGGATTCGCAATGACGTTATAGTTTCACACCTTTCAGTTCAACACGCTCATTCATAAAAACTCAAATTTGAGTTGCCAGCCACCCAATTTCATTAAAAGTGCACGTAGTCAAAAATTGAGTTTTTCTCTTTTACTCAGTTTTGAATTTGGGATAAAAATGTCAAAATTGAGTACATTTTACTCAAAAGGCAAAAACGAAAAATAATCATTCCGCATTTTAATAAAACTACAAATATATTCATTGTTATTTCTAATGTCATTTACCTGATGCTCCAGGCCGTTGTCCATGCGTTTACAATGACAGGAAATATAATCCGAGGGTCTTTCTCTACATCTACATCATGCCGATCGGCATCTTGAAGAAATTGCAGAAACTGCAAAAACACAACTGGAAGTTAGATTTGGAAACAAGAGAATTCAATGAAACCTACCTTCTAGTTTTATGAACGATCAGCTCTTATTTAAGTTTAAGTCGACATCTGACTCTGCACTTTTTAGAGAACAAGTAGTTTTTTCACTCAGAACTTTGAAAATTTAATGATTACTCAAGAGATGAGTTAGTTCTACTCAAATTAAAACTCATTTTTTGACATATTGCTATGACTTTTGAAATTGAGTGCTCCGAACTCAAATTTTGAGTAGTTCTGAATGAGCGTGAATGCGACCGTTCTGTGCTGCGAGTAGGGCTGATGGGTGCATAACTGCATAAACCAATCGCTAACAGTAGGTGTACAGGATGAAAAAGGACTATGAGTCCAGGGCTGTACTCGATTCCCAATCTATTTGTGGGTTGCTGTGTATGGGTAAATAGTATACTGTTATAAAAAACGGATGACTACAAAGAATTATACGAATAATCGAATATTTTTATATATTTTAGGTTCAAATTCATGTGAATGGTTTGAACGGAACTTCTCGGTGATCTGTATCTAAATGTTTACCAACACATCCCAGCATAAGCTTCTTTCAGTCGATTGAACACATCCCGAACCCATCAAACAGATGACTATCTCGCAGGTGTGAGCAAACATCAGTGCCGCCAATCTGTCCCGAGAGCACTTTTCTAACATCCCAGACACCCGATTGTAAAGCTTTCAGGTGCGGGGGCGGTACAAATATGGTTTACCATGTTTTCACAGCACGTTGCCACCTACATTTGCCCTCGATACGAGAAGCTGCAGCAGAACCACAGGAGGTAAATCAAACTTTGATGTGCCTATAAATGACCTGCGATATGCATGTTTGAACGACAGATAGGAACGGTTATACTTCTAAATCCACCTCCCAATAGAGAACTGGTCGTATCGTAAAAGTATAAATATTGTAAGAACATCCACTTTACTGAGCCAGAGAGGATTCATCCACAGTCACTGATACTAGCTTCAACAGCAGACCTGGAATGTTTTTCGGAGTATCCCTGTAACGACCATCTTCATCTTTGAGATTCAATCATGCTGATTAATTTAAGTTTTTTGTTTTTGATATAGTTCTCGACGAACATAGGATAAAGGCATTTTAACAAACAATAAAAAAATAGCCTGAAGTGAAACTTCGGACAAACCCTTATTGGCTAAGTACAGATTTCTCTTTCGTTTACTGCCAAAAGCTGTATTTGGCGGGTAAGGCTTCGTTCGAAATTTCTTCTCAAGGTATATTTTGACAGTTGGCACCCTTATCATAAGATAGTCTAGATTCCCATGATGTATTATCAAACTTTATTCAAAACACGTTGAAACCATTCATTCAAAGCCAATGGCAAGTAAGGGGTTAAAGCAAGACACCCCGCTGTACGTCACGAATGCCAAAATTGAAAACTGGAACAAGTGCTGTTCCCCATTTACACACACACACACACACACACACACAATCCGTTCCGAACGATCGTGATGTACATACACAGCCCTATTCGGCAGTACGTCTAATATATTGGCATCATTATCATTCCGGGTGTAACCCGGTGTCTATGGGCATGTTTTCAGGTCCATGTTCATTCTTTGCACCGATGCGATGCAGCCTATCGCCTCACTTTGCATGAGATGAATATCGACGACCATTTGCTCGACCGGCTCCGCTCGATGGTTTCCCGAAAACGGATGATGGAGTCTGTTTTGTTTCTTCGGTGGCAATTGGAAGGCAGTGAATGCTACGTGCTACGAACAGGTTGAACTGCAGCTCGTCAGCAGAGACCATGCTGTTAACTCGGGCACGTTCCGGGCTTCGTTTTGCATGCCTATAACCGGTAGTTAGATTGCTTGTAAAGTTCTAGCTGTGAGGAATAAAGCGAACCAGTCCAGCTCTTTTGTGAGTTGTTGTGATTGAGGAAGAAGGTAATTCATGCACGAGGTTGCTAATTATTGTGTCAATCACCTACGAAACATGCTATAATTACACCAGTTATTGTATTGAAGGAAGTGCTCCTCTGACAATATTCACTTGGAATCACTTACATGAATATTAAATGAAATTTCTAAATATGAATGATTAATACAAATATTGGCAAATATGACATAATGTAAAGTTTCAAAACCATTCTGCTTGACTACCATTACTTGCGGTGAGCCCATACTCATTTAGTTTGTTGCGTAAGCCAGACCTTCACAATGTCTTGCATAAATCCGATTCAGAAGCTTCAAGATGGTTGACAAGCGGAAAAAAAACTTGCGTTTGCATCGGTGACGGTGTGTGAAGAAGAGAGAGGAGATTAACAAACGTACACCCAAAATTCGACACGTATGTGTCTATTACTTTCCGATAAGATTCTTTTTCCCTATTCGATAATAGATAAGGCAAATGCACATTTGGATAATAAACCTCTTGTTACCGTCATTTGGCAACAGTACATATAATGGCTAATGATGTGGCCACCAAAAATAAGTCAGATAACCTTGAACCTTTTTTCGCCCTTTTTCCCCACGGAACCACATCACGACAATACTTCGTAGAGGAGGGGGAGGGTTTTTGCTTCCTTCGCACCTTTTCCTTTTGCCGTTTTCTGCAGCTATCTCGGAGCCTTGTTTGATCCATGAAATGACCCGACCTTTGAACCATTTAGCTGTGGAATTTTCTCTTACTTTTCGTCTTCTTCTATTAGGTCGCCATTTAGTTCAGGTCTCAGTGAGCCGTTTAAATGCTGATTTCCTGAGCCATTTAGCTCCTGTCTCCGTGAGTCATTCAGCGCTCAACCTTATCACAATCTACTCGGATAGTCCTCGACGGTGAACTCACCCTATTCCGACTGAGAGTTCCCCGACGGAGGTATTTGTCCCGGCACCGATACCCGATTTCTTGAGCCATTTAGCTCCCACCCTTATTGAAGATCTACTCTGTTATTATCCGGGGGTGGTTGGTTCCAATTTTTTCCACGATATGGTCAGATAATCCACGGCGGTGAATCGACCCTACTGTGAATTCCTTGGTGGTAGATTTCTTCGTCCCGATTTACTTGATCTAGTAACCGGCGGTGGACCTAGCCTATTAAACGGGCCAACCAGCAGATGCTGAGGTCTGCCCAGCAATTCCGAGTGGAGCGTAGCTTCCAGTTTACCTGCGCTAACAACCCACTGCTAACTATTCAACGCGTTCTACTCCCTCTAATCTTCAGCGGTGGATCTAGCCTACTCACGAGCAACCTGATAGGGTGTCGAGGTCGGTCCAGCGATTCCGGTAAGGCCTGACGCCCGGTTTACAGATGCCCCGTGGACCCGAACCCGGTGCTACGTCGCGTACTGCTCAACTGGTCCCCGGAGGTGGACCTAGTCTACACCGACGGAGAGTTCCCTGGCGGCGGAATTTCTCCCGAAACCCGATTTGTAGTTCCACGGCGATTTTCTAGCCGACGGTGCAACATTGTTGGTACTCGTTGGTACTCGTAACCATTCTGTTAACAGCATCCCAGATGCGCTCATCGTGGCACATCTCTTCGATCATATTGTTAACGCCACGCCGGGCATATCCCTTTGAACTTCTTCGAACCTGGGCATTCGAAGACCACGTGTTCCGGCGTCTCTTGCACGTTCACGCTGTCCAGGCAAAACGGTGACGAAGCATGTCCAAACCGATGCGGTACTTCCGGAAGCATCCGTTCCCGGACTAAAACTGTGTCAAATGGAAGTTCACCTCGCCATACTTCCTATGCACCCATACCAACACATTTGGGGTGAGACTGCGGGACCACCTTCCTTTCTCAGCGTTGTTTTACTCTTACTACCACTTAACCAACGAATCTACTCTGGCCAATCTCCGTGCATTTCGTGTATTCCTCCGCTGGTAGCATTCCACATCCAGCCAGAGTCATGCAAATGGTAATCATCGCGGCAATGACGCATACCGCCTCTGCCGACATTGTTATATACGCGCTCGCGACACGAAAAGTCATTAGGCAGAACGTGTTTGTCAACTTCGTGCGGATCCGCTTTGAATTCAGTGCAGTAGCGCAGGCCGGTACGCGATACCTCAGTATGGAGAATGAGACTCCCGCCAGGAGACGTCTCGTGCTGCATCTTACTCCTCCGATGTTCGGCATGATCCTTGCCAATACGTAAGTTGTCCTCGAAGCTTGAGTGTCCCCGACGCTGATTACGACATGTAGGATTTTTTGTCGGTTGCTGACCAGCATTACCTCTGTCTTGTAGTGAGCCAACTGCAACTTGACATCCAGGTTTCCACGATGCCCATTCCTCGTCGGTTATCGTCAGAACAACGTCATCTGCAAAGCCGACGATCTCTACTCCTCTGGGCAGTTGCAGTATTAACACGCCGTTGTACATTATGATCCAGAGCGTTGGGCCGAGTATGGAGTTCGCCCGCCGTCACCCTAATTGATCCCTGCCCTATATTCGTCCCGTACACCACTGTACTGTACTCGGTTCTGAAAGTAACTTTTCAATACTGTTACTTGGCGGATCAGAAGGACCCGCTATTACGTTGCCCCTAGTCCCTGGTCAGAGCCACGGGGGCCGTCTGGGGTGGACTACAAAGGTCTCTTTTGCTGGCTAGCACGAGCTTGAGGTTCGGAGGCTCAAGGTCGACTCACGGACATGGACATCAATCAAAGGATCAAAATGCACGGTCTTATCTTTTACACTTTTTTATTTTAATCTACTTACAATCGTGTGTATGTGTGGGTGTGTATAATGGTAAGCTGCTGGCCGGCCGGCGAATGCGGGATCGCGGTTGGAAACGGTGAACTCGTGGGTGGGAAATTCGTGGACGGTTGACTCGTGGACGGTGATTCGTGGACGGTGATTCGTGGACGGTGGACTCATAAAGGACTCGTCGTTGCTGCACCCAAAGGTGGGTTACTCGGACCAGGCGGGCCCCGCGTGCGGGCGACTTCTGGCTTTCTGGGGTTTCACCTCGCGGTGCTACCGCGCGTTCGTGGGGTATTCGCAAACCGTCGAGGTATCTCTCGGTTTCTCGTTGAGATGATCGCCTCGTACAATGAATTTTCGCTGATTGAGGCTACGCCGAAGACTCTGTGGAAAATCGCTGATCCCGGACAATAAGCCACTCCAATGGCTGCTGGGCACAACTTGCTGGGCCTTGATCCTGGGAAGGAACGAGAGAACTTGCTACGGACTACTGGGCTTACTTAGATTGTCTTCCTTTACCTTTCCTATGGTGTAGTAGGTTCTACCAATGCTACTTCTTCCTTTCAAAACCTTAACTTTTTATCTATAACTTTTTTAGTAATTTCTAACTCTTGTAGTTTAACTATCCGAACTCGTCGGTGGGATAATCGAAAGTGATTTTGCTAGTTGCGGTAGAGGCCCAGTAGTCTCAATCTCACTCTCTCTCTCTTTCATTTTCCCAACCCTTTCCCCTTCCAGTGCTCTTGTTCCGCGGCTTTCCCATCCGTTTGCAGTTTCCGCGATTTGTAGAATTTGTGTGTTTTGTGTATGTGTTGATACAATATTTATTTATTTTATAATATCAGACCGCTTAGTTTTATTTTTAGTGCTTCCTATTTTAATATATTTTAAATACAAACAATATAATATATACAATGTAACATTTAATCATGAAAGAGAAAATTGACGGGATTTTAGACGATAACTACACATACATATATTTATTACTTTTAGCTAGCCATAATATTGGTAACCACGATAGAGAGTAAATAAGTTCTCTCTATCTCCCACCACTCTTGCTTGCTCGTGATCGGTTTATAGGGCAAAAGTACCAGAACGGTAACAAAACCTTGCACCTGTTGAATTCGTTCTTCACGTCGTCCTGTTGAGGATGACCCTTTCCAGAAGTTTACCAAGAGCGGGCATATAGGCCGACTACACTACCTTCTGGATCTTCCATCTATTCGGGAAGTAGCCTTCGTCCAGGTATTTCTGTAGAACTTATCCTACATATGTCCGGAAAGATCAAGATCGCGATCTTCAGTGCCATGTTGAGGATACCGTTCGGACCGGAAGCTTTCTTCGCCACTACATAGAACTCGTCGTTGGAGACTCCGTTGACACCAGCATTTCCACCGTCTTTTTTTTACAATGGAGAATACATTTACGTACTAG
Source organism: Topomyia yanbarensis (assembly GCF_030247195.1). NCBI lineage: Eukaryota > Metazoa > Arthropoda > Insecta > Diptera > Culicidae > Topomyia > Topomyia yanbarensis. The sequence continues at coordinate 51,568,732 of NC_080670.1, read as the reverse complement.
CCCAGTACACGTGCTATTAGTAGATGCCAAGCTACCACACGGGGTGCACTGGGGGTGTGTCGGGCTCGAATGGTGACGCAGCCATTAATACCGACTAAACTCCATTGGGCTCCGCCATCGTTCCCCCCAGGGACTACCTCTCGGTATTACTTCTGGGGGGATGGCTATACTTGATGTACTCATTCACACTCGCTCACGCATTCATACGTCCTGTATGAGGCTTACTTGGGGTCTCTCTCTCTGTCACACCTCGATTCACTCTTTAACACTCCACATGAGGCTTACTTTTGTGCTCACCTTTTTCATTCCTTGCTAGGCTTACTTTTGTGCTAGCCTCTAACATACCATGTGAGGCTGACTTGGATGCTCACCCTATCACCTGGTTCACTCTCAATCGTACCACTCTATTACACCCCTGTCGCTCCCCCTGGCATCCCATGTGGGACATTTTTCTTAGGCCCCACTTCTGGCATACCATGTGAGGCTTACTTGGGTGCTCACCGTTTTCATACCTTGTGAGGTTGACTTTTGTGCTCACCTCTATATTTCTACCGTCTGCATCAACGTTAGCGGCATCAGGCACCTGAAACACTTCTCTGTTTGTTTAGTGGCTCTAGGGATCAACCGCAACGAGCACACCGACCGTCCGACTTTGATATTACACACTTAATTTTTTCTGCCGTATATCAGCTTTTTTCGCATCTTTTGCCGAAATCTCAACAGCTGAATTCTCAGCAAACAACTTTTTTGATGAGATCTCAGTAAAAGTGACGTTTGATAGCTGAGTCTCGGAAAATATTTCACCGAAAATCAGCAAACAAATCTCACTGAGACATCAGTTTTTAAATTAGCTGACTACACAGCTGTTGAGAAATTGCCGAGCTGAATTGAGTGTGTACCGGTCGATATACGCTGGTTGGCTTGGCTGCGGCTGGCGATAAGTTGATTGTGTGCCTTCCTCAACCTGTTTGACAACTGCTCATCCTCCTGGTTACATTGCTCTAGTGATGCGCTTCTCACATCGTTTTCCGTTGTGATTGCGTCCAGATTCCTGCACTCGATTACCGCTTCTTGAACTAAAACTCTCACGTTCCCTTCTCCTCCCACCGCTGCTGCCGTGAGCTCCCGATAGGTCGAGCTCTTGATCAATAGTTCCTTCTTCAGCTCGAACAGCATCTCCCCTTTCTGAATTCGCCTGGTTCTTACTACGTTCTCCACTCGTTTGGGATCCTCTCTAATTCTTTTAAGGATCACAGCGTACGACACACGGTCGTTTGCTTTGACGACTAGAGCGTCTCCACTACACCTCTCTTGGAAGGTCTTCTTTTTTCTTTTTCCTCTTTTCATCCTTTTTGTTATTTTTTCTCCTCTCTTCTACGGTTCTTCATTCACTTTCCATTTGTCGGCTATTTCGCTGTCTTTCACGATCCTTCCGGAGTTCTCCGGAGTATCTTTTCGGTGTGTCCGGTTCATTACAGTAACGCCACATGTTCGCATTCAGCTCCTGTTACGTCAGATTTGATGCTAATCACTAGATCCCTGATCTGTGCGTGCACATTGCTCTTGCTGTTTACATATTCGTAGAGCTCTGCGATTTTTGCCTTAGCTTCGTCACTTTAAGTAATCCAGACTGCTGGTCCTTTTGAGAAATGCTTGGTTTCGGCGTACGCACCTGAAACATTAGCTGTCATCGGCGTCCTATTTGTTTGTCACCGCTCGTGTTCGGTATGGCATCCCTTGGCCGCTCTCGATGCTGCTGGTGTTACGGTTGCATTTTCTGTTGCATTTGCTGTTGCACTTGGTCGTTTTGCAGGGTCTGCGGACTCGCTAGCCCACCTTTGGCGAATGGGTTCACCACACTTTTGTTATTTTTGGCTTCTTTCATGCTATTTGGGTGCCAATTATATACCGCTATCTACGCCCGTAGTAAGTAGATGCCTCTATATGATCCCATAGTTACCTTTGCCACCAGGGGGTTTACATGCAAGGGTTGACGCCGTCCTTCGTGAGGTACCGCAATAAGAGCCGTTTCGGCGCTCTTCAGGAACGTCCAACTGAACCTACTTCCACCGGATAAGGTGCCGGGTTTCGAACGTACTTGGAGACTTACCAAAGTTTTGACGCGACGGGGGGCAGCCAGTACCCCTAGGCCGCTCGCCGTTTCGGGGAAGTGTCAACCATCCTTACCAGGGTAGTGGAATGGCGTGGCTGTCGGTCCATGGATCAAATTCGATGAAATCCTTATTCACATCCGTGTTCTGCCACCAGTGTGCCGTAATTAGGATCTTATTGGTATCGATCTTAATGTTGTCCTAATGATCCGATTGACACTCCAGTTGTGTTATGGTGCTTTATGCCAAAGTCTTGGATAAAAACTTAGCGAAAGCGGCAACGGCTCGCTACAACTGAGCTGCTTTCGTTTTTATGTGGCATTTTATGGAGGTTTAGCAGAGCCTAACATTCCCACAATATGCTAGCAAGTCTCTCCAACTCGCGGTACGTCCGGGGCGGGGCGTGTTTAGCCCTTGAACTCCTGTCATCCTGCACATGCTACCCTCCGTTGTGTTTTTATATTTTTTATGGTAAGGTTTAAAAAGCTTCAAAAACCTGGCCTGTAGTGTATTGGCACTGTGTGCGACTCATGACTCACGTTCGTGCCTAACCACTAAAAACAATCCTTACTTTTCACGCCCTTTTTCCTCACGGAACTACGTCACGGTATTACTTCGTGGGGGAATCGTTGTGCTTTCGTCGCTACTCTTTCTTCTGCTCTATGTCGGAGCCTCACTTGGTTCATGGAATGGCTCGACCTATGAGCTTTGACTTAACTCTCGATTCTTCTCTTAGTGTATTCATCTATTACATCGCCGTTTAGCTCTCGTGCCCGTGAGCCGTTTAGGTGCTAATTCTTTAAGCCATTTAGCTTATGTGGCTTGGATAGTCTGGGACGTCGAACGTCAACACTTTTGCGGATTTTACAACACTTTCATTACTCTGTAGGGCGACACAGAGCCGTCTTAAGACCACTCGGGGCCCCTGGGCACAACTGAGCTGAGGGGCCCCTATAATTGAATAGGTATAAACTGCTGTAGAGTAGGATCATCTTTAGATTTCCACCACTATAGGTGGCATTGTGAATGACCAGGTATCGTTCAAAAACGGAAGATGATTTTGATAGATCTTAAAAAGATATTGAAAGTGGCAAAAGGCGAAACTCACTATATGCGGTTGTGGGAGTTCGAACTTAGGTGAGCTGCGTACAGTGTAATGAACTTACCAGCTGCGTTATTCCCCCCCAATATGATATAATCTGACCATCGTAGTTGTAAGACGTCGTTTGAGGCTGAGGAGTGCCTCCGTCAATAATGAGGAATAATGGAGTAAGACGGGTTAATCGTCAACACTACAATCTCGACGATTCATTCAACAATTCAATATACCAATGAAATTCAACTTATTAATAGATGACGATTACGTCATTTACAAAAGTTACATTGATTCGTACAATGTTGTTCTCAATTTCTTAGTGTTCCTGATATGATGCAGCTGGAAAAAGTCAATTACTAGCTTTACAAAAAAGCCGCATTAAACTACATTTATAGATGACAATATTGAATATTGCAGCCACTGAAATCAATCGATATTATGTCGAATCTAACTGCGAGATTCAAGGTTCATTCATTTTAGATATTCGCATTTTTCGTTGCACGTATAGAACGATTCTTAAAAATAGTGTCTCTTCATGCACGAATTGTTGGTGAGGTAGATTTTTGTTATATATTCTGACAGAAGTTTTGTGCTTTCTTTTATAGTGAACGGTTCTGAGAGGCGAAGATAGCAAATAGTAATACATATTAACATTTTCATATTCAACGAAATTAGTATCTCAATAACGGCGCTGCTAGTTAAGTGGCAAGTCTAGAGGTTTGATGGTAGAGTCGCCTCTCTGGTGTCGGTGAAAGAGACCGAAGGAAAAAAAATAAAGAATAACAATAATTAACCTTTCACTCGAACCTATTAATATAAACAACACAATTCATTTCAATAATTTACTACCACAACTTTGAAGAATTCATTTATAATCAGCCTTAAACATAAATTTACAGAAATGCAACTATCTACCACCGACGCTCATCAAAGACGAAAATCCTGATTCTGACGGCCTAAAATATTTTTGATAACGAGTGTCGTACAAAAATAACATTATTGGTACTGTACCAGACTACTACGGCATTGTGGAAAATGCCTATACCGGCCGCGAAAGTATCGTGAGACCTCAAGAAATCCAGGAGTCATTTTTAGAGGTTTTCATGTAGATTTGTCCATTCACAATCCCTGATGTGATGAAGAAATCAAAATTTGCCACATGCGCGGATCGCTTGCCAAACAAGAATTGTGTTCCGAATTTCGAAATCTTCTTCCACTTTATGTACAGCTTCCTTGTGCAAATTTTGCCACCTTACTGGTTGCCGCTCCTGCTTGGTGCCTTTCAAATTTTCTATACGTGTTATAGAAAACATTTCATGGTTTTTGCTTAAAATGAACTGAAACTTGAATCGAAATGTTGGATTGACGTTTTAATTGGTCCAATACCATCCTGGTCATGCAGTACCTCGTTGCCTACCGCTACCATCGCTCCGCTTCATTGCCTGATGCTCTTAAAACGTCACATGAGTTAAGGTGCAATGTGCCAATACGAGCATTATCACCCACACGCCAAAGAGTTATTAACTATTTTTTGGAACATAGCCTTCAGAGTGATTTTATATTCATCCTAAGTTGGGGGCCCCTAAAATCCCGGGGCCCCTGGCCTTGGCCCAGTGTGCCCATGCGTAAAGACGGTACTGGGGCGACATGGGTCGAGAAACTGATGGTGAGATCAAGGGTCTTCTGAAAGAAAGATACACGCACTATTTCGGTATAGAACTGAACGATTGCTGCATTTTGCTTGCTTCACTTTGGATTCTACAGGGTGTATGGTTCATGGTTAAGAACCTTTCGAGGGATGATTGACTGTCATATTTGGAGAAAAAAATCGTTCTACACACACCTTCAAATCTCAACCGTTACTAAGTTATTGATTTTTTGTGTTAGAAACTTAGTTGTCTAAAAATAACTAACTCAAAAAAACTACTTTGTATTTCAAATCTTTTGGATCCATTGGATAGGTGATTTTCCATTGAAAAAAATTTAAAACAATTTTAAACAATTTTGATCGATTTTTCGGTTATTTCGCGAAAATCTTAATAGTTAACATCACCATTTTAATAATTCAAATCTTTAGTCTTGAAGAGTTGCATAATTTGTTCCTTGACATGATACACTTATCTTTTCTTGTTTTCATGTGTTTGGGTTATTGAACTTGGATATTTTGATCTCATATTCACTTATACTAGCTCTTATTGAAAAAGAATGGCACTTATTGTACCTTTTCTTATTTTTATTCGAAAACCAGGAAAATTTTGCATAGAAAAAGGTATAAATACTTTTCAGTTAAGTGAATTTAGTATTCTTTTAGAAGTTAATTAGTTTAAAGTTAGTGTTATTATTAGCATTTTCGTTATTTTCTTAAAATAGTAAATAAGAAACAGCACCATTATTATTATGGAATTAATGCATCTCAGCAAGTTCTACTTCTCTTTCTTTGGCTCCATTCAATTATCTCTTTTAGTTTCGAAGCAAAACCATTTTTATCACCTCGTTTCATATGCAAAAATAGCTATTTCGAATCCATAACATTTGTGATGAGGTCATGCTGTGTTAACTATTAAATTGCAGTGAAATAAAAAGCGTTAGGGATAAAGTGTCAAATAACAAGCTGTAGAGAATATTAAGGGGCATCAAATGAACAATAGTGATGATAAATTTAGTTGATTAATAATTAGAATAATTACAAAACTCTCCAAAAATGCTAATTTTGAGTTATTTTACTAGTAAAAAGTCATTTAGTACACTTAACTAAAAGATATCTGTACATACATCGAAAGGAAATTTTAGCACTTGCAGGTCGATTACAGGAAAAAATTAGAAGTGAAATTACAAGGAAACGAGAAGAGATAGGAATATCATGTTGAAGAACAAATTAAAAACCGTCCTCAAACCCATCTTTTGGATAATAGATATTGCTATAATCATAATTCATTATATTGAGAAAAAACAAAAACCTCATCAAAAGCACAAACTTTGAACTACTTTACAACTAAAAGGTAATTAAAACTAATTAACTGAAAGATGTGAGAACACCATTTAATAGAAAATTTTCTCACCTTTCCAATGGAACTAAAATATTTAAAATACGAGGTATACTTTTCGAGTTAGAGGTATTTTAAGATAAATAAGTTTTTAACACAAAAAGTTCAATAACTCTGTAACGGTTGAGATTTGATGGTATGTGTACAACGATTTTTGCTCCAAATATGCCAGTCAATCACCCCTCGAGAGTCTTAATCATGAACCAAACACCCTGTATATTAGCTCAGAATTTGCTTATATTACTATTACACAATGATATTTTACATTTAAATTAGGGTGACTCAAAACAATAAATAATCATACGATTAACATATTGCTGGTTTTAACGTTTAAGAATTGGGATAAAATCCATTTGATTTAGTAAATTCATCCTAAATGTGACGTGGAAATCGTATGCACCGGCGCAAGCCGCTAAACGGTGATTGATGGAATTGGCGGTCCGAATATTCCCATACGCTCATTTCACACAAAAGTGGTGAGCGTCTTGACAATATCTGTGTTTCCACCCAAATAAAAATAATTACATCAAATAGGAGCCTCAAGCTTTCCACAACACTTACTTGTTATATTTTTTACTTTCACTTGTTACGTTAATCACGGTTTTACCAATAATAAGGATTTTTGTTTAGAAGATGGCAAAAAAATGAAACACGTTTTATCTCCTATCCAAAAAACTGCAGAATGAGATTCATCTGTTAAAATTAATTTTTCAGAATGACGCTTACACAAATATGTACGACAGCCAGAAAGTCTTACGATTTTCTGAGAAATCGAGAGGGTTTAAATTACCCCACGGTTCCCCTACCTAATGGTTTTTCCAGTTACAGCAATTTTAAAATGATACAATTTAATACCGAACACCCTTTAATAACATGAATAGGATTAAAATTGGCTCGATATCCCTTCCAAATGCCTGACTTCTCATATAATTTTTTTTTTTTCGAAACGAAAGTACACATGTACAAAAGATTGTAAATAGAATGTGTTGGTTAAAACTGACATTTCGCAATTTTCTGGTATTCGCACGATGCTTTAGAAAAAATGATTCAGCAAATATATAGGGGCGAGTATAACGTTTTAGAAATTTTTTCTAACCTGCAAGAGAGCGAATGAAAAAAATTGGTTTCACCGATTTTATAAACTGTTCATAAAAAATTCCCAAAACCAAATGAATAAAAAATTCGATTGAATCAACATTTGTTTTGCTCGGGAAGACACAATACCTAACCTTAAATATATTTTGTGTTTCGGATTTCCTCACCAGTACCTGCCACCAGCTTGGGACTAGTTAGATGATGAATCCCAACTAGCTTCAAAATTGTCCCTTGTTAGACGCTAAATTCAAATGGGTTTTTACATCAAAAGACGGTTTCAGATTTCGTAGCGGTGATCAGCTATTTTCGTCCGCGTCCCTTATCACTAATTTTTATAAAGTGATTCATCAGCAGTGCTATCTTTGAAAATGAACCACCTTGGTTATTTCCGATCTTTTTATAAATGCAAATAATTAAGCAATCTTCATTTCGTTATATTCTGAATTGCACATATTTTGTCGCATGTAATTTTAAATATACTTTCATTTGATGGCATTGTAAGGGAACACGTATCCGCCGGTTGATGCCAATCGAGCTGACATTTCTTTAGACTGAGCAAACTAATTTATTTGATTGTTTAGTGTTTATTTGACCAACTAGGAAACGAATCCACTGGGTCTTTAATGCGTGTGACAAATACGCATTGTTTTGTATGAGTGAATGGCTTTTGAATTATGTATAACGGTGGAGAATTGACAATTCGCAAGATCAATTCAAATTCAATTACCAATTTGCGGCAATCATTTCAGCACGAGGAACAAATGTTTTATGGTCATATTTAATGGTTTACTTTTAATCCATTAACTCATCAGTCAATTATACTGAGCTAAGAATAAATACGTACTATTTGGAAACGGGGGGTATTTGATTCGTGCATTATGTTAATATCGTTTAGGAACGCAGCATTTATATTTTTTTCTGTCTGAGAGTCATCAGTCTGCAATCTACGAAGTATACCGTGCTTACGCAACGCAACGCAACGCAAAAGACGGTTTCAGATTTCCTCATCAGCAAATTAAAACTTTTATGATTGCCTACGGAGTCATTACGCGAAATAGTGAATTATTTTCTGTGCTAGTTTGCATTCGTTATCTAACTGGCCCCAATTTGATGATAGTAACTGATGAGGAGAACTCGAAACGCAAAAATCTGCAATATGATCTCTGATATCACTTGGTATACTAAATTTCCAGTTTGATGGAGACGCATGGTACTTCAACGTTAATAAATTACTGCGTGTCTCCATTGATATTTTGCACCATAATCTCCTCCCTTTCGAATAGCCATTTTTAATCAATTTTGTAACTCCTTCCCGAACCCAACTGAAACACGATATTCTGCTGGGCAAAAGCGAACAAGGTTATCGAACCCCACTCCAGCATGTGTCGTGCAAATCTCACTCAAGTTGATTGATTCAACATGAGCTTGATTTATGTGTCACCGCCGCTGTCTGACGAGCAAAACTCGGTAAGATATTTCTGTCGCTCCATTTCGAATGGCGCCAAGCACCAGGTTCGTCGTTCCCGGTAGAACCAGACACCAGAGATTGGCTGTATGTATGCATGTTACTCGATTTCGGTTGTCGATGGATGCAGCGGAGCCAAAGTTTTTCGCGGATCACATAGCCTCCACGTGTACCGCGGATCACATAGCCTCCACCACAACCAGCGTCGTCATACCGCTCGCCAGGGCCATCAATCAGTGAAACAAATGCGATGGCGCGTGACCTACACCTTTGTTGGTCGGGTGTGATGTGGGATTATTTTTCGGCTCCTACGTACATATTTTGTTAGTGAGAAGTGCGTCCTTTCGTGCGGGAAGAGGACGGAAAAGTATTTCATGATTTGACATGGAGGTGAATGGCAGAATTTCTCACGAACTTTTTTTTTTTTTTTGAGAGAAAGTCGGTCGTCTGTCTCTGCACTGAATCGATTCTTTTTTGTGAGTGTATCGGTCATGTTTACAACAGATCTACACACAAGTAAATTTCATCGAAGATTTTATCAGTAACGTACGCATAAAAAATATGAATTTTATCATTGACGTCACTCCAAAACTGAGACAATTTTACAAACCATATTTCAAATTTACTTTCATGAGTAGTGCCATAAAACTACAACGTCATGTAAAATTAATATGTCGGGGTTACAGACGTAAACTTACACGATTTTTACTAGGTGTGTACTTGCTACGATATTTTCTAAGTGTGTACCTATCGAATTCCGCACGAACAAACATCGACGACATGCTCCCATGCAAATCATTCATGCAAATGCTGCGCCATACGATAACGCTGAATGTAGATCGTAATTGTATGTAGTAGCATAAGCGCAACAATTTACACCCAAATATTTAAGCCAATAATGCTTTGAACAGAGAAAGCAGACGCTGCTGAGATGCAATGGAAGCGTAATTGAAATGTTCTCAATTTCACTACGTATAATGCTATTCGTTCCTCTATATTCGACAACGGCGACGCCATCCATGACTGATTAGAGATCAAACAGAAATGTCCGTCAGTGAGGCAGCATCAGTCCAATTTGAAAAGTTTCAAAGCTATCGTGACAATATCGCCTCGCTACCGAAACCAATTCCGTGGTTTGGCAGATTTCTCATATCGGTCAATGACGAAGCATTCTTTTCTACCATTTACTAGGCCCGTAGTGCTTCGTTTTGATTCATCGACCAAAGCCCACTATTATTTCGTCAGTCGATGACGACAAAACCAATGAACCTGTCCCGCAGCTCGGTGGAACCAAATAAAACATCCTCTGTTCAATGACGACGACGACGTCATCAGCTCGGGATGATATTGAAGCTAGATTAGTTATCTGTATCCGATCAAACAGATTGTTCGACAAGTTCCAAATTTTCTTCCAACAAACGTGAAGTGATTAGTACCGGCTTCAGAAGCCGCTAAAGATAGTTCGATTCCCGTACGTCAGCTAAAGGGTTGAATCATTGCCGGAACGTGAGCATTTGAATTGCTTCACTGCTGCCAGGAAATGGCCGGAACGTGAGTGGCTCTCAACAAGTGCGCGGGTTTGGAAGATGGAATTAAATTGATGGGGGTTTTCTCTGCACCTGACTTGTTTCAGGCTACCTTTTTTCCCGGCAGATTTTATGAAGTTGATGACGTGTGGGAGCGATTTGGGAGAAAATATGTGCGACCATAATTTATTTTATGGCGTCAACGTGTACCATGTTGGTTCTACTAAATTACACTGGTTTTTAAAATGAATTCTTTTGGTTTCTACTCTTACTTATCTATTCACATTTTTATTTTCGGCATTGCACTACATCGGTGGTATACTTTTGGATATCAAGAAGAATCAAGAAATGGCGGACGTCATATACAAGCCAGACGACGCACAGTGGCGGGTCTTCAAACAAAAGTCGGACAAAACCTCAAATGTTACCTAAATTGGCTGAAAATCACAATTTAAGCTAATTTTGAGGTGCTGAGCTCATTTTTGATGTCAAAAGTCGTAAAATATTAAATGCATTTTTCCATACAGTGTCATTGAACCTTTCTTATAACTATTGTCCCGTTTTCATGATAGATTTTCCGTTACTGTTCACCAGTGTCAGCAATATCATAAAAACCGATTTAATCCACCTAGCAGTGAGATGAGACATTTCTTACACATATCACTGTTGGATCATTCATTAGTTTGCAGAACTCATGCGAAGTAGAAAATCAAAATTATAAAATACACGAATCAAATTATATTAGCTTAATTAATGAAAATTTAGACTATATTTAGAAATAAGTATAAGATTAATAGAATAAATTGAATCAAACAAACAAATTGAATGAAATAAATAAATGGAATGACTGAACCTGAAATTAATGAAATTAAAGATATGAACAAAATAAATCAAATGAATCAAATGAATCAAATGAATCAAATGAATCAAATGAATCAAATGAATCAAATGAATCAAATTAATCAGAATAATCAAATTAATCAAATTAATCAAAATAATAAAATTAATCAAAATAATCGAATTAATCAAATTAATCAAAATAATCAAAATAATCAAATTAATCAAATTAATCCAATTAATCAAATTATTCAAATTATTCAAATTATTCAAATTAATCAAATGAATCAAATGAATCAAATGAATCAAATGAATCAAATGAATCAAATGAATCAAATGAATCAAATGAATCAAATGAATCAAGTGAAGCAAATGAATCAAATGAATTAAATGAATCAATTTAATTTAAGGGTTCAAATGAATTAAATGAATGGAATGAAAAAAGAAAATAAAATGAATGGAATGAACAAAGAAAATAAAATGAATAAAAAATAAATTAAAAGAATAAATGAAACAAACGAACCAAATAAACAAAATGAAGTGATTGACAAAATGAATAAACAAGAAGAAAATATGCATTGATTGAAATGATAAATTAATCGATGTTGTAAGGTTATAAATTAATAGAAAAAATAAATTGTGTCAAAAGAACTATTTGGATGAAATGAATAAAACTGAAAAAAATAGTCAGGTTAATAAAATGTTCTTCATTTTAAACAAAATGTATGAACTGGAAAAATGAATAGAATGCATTGAATTAAAACAGTGAATAAAATAAGTGAAATGAATGATATGACTAAAATGCACGAAATGAATAAACTGATAAGAGTGAATCCAAATGATGAAACAAATAAAGTAGATTAAATGAACGCAGATGAACAAAACTAATAATAAGATGCTGAATGAAACAATTAATTAAAATGCAATGATCATTTAAAGTTAAAGTTAAAAAACATTTTTGAATATAATAATCCAGATTGTACGAATTTGAGAACCATTGCATCAGAAAGTTATGAAATGATTTTGAAAATTTTATCTTCAGAGAAAAGGCTAATTAATATACAATGGGATTTCTAGGGCTGCTATCCTTTTTTTGTTTTAGTCTTTTCGTTTTCACGCTTCTTTACTTGACTTCAAAGTTTGCTTTTTGGTCACATATTCCCGAAAAAAAATCGTGCAGAATAGAATTTGCTGGTTCAGTAATTTAACGCGCCGTTGATTAAAGTGAGACAAGGTCACATGACACATTCTTTCGTGCCGCTTACAACGATTTGACGAATCTTCATTCGCCAAATATGTCATAACTTTATCAAATGAACGCCTACATCAAAACTTATTACAGATTCGGAAAGTAGACAAAATCTCACGAAAGCCCTTTGAACAGAGAGCAAAAGATGGAGAATGCGATTCGTAAAAGAGACAAGTAGATATTTCAAAGTTTTCATTTGAATTAAAATAAATAATGTGAAGTGTCTAGGCTATGTCGATAGCATAAAAGGCGTGCATTCAATTTATTATAATGCAGTCCCTTTCCAGTCATCCTTATAGCTTGCATATTGTTTCGTTCGGAATTCTCGTTCAGGAAATATGGATAAATAAGCCCTGTACAATCCAATATTGTGAAAAAGAAATGGTTCAAACTGTCAGGAAGGCAAAAATGTAGTCAGATCAACTATCTGTCCAATGCATAAACTCTGATCGTAATCCTCGCTAATTTACTTGTACAATATGGAAAACTCGAACGAAACGTGTGCTGAATTATCCAATGCCTCACTACTAATTGTAACTTCCATTGAAACTTCAATTGAAGTGTACTCAGTATAGAGCAGATCGTCGCTGTTGTGCTATCTTATGACAAACGCCATTTTGGGGTAAACTGAGTTAGATATGCCACATTACTTGTTTGAAAAATCTCTACAAAGTGGCGTTTTCAGAATTTTGAAATTCTACTTGGTTACTTAGATATTGCGTTTTGAGTTTTTTGCTTAAAATCACTGTATCTAGGGATTTGCTCAAGTTATATTGAAGTTTTGGATGTTTTTATGCGTGAAAATGTCTGAGGAACACAATTACATAAACATTTTCAAAAGAAATTACACGAGTTGTGAGAAAAACACAGTTTTAGTTTTAAATTGGAAATAAAGGATATTTGGCAACACTGTAACTAAAAATAACTATTTTTTCTAGATGCCCTGACTCATTCCCTTCAAAATGCATTTCACCGATTGTTTATAGCCCATATGAACGCAAAGATATGAATAAAAGTTAAAAATTGATGATTTTTTTCTATGGAAAATTTTTCATGCACGATTATGACACGTTATACAAATTTTGTCATCAATACACGCCTATGACACGTGTGAGTGCGACTTTTATTTACATTCATAGTAAAAACTCGCAACATAGTCAAGCGATCTTCGTAATATTTGAGAGATTGATGAAGAATAGATAGAAGCATTAATTGTCTTCTTTGGAATGTTTATACCATTTATAAGTTTCAAGATATTCAATCTCAAACTTTAAAAATCGTTTTTCTCGAAATGTGCTAAATGGCGCTTGTCATAAGATAGCACAACAGCGACGAGATATGGACGACGATAAGTACTTGCAGCCCCCATTGAGAGTGGGGACTTTGGGAGACTTCTTTTCCCGGATCTAATTCGTGGATATTTTTGGGCTTTGATCCGTTATTTTTCATGAAAGTTCATACCAATACAATGTATGTGCATTTTCAATATCATCACAAAAAGGTGTTCTTAGTTTTCACATAACATATTTGAGCATATGTTTTATTCAAAATTCAATAGAGATACGAAGAGTTGAAATATCGCACGTGTCCCACCTCCCAGTTAAGCCACATATTTTTCTGAGAAAGCCATGAATTTCCTTTATTATAGTGTTTATACAAGCTTTGAATATAACTGAATTAAATTTGAGTTGATGTAGTTTTCGATGGTCACCTGTCTACCCATAGTGCAACGTTTCGAAACACCAATTTCACCTTGAAAATAGTTAGTTTTCCCATAAGGCAAATATTTTGCAAATTTTCTCGGACTACAAATATTTTATTTGACATGTAGAATGTATTATTAACCTTGTTTCCGCGAGTCTCTTGTACACTAAAATGCAAAGAAAATGATAGGGTAACAGACAAAAAATAGTTTTGTTTTCTCAAACCTTCACAATTACATCGCACACATGAAATTAGCTTGAATATTAATAAAGATTAGCAGAGAATCTTATCACACAACTTAGAAATGGATTGAGAAATAGCAAGATAGATGTGAGTCGTGACAGTTGCCACCAACATGAAGAAAGAGAGAGAGAGAGAGAGAGAGAGAGAGAGGTAGACAGAGAGATAGAGATAGAGAGGGAAAGAAAGAGAGAGTCAGATAGAGATGGGGAGGGCATGTGAGGAATGGCACATGATGGTTCATGCCGAGACCTTATTTTTATAGGTATATTATGCGATATATTGATTCCTTACATCCTTATTATAAATAATGTAAGTAGTAATTTTTGCGCCATAACCAATATAATCTAAATTTTGCAAAGAGCTAAATTTTTGCTAGAGTTTTGGGATTCAAAAATACAGTTTATTTCAGTGATGCCAGGAGAATAATAGTATGAGAAGTCTTTTATCTCACTACTAGGTGAATTACTTGATGATCTGTATAGTTATATATAATATTTACTTCACGATTGAACGCATCGCCTAATCCAAGGGACAAATACATGAACTCTAGAAAAAAATTCACTAGGAACGCATTATTTTGTTTTTGAAGTGAACTTACATATTGATTTTTGAGAAATTGTTCAATTATTATATAGGTAATTCACAATACGTTTTCAAAATCAAATTCCTTGAATCACGTACATGTGTTTTCATACCCCGATATTCAAAATCGGTTTAATTTTGCCCATAAAACACCAGTAAAGCAATACTCTATATGAAACGGTCTGCTTTTTAATTAGTGAAAATTGGTAAGCGAGGAATAGAAATACAAAATGTTTAATATCTCCGTCGCTCGTGAACGGATTTTGACAATGTATAGCTTGATAGAAAGGTATTTTTACAAGGTTTCTAATTATGCGCAGGTTGTGGGACCTTGTTGCTTTGTTTGAAAGTTATTTACTAAAAACCTGCAATGTTTTGACAAAATGACCTACATCCCAGAAAGTAAACAACATATCGAAAAACAAAAATAATAGTGTCAAATGGGCGCGTTAGGTCTTTCATTTGAAACTAGTTTCATTAAAATCGGTTCATCCATTGCTGAGATAATTACATGACATTTTGTACATACATACATACACACATACACACACACATACAGACATTGTCTCAATTTGTCGAGCTGAGTCGATTGGTATATGAGACTCGGCCTTCCGGGCCTCGGAAAAAGTTTTCAGAGTTTGAGCGAATCCTATACATTTCTTTTGTAAGAAATGTAAAAATGAAGAACGCTACTTTAAATCCATTGTATAGCGTGTTGATTTACTGTAGATTGTCTAACTATTTTACACAAAACACCATTCGCCTCCATATCAGCAAAAAAGCTTAAAAATCTCCATAAACCTTTTTGCGCACCTAGGCGCAGAACGAGACCATGATATTCGAAAAGTAGAGGTTATTCGCCATAGAATGTATACTATGTGACCGTTCCGAAATGATTTCGAAATTTGTACAGAATACATTAGTGAAAAAAGTATTTTTGATCTGACCACCTCAAACATATTTAAACTAAAAAGTCATAGTTCTAAGCAAATTTGCCAAATGTATTTTATTCACTCACCAAATTCTTTCGTTCCTCTACACAATGAAACTAGTTGTGCTAAAATCGGGCCAAAATCAAAAGAGCAACATGTATTTGAAGTGAACAGAGCAATTGTGGATTCGGAAATGAAATTCATTAAAAAGTCCGGACTTTGCTACGTTTAAACTCCTGTTAAAAATCGTGTTCTTATCCAATGATCATAAAATTTGGAATATACATCACTCAATACATTTAGGAAAAATATAAAATATCAATATTTCAAAAATAAATTTTTGAGGTTTTGGCCAGCCTCCAGCCACTGTGCGACGTAATCCACGGAATAAGAAACACTAACAATTTTTGCGCGATCGAAATAAAGACGGTTTTTTGTTTTGTCCCACTGAAAGTGTTTTTTCATCAATAGCTTTTTGCTATTTGCTGATTTTGTCATCCACACAGAAAAAAATATTTTGTAACTTTAAATTTATTTTCATGCACATAATTGGAGCATGAATAAAAATATAAAATCAAGCTCCACCACAAATTCGAACGACTTTTGATGCTTTCTTCAACGAATTTTACTATAATTGTACACGTTGATTGAAAATTACAGTTTCATTAAACTGATAACCAATGTACTTTAATGTATTTTTATTACAATATTGCTGTAAAATAAATGATATTCAATATCACATGAATAAAAGTGTAAAATTATGTGCATTTTAATGCTCCGATTGAGGGCATTAATTTTAACTTAATTTTCAATCAAATTTTTGAATCAAACTTTGTATGTTTACATTCGTATTATTTTACATTCCGTTTAAATTTATTTATTTTTTGGTGTGCAGTTGGACTTGGAGTAATCTGGATAACCTCATTTTCGCTTGCTAGTATGCCATAACTGCCGTAATTCATTTTCTTTACATTCCTACTCTATACCATGGCTCTAGGTCAATGTATAGATAGAACCCTCTAAAACCGTTTTGATGGTGAAAAACATGCCGAAAAAGACTAATCACCGAAGACTCTGTTTGCCCACTTCAAACCGTATCCATCGGACACAATCGGACTGATGGTGATCGCCTTCCGAACCAAAAACCTAACTCAACGATTTTCGGATGTTATCGAAAAGACAGAGTTTCGTTCGGACAAGCTAACAGTTGTAGTTCCAACTAATCTAAATAAGACAACTGTTATCGCTGGTGACGATCGGTTATGAAAAAGTGTCGCGGCTATATACCCGATCACTAAGTGGAGATCGCCGGAGTGGTCACCGATACGAATTTGACATGTACGAACCTGTTGGCATGTGGGATTGGCCACCTACGCCAGCCAGTGAAGATTTGGGTTGCATTCAGCATCAATGATGAAGGGTGAAACAAAATCTTATTTCTATTCAAATTCTCGTGACTTATTGTTTCTTATAACACGAGGAGTAACACACAAATTAATCCTTGAAAGAATATCGGGACAGTCAATATTGCTCGACAACATATCGAAAATGAACATTCTTTGCAAGATGTTCATTTACGACGTGACTCAAGCGTTGGTAAATTTAGCAGCATATTATATGGTGGCAAACGGATAGGGTTTCTAAAAGGAAAACTTCTTTGAACACACTCCAATCGATTGCTTTGCACGGCGTTGTACGCAGACCCGCCGAGAGAGGGGTGGGACGGGGTGTTTCCCCCCGGGCCCAGAGCTCTAGAGGGGCCCGGATTTTGAGCAGAATCGTTTATTTCGACAAATTTTATTTTGACAAACACTTATTTTAAAATAAAATTAAAATTCTAATGTCTTGTGCACGATGATAGCTTTTCTATCTAAAATTTTGAATAGCAGCAATTTTAAACTTCTTCGAACAAGAATTCTCGTTAATTGAAAAATAATTAAAACATGTTTTTGTTTTTAATGTGATATTTTTCTGATTTTTCAATTGGATTTTTTAACTTATAGTTTTTGAAGTGTATATATTAAACATTTTTCAATCGCTGATAACTTATAAACTATTGAATGTAAAGAAACAACATTTAAACTGAGAAAAATTGAGATTTTGGAATAGATACCTTAAAGATTTATTCAGTATTTCAGGTGAAAGGAATTTCAATACATCGAACGCATTTTTATTGCGAAAATCTGGATCAAAAACTCACATATCGTCCCTACAGAAATTACAAATAATCAGTTTCCAAAAAATAGACACTGGACCGCATTATTATGCAGAGCGTAGGATCGTTTTGAAACCAGCATGTCGCGCGACCCAACCACAAACCTTTTGGAAATTTGTCTAGTTTTTCATTTTATTTACTTTCTACTTTTTAGTTCTGTTCAATTCTCCCAAATCTCTGCCTATTTTCTACGTTTTTTTTTAAATTGTTTATGTATCTTCCATTTTTCTGTTTTACCTTTCTAACCTACACTTTTATTATTACCATATTTTTATTTTATTCTTCTGTTAACTTTTTCTTTTTTGTCTTCTGCATGATTGGCTGAAATTTTCCTTCCAATATTCATTTGGCTGCTTCAACACAGAAATTTTATATCCTTTATTTTGTCTTTATTCCATTAATTTTACTGCATCATATTTTAATATTTCACTTTTTGCGTATTTGTTCCATTTCCAATTGTTTCCTTTTATATATTGTCCATTTTTCTACATATATTCTATTTTTGCATGCATATAAGCTAGCTTACTTTTATAGTTCATCCCAATTTGTATCCCATTATTTCAAACTGTCTCAATTTTCCGCTTTGTTGATTAATTCCTGTTTTTTTCATTTCCGTCGTTTTGTTTGTTTAATTATATTTCACTTTATTATTTATTAATTGTTCTTTTAGATTTCCTTAAAATGTCCTTATTTCTATTTCTTATTCCTTTAAGTTTTTTTCTTCGTCTATTAACATAATTTGCTCCATTTCTCAAGTTTTTGCCTTTCTCATATAAAGAAATGCTATGCAATCACTGAAAAAATCGTCTTTTTATATTTTTTAATTGCTCAAATTTTTCCAATTTTTTAATTCTTTCCAAGTTTTGTTTTTTTTTCTATTCTCGTCTTTTCATTTTTTACGAACTATACTATTCTGAATTTTCTCCATTTTTGCACATTTTCTCTCTTTTAAACATTTTTTGTTTTGTTTCGATTAGATAGGTTTTATTTTTAGAGTAATTCGCCTCTTATTTGAGTTCGAATGATCTCTTTAGACAAATCTCTGACCCTATTTGCAGAGTTGGAATCCATCCCAGGTGAGCTGCGCACAAGGCAATCGATTCACAAACTACATTTTACCGCTATTAAACATTATTATTATTCTCGTTTCATGAAGTCTTTATTGATATTCATTGGTTTCATATCAAACTTTGTTTACTTTTTTGGAATTTTTTTCCTTCATGTTTTATTAGTGTTTTTTCCAACGTTTGTCGTTTTTTGTTATTTTTTAAATTGTTCATTCTTTAATTTTTTTCAATAGTCTTTCTAGTTTCATGTCTTTTTTTAATTCTTTTTGTTATGGTTTTTCTCGATTAGTATTTTTTATATTATGTGTTCATCATCTGCTGGATTTGCTATTTTATTATTTTATTCATTGTTAAAGCGTTTAATTATTCAATTTTTTTAATGTTTCCGATTTTCCATTGTTCTAGCTTAAATGAGGCATTCTCTTTTTTTATATTGCTACGTTTTGACTGATTTCTTAACTATCGCACTTTAACTAATATTTTTTCACTCTTTTTCATTTTTTAACTCAGCAGCTCATTTTTTTACTTAAAGAAGCTATTGTAGATTGCTTTTGTAAAAAGTAAACCGAGAATCAACTTGCCACTTTACGAATGTTATTTGCCAAAAGTTCCCAACACCACCGTTTGACGGGTTGAGAGTAATTACCAGTGAGTTCACAACAAAATTTCAGAGCCACGTTGAACTACTATCAGACAGCAACTTATCAATATTTTTTTCATTTTCAAATAGTCAAATAGTGGAAAAATTTATTATCTAAATTAAACTATAGTTTTTTCTCATTTTACACATTCAACATCATATTACAGATGGTAATGTTACGAAGAGGTTTTGATAATGGTATTTTGAATGTTCTACAACGAATTTCCCATAACTCGCGAAAAGCCGGAGTTGGGCAGCAGAGGAATAAGAACTTTTTTTTAGAATTTTTGCCCTTTTCTATATTTTTTTCATTTATTTTCTCCATCGAGAAGTTGTCCCATTTTATTCTTTTTTCTCTGAAATTTATTTCATTTTAATTCATTAACCGACCAGACCGAGTGTGTTTTCTTTTTTGCAGAGGTATAGAAAAAATTTAACCCCATTCGATGATTCGCTATGCAATTTCGTTTATTCTGGTCAATCACATTGCAGCATCTTCGAATTGTACGGTCATAAAGGCCATGCTTGTGTAGAGGAATTGACAAAATAACTTCAATAAATTAACAACCCTAAGTTTATTCAAATCTGGCTCTTTCACTGATATACTGTACAAAAACAACCAAAACTGGTGCATAACTATAAAATTTCTATGCACTATACATAACAGAGAACTATTCCTTCTAATGAAGCGAGGGGCTTAAACACTTGGATGGTCAAATAATCTACAGGGGTGGAGGCCCTTATGTTGGATCCCCCGGCCCCGAATTTTCTCTCTGCGGCCCTGGTTGTAAGGCGCCCATACTTGAACAGCGTACTCCAATATTCTGCGGACCAGTACGCAGTATATAGATTTCAGAGTGTAGAAATCCTCGACATCAGCAGCGCTTCGTTTCATAAAACCCAATGTTGCAAAAGCTTTAGCCGTTGTCGCTGTGATGTGGTCGGCAAAGCGAAGTTTTCTGTCAAATAACACTCCCAGGTCACGGATAGATTCCACGCTTTCGATGACACACGCATGAAGAGTATATTCGCAGCGCCTTAGAGTTGTCGAGCGCCCGAAACTGATCACCTTGCATTCATCGACGTTGATCTGCATTCCATTCAGCGAGCACCACTCTTCAATATTGACTATATCCTCTTGGAGCACAGCTGAATCGAGCCCCGAAGCAATTAAGCGAAATATTTACAGATCATCAGCGTAGAGCAGTTTTCCAGACTTGATGCGGGTGCAGAGATCGTTGATGAATAATATAAAGATAAGTGGCCCTAGGTGACTTCCTTGAGGGCCACCGGTTGACGTTTCAAATACACTTGAGCATGTGGTGCCGATTCTAACAAAAGCGGATCGTTCAGAAAGGTAAGATTGTAGCCATCTGGCTAACCACGGAGGAAATCCTAGTCGCTGCAATTTCATAACCGCAATGTTGGTCGGCACCTTGTCGAATGCTTTAGCGCAGCGGTTCTCAACCTTTCTCCCACAACGGACCCCTTAAAAATCACCCTGGGTTGCTGCGGACCTCACGGATAAACATCGATTTCGTATGCTATCAAAATGTTATTTTCAGTTTGTTAGGAAACAACACTTGAAATTTCAATATGCACTCGGAAAATATATTTTTCTTCGCGGACCCCCAGCAACAACTTCGCGGCCCCCTAGGGGTCCGCGGACCCCAGGTTGACAATCACTGCTTTAGCGAAATCAAAATAAATGGCAAAACAATAAAGGCTCTTTTGGAGAAATTCTCAAGAGAGAGCAGTTCGTATCAATCGCTCGGAGTGATCAGTTGAGTGTTTATCGCTGTAGCCCGGTTACGCTACCGGGGCCTTTTTTCGCTCGAGCTCAGCCTCCTAGACCTTATCGGCTCGGCCTCCGCCATCCGACGCTTTCGTCGTGCTACCGTGGTTATACCTTTACGTGAGTGCAGTGTCCCGTAACCCGGTCAGTAGTGTGAAACATTAGTGATACGGGTCCCACCTCTCGGCGGGCCTCCGCCAGTCGGAGGGACGGCTACGCCGCCAAAGGCCTCCCCCACCGACACTGATAAAAACCCAGGCCTACTAGGGCCTTTTTGTGAAAAAAAATTGTGCAGTGATAAAAGTGGCAAGTACCAGGAGCGCAGACTTTGAAGTAGGTGAACAACTCGCGCCTCCATTGAGTTTGAAAAGTTGAATCGGTGAACGGATTGCGCCTCCATTGCGCGAAAATTCAAACCCGGTAAAAAACCTTGCGTCCCCATCAGTGCGAACCGTGAGTGACTTATATGCGTGATAAGTGTCGAACCCCAAACGTGGAAGATCCAAATCGGACAACAGTGTCGGGCACCAGTTATCGGTACGAGAGCGAAGTGACGAACCTCAGACGGGTTTGAGACTCGGCGACCCTGTCTGGTGGTACAATACCTTTTTAGGTATACACATCAAGAGTCTAGTGTAAGGGGAAACCACCCACATAAGGGAGACCGTCCAACGCAGGATCACACAACTTTAAGGTAATTTCTGTTCAAAGAACACAATTTATTGAACAATTGACTTCAAGAGCGCAAACCAGTGGCCCCCGAGAGGGGGGCCATCACCTAGTCATTCAATCCCGTCCTACCTGAACTCTGGCGATGACATCGACCAACAAACACTACTACTGCGCGCGGCTAGAGATGAAAATGGGGTATGCGGGAAACTCCCTACTAACCCATTTCTCATTCATTCAACCCTGAAAAACGCCTTGGGAACGGAACCAACAAAATGAGTCTCGGCGGTTAAAGAAACAAGAGGGACCCAGTACGCTCTTCGAACTTCTTCACAGAGAACCCATGACCGACTGTTAAAAATCGATCAGCTAGCCGATGGACAGAAAATCGAAATAATCCCGCACCCATTCCTGAACAAAGTCCAAGGCCTACTTTACGATTTGGACACCATCAACATGGAAACATCGACCATCCTGGAACAGCTAAAGGGGCAAAGGGTCATAGAGGTTCGAAGGATCACCAAAAAAGTTAACGGTAGCCTCTCAAACACTCCGCTTCTGGTACTCTCCTTTTCTGGATCCCACCTACCGGAAACGATCTTCCTAGGTATGGTGCGCGTTAAAATTAGGCGATACTATCCAAGCCCGATGCAATGTTTCCGCTGTGGAAAATTCGGCCATGGGTCGAGGGTATGCAGTCAGAAAGAGGTGTGTCTCAACTGTAGCGGAGAACACGAAGTCAACAAAGAATCTCCTTGCAAAGCGGAGAGCAAATGTGTTATTTGCGGCGACAAGCATTCAGCCAGGGATCGATAGTGCCCATTTTAGATGAAGGAAGCGCAAATCATCAAACTTAAAATCGATGGAAATTTAACGTTCCCCGAGGCCAGAGCACTGGCCAATCAAAACAATATCCATAACTCCTTTGCAGACACTCTTAAAAGAAATCTCAGGCCCACAGTTGACGAAAGAGACCGAACCATAAACGCTCTGTTGGGGGAAGTCGCCAAGCTCAAGGAGCTGGTAGCAAAACGACCGACGACGGAAACCAAGGACACTGAGACCCAACGGCTGAAAGAAGAATTAATTTCCACAAAAAGAGAACAAAGAGCTACGAAACGAACTAGCGGCGCTAAGAAAAACCGTTGAGGAGTTGAAAAAGCACTTTATGGCCAAAAAGTCAGGCGAACACATCAAATCGATGGGGCCCCCAATAATCAACCGTGACCCGAGAGCAATGTCGATCGACAGAATGCAAAATATCCAGGCAACCCTAGCAACCTCAAGCACCGGTGAAAGAAGATCCAGCCGAAACAGTCAAAGCAGGCGACCCCCCTAACCGCATCGGAGCCCACTATCAAAAACTAGTCAACCGGAAATATTCAGGCCACCTTCAAATATTCACCGACGGATCCAAGGCCGACGATGGAGTGGGAGCGGAGATCAGTGGCCTGGAGAGCGGGCTCTCCTCGTGGTCAATCTTCTCAGCAAAGGCTGCCGCCTTGGCAGTAGCAATGGAAAAAAGACCCACCGACTCCCCGACGGTCATTTTCACCGACTCGCTCTCCGTGTTAACGGACATCGAAAGCGGAACATCGAAGCACCCTTTCGTACAGGCCATATTGAAGCCTATCGCGACCCACTCTTGTCCATCTGTTGGGTTCCAGGCCACAGCGGAATAAAAGGGAATGTTGACGCAGATCGTTTGGCCTCCCTCGGTAGGCGGACATGCGCCCAACTTCCGGCTGAAACACCAACAACCGATATCATTCGAGAATTCAACGCTAGCATCCAAACCAAGTTCATCAACCACTGGCGAAACTCCCGCGGCCATACGCAAAAAATCAAAGGCTCCCCCGACGTATGGATCGACCGCAACAACCAAATAGAGCAGAAGATCCTCTCTCGGCTTCGAGTCGGTCACACCAGATTGACCCACGCACATATGATAGCCAACAACCCCATTCCTAAATGCACCCCGTGCAACACACGCCTGACCGTCGAGCACATTCTGTGCAACTGTGAGGAACTCGAAAATCTACGACAACAATATAACATGCCGCGATCGATCAGAGACATCCTCTCGAACGACCCTGCCCAGGAGCACAAGCATTGCTATCCTTCATCAAGGATGCCGGACTATACGACGGCATCTAACGACGAAACCAGATGAAAACCGAACGCGGCCCTCCGCCACACTCCGCCGAGTTGTGGGGAGGTTTCCCGCGGCCCATCCACCAACCAACCCTGCGCAAATATCACGACAGCATCTGACGGAACTCTGGAGAACATTTAGAAATAAAAAACAACATAATCAAATGTATAACTTTACAAATCAAATGTATAACTTTATTCCTTTTATCAGCGAATGACCCGCCGTGGTTAAAGCTGCAATAAACAACTAACTCAAGAGAGAGCTATGTCACAACCAATTATTTCGCTCCCTTGCGTCTAGGTAAGTGCGAATCGAATGATTCTCAAAAAGACATCTTCTATTATGCCTAAAAGCTATACGAAGAGGAAAAATATTTCATTTCTTGAGATTTCTTGCAAAAAGAGTCGCACACTAATTACGTAATATAGTATGTGGGAGAAGGAATAAATTATTTGATTGAGACCGATGTCTTCTTCAACGACAAAGTGATGCAGTGATATTTCTAGAACAATAGAAAAAATTCTAGCAGTCATGATCAAAGTTGACGAAAAGTGCTGGTCCGACTCAATGCCACGGTCGATGACGTTAAATTTTATTCAATTTGATCGATTTTCGTGAGACAGAATATTTTCTGAAGTTGAATATGGAGCTTAGGCTTACGTACGTCGCCCATCTCCAGTATCATCACTTCCGCAATGCTCAAGCCGGAAGTTTTGTTTCGCAGAACAAACTAAAACACGTGGCTGAAAGTGACAACGTTGGAATAGAGATATCCCGGGTATATGATATATGACTATATGGAGGTAAGGCTACACGACCTTTCACCGTGTACTCCTCCTGAACTGATTGCAAAATGCATATCGCAACATGACGCATTTGATAATAAATAACGTAGAAAAATATGTATTACCCAAGTTTAATGTGTGCTAATTGTTTACTGAACTGAACTTAGCAATAAAACTAACCGAGAACTGTGCTTCTAAAGGCTTTCGTATGGCTTGTTTATAATAAAGTTTTTTAGAGCAGACAATAGCATGATAGAATTGATGAAATTATGCGTGGGAGCAAGGGGGACGAAACAATAATGGAAGAGGGGGAGAAGATCAAATTTAAGGGATGGAAATTAAAACACATCTTGATTCAGAATATTGTTATTTTTTCGTTAATTGATTGTTTTAAATAACTTTTAAACAGTAGTATTTGATATTATATGATACTTGAAAAAATGATAAAATCAAATTATTTATAGCAGTTCAACAATTTTACGTTTTTTTTTTAACAAATATTTAATAAAGGGGCAAACTATAGTACATCTACCCTTAATTCTTTCTACATACGACGCTCAACCGTGATAGTTTGTATTATTGCAATTATGTGTTGGCCACGCCAGGATTTATAGCACTCTCCAACGGAAAGCAGATCGATAAATTATGCTGAACGGTAGTAATTATGTGAAAAAATCGCAAAAGAGGCTTGATTCGACCTTGCAATATTTGGGTCTCCGGCCCAATGCAGTTTCCGTTGATGACATCCCAGGAATAACACATGATTATCGACACGATACACCCCCGCCTTTAAAACGAAATCATACAATTCATCGATTTTTTTTCACGCTAGATACTACAGACTCGAGTTTTGTACATGGCTGTCTCACTACATTTAGTTTATTGCCCATTGGACTTCGCTGGGAGAGAGGATTGTCGATATGCGAAAAATCTTAAATATGATATTGGCACTTACGTCAAAAATCAAAAAAGCAAATCAAAAGTAAAAAAGAAACCATACAGTTGCAAGTGTGTGTTCTTCTATTCCCTGTTATCACTGTCCGCCCTCTCTCCCCTATCGCTGAAATGGTTGCTGTTACTTCGTTGGTGGAATTGATCCATCTTGCCATTACATTATTGCCAATGCCAAATTGTTTTTCTGATCCTTATTTTTTTAATACCCCCTTTAATCATAATGAAATTCAATGGATCCTATCTATGTACCGAATTGTATTCCTAGCTTAAAAAAACTCAAAATTATTACTTTTACTTTTAGTATGAAAAAAAAAATTACAATTTGCATATTTTAAATTATAATCCCTTGCATTGCGAAATTTAAAGTGTTAAGGAGAAGAATTGACATCATCTAGCTAACGCAGAGTCCCGTTTCAAATAAACAAACTGAGTAAAAACAAACCTCCTCATATTTATCTAGGCTGTCTCCGCTTGAAGCATCAATCGAAAACGACCCATAATTTGTCAACCTTCGAATAAGTGTAACCGACAACACACACGACATCGACAAGCTCTCTACTCCCCGGGACGGCAATCGATTTCATCGGAATAAAGCTCCTGTTCCGGTTCAGAGTCCCAGTCCATTCGGAAAACAGATTTGTCGGAAGGGAATCATTGCGCCCATTTACACACTTCTAACCCCCGCAAGACCCAATTTCGGCTCGGATGTGGACTGAATCGGTAACTAAACCTGAATCTTCAGAGAACGTCTCCGATCCCAGCATACCGTCATTATTGGTTGACAGTTGGCTCATATGAACATAGCTTCGGGAAAAGTTGATGTTTTGATGTTGATGTTCTCTCGTACACCAGACGAAGCAATGTGGGGTTAACGAGTGTGAACTTCAGGGAAATGTTTTTCCAATTCTGTCAGCCATGGGTCGGCCTTGTTTTGCCTCTAGGAGATATTCAGCTGTTTTGGAGTTTTGTCGCCCCCAGATCGTCATTGGTTATAAGCAATGCGAAAATGGAATAGTTGAATGTGTGGGAACCAAGAACGCTCGTGTAATCAACCAGCATAGGTACCTACACGTTACGAGCTCGTATGGAGAAGGGTAATACCTGAACCTAATCAACTTGTTGATGTTGTACACCGTCCGTGAGTGGCAAAAACTTCTACATTGTAGAACTGAACAACTCATCTGTGGCTTTCAACGACAAATTAGAAACGGATTCAAACCGTTTTGGGCTCATAAATTCAGAAGCATTTTTTTCGTTCTTTTAATTCAACCGTCTCAGTGCGTTAGAAGGTGAGGATCCTTAAAATAAATTTTATCCTGTTTATGTCGTTGTTGATTTATACGGCCATGAGTCAAAAGTGTCCAATAAAAATGCATTTTTATTATGATGAAAGATCATACTTCGTACAAAACTAGATCAAATCATAGTTGCCCCCCCCCAACAAGAAAAATAAAAAAAAAATTTGACGCCGAATAAAAAGGAGACAATTTTTAGGAGTTTTTAGGATCTGTTGCTTTTATGATCTATTGCTTAGGTGACTTTATTTTTGCGTTAGTATCCTCTAATAATTGTCTTACAATTTATTATATCTCCAGTAATTTCTGCCCCTTCCTGCTTTACTTTTCACTTTACACTGGACCATAAAAAGATTATGTTTTTTATTTATTTATCACACACATCAACAGGCCGTACTCGGCCCCAATGATGGAAACCTAAACTAATTACATCTAAAAAACTGCAGGAATCGATTTCTTTATGATATCCGAGACAAATGAAAGTCGAACAGGTGCGACACACGATTGAAGAGGCGTTGTAGTCCCGTGATAGCGGCATTAGCTGTTTGAATAGTTCGTCGAAACGGCACTCTCAGAAGAACGTTTCCGCGTAACGTTCTGGACCTTGCTTGGATGTTAACTCGCTCTAGTAAATCTGGAGAATCGATGCGTCATGACAGAAGATCAGAGATGAATAAGGCTCTTGCAGTTTCTCTACGACGCTGGAGAGTATCGAGCTGGATGAGTTGACACCGACTCTCGTAGCTTGGTAGACGAACAGGATCGCGCCAAGGCAGGCGTCGAAGAGCATACCGTATAAATTTTCGTTGAACGCCTTCAATTCGATCGCTGCAGTTCATGTAATTCGGGTTCCAGACCGCCGAACAATACTCCAGCGCGGAGCGCACTAAAGAGCAGTATAGGCTTTTGAGACAATAAATGTCTGTAAAGGATTTAGCCGTACGGAAAATGAAGCCCAGGCTTCGCGATGCTTTACCAACAACATACGAAATGTGATTCTTAAATGTAAGTTTCGAATCTAACAGCACTCCAAGATCCTTAACGCAGCTCAACCGGGAAACAAGAGCTCCAGACAAGTTATATTCAAACTCAATAATGTTAGATGTTGTTATGTTAATAATGTTAATGTTAAAATCGATAGCGTACAAGATGCTTCATGGATCTACACTGTATTCACCGAAAAATTGTAATCGCACAGTAACCTTTCGTGGGACTGCTTTGCCTAATAATGTCTTGTTCGGCAAAGCTCGTCTGCCTGTTCCGCTATTTGTACCGCGCTCCCTGCATTTAACTAAAAACAAGTGTGACTCCGACGAAGAAGGACCCCTTATGAGGGCATCTGTTACAGCTCCTAAAAACATCCGGTAGATGAGATTCATGGTAAAGGCTAAAATTTTTCTCTTGAGAGACCGTTAAAAACAACAGTTCGAGAGTTTGAAGCAAACAACCCCTGGTCTTAGAAATTTGAGATCAACCAAGGAGTTTATAACGTTTCCAGCAACACCAAAAATCTTAAGTAGCTCAACTTTTCTACCAGACTTGAATTCTCAGAGTACGACATGGGGTTGTCCTCTCAATAATAACCGATCTGAGCACACTCCACGATGTTTGCTAAAGCTTGAAGGAAGTGACCTGATTAACTACCCTTGAACGTGGTCTGTCCCATTTATGTTTCTATGAAATTGAGGAAACAAACGATACAATGTGCAAAAATGTTCGCAATTTTTTTATTTATAATCTTTTCAGTTGACAGGCTCGTGCCCTGTAACTTAAATATATTCGTTATTCACAGTGGTGCATAAAGAGTCTGGCCGCTTAGATAACTCTACGAACTCTCTCCTATCAGATTCTCACGGATTCCCTAAGGCGAACCGATCATAATGTATCAAGCCATATATGATTACATATTGATTCCAATGTGTGGTCCAATCATAACATTTCCAACACAAACTGCATGTCACTCCTGAGTGCCCTGTCCACACCCCTACTTCAGAGTGTCCAGAGAGGATTAGAGAATGGGAGACATATAACCATAATTATTCGGTCGTGAATTGTGACTGCTTATACTGCGTCATTCTACTGACCTTTTTCGGGAAAATAGTCTAAATTTAATAGTTAGCAATAAAAATCTCGGATTTTTAAAAAAAATTATTTGACAAAAATATTTACGATTTCCAAAAAAGTGATCAGCTTAGTTGAAGTCGATTGATTTCCTAAATATACATGGAATTGTTTAAACAGATTAAAACGATTCATGAAAGTTGAATCGTTTTGCCTTTCTCATATAAAGAAAGGCTATGCAATCACTGTTAAAATCGACTTTTTAACCGAGGCCCGGAGGGCCGAGTGTCATACACCATTCGATTCAGTTCGTCGAGATCGGCAAATGTCTCTGTGTGTGTATGTATGTGTGTGTATGTGTGTGTGTCATTTAAACTCACACAATTTTCTCAGAGATGGCTGAACCGATTTTCGCAAACTTTAAAGGTATAACGCTCCCATAAGCTGCTATTGAATTTTTAGCTGATCCGACTTCCGGTTCCGGAGTTACGGGTTGAAGAGTGCGGTCACACAGCAAATTCCCATATAAACTGGTACCACCATGATGTTCAAATGATGTAAAACATATTAAAATTGATGTAACATTACTCTAGTTTGCGGGTCTGGATCACTAATGATCAATCAAAGCAGCTTTGACCACATTGGCCACCTATGGCGGTTCATGACGCCCCCGGGAACCCGCCAAGTTCCTAAGCTAATATCACACGCATTCCCCAACGAATTCTCTACCGATTTTTACAAACTTGATTTCAAATGAAAGATACAGTAATACCATTGACTGCTGCTGAATTTCATTCGGTTCTGACTCTTGCTTCCGGAGTTACAGGGGTGTTAGTAAGGATACACTGGAATTTCTTATATAAATCGGTACAATCGTAATACCTCAGAGGCTAAAAACTATTTAAATGGTCACCAAACTACTTCTAATCGCAGATCTAGATCACTGATTACCAATCAAACATTTTTTGAATATATTGTCCACTATCGACGATTCCGGAAGTCCGGAATTCCGAGCATATTCCACAATTAAAGTCACATGGGTTCTTCGATGATAACTGAACCGATTTTCTCAAACCAAGTCTCAAATGGAAGGCAAAATATGCAGTTGAGTATTGCGTCGCCGCCGCTCCCCCCCCCCCCTCCCGCCATGCCCTTACACCTCCCTCCTTCATCACTCCCCTCCCCTTGGACCACCCTCACACCCGCATTTCCTTCATCCACCCCGCATACCGAAATAAGATGAAGGATTTCTGACGCATCTTCCACTCCCACTCTACTAACCCTCCATTCCCTCCACTTTCAAACCCATTCCACCAACATTTCAAAATATAATCACATGAAGATAACATTGTAATCATGCTGATTAAGCTAATTAAATATTATTCTTTTGCCTTTCTCATATAGAAAGGTTATGCAATTACTCCAAGAACCGACTTTCTAACCAAGGCCCGGAGGGCCGAGCCTCATATAACATTCGACTCAGTTCGCTGAGATCGCAAAATATCTGTGTGTATGTATGTGTGAATGTGTGTATGTATGTATGTATGTATGTATGTGTGTATGTGCGGATTTGTTAACAAAATGTTCACATCGGTTTCTCGGAGATGGCTGAACCGATTTTTACAAACTAAGATTCAAATGAAAGGTATAATATTCCCATAGGTTGCTATTGAATTTCATTTTCAACCGACATCTTGTTCCGGATTACGAGTTGAAGAGTATGGTTAGAAAACAAAATTTGTTGATTTGTCCACATCGGTTTCTCGGAATTTTCTGAACCGATTTTGACAAACTTGTTTTTAAATGAAAGGTCCATCAGCTGCTGTTGAATTTTGTGTGGATCCGAGTTCTGGTTCCTGAATTACAGGGTGATACGTACGATCACGCAGCAAATCTCGATTCTAACGAATTCTGCGATGAATGTAAAAAGTAGGGTTGTGGTACCGGTAATACCGATACCGAAAATCCCGGGAATACCGACCCATTTTTGGTACCGTAATACCGGTACTGAAGAAAAACCAGTACCGGTATTTTCGGTACCATACAACTTTTTTTTTATGAAAAATAGGTGGACTCTCTAGGGGGACCTGTTTCAAAATATGACTTTTAATTATATTAATTACCTTCTGTAAGTTAAGCATTACTAGCTCACGTTGTACTGAACGGTATGTTTAAATTCCTTCTTTATTTTGTCGAAATTATTTCAACGATCTTGTACTAAATTTCAAAATATTAACATTTAGCGTAAGAGACGTAAAAATTTGCTATGATTTTTTTTATTAGCGACATTCTGATTGGGTTCCAATTTTCACTGGGTGGCACGTAATAAGACTATGGTCTAAGTCATGTCTTTGGTTTGCTCTTAAACCTTTATTTATAAAAGAACGAACAGCGATTTAGCAGCTAACAATTTTAGACTTGGTGAGCTACTCCAAATGGGGCGATTTGTAATTATTGGTGATAGGAAAATTCAGCAAAACTCCAAAGTTTACAGGAAAGCAAAGAGCCTTGGTATACAGGTCGAAAGCAATTTACAGAAAATCAAGAGAGGAAACCTGCTCGGATTTACTGCCATTCTCGCTTTGATTTACTGTTATTAATAGTATTTCTTACATTTACCATCTGTTGAAGTCGACAAAAGTTGCACAGCTTAGCAGTTTTTGATTTCATAGTGGCCTAGATTTCGAAATAAAAGAAGGTGCCGCATACGAAAAATATTTTCTGCTGAAATGAGTAATGCCATTCCGAATCAATTAAAAACAATAAACATGTTTTTTTGATCAGCACAAATCAATCATTTGAGAATAAGGTCATTAGTTTGAGCATTCAATTTCATTTTGGAGCTTTTTTCGAATTAAAAAAAAAATATTCGCGTACCGGTACTTTACCGGTACTACCGGTACTGAGGGCTTCAGTACCGTTGTACCGGTTCTCGCCAAAAAGGGTCGATACTGCGAACCCTAGTAAAAAGGTGAATTTTTTTTCCAAAATGTAAACACAACTGTTGAATTTGTAGGTCTAGGTCACCAACAGTCATTCAAAGTCTCTTTGGCCACACTGGCCACCATCGACGGATCCGGAAGCATCCAAATTCAGAATAACGGTTATATTGGTTTCTCGAAAATGGCTAGACCGATTTGATCAACTTAGTCTCAAATGAAAGGTGTTGCGTCCCCGGTAACTGAAATTAAATTCCATCTCTATCCGACTTCCGGCTCCGGAGTTACGGGTTGTGGAGTGCGATCACATAGAAAACTCCGATTCAAACCGATACCGCGATGAATGCAAAAAGGTGCTCTTATATATGCTTACCAAGTGTAATAAGAATGAAAGACATTTCCATAATGTTATATTGTACGAACCAGCTATTAAATCATAGTTTGGAGAAATGAGAAAGGCACAATTGCACCTCTAGGTGGATTAAAACAGGTTTTTATTGCAAAAACAGTTTAAGTAAAAGTACGGAATTTATTGAATCAATGATACATAAAATGGTTTAAACAAAAAAAAATCGCGGCTTCGACTTTTTTTTACAAAAATTACTATAACTTTGCGAATTTTCAACCAATTAGAAAAAAATCAAATGATTCTAAAAGTTGAAAGAATGGTCTAGAACTGGTATAAAATGGAATTCCAATATTTTGGAAAAAGTACAATTATTTGGAAGAGTGAAAGTTTAAAAATCGGATTTTGGAAAATACCACGAAATGTGGTGGAAATTGAAATAAACAAAATATATTTCTGACCAGTAGTACATTGGTAACACGTAATGCTACTGTTACTGTGCGCAAATTATACTTCCGAGCCATTGTTTTGAAAAACTATAAAAAATAAACAATAAAAATCAGCAAAAATGAGAACGATTTTTTTATACTTCCAAATTAAATTAAAGTAATTGAATAAATTTTAAAAAACGATTATATAACACTAATTGTTACTTACATAGTCAAACAACCAGTATTTAAACCGGTATTGTCACGAGTCACATATCCACTGACAGCACGAAACCTGACAAAACGCAAACGCAACCGTACACTATCAGAAAACTGGCTATACCACTTTTTCCTACTCTTACTTGGAACTCTAAATTGAATTATGGTTAGGGTCTCAGATCGGTAAATGCCGAATTCTCGTCTTCTAGCGGCTCCAAAGAAGGCGTGGGGTACATTTGTACCCCAGTGCAACGTTGTAGGGTTAATGATTAAAAGTCGTTGGACGTGGAATTCAAAGAACTTTCGAATTAATTATTATTAGAACAGGGACGTTTGATGGGAAAATGTTGAAACATTCACAAACTTTGCTTGAACATCGCAAAAAGTTGCAATTTTCATTTTGTTGTGCCAAAATTGGAAATGTCTGTTTTTCTTCTTTTCAGAAGTTTAAAACCTGAAAATCAACTGAAAGATGATCATGTAGCTGAATTTTGGTGCCAAAGTACTGGAAAATGTTTTTCTTTTTTTTTTGATCGATTAAGATTTTGTACAATAGTTTTCAAACATTGCATTTTATGAGACCTACAACCTATACAAGGTCACCTAAAAAGTTCAAAATCACTGTACCTATGCCGTGTGATCCGTGGTTTAAACAAGCAAACAATGGTCTGGATGAATCTGGTCCAGGAGGACATAATTAGAAAGAAAAAAACCCGGCAACTGTCGCTTAAGATTAGTAATTAGTCTTACTTTCTCCGATTTTTCCAGAATGAAATTGATTGTAATCCAAAATCTTCACCTGTTGAAGTTAGATGGCTAAGAAGCAGCCAGTTCAGTGTTTAAACACATCTTCGCATTACAGACCCGATTCGGTGACCACACCATCAATCTCCACTGCCCGAGCGGGTACGTAGACGCGCTATTTAAGCGTAAACTTTTCCCTATACTTTGGTTAGCATTATCAAAGTAATTCACTATAACAGTAATCTAATTTGCTCGAGTACGGGGTTACGGTAGAGTAATTAAGGTTATATATGTTGCATCGATCAAAAAATCCAAAAAATATAGTTTTATCTTAAAGTATATCGTCCTATGAATTATATGTGCAAATAGGAATGCATTTTCAATTCCGAAGAAGTACGCAAATAAACATAATGAAAAGAAAACAATTGCTTTTCTTCGCTAGCAGGGTATTCTTTGCAACAGCAAGAAAAATGAACTCGATCCACAGCATTGAACACTCGGTAGCAATCAAAACGTACAATGACAAGACAAAACAAGTGAAAACAAGTCGACATGATCAATTTAGATTTTTCGAAGGCAAAGTTTAGAACGCTCGGTTTCCCAGCATGGCTGGTGAGATGGCTTCATCGAACAACCTTTGTCAAGTTAAATGGTTCACACTCAAGGATTTTTATCGGTAGTATCGTAGGCCCACTCATATTTACGCTTTTCATAAACGACATCTGCTTACTTCTAAAATGTGAAACGCAATGAACGCTCATGGTTTAAAAATCTATAATCTCATCTCATCTGCAGATGCCTGTTATATTCTTCAAGAAGACATTAACGAACTGATTCGGTGGTACGAAGTACGAATGGCAACGTCAATAGATGCAAACTAATTTCACTCTCTCGTTGCCGAACTGTCGTCAGCGTCGAATACTCGATGATGGACAAATCTCTGGAACGTTTTGGGATAATCTGTGGTCTAACTGTGACGATCGATAATAAGTTGAGGTCCAAAGATCACATAGCTTTAACCACCGGGAAAGCCTTTTGCGTTCTTGGTATTATCGGTAGAGATACCATGCTTTTTGATCACTAGTATGTGTTAAGGGCTTTTTACTGTGCTCTAGTTCGCAGTATACTTCAGTACGCAATCTCCATGTGGGCTCCCTATCGTGCAACACAAGCTGCGCGTATGAAAAGAGTACAGAAAAACTTCGTACGCTACGCTCTACGAGGCTTACCATGGACTGACCCACTTAACCTCTCAAGCTACGCCGAACGATGTCAGCTTATCCGATTTGAACAACTTGCGGGCCGTCGAGTAAACCTGCAGCGTCTCTTCATATTCGACATGTTAATTGGCAACATCGATTTCCCTGCATTCCTACAGGGGATTAGCTTAAACATCCCGTACCATCAGTTTTGAAATCATCAGTTTTTACGAGTTCCTGCGCTTCGAACTAGCTATGTGTACAATAAACCTCCTACATTATAATATTTAACGAAGTTTACCCGCAGTACGATTTCAATATTTCAAGATGTTTTGCGTTGCGTTGCGTTGCGAAGCGTATTATTCTTCATTTATTGGCATACAATTACATGTAACAAAATATATGCAACTTTCAAAATAATAAAGTGAAGACTATTATTTATTTGCGGTAATGTTAAATCGGAAAAAAGTAGTTGTATAACGAAGGTAGCTAATTTTCAAAGA
Organism: Topomyia yanbarensis; assembly: GCF_030247195.1. Classification (NCBI taxonomy): domain Eukaryota; kingdom Metazoa; phylum Arthropoda; class Insecta; order Diptera; family Culicidae; genus Topomyia; species Topomyia yanbarensis. Next base: position 51,532,834 of record NC_080670.1, on the reverse strand, counting down.
CACACCAGGCGATAAGAAACGCAGACAAAAATAGCCGACTACTGCAAGTAAACTATCGACAAATTTCATACAAACTTCAATACTCCTCTAGATACTCCTGGTGAGACCAGAAATTGACTCAAATGTGTGTCATTTTTTTGTCACTCTAGCACATATATTGAAAAAAAAACATTTTTTTCATGTACAATATATTAGGTGTATGATTTTTTAGAAATATTTTGAATAGAAAATTGATTAAAATCACAAAAAGCCACTTATTGGATATATTGTTGTAGGTTCTCAATGTCACAATATCACAAAGTTTCATTCAATGTATAAATTAAAATGGCAAGACACGGCCAATGATACTCTACAATAAAAACACATAGCGCTATAATCACACAGCCGACGCTGTGCGCATAAGTGACAATTCCGTGAAAAGATGGAAAATTCAGGGAACGCTGAACCACAAACGGAGACCAAATTCGTAGCTACTGCTCGGGTAATGACGAGCGACCATCCACAAAAACTGCATTCAGTACCTTCAAAACAACAGCCACCACAATCAACTAGAAAGCCATGCCAAAGACTAGAGATTTACACTCATGACTCATGATAATGGGAACAAAAAATTAAAGGGTTGGCACAACCGCGGTGACATTGAAAATGCAACTTTTTCAAGAGCGTGCATGTCTTCAGTAAAAACAGGTTACGGCACATACTAGCTTCCCGAACAGAGTCTGACAACAAATTGAAAACTAAACTTGATGTTGTAATGTTCGGCAAATGATTACTCAGGTTGTTGTCGTTTTGGTCGTTTTAACGGTTAAAAGATCAAAATGGAGAGCAGCAAAATTGTCCTATGACATCAAACAGAAAACTAATTTTGCTATCAGTGAGAGTAAATTGAAAGCTCATTGAGATAGCTCATACAAACATACATAAACATGCCAGATGCCTTAGCGCCAAAACACATCACGTATATCCGAAATATAAAACGTGTGTGCCGCCAATAGGCTCACTACTCTACGTACATACAAACTACCAAAAACATTTGACGTCTCATTAACCGAACGCACATACAATCATAAAAATAAAATAAATTTGCTCCCTTTGTCCCATTCACAACGCAAACTCACAAGCGGCATACAAACACGTCGCACCCTGCAGTGTTCAAACCCAAGGACACCCTACCCACCCACTTTGCAAATCATCATGTACACACGACTCGAACTTATCGCATCGTCCGGGCATTATTGTCGAGGTCCGACTCGTGCGAATATCGAGCAAGGCCTGACGTAAACGAACACGCGGTACCTCTATAAATAGCCTCCCGTATCTGATTGAGTTGCTTAGATGCTCCCTATTGACGGCTCTGTCCAGGATAGATTGACTGATGTATGGGAGTTTTCACGTTTTCCGACACCTATTCATTTTTGCTTGTTTTTCAGTAGTATGCTATTGAAATACAAAAACAGTATAGCAATAAAACATAATTTCAGTTAATTCCGAATTGTTTGGTACAAGAAAGACGGAAATCCGTTCATAAATAACAAAGTTATTAGCGTTCAAAATAGTGACGCAAAAACCTAAGATCGTTGGATTTTAGAATGACATCCTGCCCCAGATAGTGCAGTAAGACATTTTCAATGTCAAAAACGTTCTAGTAGCACACCCACTGACGTTCTTCTAGGAAACAGCTACTCATCCTCCCCAACTGAGGCTGTGAATCTATTTGCTGATTTCTTTCGTGATGTGGTCAACAGCGACTGCATTACCACTTCGGAAGAGTATGTAGCAACGCTGCCATCGTACAACATAAATCTACCTCACCTGGTTGTTAGTGAGGCCGACGTCTTGAAAGCTCTGGTAACCGTTGATACGTCAAAAGGACCTAGTCCGGATCGCCTACCGATCTTCTCAATCACTTAATCTCAGAATATCATGCATGGATTTGCCATAAAACGATCTACACATATAACCTAACATATACTTTTTTGTTATTCGATTCGAATATTTCAAAAAAATTATTTAGATAGAGAATTAAAAACTAGTATAAGATCTTTGTATGTGATTTTACGTCAAAGACTAAACAATAATTCTCACGGTAAAGAGGGATAAGTCTCTCTTTGCCAGGAGACATGTTGGTAGACTTGAGTGATACGTAGTGATGCTGCCTATGTTCAACTTCTGCCAGCAGAAGACAAAAGATTAGCACGTTTTAAGCATTTTAGCCTATCCCTAATTTTAAGCCTATCCCTAATGACCCTGCCACTTCTAGTTTTCCCATTTGTGTATATTTCACATCCTTGCTCTCACTTGAGTACTATGGCTCTAAATTTGCATAACTTTTTCTACTCTGAAATCTCTAGCTAATTGAATTCTGCTGCTCCGTTTGCAGGACTCGTACTTGACAATATCTACCTCCATCATAAAAACGTACACCTCATTCTTTTCTTCAAAGTTGAATTCTCTCAATATTCTGTCTTGTTATAAAATGCTAAAACTGTATGACCCAAATCGACTGTATTATGGTAAAAAAAAACAATTAACCATTCTTGTATATCAATTTGTATTCCTAAATGTTAGTGTCAAGATTCTTCTTCTTAATTTGAATATAAAACAGATGGCTGGGTAATGTCAGAGACATAATTGAAGTGAAATACATTGTTAATTCGAATGCTGCAATTTTTACTAGCTGCTGAAAGGTTGTGTTACAACCAGTCATTTCGTTATTTCTAATGGAAATGCCAAAATATCGGTTCACGTCCAACGAAATCCAAAGTAATCAAATACATTCGAACATACGGAGTGACGTATTGGTAACCCTGAAAAGGGAATTTGTTGATAGTGAAACAATTCATTTTCCAGCAGCAGAAAATTCGATATACGTGTACCGTTACTTCGGTATTTCTATTATAAATACCGAAATAACTGGTTTTAATAAAACCGTAAGTGGATTCTTCTTCCCTCCGATTATGTCTCTGACATTACTTACCCATTTTTTATTTACTCGTTAGTCAATTTAGGCTAAAAACAAAACCACTGCAGCTTTCATTCTCGTCTACAATGCAATGAAAAGCCGGCCCTTATTTCGTTCAACGTGACTCCCTTCCCTCTTTCACCCATTATTCATGCGGATGAGGCACATTGATGAGAACATGGTTACCACATATACCGATTTCGGATTTATATTGGCAGAATTTTCGAATTTTGGAATATGTACGACATAGAATTTTGTGGAAAACAAATTGGTACACATTTTGGTAACCGGAAATTGGAAATAAAAAGAACCTATTAAATTCTTTATATACCGTTAACATGGTCCTTAATAGGGCCGATAAAAACAAAATTGTATTCAGCTATTCCAACCGGTACAACAATTCGAACTAAAAAATTTGCAAACATGACATTCCATTTATATGAGCCAACGATCGTAGATATGATATGGGGCTTCGCTAACAACGATATACTATGTGTCCCGTGCCAGTGGAATAGTACGGACTAATCATGGCGCAGATAACCACTACTTTCACAAAATACATTATTTTCGTTATTTACACCAGTCGTACATATCACGGAATCAAACATACGTGCACATATTTGCGATCAGATAGTGCAAAAAATTGAAACACTAGAAGTATTCTAGTTCAAAATAATTTGAAATTGCGGTCCCCCAATTTAAAGATATTTGGAATGTAAACCAATTAAATTGGCACCGCTAAGTAAACTGAACAAAAACATATATTGCAATGTTTAAAATATGCACTTTTCATTATATATTATCAATCAAACTACCTAAAAACCCACACTCACGGTATAACCGACAAGTTATACAAGTTAGTTTTCACTGAAATTCCCTACAACTTTCTAGATTCTTCAGACTATAGCATGGGACATCTTATCATAAATTTTCTATTTTTTGAAGTAGAATACTTCTAACGTTTCAATATGGGGTCCCGTTTCAAAAATTTCAGTTGAGAAATTTTCCCAGGTTTGAAATGCGAGTATCTTCCGTTCTACTGGACGAAATTGCAATATTTTTGCACTATCTGATCGGAAATTTGTGCACGTATTTCGTATTAAATTTCGTAATTAGTGCGACTACTATAAATAAACCAAAACTAGGATTTTTAAAAAATCCTTCGGAAACAGCGAGGAAAATGCGCAATTTGCCAGCATATCCCACGCAGAGCCGTCAAAAAGGGGCATGTAAGCATTTCATTACATACGGGAATATTATATATACAGGTCACGCGAGCTTGTTTTGTATCAGTAGGTGCTCGCTTACCACACGAGCAACATGTTCGTCCGGACGGTACAATGAGCGGTATCATGTTTGCGTTCCCGTATCAAGCGTCATCGCAAGGTTCTTCGTGATAAAATCCAGGGAATCACAAAATCCGCCATTCGGCGTCTGGCTTGTCGTGGTGGTGTAAAATGCATCTCCGATTTAATCTACGAATGCTGATGGTGTGCAGGAAAATGTCATCCGAGATGCCGTGACCTACACTGAACACGCCAAGCGCAAAACCGCAATGAATGTCGTCTATACTCTGAAGCGGCAGGGACGCACTTTGTATGGATTTGGAAGTTGAAAAGGTAGAACTCACTTGTATCATTATAAAAAAGGCCCTTTTCAGGGCCACCAAAATCATTTCAAAGAATAAGTTTGCATTTTCTGCTTCATGGACTGTTTCTCCTTGGAGAGCTATTTGGGTTAAACCCTAAATTATGATTTATTTCAGTACGCAAATTGCAAATATGGTCAGAAACAAACTGGAGTGAAGTGGAAAACATTTTTACTAGGCGCATTCAAAAAAGGTTTCAATTCTCAAACATTTTGCCAAGGTGCCGTATTACATTACTCTCTTTACCCTGAGTATTCGATAATCTCCGTATTGGAAACACAATTTCAATTTTGTTCTTTATCAAAAATATGTGGTCGACCAACGAAAGGGTGGAGCTACGAAGAACACATATTGAGGACAACACAAAAAAGGACGAGCTTACATTGTGCTGCAGTCAGGTATAAAAACTCAGCATGCTGTTGCCAGCGATGTCAGATCTACGGAAATCTCCGTAGATCTACGGATTTGGAGGTTTTCTACGGATCTACGGATCCGTAGATAAAATCTACGGAAATGCAATTTTTTCTACGGAAATCTACGGATTTATCTCAGCACTGAAAAAAATCCAAACGTTAATTCTATTTGCTTCAAACCGCTTAAAATTCATATGAAGAAGAAATGCTATTGTTATCACGCGCACACATACCTTCTATGTGTCAACTGTATAAACTATGTATGCACACACATAAGTTATATGTGCATATTGTTATAGAATGGGGTTTTATGTGGCTAATAGTTATGAAATGTGAATGTAAGATTAATATTTCTTGTAAATACACACATTAGGTTTATGTGCCAGCAAATAGTGTCTATATGCCTCCGTTAATTGCAAAAATCTATGTGTAAAATCAATAGGCATAACGTTTACTTTTTTTTGAGTGAGTGTACTTTTGAAGAAGATTGCCAATGATTGACAGTTATTTTTTCTATTGGAAAATCATCTTAACAAAATGGAGAATCCGCAAAACCACGTTGTGCGATAATAAATATCAGCGATCGAAAATTCAACTCGAGAATATAGACTCTGCTTTATAAAACGCCTTCCAAAAGTTATACCGCATTTCGGCGATAATGAGGAAATGGGGAAATTATATGTAGTTCAAATAATAAATCCAGTAAAAGTCGTATTGAATAGAATTTAATTTATTGTCTCATCTGCAAATGATAAATTGTTTATTTCATAGAATTCAAGCAACGTTTTCTCCTCTCTGTTGATGAATCGATATCTTGGATCCTGTTTTAACTGTTATAACTGTTTTAATTCGTATATTTGATTCGTGCACGTAGCCTGACAGCTGATTTGTCGATCGATTGGCGCTGGTTCAGGTAAAAGCGAAAAGGACACTGAGTATCGTGTCAGTTGTCTTTGATAGTTGGAAATATTGGTTGACCAACCTCGGCGCGGCCCGATGTTAATATGAATATCTGTGGCACTTTTTAAGACGAAATGCTATTAAGAAGCACAACTGGAAATCCCGAATGGCAAAACGCGATCCAAAATCAGCTGGGTATTTCTCCGATGTCATTGATGTCGCCTCTGACCATGTTCTGGTGATGTGTGGGATTTTTACTTGACCAAACTAGAAGGCGAATGCTTACAGCGGTTATACGTCGAAAAGGAGCGATATGGTCGTCCACATCGTACGAATGAGGGTACAACAAAAATGAGGAAAACTTTGCCATGAATGACACGTGAAAGCGATCAACAACACGAGAAGGAAAAACTTTTATTACTAAAGGAATTAGAGTTATCTAAATCTGTCCAGCAACCAACGTCACGTTAAAAGGGAATATGTGTATTGCCAGATATAACATTAATCTCATTCAGCTTCAATATGTTCGAAATTTGGCTCTGGTATGCATAGCTCGTACCTCACTAGATCAATTTATCTACAGTAACAGCATGACACATCTTTATGAACAGGATTAAGTTAAGATTAAGGTCCCCGTCTACAAGGAGGGCGGTGCGATCGACGGAAGACTACATGATTTGTCTCCTGGTAACCTGATGGCGTTATCCGTAGATTCATGTCGCAAGACGACGAAGTTGTCGCCGATAAAGACGTGTTCAGGAATTTGTTCCCCATTTCCTACACTGTCTGGGTTGTGAGAATGCGGATAGAACACTCCATTCCTTTCTTCGTGACCCTGGAAAATGTAACCAACTGGCACATATGGTCAGATGGTTGATTTCGAGAAAAACGAGTTTAAAGTTTGAATCGTAGCATCCTTTACATTATAATTGAAAATTAATTTTTGTCATAATTCTTGATTATTGTTACATATTCCAAATCTGGCAAAAGTCGAATATAGCTGACGAAATTTCCTATCCAGTGACATCATTATCTCATTTTTTTATGTTTTGCGACTTACTCCGGTCTGACTTAACACCGACCATATAACCAACAAACTGTTACGTTTCAATTCTACGAACAACTATGGAAAACAGTGGTATAAAATCTCTCTTTTGTTGCCCATTTCTGCTGCATTAACCGCAACCAGGATTCAGTTTCAACGCCTTATTCATTCTTTAATCTGTATCTTGACTGAAGTTTAAAGCAGAGTCTAAAGCCTTCAGCTCGGAGGCAATATTAATGCATTCACCCACCAAAACATTCATAGGTTATGTTGGATACTGGGCGCCCTGTCCGATCACTCGTAAATGCACCACGAGGGTTTAGATTGTCAGGTGCCGTCTCGGTTGACGTCCTACAAGCGGAAGCGGACAACTGTCATCATTCTCGTTGGAAACCAGAACGGAGTGGAGTTAAAACGTGTAGTAATAATTTATTAACGCATTTTTTACATATAAACTAAATTTGTTTCTACTTATAGTTAAATTGATTACTACTAAACTACTAAAACTAAATTGATTATAACCTAAAACTTACTTGCTACACTAAATTTGTAAGTACATATTGTTGAAGATTAAAACTTATTGAACTAATTAAAATATATTATAGCTTAAAGCTATTCGCACAAATTAACCTGGATTTATTGCGATTGCTAAAAAGAGTTAGTGTGCGGCAAACATCATTCGCCGTCCGGAACAGGTTATATATGAGCTCTGTGGAAATAAAAGCAGAAGGGTGCATCTGTTTCATTTTCGAGATAAAGTGAATTGTGTAATCTATGAAGTTGAATTTGAAGCGAAAATGAATGAACGCGCTGCCTCAAACGAACTAAGGACGAGGCAAACAACTGCAATATTCCCTCCAGCGCGGCTGGCATACATTGAATTTTCCATAACCAAAAAAATCTCGACTTCAACGCCGAAAGCTAAAACGCAAGCAGTGGTCCAACCAGCAACGACAGCTAAACCAGAATCTTATATTGAATCATCAACTATTACAGCCAGTACTTTTATAGCAACAAATAGCACCGCCAAACAAGATGCAAATGGTAGATAAAGATTCATCAAATTGCATCATGAAAAAAACGCTGCACAAAACAACACATCGGGATGTTTTCTCTTGAAAATGTGGGAAGAAGTAGTTTAGAAAGTATTTATTACATTGTGTTTTTATAGCTGTCAGAACGACGCTGAATCCCTCTGGATAAAGACTCGTCACGTCAATCGTTTGTTTACCATTTATCTGTCAGTGTCATTCCAATCGAGCACGAAACCTGTCAGTGTCATTCCAATCGAGCAGAAGGCTTGTCAAATGTTGCAATCTGATTAATGAATTTTGGAATCTATTGGAAATGCAGGCAGAATGGATGTTCTATTAGTGGTCAGAATCACAAGCGTGTACTGAAAGAGTTTAAGCGTAATCCAATGCTTCGGTCAGGGGTGTGCCTAAAAAGTTGAATCTGTCCAAGTCTTTGGTTCAGAGAGCCAAAGGCCGGGAGGAACAAAGTACAAAGTGCAGAAGGCTCCAAATCGTGACGAACGGAAAAATATGGTGGGAAAGTCATGGACGTGAAAACTGTACACCCAGATGCTGACGAAGCCGCATTATCTCATCATGGATAATAAGACTTGCGTCAAGGCGGACATTCTGTAGCTTCCGGGGCAACTATTCTTCACCACCCAGCACAAATTTGATGTTCCGGAGGAAGTAAGGAAGCAGAAACTTTCAAAGTTTGCCAATAAATACATGATTTGTCAAGCGATTTGCTTTTGAGGCAAACGGAGTAAGCCTTTCCTGACTACCGAGACTCTAAACGGGGAGATCTATCTCGAGGAGTGTCTTCAGAAGCCACTGTTTCCTCTGTTGAAATAACCCGAGGGTCATAGGATCTTCTGGCCGGATCTAGCTTCGAGCCACTATTCAAATGTTGTCCTGGAATGGTACGAAGCCAACGGGGCTACTTTCGTACTCAAGGAAATGAACCGGAACTAAGGCACATCGAAAAATTCAGCAGACACTACGGAAGCATCCCAAGGAGGTCAAATCTGAGGAAGACATGAAGAAAAAATGGGTTTCCGTACAGGAGAAGATGAAGCTAGATGTACAGAAACTAATGAAGGGAGCTAAGCGTAATGTGCGAGCGTAAGGTTGTGGTGTTGTAGTTGAATAAAATGAATATGCCAAAAACTTACTAATGGGTTATATTGCATTGTCTGAAAGTTTGAAAAGAATCGGACAAACTTGGTAATTTTTTACAGCGTTTTTTCCGTGGTGCAATTTGATGTGGGACATTTCGGAAGGTTTCACGACCGTAGTCAGCAAATCGAAGAAGCATACAAAGCCAACCGACCGTTAAATTCAAGGCAACTGCTGCGTTGTTAGCATGGACGAAGTGACGACCAAAGAAGCAGACTGAATGACCGTCAGGCATTGCTACAAATGCCCCCCACAAAAAAGCTCCGCGCGCAATAGCTAATTGCGCGCGATGGAAACACTACTAGCCTATTGAAAAAATCTTTATTTGTTGTAAATATATAAAAGGCTATGGCTCCGCATTGAATAGCGTCATATAAACGAACAATATAACAAAAATTTGGGATAGCACAATCACCAATAAGTATTACGAATAAGTGGCCAGATGGCAATAACAGAATCCTGTTCGAACATCTAAAAGTCGGGAGTGACAAGCAGGACGAAGCAATCCACTGCATGATCCTCAATATCGCATAACAATCCTCAATATCGCCTATGAATACCATGTTCTGTTTAAAAGACTGCGCCAGTTGGCTGAATCGGGTGACGCTGAATACCAAAACAGACGATTTACGACGGATCAGACGTTTACTCTGCGATATATCTTGGACAAATTTCGAAAATACGACAAGCGGACTGACCATCCGATTGTGAATTTCCAGGCAGCGTACGATTAAGTGAAACGAAACGAAAAGGGCAGATAACGATGGTTAAAAAAGAATAACCAGAGAAATATCTCACGTTAAATCGGTTGAAATCAAGCGATGGGATTTCAAATTTGTTGTTCCATATAACGCTCGAAGGTGCGATATAAATTTGTTGTGCAAAGGAACGGAACTAATATCACGATATCTCACAATTACTGGCATAAAAAATATTTTGAAAACTTGTATTCTTGCTGTAGAACTAACAAGAATGGTTCCTGAACGAACAACATGAGCGACGTTAGAACCCTCGACTAGACTGAACAATTCTATAGATATTGTCATATAAAATTTGAAGCTTTACAAGGACAATGTGGACTAAACAAATACTTTTCATCAATTGTGTAATATAATTCTAAGAAATTTTTCAGCATTGCTAATTTTTAGGTTACAAATAGGCCTTAACAGTGCGTCTTGAATAAGTCGGTTGGATTGCTATTTTAATATGCTTTTTACTGCTGTTGTGTATTGAAAATGCTGCCTACTAGTAAGAAGCATTTGTAGAGTACTAAACATCAATTCATTAATGAATATAACTTTAACTTGGAATTGAGTTTGGGCACACAATTCCTAAATGGGGTGAAAAACTTTATTGAGTTCTGCAAGATGACGACACGAATGAACTCTTGATGAATGAAGTTCACGTTTGACAATTCTCGGTGGTTTGTTTACTTTGTCAGTTGCGTGAGTTCGAGTGCAACGGGTGCTCATTAGAGTGGGACATGGTTATATGAAAAAAAAATAAAATTTCGCTCCGAGTAACTTTTTGGGTTTCATTTAGCTCCCAGAATAACACTGCAAATTTTAAGTTCGATTGGTGAAACTATATTTTTGCGCCCACGGTTTAAAATTTGGGGAAAAGGTCTTTTACAAATTAATTCTTTCAAGAGTCGCCCGTTACCTCCTAAAAATAAATAGAAGTCTGATTTTATTAGGAAATTTATCAAGGAAACAAAGTCTAGAAGACCACGAAACGATCTGATACTAGTGGAAAAAGTTATTAAGCAAAAACCGATTAATGCCCTGAAGATTAATGAAAATTTTACTTTTCATAGCAACTGCTGCTGACGGTCGAATTATATACAAAATCTTTAACTTTCTCTTATTATGTACAAAAGAAGACTCAATTTATCCCTCAAAACTCTTGCGAAGTGGCCAAATAGTATAGATAAATGATTTAGACACATTAAGAGGAGATCAAAACAAAATTGCATATAATTGGACAACCAACAGCAGTGGTGCTAGAAAAAAAAGAATATTTTATCAATCGTCAGAGCATCAATTGGTTTCAGCTTAATAACTTTTTCCTCAAGTGTCAGATCGTTTCGTAGTTTTCGAGACATTGATTCTTTGTTAAATTTTCTACAAAAGCCATATAACGGTTTATTTTTAGGAAGCAATGGGCGACTCCTAGAGGAACTATTTTGTGAAAGTTAATTTTCCCGTATAAAATCCCATGTAAATTTTAAACAGTGGGCGCAAAAATATAGTTTCAGGGATCGAGCTAAGAATTTGCACAGATGTTCTAGGACCCAAATGGCACTCAAAAAGTTGCTCGGATCTGGAATCTATTTTTTGTCCCACCCTAGTGCTCATCTGTCACATTCGAACTCACGTAACTCCTATGTAAACAAACCACCGAGAATTGTCAAACGAAGTTCACCATTTTGTGGGTTTATGCCGGTTGGTGTAAAACCTAATTTGCAATACTTTTGTTTCTTTGTTGAGTGCAGAGCAAATCTACGGATTTAATGTCGCGAGAATCTGGCATCGCTGGCTGTTGCTCACGCTCAGTTCGTTTCCAGCATCAGCATGCAGCAGTTCGTTTGCAGCATTTCCCGCAAAATTCAAACCGCCGTCCGTTTGCTGCTGTCAGAAGAGTTGACCAAGCATGCCGTCTCAGATGGCACCAAAACTGTTACCATATACACCAGCTTCAAGTAAATTCCGAACACTGTCCAAACAACAGGCCCTTTTCAGGGCCATCAATTTATCGACAAAGAATCGAATTGAAATTTTATTACAAGCATCAGAAAGTGGCTTGTCAAGAGCGTTGGATGGTAAGTGAGCCACTTGTGAACAATATCGTCGCTTTCAAGTAGAATGGCACAAAATAAAAAAGTTATTTGTGTGATTTGTAGACAGGTTAGTGTAATGATTCAATTTACAAAAATGTAGAATGTTCAATTACTGAAAATAACAGATTTTGTGAAAGCAGTGGTTGGTCCATACAATTCGATTCCAAGCGAGCCAAACTAGTTTTCGTTGGAAGGTCCATCTCTGACAATAGAAATAAACTATTTTATTTTGAATTCAACTACAACTTCCTTGAAAACAGCACAGCTAAAAAACTTTTGGGAAAAACGCGCAAACCTAAATTTTCCACCATAATAAAAACTAGTGCCCCCGCCGCACAGCATCATCAAGATTGATAGTTATTCAAGCCGGGTGGAAAGGGGGAGGGAGGTTGTAAGGCAATGGAAAATTTCATTTATAATAATAATACTTTATAATTGGCTGGTCCTGCAAACAACTTGTTGGTTTGTGGTTTATTTTGGGTCACAATTTAGGCCCGCTCGATTTCTGATAGCTGTGAATTTTTCGCAGGGCGACTGTTTCTGTTCGGTAGCGATGAGGCTCTTAACGCCAACCGTGACTGGTGCACTTTTACACGGCCTTCGTTGCCAACCAGCCCCCTGTCAAGGACGACGTCTCTGTACAGCCAACATCACTGCCATGAAAGGCAAAACATTGATTTTGAACCGAATGATTAGAAGCTGTATTTAGTTACAAAATGTCGATTAAATTAAATTATTAAATCATCCCACAAGAAGCAAAACGTCGTGTGAAATGCTTGAATATCGAGCATAGTGCCGAACATAATTCTTTGGGGCTTTATAGCTATAACGCCCCATATATGTCGGTCGCTGTCAAACTCCATATGATGGTATAGGGTTGCCAGGGGGCTGTTGCCAACTGCTTGCGGGGAGCCTTTCCTCCGGTGGACTTACGAGCGGTTTGTTTGGTACAGGCCATGTAGCGAAACATTCTGATCTGCTACTTCTCTGATGCTGGTAGTAGGACGACGGTCAAACGCTCGTTTGCGTGCCTTCATTCATAAAAGTTCAACAATATTTTCAAAGAATGTTGCAAATTGTCAACTTGATAATTCCAAAAATACTCCAAATAAACTATGAATGTGTTAAAGTCGACAAAATCGTATAGAAATTGCTTATTCCAGAGCAGAATTTACCGGTCTAAAGTGTATTCTACTTCACTCCGGTTATGTCTCTGACATTACCCACCCATCTTTTTTCCTTTGGGACCATTCATAAATTACGTAACGCTTTTAGGGGGGGGGGGGGGGGGTACAACAAGTTGTGACATTGGGGGAGGGGGTGTAAACTAGATCGTTACGTAACATGTTTTCATCGAAGAAAAAAAAATTTCTTGGAATTTGTTACGTAACAGGGGAGGGGGGAATGGAAAAATTTGTGACAATTTGTTACATAGGGGGAGGGGGGAGTCAATTTTGGGCAATTTTTGCGTTACGTAATTTATGAATGGTCCCTTTGAGAAAATATATATGTTGCATACCTACAGGCGTTTTCTCTCATGCCTCTGTGCTTGGCCAACCGAAACAGTTTCTTTGGACATTCGCATATGTTGTGTGAACTGTTTGGATTTAGTGTCAAACTGGCGCCAATTCGGTGTGTTACTTTGGATACATAGTCTTACTGACAGCAAGTTGGTGTCAGCTACTGATAGGTGGAACACGAAACATTCAAATCCAACTTTTGTTTATATGTGGAAATTGTACATGCGTTGAAAGTCACATTGGACTATGACGAAAAAAGCTACTTAAAGCCTAAAGACTGCGACTGCTAGTGGCATATTATAATGTCCCAATAACAGCAAAACTGACAAAAGTTAAATAATCTGTTTTGTTCCGTTCGGGAGAGTTCAGTGGAACACAATGAAATAGCGTAGGGTAAATAAACTCACCAATAACAACAAAACAAAAGTCAAGAAACTAGCGTAGTGAAGAAAAGCTCTAGAGCAAAGAAAATATCAAGAATCAAGATTACCAACCTCAACAAATACTCACCATCCGAGAAATACAAACAGCTCAGCAAGTGTATAAATTCTATATATCAGCTGAGAAACTGCTCTGCAAAGAAATGAGTTCAGCCCAGCCTTTCCGCAGTCTTTCCAAGGGGTGTTGCTTCTCAGAGCTCTTGTATGCAACAAATCCGTACAAAGTGCCAAACTACGCTGTTAATCCGAGCTATAAGCATCCATACCAAACTGCCCTTTTGTCTCAAGTTTGCCGGCTATTCTTCTACGTCTGCAAACGCTACCGGAACTGCCGTTTCGCCTTCGAGTCCACATTCACACCCTCACTTACACTATACACTTATTCAGAGACCGGAAAATCACTTTTCCCCCAATATTCACTCCCCTTGTGCTCGTTTTGCGATTTCCGTTTGCTTCTTAATCCGTACCATAAACTATCATCACATCGTTTTTCCCCCTCTTCTTCTACACTCCAGTCAGAACCAGCTCCAGTAGGCAAACAACAGCTGCTGAAGCTTTGGCTCAAGTAACGCCTAATTCCCGGTGCTAGAAGACTTTCTCGAAATTTGATATCCTCCTTAGGCAATGTACACACTGAGACGCACCGAGGGAAAGACTGTGGGTGAGAGAGTTAATCCTTCATCTTCACGTTCACATCCTCCCGCATGGCTGATCTCGGCAAACAGCAATTCCGAAAGCACAATGATAATCCGAAACTTTCTCCTTTTCCCTTAACAACTTTCGACTGTATCACTTTACGATAACGGGATCAAGTCTAACGATGAAACTAACTGCTTCGGGACGTGTTAATAATACATAATGCTGTCGTTGAGCCTCACTTCGCAGTTAAGTTGGAAACTAGCACTAGGTACCTGTGCTGCCATCAACAAAACAACACTACGTTTCTCCGAGAATGAGGCGAATCATCATTTCGATCACGTATACTCACGTAAGTGAGACAAGCGGATCCGACCGCGATAATACACTTTCGCACAAGTCTAACGCACTAATGAGGAACCCCCGTGGGAAAGCGACCGACCTACCGAAATAAATTGCTCCTCAGTGACAGCAGATTCACCTGCGTGAAACCCCGTGGACCATAAACTCACTCACGCTCCAAAGTCCATCAACCGACCGCGACCAAACGTGACAAGGAAAAAAGAATATTCCAATCAACCTACAGCAATGTTATCCTCCGGGTGTCAAACCACCAGGACCAATATCGCGTTCCGCACCGATCGAAGCAAATCCGTGAACTGAAACCGTGGAAACTCTCGTTCCGCACTTGAAGCCCACATCAGGGAAATCCTACATCCTCGTTCGTGTTTACGACCAGAAAATGAGAGAAGCACGCGTGTTGTCACTCTTCGGAGAGCGTTGCGTAGCACCCGGTTAGGACATCTAACCGGCAGCGGTTTCTGATGCATCCTTCCCCAGCTGAGAGGATGTTTGCAGATGAGATGGAGAGGAGGATGCTGGTCCTATGATGATGATGATGATGATGATAATGATGATGGTTGGCACAGTGGTTAAAATATGCTTAAAAACTTTTAAACCCAAACTAATCCATGCACGAGAAAATAGTTTTAGTAATTTGAGCTTATTGTTTATTTGGATTTGGATCGCTTTTGTGTAAAATCAGCTTAGTAAAATGCAGGAAAATTAAGTTATTTCAATTAAATGGCTGGTAAAAATCTCTAATTTGGTAATCAAATGAAGAATAATTCTTCTTTTGTTGCATAAACCGATGGAGTTCAACTCTTTGAATGTAAAAATGTATTTGACAAACTCTTAAAACTTCCGAGTAACTGGTAAATGATTTTCTACAAAAAGGTAAATACGTACTATCGGTTTTCTTAAACAATTATTCTAGCCAGATCGGTTAGCGTCTTTAACAGTTAATCCAGAAAAAGATAGGATAAAAACGTTTTTACACATCAATAACTTGCTATTTATGCAAAATTTGTTCACAAAAACAAGTATTCTGGGAACAAAATTTCTTTTTGGCCTTTCGCTATTTCGGTGTTTGGTGTGAGACATCTTAAAGCAGAAATTATTTTTATTAAGTACAACCGGTTTAGTTTATATTATTGTAAATTTACTTACAATTTTCGATTTCGAACCACAATCGTTTATGAATCGTAGTGAACTTCGTCGGCACTAACATGTGATAAGTGGCACTATCAGAGCTGCCATTTATACAGATCTCCAATAAACATTACAGATGTTTTAAAATTTTAAACGTTTTGCAGTCGTTTTATTAACAATTGCTATTTTTTCAATAAATTATTGTCAAAACAATTATTAAAACAATTGAGCCGTGAAATAAACACTACTTTAAAGTACTTATTTCAAATTAAAATTTCTAATTTTGAACAAAATTATCTGGCAGCTCTGCACCCAACTCAACCTCCCACACGGCTAGCTTCGATACCGGCCTACGCAATATCCCCCTCGCAGTCTGAACTATCTGTTACCGAATTCGTCCGTCTTCCGCAGTTACGACAACTTCGATTTTTCCGCGCATCCAGCCATTCCTACGGAATTCATCTGCTATGAGGACTAAATCTCCAACAGCCACGGGTTTCATTTCTCCGAATTACTTCATCCGCCTAGCCAGCATCGGAAGATATTCCCGTATCCAACTCATCCAAAAGACGTTCAGCTAATGTTGTATTTGGTTCCAAGAATTCTTTACGGTAGAGGCCGGATCACTGAAGGGTATTGCAGGCCGACGAACACCTGAAGAAATTCCCAACAGAAAATGATTTGGAGTCAGGGCTTCTACTACAGCAGTATCTAGCGGTAGGCAGGTGAGTGACCGGCTGTTCACTATACCCTCGGCTTCTACGGCTAGCGTCACTAACCATTCATGGTCCAGTTTCCGATCGTTGTTGTAAAATGTCTCCATTGCCGATTTTATTGATCGCACTATTTTTCCCATGCGCCCCCCCTCGTATGAGGTGCAGCTGGCTGGATAATTAAGACATATTTGGTATATGCGTTGGAAAACGTCGCTTCTAATTATCCGAGTTGAGTTCTTTCCGTAGCAGCCGTTCAGCACCTTGGAAGTTGATACCATTGTCGGGGTAGATTTCCGCTGGCGCTCCTCGGCGGCAGATGAATTGACGGATGCATTTGATGCAGGACGGTGTGGAAAGACTGCGTGCAACTTCCGCATGGACGATGTAACCTGCGTATGGTCACAGCCCTGCAAATATGAGATTCCCTTGCTCAACACCTCAGGGTCGGCATACGCTCGTGGTTAATCGTGGCCAAGAAACTCCTGATCTTTATCCTCAAGCAAGCATAACTTTATTTCCCTTCTTGTCGACTTTTTTATTCCGTTTCTCCCACGTACTTATTGTCTATCTCCTACCTTAGCACTTCTCTATTCTTGGGTTTTCTTCGGGCTCCTTTTCCACTCCAGTCGTTGTCGCTGCCACTCCACCGTACTCCACTGCTTTTCTCCGTTGACTCTGCGGTTCCACACGGAGTTCTACGGCTACAGTACGTCGCTCGCTACCGGTCGTCGACGAAGCCTCGAGTATGTTGATGAACTCGAGCTTCGACGTGGGGCTATATTCGTCGGTTATGCCCAGTTTCAAGTGTAAGTATTCGACGGACGGACACGGTAGGGCTTTCCAGGTTCACAGGGGTTTTAATACATAAACCATGGCTTCAAGCTACAGACCACGGGGTCCTGGCAGTCTGGATTCTCCGGTTAACTATCCACTTCCTTATTTCTGCTCTTCTACACGTCACTCTCTTTTGATTTAACACTCAGCTTCACTTCTCTTTACTTCGACTTTCACTCTTCTGGTTTGACTTGATAATTTTTCCTCGTTGATAGTTACCGGGCAATTGAACTCCGGTTTTGGTGGTTATTGACCTTATACCCTCGACCCTTTGATTCGCCAATGAATTCCACCAGTCCTCTATTATCGCCGACGGCCCAATGGTCGTCTATTTGCTGAATCCGGCACCTGGTGGTGGGTGACGGAAATTATGGCGAGTTTTACTTGTTGCGTTCTGGCCTTCTAACGGTGTTCAACTTCTAGACACTACACAGATCCTTTCTTGACATACACAGATTTAATAAACGTAAACTAAACGCGACAATCTCACAAATCTTGGGTTGAAACAAATCCACTGGTTACAACGGCACGGGCGGTTGGACAGGTGAACAGATAGATCCAGCATTTAACCGAACTCCTTCCTACTTTCACCAACAAGTATCTGAAAAAATCAATACCGGTATCGTGGAATGGTCGAATAAACGAGGACAAACGGGCCAAAGGCAGCGGCACCATTCGCGGAACCTTCGGAGTCGCCTTCCTTATTTTGCACCGCTGACAGACGGTCGTAACTTGCTTCACAACTTTCTTTAGTTGGAAGATGCTGTAGACCTGACGAATCTCGTTCACTACCGTTTCAGAGTTACCACGACGAAGGGCACGATGGAAATCGTCTACAACCAGCGTCGTCACCGAATGTTTTCTTGGGAGAATCACCGGGAACCTAGCATCGAACGACGTATGCGGTGAAGCTCCAATTCCACCGCCGACGCGTAGCACTCCGCACTCATCGAATGTTGGTATTATCTGCTACAAGCTGATGGATTTAGATAATTTTGATTGCCCTCTCGAAACTGTAATCATCTCATCCGGGTATTCCTGCCATTGCGCCAGCAATTCCTGCGCCTCTCCTCGACATCTACGCATTCAATTGTCCACGAAACGGTGTACGTATGCAACTGCACCTATCAGTTGTCGCCACGTCGAGAATCTAGGACCTTTTAATCACTCGTTGGTTGCTTCAGAGCATGGATTCTTACTCCACTTTATTGCAGAATATGCAGGGTTTAGCTTGCTAGGGTCCCAGTGCCATTTTGAGAGCTCTGTCGTCGTCAATATCACCCCTACTCAGCACGCTACGTACTGCGTGTACCGACGATGATCGGCGCGTAACCAGGCCAACACTGTGGCGGATCCACAAAAAATCGTTGCTTCACCTTAACACTGTGAATCTCCTGAATGTACGACATCAAACGGCTGCCCAGAACTGTTGGCTGTAGTTCCATGCGACGAATCTAGAGTGGCTTCAGTGGGACGACCTTCATTTTGGCCGCGACTATCGAGCGCTCTGCTTTGCCCTCCGTATTGATCACTCTCCAGTACGCGACGGAGAAAGTGACTTCACTTGCGTCAATGACAACGTGCAATTGAAGCTGATAATACAACAGAACATCCGCTTCCTTAAAGTACCGTGGGATCCGCAAGTCACTAATTTTAGGGAACAGACCGGTCACCCTGACCCAATGATCGAGTATCTCTTCTGTTACCTGTTCGTTCCACTGCAATTCAGCTCGCCACACATCCTAAAGGAGAATCTCTTCTATAATTTTCATTGAGAATAGCAACTCGTTCTATGAAGTCTGCCAGAACATGAACAAAACGCGATTGCCTCTGTCCACTGCGTTCAAGCATAGGCTTTTGCGAAGGTTAAAGGACGCCTCCTTCAATTCGCAAAGAACTCCAACGCTGTTCAACACCCAGGTCCTAAGATGAAATCCTCCCTTCTGGTGTAAAGTTGCCATTTCACATGACACTCGCTCGGTTTCTTTGTCATTCTCGAAGTTATCGAGATAATCATCCACATAGTGGCTTTTCAGAATTCCCTCTACTGCTCGTGCGAAATGGTCTGCGAATTCTTCAGCATTTGTATTTTCAACATGCTGCGCTGACGCCGGCGAACATGTGGATCCATATGTTGCCACATCCATAATGTAGGTTTCCACCGGTCCTCACGGGTCATTCCGGAATAAGTAACGTTGAGAATGACTCTAGACACTCCTACTGTATATTTGTATTTGTATTTGTATTTGTATAAAAAAAAGTCCAACTGACAATTTGTCTTAATGAACTATACTAAACTAAGGTAAACTAAACATAATTAAAATAGTGACAATACACGGAATCTTGACGGAATCGCAACAGAACTGCTAGAAGCGATGTAAGTAGATCCGGTCCTTTAAACAGCATAGAGTTGAGAGATATTTCATCCGCCTTTGCCGCTACGTAGGTAGGATTCCGGAACCACCGACGGCTTCATCCCTGCACAGTCTTTTTTTTACAATGGAGAAGACCTTTACGTCCTAGACCAGTACACGTGCTATTGGTAGGGTCCAATCTACCACACGGGGTGCACTGGGGGCGTGTCGGGCTCGAATGGTGACGCTGCCATTAATACCGACTAAACTCCATTGGGCTCCGCCATCATTCCTCCCAGGAACTACCTCTCGGTATTACTTCTGGGGGGATGGCTGTACTAAATGTACTCATTCACTCTCACTCACGCGTTCATACATCCTGTATGAGGCTTACTTGGGTGCTCTCTCAATCGCACTTTGATTCACTCTCAAACACTCCCACATGAGGCTGACTTTTGTGCTCACCTTTTTCGTTCGTTGCGAGGCTGACTTGTGTGCTCACCTTACTCTCCTTGCTAGGCTTACTTTTGTGCTCGCCCCACCCATACCATGTGAGGCTGACTTGGGTGCTCACCCTATCACCTGATTCACTCTCGATCGTGCCACTCTATTGTATCTCTGTCACTCCCCCTGGCATCCCATGTGGGACATTTTTCTTAGGCCCCACTTCTGACATACCATGCGAGGCTGACTTGTGTGCTCACCTTTTTCATTTCTTGCTAGGCTGACTTTTGTGCTAGCCTCTACCATACCATGTGAGGCTGACTTTTGTGCTCACCCTTAACATGCCGTGTGAGACTGACTTGGATGCTCACCCTTTCACTCCTCTGCCACGCCATGAGGCATCGATAGCTAAGTCCCAACATACTACGCTACGACCCTCCCGTCTTGGCATGAGGCAGTCCACATATACGCCTATACACTCACTCTTCTGTCTTGCTTCGGGGTGGCTCGGTTTACCCCTTACGCGGTTGCCAGTCGCTGCGCCAAACCTGCCTCGGCATGAACAGACCATTCACTCCCTTTTTTGCGCTTGGGCTTTTTCGCTCCAGCTAACCATTCACTAGTTAGCCGTGCCCATCGTCTGTTGCTCGGTTCGCCAGATTACCTGTAGCCTACTGGCAATCTGGATGGTAGCAGCCGAGACTGCGTTCCACTTCTCCACCGATTGACACATCCGCTGAATAAGGGTATGAAGGGTTGTGTCCCAGCCACAGACGTCAAGCATTGCTCTTCTTTCGACGTCGAACCGATGACATACGAATAGTATGTGTTCGGCAGTTTCGTCTACACCTGGGCAGTCCGGGCAGACTGGGACCTCCGCGTGTCCGAACCTGTGGAGGTACTGTCGGAAACAGCCATGGCCTGACAGGAATTGTGTCAGGTGGAAGTGAACTTCCCCATGGGGTCTTCCCACCCAGCTTGATATGCTAGGTATCAGCCGGTGGGTCCACCTACCTTTCGAGGAGTTGTCCCACTCACGCTGCCATCTGGCGACCGAGGTCACCCTGGTGCGCTCGCGGGCTCCCCTATTTCCACGTAGCTCGAAGCACTCCTCATCTTCCCGAATGACCAGCCCGACTGGCATCATGCTCGCTATCACGCAGGATGCATCGTGTGATACCGTGCGGTAGGCAGATATCACTCTGAGGCACATCACGCGGTAGGTGCTCTCCAGTTTCTGTAGGTAACTGGTTACCCTCAGTGCTCTTGACCATGACGGGCCGCCATACCTGAGGATAGATACGGCAACGCCTGCCAGTAACCTAAGTCTACTGGCGCACACCTTTGAGCTGTTGGACATCATTCTCGATAGAGCCGCAACAGCAATCGACGCTTTCTTGCATGTATAGTCGACATGGCTGCCGAAGGTCAGCTTGTCGTCTATAATGACTCCGAGAGACTTCAGACTTCGCTGTGAAGTGATCGCGACTTCTCCCACATGGATAACTGCATGTTGTGCCGACTTGCGGTTGTTGACGATAACTACCTCCGTCTTATGATGAGCGAGCTCCAGGCCTCTCGCGCTCATCCATTCCTCCACCGTGCTAATCGCGTGTTCTGCGGTTAGTTCTACCTCAGGAATTGACTCCCCGTAGACCTCCAAAGTTACGTCGTCGGCAAAGCCGACGATCTTGACCCCAGGAGGGAACTTCAGTCTCAGAACCCCGTCATCCCTGCATAGTCTATGTAAGTCCTAGTAACTGGCACACTCACAGGCATGGAAATTCAGTGAATGCGTGCCTTCCTTACCACTGCCGCCGAAAATGTCTGGTTTTCACTACAACAGGCTTGCTCTTCTTGCCTTCCTTCACTTGTAGCGGGACAGTGAGGCTAACATTGTTCACGCCTATCAACAGACGGGGAACTGCATTCGTCCCCTCCAGCGTACATCGTTACTCTGCTAACGGCCGTGACGACCCTGAGCCTGAAGTCCCCGAACACGTTAAGGTTGACCACCGTATATGATCCACCCATTGCATCTTAGTGTGCGCAGGCAGTTGCCCCAGTAACTTCATCAGCAACGTGGGATTGGATAGGTGCTCTTTTTGTCCTGTGGTTTCCAGGTGATCTCAGGCTGCGCACAGTCATGCCGCAGTCGAAACATTGCCACTTTCTATAGTAGAGCACTGATTAACAATTCAGGTCGTCCGTACAACAAACGAAGGGTACATGCGGTACTGATTCAGGAAGCAACAATCTACTTTCGACAGATTCATACGCGGGTCCTTTCAGGCAACGTTGAAGACGCGCGTGATTTTCGGCGCTAACGCACGCGCACGCTAACGAGATGAAGGAGCTAATGAATATTGGCCAGTCAGCTGGGTTGCCCGAAAACGTAGGTAGATCGCAGCGCATCACATGACGCACGGTTTACTACGAGGGGAAGGCAGTCCCAGCAGAGCGGAAACTGTTCCGATAGATAGAACCGGGTTTACTAGCGACGGGCCAAAAATCGGCGCATCCGCGGGTAGAGGAACTAATCCATGAATAATCGGATTTGCCGGTGGCTGTAGGCCAACATTTGTTCCAGAGAGCGAAACGGGTTTTGCTTCGAATGACAGTACTGTGGATCGAATGGCAGTACTGTTCAGTACCAGTACCAGAAGAAAATTAAATATCGACTATGTATCTTTAACGTCAGATGCATCGGAAAAGACCAAAAACATCATATGGTTTAATGACCCACTTGAACTATAACCTCACTTAGCTCGACAGATACATGCACATTTTGATGACTACCTAACACTGATGAAAATTTCATCGATAAAAGTAAAATTAGAGTAGAATCACAAAATTTAAAATTAAATTTTTCATTTGTTTATTTACTAATTTGAATGTTTATAAACATCGAATTTCAGGAAAACAAAAAAATCCGATGGCAATTCAATCCAGCAAGAAACTCAATCAACCTAATTGGTTGTCAGTTACAAAACGTCAATTGGAGGGTCAGTGAAATGCATTACTCTCCACTGGCGTCCACGGAATATGCACTCTCTGCCAAGAAAACCAAAATGCTCCGCACATCAACTGATACCTACTTGTTCGTCCGCGTGTTACAAGGTAAACAACATAATTTTCCCATATAACATACCAGTGTTAGAGAGAGAGGAACTCTCATCTCTTGATTTATTAAACCCAACGAGAACGCACACCACCGGAAGATGCTGCAATCTCCTATTTTCCCCCAACAGCCGACATATTCACGTATAGAAAACTCCCGAGAGTGCAAAGCGACCGAACTGTTAAATGACGAAAATGGTGATGATGATGATGATGATAATGACGCTCAAGTATAATATCTGCGAACTGCATTCGCCAACGCCGTTATTCCATCTGGTCTGGCTTGGCTCGGCATCGTCATCACCAGGAAAACAGGTGAGTGGGCCAAAGCATTAAATTAAGGCTTGTTTAATGTTTTCCGGGATTTTAGATAGGAACAACGGTGGTGCACTGGCGAGATACGATCCAAGGGATGCTTGGCCAAAGGGAAAAAAGTAAAGTGGAAAAGACCTTGCAGTCGGTTGATATATGAAAACGACCGATTTTTATCGCCGGAAATTGCCACTTTAATTGCATCGAATGGGAATTTGGTTGCGAAATGCTAACGCGTTGGTGGGAAACTATTTATTGTATGGTCTACAATAAAACAAGAATAACAGAAATAACAACAATACCAATCAAAACAACAGAAATTACAATTACAGCAACAACAGCTTTCTAATCATTCGTATCCGCATCTTCTTCGTCTTCTTTCATTATCTTCCTTAACTACAGAGTGTCCCACATTTATATGTTATCCTATTTTTTGGATATTATTTTTTTCTATTCAAACAAACTAAACCAAACTTTCTGAGTTTGCTTAATAATTTAAAAAATTTGGTGTGTGGTGGTGGTGGTGTTTATACGTTCTCCAAGAAAAAAATAATTTTCCTTAAAAATTGCTGCATTCAAATAACTATCAAGTATTATTAATTTGGAAGTCAATCGAAATAGCAAGGCTATCATCACTCTGAAATCGACTATTTAATTGAGGCCCGGAGGATTAAAAAGCTTTGAAAACCTGGCCTGTAATGTACTTTGAAAACCTGGCCTGTAATGTACTGGTGTATTGGCACTGTGTGGGACTCACGACTCACGTTCGTGCCTAACCGACAAAAACACTTTTTACTCTTTTTTCGTCCTTCTTCCCCACGGAACTACACCAAGGTATTACTTCGTGGTGGGCTCGTTGTACTTTCGTCGCACCTCTTTCTTCTGCCCTATCTCGGAGCCTCACTTGGTTAATGAAATGACTCGACCTTTGAGCTTTGAATTTACTCTCGACTCTCTCTTGCCTCCATCTATTACGCCATCATTTTAGCTCTCGTCCCCGTGAGCCGTTTAGATGCTGAATCCATGAGCCATTTAGCTCTTGTTTCCGTGAGTCTTTCACCTCCCGGCCTTATAACGATCTACTCGTCTGATCCCCGGCGGTGAACTCACCAAACTCCGACCGATATTTCCCCAGCAGTGAACTCACGATACTCCGACCGATAATTCCCCGACGGAGGAACTTCTACCGACAGCCATACCCGCTTCCTTGAGCCATTTAGCTTCCAACTTTATCGAGATTAACTTGGACATTATCCGGCGGTGAACGACCCTAGTCCGATGGAGAGTTCACCGGTAAGAGAATGTCTCTCGGTACCGGTGTTTGTTTTGTTAGCCGATTAGCTCCCATTTTCGTCACGATTCTGTCGGATAGTCCAAGTCGGCGAATCTACCCTACTGTGAATTCTCCGGCGGCAGATTTCTCCCGATACCGTGAGCCATTTTGCACCACTCTTCGTGCCGATCTACTCGATCTAGTCCCCGGCGGTGGACCTAGCCTACTCAACGCGCCAGCCAGTAGGTACTGAGGTCTAGTCAGCGATTCCGGGTGAAGCGTAGCTTCCGGCTTACTGCCCCGGCTGGCGTCGTCGAGCCCTTCATTTTCGCCATCACGACTCGGTACGCGTCGCCCCAGGGATTGGCGTCTACTTCTAGACACAGCTCCTAGTGGTAGTCTGACATGCTAAGTCTGATCTCCCGTTTTAAAGTAGCCCTAGCTTCCCGAAACGCTGCCTTGCGCTCTTCTCTATCTGAATACGATATTGTTCTCTGAGCCCGCCTTCTAGCTCTGAGACAAACAGCGCATAGCGTCTCGTTCCACCAGTAAGCTATTCGCCGTCTATTGCCTGGTTGCAGTTTTCGTACCATTGTGGCGTCACAAACCGCCACAACCCTTCTTGTTAGATCAGCCGCATCCCCGTTCTCGGTCTAGTGGTTTGACCGAAGTCCCTCAACGAAGAGGTCTTTGTTAAAGATTTTCATTTTCCACTTTCGCTCACCAGTCATCCTTCTCCGTACTGCAGCAGGGTTCCGTGGCCGATACAGTAGCGAATCGCCTGGTGGTCACCATGCGTATACGTTTCGCATACTGAAGGACTACAGAATATGACATCGATGATAGACTCCCTCCCGTTTCTCCGAAATGTACTAATAGAACCTTCATAGCACAATCGTACGTCTAACTTTGCTAGAGCTTCCTGCAGGATACACCATCTTGTGTTGGTTACTCTACTGCCTGACTCCACAGCCCGATCAACTGCTCAGTTAACTGCTCCAGCTTTAAACTGAACTGCTCTACTGTCCACCTTGAAGGAACGTCACAGCTGCATATGAACACGCCGTTAATTTTGGCGATCACGAAGCCCTCGTATAAGCGTTCTATCACTTTTTGAATGGGGATATGCTCATAACTTGTATCCGCAATCAGGGAGGACGTGGTACGGTTCTAAAATCAAAGCGACACCACACATTGTTCTTGTCGTAGGCTCCCAGAACAGTTGCTATGCGGTGTAACAATGATTCAGATTTATCTGGGTTATTTCCATTACGGTTGGCATGCAGTCGCCTTCTTATTGGCAGGGCATTTAAAGCCACCCGGCTGATGGTCGTTTCTGTCCACTGGGGTGCAAAGCAAGCACTTCGGCCTCTGCGTACAGTCTTTCGCAAGATGGTCCCTCTTCCCGCATTTCCAGCACATTCCGGATCTATCCGGGCCTTGCCAAATGTCCAAAGCCCAAACACTTGAAGCATTTCTACACTTGTTTATTCACTTGTGGGATGGCTCTCAACCGTAACTTTGCCTTCCTCCAGTGCCTTATCGGCAACGGTTATCGGTAAACGAATCATCGCTGTCTGAGTTCCTCCGTATCTCTGCTTAAGCCGGATCGTCATGTGCACCTCGCCTAGGTTACGCCGCTGCTTCAGTACGCCTCTCAGCTCCAGCGTCATATCGGCGATGCATCTCGCCTTTTTCAGTACGCCTGATTCTTATCACGTTTTCCCCTATATCCTTCAGCTCCGAGTCTTGTCTGACCTTCTTGAGCATCGCTGCATACTTCGCCGTGTCATTGGCTTTGAGGAGCACGGCTTCTCCTTTGGCGCCTTCTGACGAGCTGAAGGTTTTCCTGTTCTCTTCTGATCTACTTTTCGCTCTTCCTTCTGTTTTTCCTGTTTCCCTTGTTTATTCGTCCGGCGTACAATGGTACTACAGCTTTCTTCGTGTTGGGTGACATCCTTTCCGTCGGCAACAACAGCGTCTTCGAGTGTCTGCCTCTTAGGCCAGCCTGGTCTTCCGTCTCCTAGCGAGGTTCTTGTCCTCTTTTGAGTCGAGGAGACTGACGTGTTCTCCACTCCAATCTGCTTCTCCTTTCCCTTCTTTTGGGAGGGAGGGGGATGCTAGGAAGATAGTAGCCTTAGCCGACGCCAATGCTCGATCAGCTACATCAGCCCTCCGCGTTACCGAGTCATATTCATTCACGGCAGACAATAACGCCTTTCGGACACTAAGAATCATTACAGCCGCTGCTGCTGCTTCTCCTCCTCTTGTTCTTTCTGAATGAGCTCAGCTGCTGTTGGTGGTGGTGGCCTCAACAACCCACCTCTGGCGAACGGATTCGCCGTGCCTGCTCCGTATATGTTAGTTTCTTGTTTATTCTTCATTTTGTTGGGTTCCAACTCCGGGCCGCTATCTCCACTCGTTGAACATAGTCGCCTCTCGTAATCCCATGATTATCTATGAAGCAGGTCATAGAAGGGGTGACACTATCCTTCATGGGGAGTAGTATTCAGAGCTGGATCGGCGTAAAATCGTAAAAATGTACGTGTGTGTATTTGTATATAAGTTTATGTGTGTATTTGTATATATGTTTATATGTGAATGTATGTATGTGTGTATCTCATAATTTAGAGGTTAAATTGGCTCCACAGCGCGTCAATTTTCATTACGACGCAATTAAAAAAATAATGAAAAAATTGAACCAAATTCATCTATACAGTTTGTAAAACTTTAATCAAAGAATATAAATCCACTTACCTTTTTTATTCAATCACTTTAACAAAAAAAAGTATCCTGTGGTCGATTATCCACAAAAAATTATAAAAACAAACTTATTTTCGTTTGATCATCTCAATATAGACTAATAAAATGCTGTCATGCCACCATTATGATTATTTTCAATGCTCTACACGATATTAGTTTTCGTAGCGCTTCTGAGTTTCGATAACAAAAGGGAAGTCGGACTTACCCACACTGTCAAATTTTCCCCACCTTACCCTACCAGTTGTAATGCAGAATTCGTATTAAAATCATGCGTTATAGCATGTAAATCATGCGGATCGTGTTGGACAACTACCAGTCTTCAACAACAGGGTGTTGTTGTTGAAGAAAATCTGTTGGAACTGCTCGATTGTTCACTTTTGTTTTGTGTAGTGGTATCAAGCTCGATCTGTACTCACTGATCAGCTGTTTAAGCTCGCAGATGTTGGTTCACAGGCTCCAAATGTTTCACTGAACTGCGGAGCATCTATTATCTCGACTGGCGAAAGTCTCTGTCGAAGACTATGTTGATAAAGAATACGATTATCGGGGCATAAACTAGAGCATATCATCATTACATTTATGACATTTTTGTTTCCACATGGTGTGACAACGCCGTAAAGTAAAAAAATAATTGTTTTATTCAAGTTTGAATGAGGGTAGCACCTGTCGCGGTATATTAGTTGTGTCAAAAACGAACATGTCATTCAATCTGGATAGGCCATTGAACGACAGTTCAAGGTCAAACCGAAAGAAGCCAATTGCAGTTATTATTCTATTTCCACCTTTTCCCCACTAAGAATACTCGAACTGCGAAATGAAAATCCATTGCTCTACCAACTTTCCCTAAATTTCCATTCAAAAATGCGTTTCAAAAGCCATCTACACCAAATCATGTTCAACACATTAAAAGACGACATCAAGTACCGTTATATTAATACTTTGCTCGAAGAGCACCCGGCGGCGTCGTTTTGTGTCTCGTCCGGGCGTACTAATTTCGACCCGTGAACAACGGCGAAAAGGTTCGAGTACTGTTGTACCAAGCTGTCAATTTTCATGAAGACATCCCCTAGCAGTCATCGTACTGCTCTCGGCACTGCTAGCCGGAAAAAGGACGATTGCCAATTGTCACCCTTTATTTGAAACATGTTTTACTTTGTAACACCTTTCCCGAGCCTCCCACCAGTGCCGACCGCCAAAACAACCAACCGACATGGGAAGAATGCTCCCAAAGTGGTTGTAAATGAGAAAGAAAGAAGTTACGATGTCAGTGGTGTAAAATTAGCATGAGGGAGTTTACATAATGAGCTGAGCGGAAAGCAAAGTGGTTTGTCGTTGTTGCAAACCGGAAACTTTCCTTCCCGGGCCGGGCCGGGTGCTATAATGCGGCAAGAGACCGAACTTGATGCAAGCCGTCGTGCGGTAGTGACAGTGCTTGTAGGGTAAACGGGTCTAATACGCCCAACCCCCTTAAGCATGCATTGTACATACATGAACACTTCTACACACACATGATACTGTTATCAGGCATTTTAAAGTTTCAGATAAATTTGGAGTCCTGGAAATAGAAGTGTGGCGTTGTTCCCCGGTGGAGCATATTATACTCTCATACCCTATTCAAACGACAATTTTCAGTTGTCATACAATTATTGAATAATTTTTCTGCGTAGCTGATGGATGGACCTCTAGAACAATGGCTCTTTCAATTCGCAATTCGAATAAGTAAATGCAATGAATGTAATATAAATATTCACTCATTATCTTACAGTCTGCTACTAACGGCTTGCGAACATAAACAAAAATATTTTTGTTTCTGCACCACGCCTTTGATCGAATTGTTTGTTAAATCAGATGAAACGGGTAAATAAGACTGATTAAATTAATAACATTTCAAATGCGAGTGGCTACGATCGAGACCGCTCCCATAGTCAGCATTATCGAATTTACCAGGACGGGTGGTATCATTTCGGTTGAATTACGTGTTGTATATTCTGATTACACCTTTCCTACTTTATGGCACTAGGGTGCGAATATAGCTGTTAATTAGTTAAAAAGCTACAATTCTCAACCAAGCCCATTGCATTTTTTTTTGTAAGCGTAAAGTCGGATTTACGTAGCGATGCGAATCAGTGTGCTTTTTGTAGATTGAAAACTGATGATAATTACATTAGCAATAAGTAATTTTCCAGTAACCAAAAGTTCCGCATTGTGTGGCATAAATATGTACCTCTTCGTGGCCACAAAAAGCAGGGATGCCAGGTGATATTTTGAAAAATCTGTGTCTATCTGTGTTACGGAAAACGTACAAACTTGGCCGAAAACAAGATGTGGTGACCTTTTTTTACGTGAGGCAAAAGTAAGCGCGAGGTAAAAAATTCAGAAAAATTGTGCTAATCTGCGCATTGTAGAAGAAAGCTGTGGAAACCTGTGCATTAAAACAGAAAACTGTGGAAATCTGGGCAGTTTTTAAAATGTGATCAGCATATTGAAAATCTGTGAAACACAGATAAATCTGTGCAGCTGGCATCCCTGACAAAAAGTAAAGCAAAGCAAAGCCCCAGTGAGCAAATTTTCTGGCAGAGACCGTTCTGCTAGATTTCTGTTGGTTTGGTAGCCCTGTCAGATTTCTGCGCGTAGGGTTGCCACCCCTCCGGGTTTGACCCGGAGACTGCGGTTTTCGGGAGCGATCTCCGGGTTTTACGTCAATTTCTCCGGGTTTGGTGGGAAGAAGCATAGGTTCATTTTTTTGGAATTAATTGATTCTTTACAAAATATTTAAAAAGTCTAAATTAACTATTACCCTGGTTCAGATTTATTTTTCCCGACTAACCCTTCGTTTAAAGGTGGCGAAGAGTTCACCAAATATTGCTAATTTCTTTCACAAAGCAATGAAAATGAAAAAACAAATAAAATTTACTACAAATTAACCTTCCGGAAGTCGCGCTAGTACACTGAGTGCACGCTGCTCTGAAAATCTAGCGAAATCGTCTTAGGGGACCAGCGGCTGCTCGTTCGATAAGCCATATAGGCGACTTCCGGAGCGTTAAGGAAAGTAATATTTCGCTATATGCTACAATTGAAATTATTTACTACAATTTTACCAAATCATTTCACTCTTAGTGGTGCTTATCACCAGCTGAACTAAGGTCTGGCAGATTTGTTCTAATCCAACTGACTAGGTCAACATCAAACGAGTTCTTGCGGTGTTGTTGCTACTCCAGCAGCGATCCTCAACTGGGCTAGGGAGGTGAGTTTTGCCCTTTTGTTGCGAAATTAAAATTTGTTGGTGACGAATAACCGACACCACATAGTGTGATTTCGCAGCTCTGCCACCTTTGCTCTCCTTCTCCTGCTAATTGTGGAGGAGAGCAATGCTTGTTCGAACTCCACAGTGAGAGTAGCTGGGCTTTTGTATTCTTGGCACTTAGTCGGGGAAGTGAGATACTACACCACATTAAACTGATAAAACCGTCCTCAAGCGTGAAAAATTTACAGTTTTACTTTAACGTAGTAATAAAAAGCGATTAAAGTGCTCTAAAATGCCTAGCAATCGCTTTGATTCCAATTTCTGTCTCGTTCCACTCAAAATCCACCTCCCCCAGATCAGTTTAAATCTCCGGGTCAAAGCCTCTCCAGAGGTGGCAACCCTATCTGCGCGTATCCTGTCGGGTTAGTTGAGCTAAGGCGAACTCGGTTTCGCTCGCGTTTTCTGGAAAATTTTGACAGGAATCGAGCAAAACCCTGGCATAACTCGGACATAAACTGTGCAAAGATCGTGGCAATTCCTACCTGGTAGAATTTAGCACGAATCGAGCAAAAGAGCTGACAAAGATGTGGCAGGAAGCATGCAGAGATCTTGGCCGTACATTTCTGGCTCGATTCTGGATAAAAGTGAGCAGCATCGGTTGTTTTACCCGCTTCTGTCAGAAACGGTTGTTGCATTTGAGCGAATTCGTTGCCAGAATTCTCGCACAAATCGCGCAAAATGCTCGCAGAAACTCTGCCAGGATTAATTTCGCTTTGCTCAACTTTTGATAACTTTCTGCTTGCCACGCTGACCGTGGCCTTGGTACTACATTCAGTCGCGGAACTTAACCTTTTATCACAGATTAACGGATATAACACCTGAAAACAATGCTTCGCCCGCTTTAACGGTCATTATATATATATATATATATATATATATATATATATATATATATATATATATATATATATATATATATATATATATATATATATATATATATATATATATATATATATATATATATATATATATATATATATATATATATATATATATATATATATATATATATATATATATATATATATATATATATATATATTAGGGTGGGACAAAAAATAGATTCCAGCTCCGAGCAACTTTTTAGGTACCATTTGGATCCTAGAACGACAGTGCAAATTCTTAGCTCGATCGGTGAAACTATATTTTTGCGCCCACTGTTTAAAGTTTACATGGGATTTTGCATGGGAAAGTTAACTTTTACAAAATAATTCCTCCAGGAGTCGCCCATTACTTCCTAAAAATAAGTCGTTATGTGTCTTGTATAGGAAATTTAACAAATAAAAAAAGTCTCGAAAACCACGAAACGATCTGATGCTTGAGAAAAAAGTTATTAAGCAGAAACCGATTGATGCTCTGACGATTGATAAAATATTAATTTTTTCTAGCACCACTGCTGTTGGTTGTCCAATTATACGCAATTTTTTTTTAATCCTCTCTTAACGTATCTAAATCGTTTATCTATACTATTTGGCCACTTCGCAAAGTTTTGAGGGATAAATTGAGGCTTCTTTTGTACATAATAAGAGAAAGTTAATTTTTTTGTATATAATAAAACCGTCAGAAGCCGTTATGCTATGAAAAGTGAAATTTTTATCAATCGGTTTTTTCTTAATAACTTTTTTCCACAAGCATCAGATCGTTTTGTAGTCTTCTAGACTTTGTTTCCTTGACAAATTTTCTATAAAAATCAGACATCTGTTTATTTTTAGGAGATAACGGGCGACTCTTGGAAGAATTAATTTGCAAAAGACAATTTTCCCATACGAAATCCCATGTAAACTTTAAACCGTGGGCGCAAAAATATAGTTTCACCGATCGAGCTAAAAATTTGCAATGTTGTTCTGGGAGCTAAATGGGACCAAAAAAGTTACTCGGAGCCAAATTTTATTTTTTTCATATAACCATGTCCCACTCTAATATATATATATATATATATATATATATATATATATATATATATATATATATATATATATATATATATATATATATATATATATATATATATATATATATATATATATATATATATATATATATATATATATATATATATATATATATATATATAAATAATATAATATAAATAATATAAAATAAAATAGTTGGGACTGTAGCCGCATTTGAAATATGGCTCCACTGACATATGAACAAACATATGGGGGATAGATCACTAGTGGAAAATTACTCGCAAGTGTGAAGGCTAACACACTAGCAAATGAGTGTTTGGGGCCGTGAATAAAAGGTGGAGCTAGTGTTCCGAGAAAATTTGCCGGATCGATATTTTTTATGGGAATTTACTTATAGTGTTATGTCTGTTAGTCGTTCCTTTTATTTCGATAGTCTTCGCAACAAATTTTTAGTGTACAGGATATTAGAATTGATATTTTTAGAAATCTTTCCTGATTGGGACTCGAACATACGACGACTGGCTCATGAGATCAGTGTCGTGCCCTCTGAAACTTCAACGCAGAGAATGTTTTCGCATAAAATATGTACGGACACGGTATGTTGCTAGAATCCGTGATCTCCTTAATAATAAAAAACGAAAAATGAATAATCATTCAGAAATATAAAAAATGTTGCTGGTTATCGGTTCAGTAAGCCTAAAACCAACCCGGTATGAAAAAGTTTTTTATTTGTTTGTTTGAGAAAATCGGAATTTTTCCCTTCAGAACGGTATATCTCAGGATGCGCTCATATTATATTGGGACGATAAGTGTTTTTTATGTAAAAATGTCTGAGGAACGAGATGGCATTAAAATTTTAAAAATTAAAATATATGTATTGAGAGAAAAATTAACTTTTAATATTTAACTGAAAAAATTTCATAGTTGGCAGCACTGTAGGCAAAAAATAATATTTTTCTAGACTCCTTGAACAATTTTCTTCAAAAGCTATCTTGTGGTTTGATTCTAGAGTAAATAGAACCGGAGATATGATCAAGGGTTTTGGCAATTTTCCAAAACGGGGGGTGCTCCCATGACCCGAAGGGTGGTTCAATTGACACAAAAATTTGGGGTTTTATATATTGGCCCTAGATGAACAATTCCTCCAAATTTTGTTCAAATCCGTGAAGGTCGATTTCATGTTTGCATCTTTTTTTATCACTTCGCGTGGAATGACCCATATGTATGTTATCTAGGGTGATGAGCCTATTCGCGTCATGTTTCTATTATCACCCGACCCATTTGAGGCCGTTGGTTAGAGCAGTGTCTGCCATCTTTGTTCAACGCATTGAGTCAAATGGTAGCGCAACAATAGGGGCACTCGATTCGAGTTTTCATTGTGCTCAAACACGAGAATTTTACTGTTTTCAACGCATTTGTGTTATTACATTGGTTCTTAACAACGAAGCTAAGCGGTTAATGTCAATTTCTACGCATTCCATTGATCGTAAGGCAAGAAATTATCGAATTAGTGAGGCACCTTGCTTAGCATGGTGAAAATAGGCTCATCACCCTATACAAATTGCAACTGTGTTGGTTGCTACTTCCTGTTCCTTACGCGTCCGCTAGAAAACACTTTGTCAGCTAAGAAGCATTGCTCGTGAGAATTATTGATTATAGAAATTTATTGGATTAAAAAGTGTAAGGAAACTAATCTTTGAAGCTACAGTCAACAAATTTGACTTCGCTTTCAAGATTCCGAAACGATCCCAACAAAATCTTCAAAGTTATTCAACGGATTTAGGAACCCAGTGGTGGTTCCATTGGTCGGACGTCCAAAATTTCGGAATCGAGCCGATTCAATAGTGCAACATGTCAGCTGTCGAACAACATTGATGACATGGTTGAATGCGAAGGATGTTGCAATTGGTCCCATTACGAATGCGTAGGGTTTGACGATGGCCAGAAGCAGGAGCATTGGAAAAGCTCTACATGCACGGCGAAGAACACACAAGAGAACCATAATATTCCGCTTCCGCCAACTACGCTACCGAATCTAACCTATTTCGAACCAGCCGGTGTTGATCCACGTGCAGCTCAAATGAAACTTAACCTCAATCGTCTGGAGAAAGAACGAACATTGATGCAAAAGGAAATTAAATTGGATCTTTCCACTTACTGGAGCAGCAAAAATTACAGCTCAAAAAGGATGTGAGTAGGGCTAAGTACAACATTCTTCGAGCACATTGGAGCGGGAGCGACAACCGGTGGTGATGTACGGGTAGATGGTGCATGTCAGGAGAGGTGGCCGCTAGATCGAGTGTCGTTAGGCCATTTATATCCCACACAATAATCCCACCAGTACACAGGAGTATGCAATCCCTATTTGCAAATAAATGCCCCCGTGTCTTAAACTTCCTTCCTCTTTCCAAGTAGCTCGTCAGCAGGGATACCAGGTATTTTTTTCAGATGTGCACATTTTATAAAAAAAATTTCTCCATTTGTCTTCAACGGACAGAATTCTGAATCGGTTATGGATTTCGAGCCAGAATTCTGTCAGAAATCAGTCAGACATCCGAATAAATTTGTCCTCAAAATGAAAAATCTGTCTTCACAACATCTCAAATGTCTTCAAAATGAAGACAAATCTTCAAATCTGGCATCTCTGTTCGTCAGCTGGCAGAGAGACACGGGATGCCGAAAATTTTTCCTGCATTTAGCGAGCAACCTGAGGAATGGCCTTTGTTTTTAAGTGCGTATACAATTTCAACGGAAGCATGTGGTTACAATGATGTTGAGAATCTTAACCGCCTTCAGCGGTGCCTTAAAGGTAATGCATTGGAAGCTTTGCGAAATCGTTTATTACTGCCGTCGTCAGTTCCCTATGAGATGCAGTCGTTGCATCAGCCTAGGTGTGTTAAGTACCTTAACCGAAGCACAACAATATGAGTACGCTAGTCCATTTCGGTTTGGCTATACAGAGCCTTTGTGATCATTTGGAAGCGGCAGGACAGATTGCTCATCTGTCAAATCTGGTACTACTTCATGAACTGGTCGACAAGTTGCCCGCACACTTGAAATTGGATTGGGAGGTATTCAAACGGCAGTACCTGGCAGTAGACTTACGGTTGTTCGGGAGCTACATGAGTAACCTGGTTGCAGCAGCAGCAGACGTGACTCTTACTTTGAAGCCACAGGCAATCAGTTTCACGATGTATGACAAGAAAATTTTCACACCACCAGCGTAAAAGAGCAATCCACCGCTGGTCAGAAGGATTGAAACGTCGTTGAAAAACAGTGTGAACAACAAAGGACCCAGATTGCTTCCTTGGGGCACGCCGGAGCTCGGAGAAAACCCGGAAGATTCCGTCTAATCAATTTTTACACTTCAGTTATCTGTTCTATAAGTATAACATCTATGGTGCAGAATGGTTAACACACTAATTACTAGATGGCGTATGCCAGTGCACTTTATTAGTCGTCTACCATTCGACCGGCGACAGAGCATCCTATTTAGGGACGTTGCGATATTTTCGATACTAGTACGGAATCGATACTTCTGTTTCCGATACTCGATTTTTTGGTATCGATACTTCAAGCACGATACTTTACTCAAAGAGAATAGGGAAAGAGACGAATAGTGTGAAGCCAAAAATACCTTATTGAGCAGACCAATCGTGCAATGTAAATAAACATTACTCATGCCTGAGTTGGAGGAGATAAGTATTGTACATCTATTAAAAAAGAAATTTCAATTTTCGTCAGAATTTGGTTCAATCGTGATTGTGAGGTGCATTCTAGAGTATATGTATGAGTAAAAACAAGCTTTAGAATTATTTCATCTCTTTGTTTCGAAATGCGCATCGTTTGATAAACAAATCCAACGATCGACATACGGCTTGTTTTCAAAATATAATAGGAGTCATTTAAAGTACTGCCTGTGGAAGCGGTTGCCAAAATTCTAGTGTTGAAATCATCATAAAGGGAGTGTTGCCGTTTTGACTGATTTTCACTCTTCGTCTCTTTCCCTATTCTCTTTGACTTTACTGATATCGATACAATCTTTACAATATCGAAAAGAATCGAAAGAACCAGTAGTTGGAAGTACTCGATTCGGAATTCTGAATGATTTTAGAATTATTTCCGAGTGAAATGTGATTACCTATTCAGGCTAAACCATTGCGGAATCGGTTGTTGCATTTGAGTTGCTACAATAACTGGAGCACCAATCGCATTTGATGAAAAAATCGATTCCGAACATTACCTATTATTTGACAGTCCATGAGACTTTCTGATCAGCCAATTATTTATTGTTTATCTTTTCTGACATTCGACGTCTAACAGAATCGTCGACTGGATCCAACATCAAACGAATAAAACTAACAAAAGATATTTGTCGAACGGGTTTTTCTGTTCACAGGAGCAGAGCAAAACGTTAACTGTAGATTGTAGATTACCTAATTCACGGAATTAAGCCACTGTAAAAGTGCGGAATCGAATGGCGATACTTTCAAGTATCGATACAACGACCACGATTATATCGAAAGTATCAGTACTTACATTCGATACCAGTATCGATTCTAAGTATCGATGTATTTTAATATCGAATCGTCCCTAATCCTATTGCATTTTTAGCACCGCCCGATTGAATATCTATGAACAATGGTTGGACATAAAGGAAAATGCTAGTAAGAAAAAAAGTAAAAATCTCATTTCATGTTTTGTGGCCTGTATAAAAACTTGAAATAACTTGTGATGTCTATAACAATACCAACAAATTATTCTCTGGGATAGAAAGTCAAAGACTGCAGAAATTTGGAGAAATAATTGTTCTGATATATGCCCAATTGACGGGATGCCAGAAAAAAAAAACAATAATTTGGATTAGAAAACTGACTTGTTTAATTCTATTCCATCTCCATCTATTCAATGATAATACATACGTACGTAGTTCGTGTTATAAAAGCCACCCACCAAACCAGGACTCATGTTCACCGGCTTACTCTAACGACGACGTGTGAAGGCCCCAAGAAACATTCTACTCGTGTGTACCGGAAGGAAACTTTCTAGATTCCTGCTCAGATCAGCTTATCCCACACATCCTCTCCGTAGCACAATCCAGCAATACAGATAATGAACTGTTGTTTGAGGCAAAATAACTTGTTAAACACACTCCGGATCCTATCGGTAGCTGGATGCACCAACGTGCATCATAGCGGCAGCTGGCGGAATGCTTGCCGCTTGAGAATTTAGTCACTTGTTTGCCAGAATAGTTGCTGAGCTGACGCAGCTAAATAATTAACAAACCGCAGGAAGTGAAACAGCATTTTTCTGAAATTTTTAAACAAGTCATTCGGTTTGCTCATGGCGCCGTTCCGTGGCATTGCAGTTGCTGTTTTGGCGGCGACGAGAACGGGGGTCGGGTAATTTCTATGCAAATTCTTTTCCAGCAGAGAGGATTTGGTCTAACACTATTTGTCATGAGGTTTCCAGGAGGGACAACAAACTGAAGGGACAGCACTAAATTAGCAATGAGAACCGCCACATGCCGGACAGCAGAAATC
Source organism: Topomyia yanbarensis (assembly GCF_030247195.1). Taxonomy (NCBI): domain Eukaryota; kingdom Metazoa; phylum Arthropoda; class Insecta; order Diptera; family Culicidae; genus Topomyia; species Topomyia yanbarensis. The sequence continues at coordinate 51,494,169 of NC_080670.1, read as the reverse complement.
GTTGACCCATCTCCGCCAAGTCAACACACGCGAGAGTATTGCTGGACAGCTTGCATGGTGATGACAACACTGAAATGTTTAATTCATTCCCGCGTGAGCTGGGATCGGGTCGGGTAGGGTCAGCAGCTATTTGTGGCCTGAGGGAAGATGGGATGAGTGTTTGTGTGTGTGGTTGATGAACCAACAGAGGGAACCCCATGCACTGATGACGCCGTTTTGAATAATACTGCGCAATGTGGGTAAGAATCGAGCAAAGCAAAATTAGAAAAGTGCAAATGAGAGCCACGATGTGGCTATTCGCCAATGTATTAAACATAAACTCTGCCAAAATTAAAAGCAAATAAAATCCCTAAATGAGTTGTTTTTACATTTTCCTGTGGATGTCGTTAACAGATAGGTTGATGGATCTATCGGGCAACTCTACAGACAGTGATGCGGGAAAGCTATTACAGCTGACCGTACTGAAAATAGTTATTATAGGTATATTGAAACGAGTTTCCAGCATTGAATGTTTTAGTTGAAGTAATTAATTATTTTTATCATTGTTCATTTATTTATTTGCATTGTTTTATTTAGTTATTTATTTATTGGTTGCTTCATTTATTTGTTTATTTATTAAATTAGTTATGGAATTTTCGTTTCGACTTAATCTCATCAGAATCCGACACTAACTTACTGACAGGGACATGACGTTGGACGTGTCTCAGTCTTTGGAGCGTAAATCCAGCGCTAGCTTTGTCATGTCACTAAGTTACTGTCAGGAATCAGAATATATTGGCTTAAATGGCACGTTCCCCGTATGTAGCCGGGGGTATGTGCCTGATTCTGAAGTTACTGTCGGATTCTGATGAGACAAAGTGTCATAACTAATTTAGTTATAGGTTTTTTGCCCTTCGCGCGCAAAGGATTTACCCAACTTTCTTCTTTGTGGATAAAAACTGATTTCCGCCCAAACTTTTTTCGTTGAGGAGCAATGCAGCATAATGTGTTTATTTATTCATTTATTTTTAATTTATTTATTTGTTTACTTTTTTGTTCATTTATTTAGTTTTTTATTTTATTTATTTATTTTTTATTTTTTTATTTATTTATTTATTTATTTATTTATTTATTTATTTATTTATTTATTTATTTATTTATTTATTTATTTAGTTATTTGTTTATACTAATTTTATCTATTTATTTAATTATTTTCTTAATTATTTATTGCTCCAGGACTGATTTCTGATTAAATGCGAAAAACAGTTCATTTCGAAGGACCATTCCCCATTAAATAGTGTGGTAATAAGAACTAGTTCATATCAATCGTTCTTCCGTTCAACTTATGTTACTTTTTTGTGTTTATTTTCCGTCAGTCTCTGTCCGCACTGAGTGCCAATCACCGATGCCAGAGTCGTGACTCCACCATCTAAACCCTAGGTTTGTCTGTACTTCCCTTCCACAGATTTTAAACCTCAAAAAATCTCAACGACCTCGACTGGGATTGAACCTATACCCACTGGAGTGAGTGGCGGTCACGCTTACCACTCAACCACTACTGATGCTATCAAGTGAATGGTTTTCAAAACATTCGAATCTGGTAACATGCAACATAATTTCTGAAAAGGAACCTGAATTGTTGCACATACGTTGAAGGTGTTGATGACGGGTAGTGAGTTGTTTTTGATAATATAGTGAATAGAATATGTTTATTTTTCTTATGTGTCGTTCTGCGCCATGTTCCATTTTGAGAGAGCATCGAGGATCGAGATACATTATAGTATAGGTGTTCATATTCGTCATGTTTGAGTGTGTTGGTTTGTTACTAGTGAAATTAATCATGGTGCCCGGGACCGCGGAACACAAACTCAACAAACCGAGCAATCGAAACGAATGGCAAATTCTCCGCCTTTTCTTTTTTAACGGGAATAGAATAGAGCACTCTAGTTAGAGTGTGGCCATGAGGAAGAAGAACACACTTGACGTATCCAAACGAGCATGAAATTTGACGTATTCACAATAGAAATACGTCACATTTCATTCTCGTTGGGATACGTCAAGTGTTTTCTTCTTTCTCATGCCATTGGCCACACTCTAACCAAAGACGATTTTTCAAATATGAAGACACGCGGAGAGAAAAACGGTGAATTTGGCTGCACGGTTTACCAAGTTGTTTTGTCACTAGTTTTGGCAACCAGTAGTTTTGTGTAAACAGCGAGTGACTTGTTGTTTTAATGAAAGCTTGACGAGTTTCTTTTGAGAAATATTTCGTAAAGTACTCAATCATGCAACTCGAAAGTGCATTGATTCACGTAACTGAGCCTGTGTGAATGCTTTTTCGTTGCACGAGAGAGGATATATCGAAAATACAGTTGATGAGTAATTGTAATGTTGTCGCACAGTTGGCAATTTGGTGATGCCACTCAAAATTAAAATCTATGACGAATATCACGGTAATAGGAGAAAACTAGTCGATGGGTTTATAATGTACAGACTTTGCATCTACCAGTTATACAAAATGATGGACTAGACAATCGATCAATGGCTTTGTAATGTTTAAAATGTGTTTAAATTTACTCGTACTTTATTTGCATCATGAAAGTTATTTAGAATGTATGTATATAAAGATTACACTCTTCGTATGTAAACATAACTACATGCATTTCTTTTTATTTCAATCTTAATACTCCCCACGAGTTACTTCTTAAATCCGCCATATTTGTTTACATTGCTCGTTTGGAACCGTTGTTTTGGGTTCGATTGGAACTTTTGGCTTAAGTCTTCGCGCATCTCTATACAATCATCTCTGACTGTAACTAGAGTGCTATAGAATAGAAAGGTCAATGGGATCTTCCGTGATACCAGTTTACATTCATGGTTGCTAGTTTTACTGTTTGTCTCGCGAGTCTGAGTATAAAGTGCCCGTAGTCAGACCGTCAGGTCATTTTTGGTTACAATATCGGTTGTCGCGAGCACAGTAGTGAGAATGAAGACGATCATGTAGTAGCGCTCTGGCATTAGTCACCAGTACAATGAGCGTACAGGGTACTTCCGAGAAAGAGAAAAGAGAAAGTGAGGGGCTATGTTTGGATATTCCTTGTTTTTAGGAAGAGCATAGGACATAGAACATATACCTTCCGAACGTTGGGTGATTTTCCTTCAGCCCGAAATAAATACAATAACTCAGGTCTGGCGCCACAATACAGTCGTGATTCGCTGGTTGGGCCACACCCTTTGTCCAACTAACGAATTTGATTCGATAGTTGGACCGAACATGTATCTGCTTACATCTCTAATTATATTCAGTTTGATTGTCAAAGTAAATTTGACACGATATTTTGACATTCAGATGCTTTTTAGTAGGACAATAGTACATCTAGCGGAGGTCCAACTAAAAGGCAGTCCAGTTAAAAAAATAATCAACCAGCGAATCACGACTGTATTTGGCTCACGTCCGGACAACATAATCGATGTCGTGATAACCATACCCGTAAGCGCAGAGACCGCTTTCCGCAAGTCCAATAAGCTGAAGATTGGACGATTTGTTAATACCGGAAACATCCCATGAATAAAATCCCGTCCCACATCGATTAATTTAAACCAATGTTCCGTCGACATCTTTAGAATAATATAGTGTAGCCAGCGACCAAGCTTCCAGTTTCTCAACGAGGTCTGCCAAATTTTCAGTGTCCTCTACAAATACAGCGAAATGCTCAAAATTTAGCTGGAGTGGATTAGTCTATGGTAGATATCACCGTCTAAGGCGCCCATCTTAACTCCGCTAGCGAATGACGGATCCCAATAGTAGCATGTCTGTAATAACATACGTACATGGAACTATTGAGATCCAGAGCTACAGGTCCAAAGCCCTGGTAAAGGAGGATGGTTGTGATGATCCGGGCCGAGATCACCACGTAAAGCAAGGTAGGGCATAACCCCAATTCCAAGGCGTGAAGCGACCCGTGCCGAGGGATGAGTGATCGAGGGGGTGAAAAAGATGCTCGATCGTTAACGGAGCCTGTGGGGTACCTGGGCAACCCCCACAGTAAGCGTCCCTTACCACGCTAATGCGGAGCTCTGGCGTGGCGGACATATATTTCTCGCGCTACTCGTGGGACTATACATGGAGGCAAATAAAAATAAAAATAAACAGACGGAGGTGCCAAATCCCTTCGCAAGAGGTGGTTTGGCGAGGTCTCCCCCCCGTGGGGAGAGTAGTGGAACGATGAGTGCTGCACTCGAAAGCACCAGTGACCCCCCAGCAGCGGTAGGCAATACCCCTACCAATGCATCGGAGGGGCCAATAGCTGCGATGCGCAAAGTAGCGAAGCAACTCGATGCTATAATCGACTTCGCTAGCGCAAAGCAGAACATAGCCAAGGAGTTGAAGTTGAGCCTTCTGGAGCTCCGGAAAGCTGTTCGTGTCGCAAGACAGGAACAGCAGGCATATGTTGAGAGGGTGGAATGTCGGGAGAGGCCCGACAGAGAAACCCAGACAGTGGCCTCCAATAGGGAGGAAAGAGAGAAGGTTAATAGAGGTTCACAGACAGTGGCCTTTACCTTCTACGGAGCAGCCACGTCGATCGGAGCGGCGACCGAGTTCCCCTCGAAGGGAAAGGGAAAGCGCAATCGCAAGACGGCATCGAATGCGAAGCGCCCTAGGAAGTCGCCAGGAGAGGGTGCCAAAACCGACACCACTCGGCGTGCAACCGTCAAGGCCAAACGCCGCCTGGGTGAGGTAAGCGAGGGCGAGAGTGACCTCGCTGTGGAGAGCGATGGTACCAGCAACCCGACACGACCGGGGCAGGGGGGCTCAAACCCCTGGACGCTGGTTACCAAGAAAAAGCCGGCACCGAAACCGGAGGTACCGCGGCCTGCGAGGAAGGCCAAGGACAGAGGCGAAGCCTTGTGGTTAAAAACCGACAAGGACAAATACGCCGATGTCCTTAAATCGATGAAGGCGGCCGAAAGCCTCTCGGCCCTTGGGCAGGATGTGCGTAGCGTAAGACGCACCAACACGGGAGAGATGCTCCTGGTGCTGAAGCGAGGCGCACAATCAAGTGCAATATATAAGGCCTTGGCTCAAGAGGTCCTTGGCGAGGGCGCCCAAATCAGGTCGCTAGGTGCGGAAACAACTCTCCAGTGCAAGCACTTGGACGAGTTCGCGACCGCAGAAGACGTCGTCGCAGCCGTCAAGGAGCACTGCGGCGTCACAATCGAGCGGGCCTCTGTGCGATTGAGGGACGGACCCTCTGGCACCCAAGTAGCCTACCTCAGGCTACTCAATGCGGATGCCAAAAAGGTAACCGAGAAAGGGAAGCTGAAGATCGGCTGGTCGGTATGCCCTATTAGTATACCCCAGCCGCCTTCAGTGGACAGGTGCTATCGGTGCCTAGAATCCGGCCATAAAGCTTACGAATGCAAAGGCCTAGACAGGAGTAAGCTATGTCGTCGATGCGGCGAGGAGGGGCATAAAGAGCGGGGGTGCACTAAGGCATATAAGTGCCTTATCTGCACCTCTAAGAAGCAAGCCCATAAACATGCTATGGGCGGACCTTCGTGTCCTTTCGGCGAGTTAAATAAGAAGAAGCCGTGAGAGTCACACAGCTAAATCTTAACCATTGTGCAGCAGCCCAACAGCTGCTGTGGCAGTCGGTCTCGGAGTCGATGACAGATGTCGCCCTATTATCAGACCCGTACAGCATCCCTGCCGGCAACGGCAATTGGGTGTCGGACGGGTCTGGAATGGTGGCAATCTGTACAACGGGAAGGTTCCCGGTTCAAGAGGTAATACACCCCTCCGCCGAGGGTGTGGCGATTGCCAAGATCAATGGTGTGTTCTATTGCAGCTGCTACGCCCCACCAAGGTGGCCAATAGAACAGTTCTACCAGATGATCGACAGGCTCTCGTCGGACCTCGTGGGCCGGAAACCGGTAGTAATAGCGGGAGACTTCAACGCTTGGGCAGTGGAGTGGGGCAGCCGCTGTACAAATAGCAGGGGTCAAGCGCTAATGGAAGCGTTTGCGAAACTCGATACTGTGCTAGCTAATGATGGCTCCGCTAGTACATTCCGTAGAAACGGAGTGGAGGCGTGGATTGATTTGACCTTTGCCAGCCCGAGTCTGGCTCCAGGCATGGAATGGAGGGTAGACGAAGGCTACACCCATAGTGATCATTTAGCAATCCGCTTTAAGATCAACTATGGTGTGCAGCATCCGAGGGCGGGAGATCCCTGTCAGGTACGCGGGTGGAAGTCCAATCACTTCGACAGCGAAGCTTTCACCGCGGCCCTGGGACTGGAGGCCAACACCGACAGTCTAAGCGGGGATGCGCTGGTAGCTGTTCTATCACGCGCGTGCGACGCCACTATGCCGAGAAAAACACTGCCAAGAAACGGTAGATGCCCGGTATACTGGTGGAGTGCCGAGATTGCAGCTCTACGGTCAGCCTGCCTCAGAGCTAGACGTAGGATGCAAAGAGCTCGCACCGAGGATGCAAGAGAGAACCGCCGTGAAGTGTTTCGAGCTGCGAAATTAGCCCTTAACAAGGCTATTAAAAGCAGCAAGAGAGCGTGTTTCGACAACCTGTGTGAGAGTGCCAACGCGAATCCGTGGGGTGACGCCTACCGGATTGTGATGGCCAAGACCAAAGGGGGCTCCTCACCCCCAGAACGGTCTCCGGACCGGTTGGCAACGATTATCGAAGTACTCTTCCCGTCTCGAGCCACAAGCCCCTGGCCACCTGCACTACGAGACAGTGCGGGCACGGTCGAAATGGTGGCTCCAGTGACGAACGAAGAACTACTCGCAGTGGCTAAATCCCTAGCAATGAACAAAGCTCCAGGGCCGGATGGAGTTCCGAACAACGCTCTCAAGGCAGCGATCATAGCGAACCCGAACATGTTCAGGCTAGCTATGCAGAGATGCCTTGACGAGTGCCGTTTCCCCGATAGATGGAAAAGGCAGAAACTGGTGCTGTTGCCGAAGCCCGGGAAGCCGCCAGGCGACCCATCGGCGTACAGACCAATCTGTCTGATAGACACGACTGGCAAACTGCTTGAGAGGATCATCCTCAACAGGCTCACCCCGTACGCGGAAGGTACGGACGGTCTGTCAAGCAACCAGTTTGGCTTTCGGAAGGGTAAGTCCACAGTGGACGCTCTCAACTCAGTGATAAATACTGCCGAGATAGCGATCCAACGAAAAAGGCGAGGTATTCGATACTGTGCGTTAGTGACACTTGACGTGAAGAACGCATTCAACAGCGCAAGCTGGGATGCCATCGCGCTCTCGTTACACCGGCTTAGCCTACCGGTGGGTCTGTACCGGATCCTGGAAAGTTACTTCCAAAACCGCGTACTGCTATACGAGACCGATGCCGGTCAGAAAAGGGTTCCGATTACCGCCGGAGTCCCGCAGGGCTCGATCCTAGGCCCGGTGCTATGGAACCTCATGTATGACGGGGTTCTGAGACTGAAGTTCCCTTCTGGGGTCAAGATCGTCGACGTAACCTTGGAGGTCTACGCAGAGTCAACATGAAGTTATCCATGTGGGAGAAGTCGCGATCACTTCACAGCGAAGTCTGAAGTCTCTCGGAGTCATTATAGACGACAAGCTGACCTTCGGCAGCCATGTCGACTATACGTGCAAGAGAGCGTCGACTGCTGTTGCGGCACTATCGAGAATGATGTCCAACAGCTCAAAGGTGTGCGCCAGTAGACGTAGGTTACTGGCAGGCGTTGCCGTATCTATCCTCAGGTACGGCGGCCCGTCATGGTCAAGAGCACTGAGGGTAACCAGTTACCTACAGAAACTGGAGAGCACCTACCGCGTGATGTGCCTCAGAGTGATATCTGCCTACCGCACGGTATCACACGATGCATCCTGCGTGATAGCGAGCATGATGCCAGTCGGGCTGGTCATTCGGGAAGATGAGGAGTGCTTTGAGCTACGTGGAAATAGGGGAGCCCGCGAGCGCACCAGGGTGACCTCGGTCGCCAGATGGCAGCGTGAGTGGGACAACTCCTCGAAAGGTAGGTGGACCCACCGGCTGATACCTAGCATATCGAGCTGGGTGGGAAGACCCCATGGGGAAGTTCACTTCCACCTGACACAATTCCTGTCAGGCCATGGCTGTTTCCGTCAGTACCTCCACAGGTTCGGACACGCGGAGGTCCCAGTCTGCCCGGACTGCCCAGGTGTAGATGAAACTGCCGAGCACATACTGTTCGTATGTCATCGGTTCGACGTCGAAAGAAGAGCAATGCTTGACGTCTGTGGCTGGGACACAACCCCGGATACCCTTATTCAGCGGATGTGTCAAACGGTGGAGAAGTGGAACGCAGTCTCGGCTGCTACCATCCAGATTGCCAGTAGGCTACAGGTAATCTGGCGAACCGAGCAACAGACGGCGGGCACGGCTAACTAGTGATTGGTTAGTTGGAGCGAAAAAGGCCAAGCGCAAAATAAGAGAGTAAATGGTCTGTTCATGCCGAGGTAGGTTGGCGCAGCGAATGGCAACCGCGTAAGGGGTAAACCCAGCCACCCCGAAGCAAGACAGAAGAGTGAGTGTATAGGCGTATAAGTGGACTGCCTCATGCCAAGACGGGAGGGTCGTAGCGTAGTATGTTGGAACTAAGCTATCGATGCCTCATGGCGTGGCAGAGGAGTGAAAGGGTGAGCATCCAAGTCAGTCCCACACTGCATGTTAAGGGTGAGCATAAAAGTCAGCCTCACAGGTTGGTAGAGGCTAGCACAAAAGTCAGCCTAGCAAGGAATGAAAAAGGTGAGCACAAAAGTCAGCCTCGCATGGTATGTCAGAAGTGGGGCCTAAGAAAAATGTCCCACATGGGATGCCAGAGGGAGTGACAAAGGTACAATAGAGTGGCACGATTGAGAGTGAATCAGGTGATAGGGTGAGCACCCAAGTCAGCCTCACATGGATGGGTAGGGCGAGCACAAAAGTAAGCCTAGCAAGGAATGAGTAAGGTGAGCACACAAGTCAGCCTCGCATGGAACGTAAAAGGTGAGCACAAAAGTCAGCCTCATGTGGGAGTGTTTGAGAGTGAATCAAAGTGTGATTGAGAGAGCACCCAAGTAAGCCTCATACAGGATGTATGATCGCGTGAGTGAGAGTGAATGAGTACATATAGTACAGCCATCCCCCCAGAAGTAATACCGAGAGGTAGTTCCTGGGAGGAATGATGGCGGAGCCCAATGGAGTTTAGTCGGTATTAATGGCTGGTCACCATTCGAGTCCGACACGCCCCCAGTGCACCCCGTGTGGTAGATTGGACCCTACCGTTAGCACGTGTACTGGGCTAGGACATAAAGGTCTTCTCCATGGTAAAAAAAAAAAAAAAGGCGCCCATCTTAGTTTAGGAATTAAAGTTCTCATTACCCGGAATGGAGCAATGCAAAGGGACCCATACTATGACAATCTGGTACGATTTTTCAGATAAAGTCCATATGGATTTCCGTATTTTCCTCAGAAAATACGTGGAACGCTTTTCAAGTTTCGCCGGACGGATCACCTCAATAGAACTAAGGCTGTCCGAAACGATGAGGTGGACAAAGTATCAATGATCCCGAAGGGTATACTGAATAGCGGTGAGCTCTGCAACGTAGACTGAAGCAGGATCATTAAGCTTGAGTGCAACGGACTGAAGCCGGAGGATCCGTCGAAATTTGATCCGTCAGTGTAGAACATTTTATTGAAGTCGTGGATTTTATTACAAATAATATTTGTGGATCACTTGCGTCAGGAGCGGATCCAGAAAAAAATTTCGGAGGGGGTCCAAAATTTCGATTCGATAGCCAGCTGATGAGCTCAGGTGGACAAATTGCCCATTGTCCAACTAAAAAGCATCTGCATGCCAACATGTCAAGTCAAATTTACTTTGATGAGCAATGGGACAATAATTAGAGATGTGACCAGATGCATTTACACTACTAACGTCTCCTTTTCAGAGTTTTTGACATGTTAGTCGGCCCAACTAGCGAATAAAAATCGTCAGTTGGACAAAGAGTGTGGCCCAACCAGCTAATCACGACTGTATTGAGCAGTCTCCGCTAATAGAGTTTTGTATTCTAACAATCGCTCTACCGAGTACTTTAATCGAGCCTTAAATTGAAATGTGTGCAGACATCTCACACTGACAATAACCTCAAACGTCAAATACTGTTCGAAAACGACAAAATCAAGATTCCCGTTTAGATGAAAGACAACGCCATCAAGGTACGACCCTTCAATGCCTCTCGCGCGAACAAAGCCCGAAAGTTTCTGGGCGAGTAATGCAACCATCAAAATTCAACCTACATCCGCGGTATTCGGGATCGTAACGAGCGAGATGCGAGAAGGTGATGCACTTTGTAACTGACATCAACTGCTGATATATCAAAACCAGCTGGAGGCATCCAACACTGTGCAGAACTCTCTCCCCGAGTAGCTTATTCACCGACAGCTGGCAGTCAGTATAGATAAGAATGGGACCTACCTCACCTCCTAGTTAGGTATGAGTAGCAGATTGCACATTTTTGCAGCTCGGTTTCAGCTTCCAGGCAAAAAAACGAGAATGTGTCGAAAATCGCTTCTCATCCCGTGTGACTTCGTGCTGCCGTCGCTTTGGTTTTCCAGCAAAATTGAATTTCGTTTCGTTTGCCTTTCCGACAGCAGTTCGGAGTGGGGAAAACTTTTCAATCGACCAACATTTAATTGACTCAATTCGTTGGTTGAACGAATGAACACATTCCCATCTCGGAATTTTGGATTCGTGGGATGCTATGGTGGAACTTCACTTAACTCGAAAAAAAAGTTTGCAAATAACGTCAGTCGAGTGTATCAAGCTATGTTTTCCATGAAAATGGAAAACTGAAAGTTTTCCATGCTAATAAAACAACGTATGTTTGTTGAATGGTGTTCGTCGATTAAGAATTGTATCATCGTTGTCTATGCATTCGTGTGTTTAATATTGCTTTATGTTGGAAAACTCCATTTTACCCAAAGGATAAATTTCTCGTCGGTATTAAAATGTGTCTACATAACCACATACATTCGTTCACACTTGGTTGAAAATTCATTATTGTTGTTTGGGTCTGTTCCCCAGATCCACGCTGCATCGACATTTTTATTTAACTCAGCATACGAGCACTCATCATGGCTTGCCAGCACGGCTGCATAGATTAAAATTATGTCCATTAAAAACTTTTCGATGGGGTCATCCACTACGCTTACTGGAGCCGCGTAGAGGAGAGCCGTCAACGACAAGAACGCAGGAAAAGTAGAAGTAAGTCGGATATGTTTGAATGAAAAAAATCTGAATTTCTTCTGCATACATCATAGGTTACACCAAACTTTTGAACGTCAGCATATTGCCAGCTGCTTTACCAGTCTTTTCAAAAGTACTCTTCACAATCGCCCAGTAACATTCATCAAGCTGAAGCTGAGGTGGATTGGATTAACATCTTTCCCAACGAAATCCATACCCTTACACGAGAGTCAATTGGGAGTTTGACGTAGTGCACCGACTCTAAATCCAGCCAAAACAGTACAGTACCCCGGGCTCTCATATAGAGGCAGCAAACTCTTCTGTAGAACCTCAGGTCGATAGATTTCCTCATTTTTAGTTCCGCTGCTGTAAAAAGTGGTAGACACCAAACCGAAAGAACATATTGCTTGCTGTACCGGGATTTTTTGGCCAAATTCTCCACCTGAATCGACATGTACATATCGCTGGACCTGGAAGGATCATTTGAGTCCTCAATCACGTAGGTTTCGTCGTTCAGCAAAATGAATGCATCCGATCGCTGCAAAACTCGCGAATATTTTGGTTGCAGTTGAAAACTGGAAAATCCAACTAGCGACAATCTTATTTTCTTTGGTTCTAAACAATGGAATCGCGTCGGAAGTATTGCGCTGTATTCGTACAATGATGCGCTATACTATTTCCAACGTCATGGATTTATTTATTTATTTATTTATTTATTTATTTATTTATTTATTTATTTATTTATTTATTTATTTATTTATTTATTTATTTATTTATTTATTTATTTATTTATTTATTTATTTATTTATTTATTTATTTATTTATTTATTTATTTATTTATTTATATATTTATTTATTTATTTATTTATTTATTTATTTATTTATTTATCACAACAGGCCGTACTCGGCCCCAATGATGGAAACTTAAACTAATTACATCTAAAAAACTGCAGGAATCGATTTCTTAATGATATTATATTCGAGACAAATGAAAGTCGAACAGGTGCGACACACGATTGAAGAGGCGTTGTAGTCCCGTGATAGCGGCATTAGCTGTTTGAATAGTTCGTCGAAACGGCACTCTCAGAAGAACGTTTCCGCGTAACGTTCTGGACCTTGCTTGGATGTTAACTCGCTCTAGTAAATCTGGAGAATCGATGCGTTCTGACAGAAGATCAGAGATTAATAAGGCTCTTGCAGTTTCTCTACGACGCTGGAGAGTATCGAGCTGGATGAGTTGACACCGACTCTCGTAGCTTGGTAGACGAACAGGATCGCGCCAAGGCAGGCGTCGAAGAGCATACCGTATAAATTTTCGTTGAACACCTTCAATTCGATCGCTGCTGTTCATGTAATTCGGGTTCCAGACCGCCGAACAATACTCCAGCGTAGAGCGCACTAAAGAGCAGTATAGGCTTTTGAGACAGTAAATGTCTGTAAAGGATTTAGCCGTACGGAAAATGAAGCCTAGGCTTCGCGATGCTTTACCAACAACATACGAAATGTGATTCTTAAATGTAAGTTTCGAATCTAACAGCACTCCAAGATCCTTAACGCAGCTCACCCGGGAAACAAGAGCTCCAGACAAGTTATATTCAAACTCAATGGGATCTTTTTTCTGGAGAACGATATCACAGAACATTTCGCCGGATTCAGAATCATTCGGTTGTTTTCACACCATCTGCTGAAAGTGTCGAATTGCTGCTGCAAATATTGTGCGTCCGTTCGGCTCCTAATTCTGTTGAAATTTTTTAGATCATCTGCATACGACAACCGTGTCCTTTCAGCTGATAGTTTACATCGTTGAAATAGAGAGTGAATATAAATGGTCCGAGATGACTTCCTTGCGGAATACCAGACGTTGCGGAGAACAGTTTGGAGTATGCATCACCTATGTTCACACTGAGTTGACGGCCAACGAGACAGGATTGAAACCATCGCAGGAGTGATCCACTGAAGCCAAGTTTTTCCAATTTAGCGACTGCGATATCGTGATTGATTTTGTCGAAAGCTGGAGATAAGTCAGATATAACATCAGTTTGTTGATTCGCATCGAACCCTTCGGACACAAAAGAGGTTAGAGATAGTAGATTCGTCGACGTAGATCGTAGGATTAGCACTAAACAAGAGAAAAAATGATTGTCACTGGTTGGATTTTCCAGCTTTCAACTGTTATGATAATACAATTTCACGGACACTGTTGCAGGGCGCTACTTTTGTTCTGCACTTTTCAGGCGATTTTTGTTCGTTATAGACACAGAGAACTTCAGCATTCAACTTGTGTAAAAATCCCTAACGGATTCCAAGGTAGTTGGGATATCTAAACCAGGTGCGCTACTACTGTAACAACGTATCTAATTTAAACAATTAGGACAACATTAGACGCATTTTTTGCTCCATGTGGCACGTCGGTTCGTCGGTGATTGTACGTCTGCGGAATAAGTTTCACAGTGACACAGATCATTTAAACAGCATCATAAGTACTTTCGACAAGCTATTTCAAAGGATTAAATTGGCTGACAGTTTTCCATATAACAGCAGGAGGAAAACAAACCCCCAAGCAGCATGATTGTACATGATCAACATACCCACACAATCAGGGCGGGTTGCTGGCGAGTTACACCCGGTCAAACCATTCGAAATTTGATTCGGAATCCTGAATGGAGTCAGTATGTCGGATTGAGTCGGAATCGGTTGTTGCATTTGAGTTGGAATCCGTTCTGACTCCATTCAGAAATCCGAACCGGTTCTGGAATGGGTTTAACTGGGAGCTGGTTGCCTAGAATGATTGCTTAATGATTGGTGCGTATCTTACATTCGTGTACGTACACAATGTACTCACACAACTGTTTGATTCGAGCATTGTACAACTATACACCGTTCGCTTGGGTTCAATGTTTGAGGCGAATGTGTTTATGAAGGCACACCTAAATTGTTTTGCGGTTGCAATGCATGCGTGTATGATAGAAATATGTACTTTCGTTGCGGAACTACTAAAACTTTCCTTAGCAACAAATTTACGCGAATCGATGGAAAGCGCAACGAAGGCTCATTGTTTTTGTTTGATCCATGCATTGACACAACATAATTTTTTTCCATCCAGCCTTTCATACTTTAATTCTGCTAATACATACTACAAAGCCTATTTATAAATGAAAAGTTTATACACTGTCACTAAACAAACTGTTGCAAGAAACGCGTTGAAATCCTTATATATATTTTTTTTAATTCTCGTATATTTCTTGTTTCAATATATAATTAAGAACACAGCATTCGCTACATTTATATGTATACTTTTGAAAACTGACAAAAAGCTTGTTCTATTCATGAAACTTTTTCTACAACTTGAATGTCAAGAATCGGTCCGGAGTTTTTACCGCACACAATCGAAATATCAGCACAACTTTTCCAGATTGAGATTCCCATATAGAGTTCTATAGCTCCAGATATTAGTTTGATTTTTGGTCGCAGTTTTTTGTCTTCTTTCTCGAGATCTCAAATAAGCTAAATCGGGTGCACCGCCTACTACAAATAAAATGACCTGATAAGCAAGAAGGTTTTGTTCAATATGTAACAATCGATGTTGACACTTAAACGAAAGAAACATATTTAAGATTATTATAATGCAAATATACTAAGATATGATATATTTCACATTAACTAGTGTAGTCCTACACACAGAAAAAAAATGTTGGTAAAAATAAGAGTTTTTCACTCTTAGCAAAAAAGAACCAACGCATACTCTTAGTTTGAAAATAAAACTTTTATTTTGAATACTATTCTTCATTAGCTTAAAAGGAAAACTTTTATTTTGATTATTATTCTTGATTAATTTAAAAGTTTTACTTTCAACCTGATAGTAGGCGTTAGTTGTTTTTTGCTAAGAGCGGAACACTCTTACTTTTACCAATATTTTTTTTCTGTGTGTACGTCTACAGTTCCTTGTAGTTTTTCTTCAATGTGATGCAAAATTAAAATGCCTTACACTGAGAAATAAAAATATGCATTGTTAGCATACTTTCTATTCCCGTCTCTTTTCTTCTGCTGTGATTTTTATGCATTTTCATGCATATACTTCTAGTAAGCATTCAATGAGTGGATAGACCGAATATGTCCAATGCATAAAATTTACAGCAGAAGAAACGAGGTAGATAGAAAAGTATGCTATCGATGTATAAATAAAATTCTGCGTGTAGATTATGCAATTATGTTGATAGTAAACCATTCGTGTGACAAACTGTATTGTCTGTCATTGTTGACATTTTGCTGGTGGAATTGTGGAGGACAATGATAAAGTATTTCATTTCTATGTCATTAGATTGTAGAGAATGCGGCAATGTTAAAATCAGCATCCATGTTGTAATTATTGCCCTATTCATGTGAGACCTTTACTAACAGGGTGGTGCTACTACTAAGACTTATAAATTTCCGTACACAAACAAACAAAAGGAAAAACGAATATATAAATTTACCGATTTTTATCCTCCACTTCCACTCTCCCTTCACTGCACTGCATTCTAGGTCTGCTACTGCTGGCGACGAGCGGTATCTTCCGGCCGACCGAGAAAACAACGGCCGCGTACTCCTTCGGTCGTTTCTTCGTCGGCTGCTACGGTCCTTGGCGTTTATCTAGGGAGGTGAGCTTGGCTCTTTTGTTGGAACCTCCCTAGCGACGCTGGCGAATCGCCGAATCGTCTACTCGCCGTAAACAATCCCAAAAGTCACCGCAGTACACATCCAGGAGGAACCATCCGCTCTGCTTCGTTCTCCTTGTCAGGTGCTATAAAGGAGAGCTTGGCTCGTTCAACTTACCATCTATAGCAAGAACGACCGATGTCGCAGTTCCTATTTGTTTATTCCCTACCACAGAGAACAGACGTCCATCTTCAGCATTCAACTTGTGTAAAATCTCTAACGGTAGTTGGGATATCCAAACAAGGTGGGCTACTGTCGTCATGTTTTTTTGTGGCTGAGTTCGACTGAATTAACAGCGGTTATTCCTCTACCCAGTCAAACTAGTCCGGAACCGATTCGGACTTCCAGCATGAATTCCAGCTCAAATGCATCAACCGATAGAGTCGGAATCGGTTGTTTTCTTTGAGCAAGATTCCATACTGAATCCATTCAGGATTTCGAACCGGCTCCGGAATGGATTTGACGGATAGTTGGGATAGGTCGGTGTGGCTGCGCTAGTGTTTATCATATATTAATTCAAATGTTTACACACGTTTTCCAAATATTTTTGTTCGATCATGGATGTCTGTTCTCTGTGCCCCTACTGACAAAGCGACACCGTCCGCTCCACTAGTGCCCGAATCGTGCGCCAGCAAGTTTGACGGTTTTAGTTTGTCATCGTATGCGCGTTGAAATCTTTTCCTAGTGGCGGGAAACTGTCTCGAAAAACCTTATTTCCGGATGTCTGTTGATGGTCATGGTTCGTCACTTTCTGATTTTCTACGATGACTGCCTTCCCTCTCGACCAAAAAAAAATACCAAAAAAAACGCACCACCGCATAGCTATTGTGAGTTGAATTATTATTAGAGGATAAAACAGCTATAGTACAGCATAAAAAACGCTGAATCCCTCTGGATAAAGACTCGACATGTCTATCGCTTGATTACCATTTAACTGTCAGTGTCATTCCAATCGAGCAAGAGACCTATCAATGGTCCTCGTTCCAGAAGGATTCAAAGCAATTTTCTTCGGATTGAGTACTTTTGACAGGTCTCGTACTCGATTGGAATGACACTGACAGTTAAATGATAAACAAACGATGGAGATGGCGAGTCTTTATCCAGAGGGATTAAGCGTCATTAGTACAGCATAGTCAGCACACTTTTGTAGCAAGAGAAGAGAGGATACCTATCTAAACTCTATGTTATGAATACACAAATGTTAAATGAAAGTTACTACATATATCTAGATCGACAAAACCGCTCACAAACGCGTAAACGAACAAAAATTTAAAGGTGAGCATTACGTTGCGAACAAAAAGGTGAGCATTACGTTGCGTGAACAAATACACTCTACGGAGCATCTACACAGAAATAGGTATATTTCCACTCTGCGCAAAATTGTTACCCTGACCTGACAGGTTACAATGTATAGATGTTCTAATTGCAGTTAAATGGCGAAATAGTGAACTAGCTCATTTATTTTCTCTCCTATTGTTTGTGTGCGCAACTAGTGTACATAGTGGCAAGTTGATTCTCTACAATTTATACAAAACACCTCTTGCTTACGAACCTACCCAGTAAAGTTCAGCCGGAAATGAACTGGAATTCTGGCTGGTTCCAGTTCGTACACGGGCTCCAGTGACACAACCGATTCTAACTAGAATCGGTCGTGTCATTGGAGCCGGAATACGAACTGGAACCAGCCAGAATTCCGGTTCATTTCCGGCTGAGCTTAACTGGGTACATTACGCCAACAAAATAGAAGCAAACGCCGAAGAAGAAGAATACACAATTACAACCCATAAGCAGAAATAACAAAAACACCCGACCGTGAACAGCAAGATACTAGTGCCGATGACAGCATGGGAGAGTACAATACTACGAGAGAAAGCAAACCGAACGACCTCCAAGATGCGGCGGACAACGCAGCCAATGCTTTGCCGCCAAGGAAAAGAAGCTGAACACGCAAAACAAACCACATCAACAAGAGCATAGAAAATAATGTTTGATTTTTTTATCATGACATGAAAATATAAAAGATCACCGGCTCAGTTATGCCAAAGATAACAGACGTTTAGGCTCGATTCGGAATGTGTGTAAATCCTCGCTACTGAAAATCCGAAGAAATCAGACGTCTGAAACACATTTGGTAAACGTTTGTGAGTGGCGCAATGATCGATGCAATGCAGTTGCAAACACGTGTAGCAAACAGTTACGTCAATGGCAATAGTGAAACACTGATTTCCAAAGTTTATCAATTTGAAAATTTACGCAGGTTTTTAAGGAAATTTCGTGATAGCCTAAATGTTTGTCTTCTGTGGTTATGCTATCGCATTAAGCCGTGTCAAACAGTGGCAGATCCAGGGGGAAGGTCTTGGAGGTCCGGACCACCCCCCCGAAATTTTTTAACTTCTTGAGAAATTTTGAAATAGTTTCTATTTTAAATTCATTCTAAGTTCAAAATCATTCCAAACCAGAACCGATTTTAATTGAATGAGGATATTACATATTGCGTATTGTACAATGAACATTTCAAAGTCGAAATTTTGAATCCCCTCCGAATTTTTTTTCTGGATCCGCTCCTGGTGTCAAATGAACAAAAAATACAAATTAGTCGCTTAGTTGTATAATTTAAACGTAATTCTTAAAATGAATCTTCATATATTTTCAACAGTCACGAACAAGCTAAAAATCTTCAAACGAAAAGTGTTTCACTGGTGACAGTTATCCCCTACAACACCGCAAAGATTCTCTGGAACGTGGAATGGGGAGACATGAGCGCAAAGTAGAAATCACAAACAACAGGAATCGCGTAATCCACATTAGGCGACTCGTCACAGACGATATTTACCCTGTTCAAAGCCGCACCCAGGAAAGGATAAAAAAAAAGTTGGCTGCAGTGCCGAGTGCGTACGTGTTCTGTTTTGCCCACGCTGAAGAGTTGAGTATAGATACTTACCATCTGATAACCGGACAGCGGGTGTGACGGAAATTCTTCTACACCTAGAAAAAAAAATCAAACTCGAACGTGGTAGCGTTAATATTTCTCATCACACGCAAAGTTCCATCCAAGGACAGTCCCTCGGATAATGTATGTGCTATTATAGGAGTAATTAATTTGCCTCGCGTGCTCAGAGCTTGGAGGCCATTAGCGAGATGTGCTGTTAATTTTCATAATTGGCTCTAATGAACACAAGCGTAAAGTATAGTACTCAGCCGTTGATCATTCCTTTGATATGAAAAGGTTCGCGATAAAGCCAACAGAAATGAGCAAATCATTTTAATGCATTTAATCCTGCGAGTCTAAAGCATTTTTTTATTCAAAATTCATCAAATCCGTGAAAATGTAAGCATTGGAAGAGATTCTTTTTTAGTTTTGTGGCACAGAATTTTTTTTATGCCGGATGTCGATATTAGTGATTATTTCAACCAGCCGAAAAATAGACTTGCTCCGATATTTACCAAATAGGTAAACCCAATTCCATAGTACCAGACAACCTATTCTGATTAGTTGCTTGTTTGTTTATTTGTTTTATGTATATTAATGCATTGTAAAGCCCCAATGATATCGCACCTAATCCTAATATTAAAACTAACAATCAGCTGCATTCGTTATGAGCACTTGGTTAAGAACAAGGAGTACTTGTGCTTTACGCCGCCATTCTGCTGGAGCCCGCATAGCACGTGTGAATAAAAGTGAATTGAACCTTCGTTGGCAGTTTGGATGACAATATACGGTTTTTGCTACTAGTAGGGGAATTGTGGGAAAAACCGACACTGTGGGTAAAACCGACACCCCACAACATTTCCTAGAAATCAAATTTTTATTCATTTCATAATGATACATTATTATTAGTACGTTTATTTAGAGCATTTGATGAAAAATTGGATTTACGTTAGTACGCCGAATGTCATAAAAATAAACAAAACATACGACAGCAGCGTTCATACTCGTCTGGATGTTAAATTTCGTTGGTAGATTTTAAGGTTTTAACCGAACAAAAGCTTTTCAAATCACCACATTTTTTAGTAGCTTTTATAAAAAATGTGCGCTGTTGGGGTAAAACCGACACCCTATGGTTAGGGTAAAACCGACACGCTGTTAAGATGGTTGTGTATACTTGCGATTCATTTCAAAATACTGGGGATCTTTGTGACACTTCAATTAGCCTATTAGAACACTATAGTATCAACAGAAATGCACAGAAATACTTTTATTCTGTTTATTTCTTGTAAGTCTCTTTAAAAATCAAAAATTTGAATTTTTGCTTATCTGATTCTATCGAAGCTGTTGCTATTTCTGCAAAAAGCTCACCAAACCGAATTTCTAGTGTTCTCTTGGTTTGTCATAGACGAACTTTATCACAATGAGACAATGATCTTATGTATACCACAATAGATCGTTGATGATCAGAGTCCGAAAAATCAAATCTGAAAAAGATAGTTTTACTAAGAAGTGTGTGTGTGTAACTTATAAGTGAATGAATCCAATTAGCAGAACGTAGAACGCTTGCAAATCTTCTCTTACGAAATAATATGACACTGGAGGTTTGCAACGATGTGCGCAAGGATTATTTGGAAATACTCATCAATAAATAATCCTATAGCATAAAATACTCTTATTTATAGTACTACGCTTTCGAACTTTCTTCCCCTCACTACATGATGAAGCAATAAAAAGCACATATTTGCATCATACATACTCACACTTTATTATTCACGCATATATCTCATTTTTAATAAAGATAAAGATTTTAATAAAGTGGAGAGAAAATAAATTAAAGGGGGTGTCGATCTTACCCCTATAGGGTGTCGGTTTTACCCGCAGTGCCTACAAAAAGTCACTTTGTTTTCCAAGTTTTACAACCAATAATTTTTAAAGAAATTAATTTTTTGAAGCGCTGAAAAAATTAAGTCTTGTTAAGAATTTTCTGAAGAAGAATTCTGCATAAAAACTATAATTTTATTGGTTTTGTGGCAACTTAGAAAAATTGTTAAGCTTAAGGTGTCGGTTTTAACCATAATTCCCCTATAATCGATGTGCATCGACAACAAAGCCGAAAGTTATGTGTTTAGTTTTCTGACCCCCCCTCCCCCGCCTCCTCTCTTTGCTTCACCATCCTTCATTCATCCGACTTGTTCGTAACAGTTCCCCTATTGAAATGATGTCCTGCATTCGGAAGCTGTTTGAGACGAATGTCCTGTTAATTCCTGTACGCCTAGCTTACATAGCTTACAGATGACGCACTTGTATCCGTAACAGGGCGCCCGCAGTCGGTATTCAAGGACCATAACAAGATACTTTAGCCAATTTGTCTGCTTGGGCTCCTCAGCTGGGTGTCGAGTTCCACGAAAAAATCGGAGTATGTCGTTTTGCTTGGAAGCGTGACTCTAATAAACATCGTATGATTTAACAATCCTAACGACCTGCTCAGAGTATGATCCAAACAATATGTGGAATAGTTGCACTATATGGGTAATAGTTCGCGTATAATTGTTTTATTAGGGGAGCCGCCGTAACTCCAGCTTCTTTTAATGGATGTAACGATCAATCAGGTCTTCACATTAAATTATCACTGAATTCGACCCTAAAGGTATCTACACCCAAAACGTACCCGGTAAGATTCGCTTACATTAATGCAATAAATACGAGCGAAAATTGCAAGCGTTCTGGTAATGTGCGAAAATTGCAAGAAGCTTCCTTGCATGCAATGCAAGAAACAGAAAAACCGAATTTTGCCTATGTATTAGCGATGTATGTGTATTGGTGACCAATATGCGTAAGAAAAAAAGGCTGTTGGCATTGAAAAATGTACCCCCGCACAAACAGATCGCTAAGCAATACTTTATCCACCCAACCATACTACCAGATAGTAATAAGTGGATAAAAGTCATATATAAACAGATGATTTCACGATTAATGAAAAAAGTAAAACACGCAACCAGATTTGAACTTAGGTCCTTGCGCTTCATAGCGCTAACTATAAGCACTGATCTGTCCTTACACATAAGAACAGGACGTTAAAACTCGTACAGTTGTCACATCCGCAATTTGATGCCGTCTCGTGTGTAATGAATAAACCACAAAACTGCGTTTGATGATGTTGGTGAGGAATGAATAAAAAGTAGACGGAAAATAAAAACTCGCCGTGCGTTGCTATACCAACCAGCATAGGCATGTAAATGTGGTGGTAATCCTTTGACAGTGTGTTGAAGAAACGTATGTACGTATAGCGAGAGATGAAGTGATTTTATATGCTTGCAACAATTGCAAGCGGCTTTAACTGCAAAATTGCAAGCGATGCTAACATTATTTGCAAGTGATTGTCGCTTGCAATCATTGCAAGAGATTTTTGTTTTGGGTGTAGGCATCTCACATTAGGTATCTGAAACAAAAAAAGTATTTCTTGACAAGTTTCGGCTAAAGCGACATACTCCGCTTCTATAGTTGACAACGTCACATTGCCCTGTCGGCGGCATGCCCAAGAAACAGGTTCTCCTGCATAGTAAATCACAAAACCAATAGTAGATTTGCGTCGGAAAACGCGACTACCTCTCCGTTCTGATCCTCGCCAAGATGCTCAGCTACTCGAATATTCGAGAAATTCATGCCTTGTTTTCACTCACTACAAGGAAATCGTCGACGTAGACGATAACGTACACCATCTTACCATTTATATCCGCCACAACAAGGATCAACAGAGCTTCCTGTGAAACCCAGTTTCTACAGCACATTCGAGAGCTTCCGGTTTCAGCACCGGGCTGATTGTTTTAACCCGTATATACTCCTCCTAAGGGATGATCCATAAATGACATAGCATTCTTTGAGTGATTTTTAACACCCCCCTCCCCCATCGTAGCATTTCGTCACAAACCTCTAAATACCCCCCGTGGTAATTACGTAGCCTGACGGTAACTCTGCCCCCCCTTTTCCCCGTAAATTTTTTAAAAATTCTATTCTATTCCCCTTTAAAAAAGCTACGTAGCATGACATGACCCCCTACCCCCCCTGTCGTCACACATCATCACAAAATACAAAACTCCCCCCTCCCCCATATAATGCTACGTCATTTATGGATGATCCCTAAGGTGACACACTAGGTCCTCCTTTCCCGGGACCACAGGCGGGTGCATGAAGATTTCCTCGTCGATATCCCCGTAGAGATCTAAGTGTTGCAGTAGTAGGTTCTTCCTTCCAGTCAACGTCAATAATACTCGAAGGATAGCATATTTGGTCACAGGAGCCAGTACCTCATCATAATCTTCACCATAGAGCTACATGTATCCTTGTGCCACAACTCGCGCTTGTGACGGATAACCTCATCTGCATCGTTCCGTTTCACCTTGAATATCTATACTGCCGTGATCAGTATAACAGTCCCATTTGCTATGGGTTTCCTATGCAGATGGGACAGCTATGCGTATCACGGCAGTATATACTGCCGACAACACGTTAGCCCTCAGAAAGCTTCACCAACTCCCAGGTTCCGTTCTGCTTATGCGACTGATGCTCACTGTCCATAGCAACCTTCCATAAATCTCGATCACCGCTAGATATTGCTTGCTTGTAGGTCGAAGGTTCCTCTATAGAATGCGTGGCCACACCACCGCGATTAGGACGACTGGACCGCCGGATACATTCGTGTTCTTCTTGCTGATCGTAGCATTCTTCTTCGTACATTGCGAGGGGATCATCAATAATATCAACATTGATCGAATCAAATAAATCTTCTTGTTCGCTTACATCGCTTCTGGCATCACCACCTTCGAGGTCCAGATTCATAGTTGGTTGATGCATCGGGCTCGACTGAAAGGGCCACGTGATCTCACTGCCGATAGAGTTATCACATAGCGTCTTCTCTTGAGACAATATATCTGACTTCCTCTGCACCTGCGACGATCCGTTACTTAGTTCCAGAAATCTGGCCTAGTGACTGACTGTGACTATCCGTTTCTATGTCCACAAATCGGTAGACTTTGCGATCTTCTGAGTATCCGATAAATGTCAATTTCGTAGTTTTGCTGTCAAATTTCCTTCTATTAACGTTTGGAATATTAACGTAGGCAAGACAACCGTACACCTAGCTCGGGCTTATGTCCGTATCACTTCTCGTACGGGTTGTACTAACGGACCGCTATGGAAGCCTGTTCTGCAAATATGTAGTGGTTAACACTGCCTCGCCCAGTACCTCTTGTCCAAACTAGCGTCTATAAGCATATTTTTCCTTTCGGCTACACCATTTTGTTGTGGTGTGTACGCTGTGGTGTATTGTGTTTTTGTACACTGATTTGGAGATCGGATCCATCGGATCGAATTATTCGCGGCTTTCGATCAAACGAATTTTCCACAAAACGAACATACTCCTTGATCCATTCTGTCGCAATAGGTATACGACAGTGAAGCGGCCGTAGTCGTCTATCATCGTCATGAAGTATCTCATGACTCACCACCAGACATCGTTGTTCGTATTGGTCCACAGATATCAGTGTGGATTATATCCAAAACCTGCAACGATTTTCTCTCCGCCGCCTTAGGAATTGGGTTTCACAACTTCCCCTTAAGACACAGCTCGCAAATTTCACGAATGCAACAGTCTGCAACATTGATCTCGACAGCTAAGTTTTCATTCGAAATTCTCGAAAACACACTTGGATCCCGATGACGAAAACGTCGGTGCCATTGGTGCTGACAGTTATGGTTATGCGTCTTACATTCAACCTTTCTAGATGCTTCTGCTATCTACAGTTTGTACAGACAGACAGAACGCTCACATGTTACCGCCACCTCTTCATTGCCGTCACGAATTTCACATCCATCGGTCTTAAAGACAGCTATGTATCCCCTGGATATTAACTTGTCCACCGCAATCAATCCGCTCATCAACGGTGGAACATACTGCACGTCGTTTAATTTCACGTCAACTACGTTACCATTTCCATTCGTACTGCGCACATGCCCATCTCCGGAGCCGGTCATCACAGTGACCTCCCCTTCGCTAAGGGTGCTTACAGAGTGGCGGCGAGAAGCTGAGCTGGGGCTGGTACTGACATTAGGGTGCGAGATGCGAGAAACCTGCTTGCAGCATATTAAATGGAGCCTGTCAGAGTAAAAGCGGGCAGTCGGCGCCGATCCGCTCGGCTTTCACTCTGACATCACCCATTTGGTTTGCAGCAAGCAGGTTTCTCGCATCTCGCATTCTAATGTCAGTTCCAGCGCCAGCTCAGCTTCTCGCCACCACTCTGTAAGCACCCTAACACAACATTCGGACCGATTTTCTTCGTTAACGATGAAAACATAATCTTTTTCCCTGGTCATATGACAACTGGCACCACTGTCTATGAACTATGGCTCGCGCTGGTCTGAGCCAGCCATAAAACACACACCACCACACTCCGCCTGCTTTACAAGACGGATACAGGTGTGCACATTTTTTTCTGTGTGTGAGTGCGGTTGTCATTTTTCTTTGATGAAGCCGAAAAAACAAGAGGATATGAAGAAGAAAAGCACAAACAAATGACGTAGTAGGCCTTTCTGTTGCCATAAGTTTTCTTTCAGTTCGGTCATAGTTAATTTAATCGGTTTTTTCGAAGTAAAAAGTGTCCCTAAGTGTTCTAATAGGTAGATCCGAGGTGAAGCTCGGCCTTTTCTCATTTTTTATCGTGCTTCAAAGAATCAGGATGCTCGTTCGTTCACTTCAAGGGCCCCGGCCGCCATGCTTAATTTTGCAAGTATTAAACTAATACACTCAAAAGTGTCAAATGTTCCCACCTTTCTCCCATCTTGTCTGCTTTACTTCAGGCTTCTTTTCTTCGTTACTTTTATTTGGCTGCCATAGTAAAACACAATTTGACTGAAAGTGACCCGGCTTGTCACAGTTATTAGGTTCTTTACTGACACAGTTAACCTCACTTTACTTGACTAGATTCGCTCGAAGAAAATCGCCAAGTATTTTTCTAATTCCATGTAAAGAACAGTACAAGCGAACTGTCAAAAATGAACACTCGAGTTCATTTGTGACGTTTCCGGAAAGTACCCCATAGAAAATTTTACAGTTTGACAGGGGGCGATTTAAGGGCGGGTAGAGCGGCTAAAAAATGACGGCGGCAAATCGCCCAAATGTTGCATTTGAAATAGCCCCCTAGTTGCCAGCAATTTGCTAGCAAATTGAAGGGCAATTAGCGCATCCGAGTTGGCAAATAGCCCCCGTTAGCCAGCAACTTGCCCTTTTTGACTGGGTACTGTTACTGTGCGCGAATTATACTTGCGAGCCATTGTTTTGAAAAACTATAAAAAATAAACAATAAAAATCAGCAAAAATGATTTTTTCTACTACCAAATTAAATTTAAAAAAAATAGAATAAATGATAAAAAAGATTATATAACACTAAGGGCATGTTCAGGAGTGTTTCAGTTATAGATTCACAATTTTGACAGATCTATAAAATAAAACTGAAACATTTGAAACTAGAACTTGCTGTCCCCAACGGTAGTTTTAGCGGGTGCTCTATTCAGTTTAAAATTCATTTCCCGCCATGCCTTTATCGTTACTTCATTCAAATTTATTTTTCCCCAGTCTATCGGGTCTAAGTGTCTGTGCTGAAAACTTTGCATGTATTTAAAACACAGTTCTATACCTGTTTTAAAATCAGCATCAAATAGAACGGCGTCGTATAACAGTTTTAAATTTTGAAACAATACTGTTCGAAATATTAAAACAAAACGCTCTGCTTCGGATGAGAATGTTTCAGTTCCAGTTGTACTTTGAAACTCCTATATAAAATAAAACGCTCCTGAGCATGCCCTAAACGTGTTTTAAAATCCAGTCTCCTAGCAACCCTATACCACAGATAACAGACGCTTGAGGCTAGAACAAAATTTCTTCAAAAACCTGTGTAAACTTTCAAATTGATATACGTTGAAAATCCGTGTTTCACTATTGCCATCTGCGCAACTGTTTGCTACACGTGTTTGACAGCTGCACTCTAACTGCATTCTAGTGATCACTGCGCCATCTGCAAACGTTTGCCAAACATGTTTCAGATGTCTGATTTATTCGGAATTTCACCAGCAGGTATTTACAAACGATTCAAATCGAGCCTAAACGTCTGTTATCTGTGCCTATACCAACATATGGAGTTTGACAGCGACCTACATATATGGGGCGTTATCAGCCCCGTGAAAACTGTTCGTTGCCTGAAGCTACCATTAAATGCTAGTAGCGCTAGCTACGCTTCAAATGTTCAAGGTCCGTTCATATGAACTGTACAACACTGTTTAAAAGTTGGATTCAAAACAAGTAATTAATAACAATATATGAAAATAACGCTTTCTCTTGCATCGCTTCAGCCCCACAAAATCCGAATGCTTTTATCACCTGAAGTCCAGTTAAACACATCAAACTGAAGTTTGTTTGCATTCGATAAGTCTCAGGTCGAGTTAACAACATTGGCTCGTAGCGATGTGAACGTTGCTTAAAGCGCGTTCGCTGTCATTTTTGGCAACTAGCCGAGCCAGGAAGCCAGCTTATGTTGGCTTCACTCATTTTTCAAAGAAACATCAAAACATTCACCCTCTTGGGCGTTATAGCTATAAAGCCCCAAACAAAGAATTTTGTTCGGTGCTATGCACAATATTGAAGCATTCCGCACGACGTTTTGTATCTTGCGGGATGATTGGATACCATATCATTCAGAAAATCGGCACTTAGTAACAAAATACAGCTTTTAGTGATTCGATCCAAAATTCGACACAGATCTTTCATTAGGGCCTAAGTCGCAATGTACTCAAATGGAGAAAAATCAGTTTCAATATTCGGCGAAGGTTTTCTAAATGTAGTTTTTATTGTAGGTATAAATTATAGACACTCATAGTAATAGACCAGCGAAGGTACTTTTATCGAGCCAAACGAACTGTCAAAATCAGGAGCCAAACGAGCATGACATCATTCAATGCAAACAAGCAGAACAAGTATTGCGATTTTAGTTAAAAAAAATATATTTTGTTATTCACAGTAGGCTTCACTTTTCGTGTTCGTATTAGTATTTCACATTGTTATTTAGAAAGATATTTATTGTGTTCAATATAACTACACAAAAAGCATTTTACTTATGCTCTTTTTCATCAACTTTGTGTTTCTGAAGAAATTGGATTTGTTTCTTTCTTTTCTCAATTTCTTGTTGCTCAGTACCAAACATATAACTTCTCTTTTGATTCATATATTGAACCACTTGAAAAATTATTTTGATAAAAACAGATGATCGAATACAGTCGAGCACGTTCGAGCTTGCACATTTTTGGGTGATGCCAGTTTAACATGCTTGTTTTTCTAGTTGCCAGTTTTGCGATTTTTATATCCGCGAGTCTATTACTATGAGTGTTTATAGTATAAATTACTTTATGACCTTTATGTTTTTCCGGAAGCATTTTTCGTTAAACCTTATAACAATATAACAAAGAATTTAATTCCTATGTGCTTTTAGTGGGTAGAAACTAAAAAAATGCTTACGCCCAATTTGCATCCCAGTCGTGATTTCGCCCTTCAGCAACCACCATTTGCGGAAGGGCTAAACCGTGTACATAATTTTCAGAAGGGCGCAGTAAATGGGCTAAACTGACTCTGTCTTGCTGGGTAGGGCTGGGTAAATGGGCGAGCTTGACAGTATACTTTTTAATAGGGCTCAGCAAATGGGCGCATAGAAACCCAATGTACAAGAAAGGGCGCGTGAATCTTTTCTACAAATTTCATGAAAATATCGAAATATTCGAATGTTTATGTGCAACAACTATCGAGTAGACATGATCATAGTAGATATTGCTTATCATTTATATAACAGAATCGCCGTTTATTCTTTTATTTGTGAATAATAACCGTACGCCCGCTTCTGTCTAAAAATGTAAGTTTGGCCTTTATATTCCATATGAGAAGAAGGGCCTAAGCCGAAATCTCGAAGAAAATGCATGTTTCGCTGTTTTGTTTTCTTTAATTATACATCGAACTAAAAACCATTTTAACTAATTTTCACCTCAATCTTGTAGTATTTTTGTTGCATAATGTCGTAATAGCGAAAACGCAGTTTGTTTACATTTGCGATTTAAGCCCTAATGAAAAATCTATGTCGAATTATTGTTTTGATTTTCATGGCAGTGATGCTGGCTGTACAGAGACGCCATTCTTGACAGGGGACTGATAAAACTTAAAATCAGCAAGAAATCCCGGTCAAAATTCGGACGAACATGGTCAGGCGATTTAAACAGTTTGACGTTTGACTCAATTCGCCTGTGCTAATTGCCCCTAGAAACAAATGCAATTTGCGAATGCGATTTAAAGGCAATTTCAACACTGTTTTTTGCGTTTTTCAAACATGGCGGTTCATGTTTGGCTTAAGTTTAAAATTGATTTGCCTTTCTCATATAGAAAGGTTATGCAATCACTCTGAAAAACGTCAACCTAATCCCGGCCGAAGGGCCGAGTGTCATATCCCATTCGACTCAGTTCGTCGAGATCGGAAAAAGTCTGTATGTGTGTGTATGTATGTATGAATGTGTGTGTATGTGTGTGTATGTGTGTATGTATGTGCGTATGTGTCAAATAATGTCACTCATTTTTCTCAGAGATGGCTGGACCGATTTGCCCAAACTTAGTCTCAAATGAAAGGTGCAACCTTCCCATCGGCTGCTATTGAATTTTGGATCGATCGGAATTCTGGTTCCGGAATTACGAGTTTCAGAGTGCGGCCACACAGAAATTTCTCATAAAAACTATAGGAAAAATTAAAAATAGAATTTTTATTTTTGATGCTAAATTTATTCAAGGTGCATAAAACGTCGAGATTTGATGCAAACACGAAAAAAATTTGACGAAGGTTCACTTTTTTGGATTTTGCACATTTTTGCCTTTCTTATATAGAAAGGTTATGCAATCACTCTGAAAAACGTCAACCTAATCCCGGCCAAATTTTTTTTTCGACTCGCATAAGGTTTCTGGATTTTAACAGGGGCGTAGTTGATGGTTTACGGAGAGGGGTTAAACCCCCCTCTACTGTTCACTCCCCTCCTTTAAAAATCTCCTTAAATCACCCCTCAGACCACCACCTCATACCCCTCCCTTTCAACCCCATCATCTTTAAACCACCACTATATTACAAAGCATACCAATTTAAGCTGGGGAGTCGTTCGTTCATGGGACTTTCGCCCTCCTCACATACCCATCCCCGCATGGCAAAATGAGTTTGCAAGCAGATAGCATTGATCTAATGCTGATTAGGCTAATGGAGTATGATATTTTTTTGTTTCAAGTGTTTCACCGTCGACACGTAGCTCATCAAGTTCGTGGCTGGCATGCCATTGTGTATAAGTGCAAAGTGTACTAAGAATGTAATGGACATTTCCACAATTATGTTGAACATAAAAAGCCTCCGTGCCATAGTTTAGAGAAATGAGAAAGGCACAATTGCACCGCTAGGTGGATTAAAACAGGTTTTTTTTTAAACAATTGGCGTATTCTCGCGTGTATTTTGTTTGTTTAGTGCACTTAATTTAGCCAACGAATGTGGGAAATTGTGGAATCGTGTGTAAGTATAGTGGAACAAGATCTCTGACCTAAAGTCTAAATGAAAGTCAGATTGTGGTAAGTTTTGGTGTGCAATACGAATTTCACCAACTATTCTTCCTATAGTTTGGTGGTGATTACCTAGTGTACTGATAAATTTATGTGAGTAGATAATGAATCCGAAAATATTTTTTTTTTTATTTTCATATCAGGCAATTAAGGGCGATTAAATGGCGCGTTCCCTAGGCGATCTGGGGGCGATTTAAGGGCGGGTAGAGCGGTAAAAAATGACGGCGGCAAATCCCCCAAATGTTGCATTTAAAATAGCCCCCTGATTGCAAATTGCTGACAAATTGTAGGGCAATTAGCGCGTCCGAGTTGGCAAATAGCCCCCCGCTAGCCAGCAACTTGCCTAAAAAAAAAACGGCGTCGTATAACAGTTTTAAATTTTTAAACAAAACTGTTCGAAATTATAAAACAAAACGCTCTGCTGGGGATGTGAATGTTTCAGTTCCAGTTCTTTGAAACTTCTATACAAAATAAAACGCTCCTGAACATGCCCTAATTGTTACTTAAGTAGTAAAACAAACAGTATTTAAACTGGTATTGTCACATTTCCACTGACAGCACGAAACCTGACAAAAAGCTAACGGCAACCGTACACTGGGGTATAAATGTACCCCACGCTAATTTTGACTCCTGCTTCCACAATGGCTATAAGCAAACTGGCTATACCACATTTTCCTACTCTTACTAGGAACTCTAAATTGAATTATGGCTAGGGTCCCAAGTCATTAAATGCCAAATTCTCGTATTCACACAGCTCCAAAGAAGGCGTGGGGTACATTTGTACTCCAGAGCAACGTTCTACACTCTCATTGAAAATAACTCAAAAGTGAGTGACCAGCCACTCAATTAGGTAATCCATTAGACGTTTGTTTGACAATTCAGTGGTAGGTTCTGTCAACAAGTCTGCTCCTGCGAACAGAAAAACTCGTCCGACAAGCATCTTTCGTTAGTCCGATTCGTTTGATGTTGGACCGAATCAACGATATTGTCGAACGTCGCACCCCTCGGATTAACGTCAGAAGAAATAAACAAGAAATAATCAGCTGATCAGAAACGTCTCAT
The DNA here is from genome assembly GCF_030247195.1 of Topomyia yanbarensis. NCBI lineage: Eukaryota > Metazoa > Arthropoda > Insecta > Diptera > Culicidae > Topomyia > Topomyia yanbarensis. Next base: position 51,462,566 of record NC_080670.1, on the reverse strand, counting down.
GGATTGCCTAATTCCATAAAAAGTGCACATGGTCAAAAATTGAGTTTACCTCACTTACTCAGTTTTGAGTTCGGGTACAAAATGTCAATTTTGAGTACTTTTTACGCAAATACAAAATATGAAATTTAACCTATCTGTATTTTTAATAATACTGACAAACGCATTAATCTGTATATAAAATTCCACTTACCTGCATCTTAAGTTGTTAATACGATGCTTATAAATTTATTCCAAGGTCCTTTCTCCACTTTCCTGTAAACAGGATCTCGTGCTACTGGATCTGCAAAATAATAAAGTATGTTATTTTAAAGAAGAAACCACACTTGTGAAAACTTACATTTTAGTTTTCCGAATGTCTCCTCGTTGATTCTTTTGCTGTTGAATCAACATTTGAATCTATTTTCAATTTTTTGTGTGCGGGCTGTTCCACTTCGTGCGCCAGTAAGTTTTTTTCACTCAAGTAGTTGATAATTTCATGGTTACTCAAGAGTTCAGTCAATTCTACTCAAATCGATAATCATTTTTTGACAGTTTGCGGTTTTTGGAATTGAGCAGTGGAAACTCAAATTTTGAGTAATTTTGTATGAGCTTTAAGGGTTAAGTAAATGGCAGACGGGTGCATTCTCGATTGGTCAGTCGCATCGCAATGGGCATGTCTGGGCGAATGTGTAACCATTATTGTCTTCGATATGAAGTCAACTTTTATCCAATATTACAATTCTTTTGCGAATGACAAAATTCACTAGCATAATTTTTCAAATTAAATACATACCACTTCTGCTTCACAAAACCCTTGAAATTAATATTCTCGTTTAGTCTAATATGAATAATGTCCTTGTAAATAACGTACTTAACAGTAATAATAACAAAAGTTTAATTTGGTCGCCAAATTGATTCCCATCAAATTGCTCGCCCTTCAATCAGTATAATGTTAATGACGTCCATTTAGAATCCAGAACCGGTGCAAGCTTAGCGTTAACCCCCGGTCAAAGTTGCGCACCTAATGATAATGAGTTGGCCGGACTGTATTGTCACAGACTCGCCGACGCGCCACATGGAACAGATTACAACAGATTTGCAGTTCACCATCCATACCGGACCATAATCGAGGACGTGCTAGAGTGCACTGATCATAATTACAGTTTGAGCTTGATCCAACAACTTTTTCCCGGCAAGTAGTTTTTTTTAAACTAATATACTCCATGAAACTATTTTCCGGGACATGCCATCGTCGGCGGCAATGGATGGTTTTTCATACTTCACTCGTGTCTGTACCCTTCCCCCAACAATAAAGAGTGGGTTCCATGGCAAAATGATGGATCCTACTGAACGATACTTGCATCGAAAACTTTATTCACCATTCTGCCGCCAGCCGAACGAGGTCTGGTGATGCGATGGTATGATGTTCCATTTCCTCCCACTATGCTGAGCTAAAATATAAATAAGCTTAGTTTCGGTCGGGTGTTGCTGATGGATCAAAAGTTTTGCTGTTCAACCGATGCCATCCGCCAGCCGGACCGGGTGCTTTATTCCTTGTGACAGTGGAACGGTGAGTGAAAAGCAACAGTTGTCGGAGAAATGCACTCAATCGGATGCCTGGACGTGGTGCTTTGTTCCGTGGCATGTAGATAACAAGCGCTGTGTGTTCCGGGGTTCTTCGGTGTTTCTGCATCTTTAAGCTTTTGGCAATGAGGGACGATTTTGTGCGGCGAGATGCGGACGGGAATTCACAATACAAATTAAACGAAAGTATCTAGAGAGTTCCACAGAACTCAAGTCCAAGTAAGAAACAAGAAAGAACGTCCCCATAGTACCCATAAATAAGAGCAATTAAAAATAATGGGGGAAAATTAAATTAAACATAAACCTTTTTGGAAAACAAAGGCATAACTGTCTCCGATTTCGTTGGTACATAAGAGTACAACAATCTAATGTGGTTATTATTTCTAGATGTGCTTTTTCTACCGAAACTCGGAGTAATCAGTTTCCCTCCCTGAGCATATGTATAACTATGGATAGCAGACTTTTTCCTCGGGTAAATCCTCTTAAGCACTTATTCCCACAGTTTACATGCTTCCAATGACCGGTCGAGGTGTCATAAAACAGGATCTACCGGAATTTAAAACACAATCCATGTGTGGAATGGCACGACCTGTACTAGCAGTGTAGCAAGAAGCCTCATTTGCGAATCTACCGAAAAGGATTGCGCCCAAAGCAGTCCGGATTATAAATGTTTGATGGGATGTATGATACGGCTGAATACGGCACGAATAATTAATTGATTGAAATTTTGAATAGAATCCTGGCAATGATTAATCTTCAAAAACTGGGATAAATAGTACAAACTTATCGCAGTAAAACTGAAATATCATCGCCGTGTTTTTCAATGCTATGTATAGGGGATCTATAGGGTAACAGTGAAACACATATTTTCTACTCGAATCTCGTCTTATCGGGAAAGTAGTATTGCGAATTTTATGCTCACACCGCATCTGCCATAGAATGGTTGTTGCGGTGGCTAACAAAAACAACACTGAACGCACTCTCTAGGATTGTGCGTAAGCTGCTCGGTTTGTTTATTTCCTGTCTCCCGTGCAGTTTGATGTGAGGATATTTATTTAGTTGCTTCAAAAATTTGCACGAATGGCTATCTACAGACGAAACGGCCAATATCACGAGTAATATTTTTATCGACAATCTCGAAATATCGACTAACGAGTTCACGAAAACAAATAAATTACAATAAATATCTCCGCATGGTTTATATTATTTATTATGTGTTTATTGAAACATCTTGATTATGGAATTACCACAAATGAATAAAACCCTTCGCGAAGCTCATCTCTCCGACTTTTGCTTCGTGACGCTAATTGTTGATATACGACTTTGAACTACCAAGCCCCCTCAACTTATACATGTTCAAAATGCAAATGGTCGTATTTTCCTAAATTTAAATCGAAATCGTTAGAAACATTAACAAGCGTCGTCTTACTTTATAATTAATAAACAGTTGTGAGTTTTCGCTTTTGATATAAAAATGGAAAAAGATGGGCGTTTTTTCCGTCCCTCTGTAAAAATTGTAAATGGCAGTTAGGAATGATCCATAAATGACGTAGCATTTTTTGAGTGATTTTTAACACCCCCCTCCCCCATCGTAGCGAAACCGAGACAATGCGTCTAATCACACATCGCACTGAGATTAAAAAGCACTCGAACTGTCTGAGAGTCACGGTACGAATGGATTCGTTATGCATTTATTCAAAGTACAAGTCATTCGATGTTTACACAGAACTCCTGGTTGCCAAAACTAGCAGACAAAATAACTATGTGACCCGTGCAGCCAAATTTACTGTTTTTCTCTTCGCGTGTCTTTATAAATATACAAAACCCTTTAGGCCGTGTCCTGAGTCGTTCTATCAATTTACCTTGACTTTCGCTTTATAATTGTGCAATACTTTTTGAATAGAATTGCAGGCAGTTGGGTGGGTTAATATTATTTTGGAGCATTAATGAAAGGGCTTTGAGCTTTGAATCAATTGTTTTCTTGGGAAAGATAGGCTTGGGTTTGAATCCGAAACTACCAATTCCTTGCCAGATTATCTGTTTCAAGGCCAATTTTTCGATGAAAACAAGCTTGAAATTGCTGGAGACCGAGTGCTGTAACAAAACTTTTATCCAGAGCCTGCATAAACAAGTTTTCAACATGGGTGTGCGCAAATTAAATTTTCCGTTCTCGTTTTACATCTAGCACAAATTTGTACTGACCGTTTCAAGATGAAACATGCACTACTGAAAAACGTGTATTTTCCGAACAAATCGCTGTCAGAACTTACTAAATCTGTCCACTAAATGTGCAGCTACAGAATATATAAAGTATACGGATTCTATCTAAGAGCCACAGGCTTTAACCTTAGCCTTGAAAGAAAGGCTAGCTGACCCACAAACGAAAAGCTAAGTAAAGTGCATGAGGAAAGGGAGAAATCTTTGCAGACTTACCGCTCAACCGTCGTGACCTACTCGCGTTTCTTTTCTGGGTACAGGGGTTCCGGTGTTCGGCCAGAACACATGATCATCTGCCACTTCCCAAACGATTCTGCTTAAGGCCGGCTGTAAGCAAGACACGAGAAATGCTCAGGGCGAAACACCGAGGGATATCGCCACCCGCAAGAATCTTGTTGAAATTAACAATTTCCTCAAAACTCCCATCTACGTTCAAATCTGTCAAATTTCAAAAAACTTCTCACTTCTTGAAGAAGTGATTATAACTACGGACTGAAACATTGGGTCTCGCTCTAGCATGTTGTATCCCATTACTTTGACATATGTGTACCCGGGGCAATAGGTGTCAAACTAATGGGCCTAGTATATGTGAGAGCGAGATGATAAATTTTCAGTGTTAACAGCGACATGCGACCTCTAGTAGTTATAACACAGACTAACAGACATAACACTTAAAATCAAAGCTTCGCCCGCTTTAACGGTCAGTTTAAATATATTTTGTAGTTGGGACTGTGCCCACATTTGAAATTATGGCGCCACTGACATATGAACAAGCATATGGGGGATAGACCACTAGTGAAAAACTGCTCCCAAACCTGAGGGGTAACCCACCACTAAATGAATGTTTGGGACCGTGAATAACAGGTGGTGCTAGTGTTCTAGGAAAATTGTCGGATCGATGGTTTTTTGAGGAAATTCCTTCATAGTGTTATGTCTGTTAGTCTGTGGTTATAATCTCTTTTCCGGAACGCCAACAACATAAACATGCACATGGGTTGCGCAATAACATACTTGGGTATCTAGTCGAATACTACCAAAATGACCATGTTTCCCTTCTTCGATCTTGTGAATATGCCGACGAAGTCAAGCGAAATCAGTTTCCACGGTAACCTGGCTGTTCTCAGCTTTCCCCATGTCAGGCATCTTTCGATGGTTCGGAGCTTTGCTAGCTTTGCATACCTTGCATGTGCGCTCCTGGCCGTTTATGTCCCATTTTCTGCAATCCAAGATGTGCTCCCGTGACTGAGTCGTGAAACATGCCTATCACTCCTGCTCGTTCGTCCTTTGGCACTACCTTTTTCCACTTGCACGCGACCTGTTCCAGCACTTCTTTGTATCGGCAGTTTTTAAATAATTTGTTGGTGACGATTCGGAAGTCCGGGAACTTGTCTGGTTGCTTCTCTACGCTTGCTGCTAGTCGGTTGTAACATCCATTGTCACTTGTGCTGATGGAGAAAGTCATCGATGCCACGATCCTCGACAGAGCGTCCGGAACCACGTTGCACGATCCCTTACGGTATTTGATTTCCGAGTCGAACGCATTTAATCGCAGTATCCATCTGGACATCAGTGATGTAGGATTCTTTATTGACCTCAGACATGACAACGCAGCATGGTCGCAAAATGCCGTGAACCTAACGCCCTCTACGTATCCGCGAAACTTCTCCATCGCTCGTATCACCGCACCGCTAAACATTCCCGTTCCGTGATGGAATAGTTCGTCTCGGAAGGTGTGAAACGCTATCGGATGTTCCACTCCATCCGTTTTCTGGGTTAAGGCGGCACCGATTGCGACGTCGCTTACATCCCATGCTATCTTGAAGGGTTTGGTATAATTCAGCATCACAAGGGCTGGTGCTGACACTATTTCAATTCCTGGCGGCAAAACTTCGACTTGTCCGGAGATATTGTGAGGTTCGCTAGTCGTAATCGCTCAGCTACCCTCCGCTGCATTACCAGATGCTCCTCGAAGCTCCGCGAGCAGATGATAATGTCATCGAGATAGTGAAACACTTGAGGTTCCAGATGTGCGATGAGATGTGTCATTAAGCGGGCTAGCGCATGGCTTGCGGTGCACAAACCGAACGGCACGACCTTAAACTGGAAATGGCGTCGAACGGGAACCGTAAAAGTTCTCGTTAGACGAGAGGCTTTCTCGAGCGGCATTTGCCAAAAGGCGTCCTTAAGATCGATCGAAGGTATGTAGCGGCATCCGCCGAGGTTTCTGATAATCGAAGCGATTTGCGGACTCGGATGTCCTTCGTTCACCATTATCGAGTTCAGGTGTCATGCATCCAGACAAACTCTGTACTGGCCTGTCTTTTCCTACACGGCTACCAGTGGATTGTTTTAAGGGGAAAACAGTGCTTCTTCAATGACACTTTAAACGAAACATGTCTTTGACCATAGTGGGTTATCTTTATTCGACTTTGATACTAACTCCAACTTGCCTCCGTCTAGGTTCAATCCCAAGGAACAATTTCTGCTGAAAAAACGTATATGCAAGATATTTTAATCAGCTTATGCTGATTAGCTGCGTTTTAAAATATTCAAGCTACTGCTCTTCAATGCTTAACCAGTTGAAATTGGAGAATTTATTCAGCATTTGCTGATTAGTGCTGTTGTAACAGCGTTTCTTCAGTCGCAGTTCTGTGTGGCTCATAACATTAGTTCAACTGTTTCTGATTAAGTAAGCTGAAAACAGGCTTTTTCCACACGCAAACAAAACTTGATCAGTACCTTGTTCAGCTTTTACAAGGAATTGCTGATTAAATCATTTTAAGCTGCAATTATTTAGTAATTGTTCAGCTTGTTGTAAAGCGCTTGAAAAGCTAATGGTAAAAATATTTTTTTCACCAACAATTGTCGGCATTTTTTCAATTAATTTAATCTTCTTTCCATTCGTAATTACTGGTTAACGGAGCTTAGGCCCCCAAAGTAAATCAGCACCACAAAACCTTACCTTCCAAGACGAAATTTTGCGAATCCATTTCCTTTTTCCAGCATTTGGATTCGAACCCAGGTACATTGTGTTACTACATTCGTCGCTCTTCCATCTAAGCCATATCGCCTTTCTACTAGCACATGAAAAATTGGTCATCATACCAATCAAGTAAGTATTCATATAGTCATATATTAATAGCTGAATTGCGGCAACATTGATATTTTTAATCAGCGTTGTGTTAATGGCAGTTCAAAACCGGCGCTGATCAACTGCTTTATAAGAGCCTCAAATACGTATATTCAAACAGGGGGTGCAACCTTAGAACAGGAGGTGCAACCTTACACCTCGGATGGTAACGTCATTATCTCGACAATTTTTTTCATCACAACGGAGCATTTTTTTCAAAACCTCGAATCATTTGGCATTAAAAGTCGTGATTTTATTCATCTACTGTGCTGCTGAAAGTTTTTTTTTATTTCGAACAGCTGCTGAAAGTTAATAAAATGAGTCAGTGTTATATCCACGATAAGGTAAGTGGATTGTTCTCAAAAATTTATGAATTTGCAGTCCAAATCTGATTTTGAATTAAGCATATAACAAAACGCAGTGCATGTTATATGTTCAGCGACTGTGATCTGTGGCTATTTCTAGCGAAATAATGTTTTATTTAACGTTAAAAATATGCTCGTTTTGGTACTGAATCAATAACTATTACTATAAATTGCACGATTAGCACTGTATTTTTAACACTAGTTACTAAAATGTCCCCTTGCGGTATGTTATCTGCATTTCAGACACCGGTCACTTTTTCTGCATTGTGCAAACCATGAAGCGAGTCGACCGGTTCTTTCAATAGTTCCACATCAATGGATCGATGGAAAATAATTGGAATTACTTATAAGAGATCCATCTCCAAATTGGAACAGATTAAAATGCGAAGTAAAACGAAAATATATGCCCACCTTTGACGAAGCTGAAACTGAGGCAGGCGGGTCACACTACCGATACATCAGATGTACAGCTGATCCCACCTACAAAGACGGTGAAGACCAAAGCGCGCCGCAAACTAGCAAGCATTGATTTAAACCACCTATTTGAGAACGAGGGTAAGTTGACATCATTTGCATGATAACACTTTTACAGTTCAGGTTCACTCATACTGGTCCTGAAACAAGACTGCGAATCTACTCAGTAAGTTCAGCCGAAAATGAGGCTGTTGGCTGGTTCTAGTTAGTATTCCGGTTCCGGTAATGAACGATTCTAATTAGAATCGTCGGTTGTGTCACAGGTGTCGGAATACTAAATGGAATCAGCTAGAATTCTGGCTCATTGTCCGGCTGAGCCATACTGGGTAGAATTCCTTTTACAAAAACATCAAGCGATTTTTCGATTTTTAATACGAGCCAGAGTATCGCTGGCAATGTTTACAAAGTGCATATGACAATTTTCAGCATGTTATTCAGCACGTATCAATTGAACAGAAGTAATCAGTTCTACTGAATGCAGTTTAATTCAGTATGTAGTTCAGAAAAAAATAGCACGCTGAACAGTATATTTTTGATTGAGTGGACTAACATTTTTTCAGAGTCTTATCAGCAATTTAATAGCATTTGTATTGAGGTACCTAAACCAGGTAGAAAAACATTTATTCAGCATATTGTTCAGGTATAACATACAATTTGAATAGCCGTGCTACAACTAGCCATAGGCACGTTTATTTTACCGATATTTCAACACATTTAATGATTTTGAATAACAGTGTTTTAATTTACTGATAAAACTAGTGTTCATAACATAGTTCAGCAATACTGTTTATTCAGCATAGGTTGCTTTTATTAGGCATTTATTCAGTAAATAGTCTTACAGTTGTTTCCAAATTGTTTCTTGGGATGTGTCCTTAATTTGCTCTTAGCAAATTTGGTAACTCTAGGCTAATAGTCAATTTCCTTCCAACAATGGAATATTTAAATAACATTTTCTCAATTTTTCATTGCAAACTATTGAAACGAGTGACAGTGATTCTCCGGAGACATCTCGATAATCGCGTGCTTTAGATTATGAGTTATGATTCACACTGCAATACAATTTTTCTGCGAGGCGCTTCTTCACTGTCACCTGCTCAATTTTCAGTATTTTGCAATTGAAAAAATATATTGTGGTATTATACAAAAATTAAATAAATATCGCTAAAACAATTTGTAAAAATGGTCTTTTTAACGAATTAACCTATCCCCTTGAATAACTAAAATTAATGATGCACAGACAATAGAATGGTATTTATATTACCTAAATCGACTGGCTGATTTCATGTTTATGAAATTAACTAGTTGATTTTACAAGAAATTCGCATTATTTTATTCTCTACTAGTCGATTCTTTTAACGCACAAAAATGTCAATTACTTCTCGCGCATCCAAATTAGATTGATTAGACTATTTTAGAAACCCTATTTCAAACTGATTTGCTTACTTCACTACCTCACGAATGTCAACTCAATTTCTAGTTCCACATTTGGAACAAAAGATTTACAGCAAACTACAAAGGTATCATCTCTTGTCAAATTAGTTCCAGAAATTCACTATTTGATTCCCTGTAAGAACCTGTACAAACTATGGGGGGTCGATCACATCTCTACTATACCAGTACTTTCATGGGAACGGGCATCAGCGGCAGATGGCGCGAGCACGTGATACAAATTTGATATATTATTGAAAGTCATCTACCATGCATACGGAATCGTTCCTTTTCAGGTTCCCGATTTTCTTTTCCACATCGCCCGCCCGTTATCTCACTAGAACACTGTGATCCATCGTTATTGTCTGAATTGCCAGAATTTCCGGATATGTCTAACGGTAGGTAGTGGGAAATAGTTCCGCCTGGCTGCTGTCTGGCCAAAGAAAGAGAAGAAAAAAAAACGCCAGTGAAAAGCTGGTCACAGATTAGATCAATTGCTTTTGTCGGGATGTTTTCCACTAGTCAACTGCGATGACGACCATGACTGTGGTGATTATATCGTTTTTGGCTTTTCTGCCCTTTTGATACCCGTTGCCGGATTGCGGGTACACAAGCTACGATAATTTCCACATAATTGCATCCAAAACACAATGATGCTATTGCCTAGCTGATACATATCTATCTCCGTCACTAATCGCTTTCGCTTTTGGCCAGCTTTCGAATGCGCATTTTAAATGGCACAACGGAAACGGAATAAAAATTCCACATCAGATTCCGAACGGGTTAAGATTACCCCCACACTAACCAGGGCAGCGGAATGATGACATTAAACTGGAAATCCGCAGCACGCTTTCACGACAAGCGCGTGAAATCTGCCCGAAATCCTTCGAGAGACGGCATATAGCATATAGCCATATCAGGATGAGATTTGAATCGTTTAACAGGGCAATCTGTGTTAGCAATTGGAAGGGGGACACTCGCCGATAGTTTGATGTTAGTCATCGGAGGATACCCAAACTAAGGAAATTGGTTAAAGGTTTTGTTGATCTCTAAAACCGGTAGCCAGTCCGGTGCGTTTCAAAGTTTCAAGCTCGGATTCGTGTGTTGAATGGATCGAATTTGAATAACAGCTTTGGGTTTTATTTTGATTCATATACCTAATTTCTCAGTTCTCTAATTTGGAAAATCTTTTCTGGGACCAACTTTGTAAAAACAAGTATGTATGCTTACTATAGCGACATGAAACATTTATGACCCACATTGCACAGTGCACAAGGAGGTTTTTTGATTGCACTAAAACTGTTGATGTTAGCCATATTGTTTTTAAAACCTTATCTTAAATACACAAGTGACCGCCAAGTCGTAAAATGGCATCTATTCGGTTCTATAGTCGCGTATAAAACAAGAGTAGCCGAGCTTCTAGGCATCATATTGCACGTGAGTGCAGCTCAAAAGCCACTTTCGGCGAAATATTCGGTCCCAGTTAAGCTCAGCCGGAAATGAACCGGAATTCTGGTTGGTTCCAGTTCGTATTCCGGCTCCAGTGACACAACCGATTCTAGTTAGAATCGGTTGTTGCACTGGAGCCGGAATACGAACTGGAACCAGCCAGAATTCCAGTTCATTTCCGGCTGAACTTTACTGGGGTTGATACACCGGCCTACCAGTGATGCCATATGATTTTGTGAAATGTATGTAGAAGAATAACTAAAATGTCTGTAAAAGTCTGTAGATGGTTGTGTAAATCCTAGTTATACTAGAAAATTCCTTTAAAACTAGATTGGAAATAGAATGCTATTGTGAAGGGATCATTTGTATTTGAATACAGTTATTCTGGTGCAATTGTGCTAAACACTGTAAGTAGGGGTTTGCCCACTACTCGGGTTCTTGTTTGCCGGGCGAACCCCTCTTTTCAGGGCGGCCTAGGTGCTTCTACCAAGACTTTCGGATTTCGTAACACAACAAAAAAAAAGTAAACAAACAATAAATTATAAAATTTACCGACTTTTATTCCCGCTACTCTCTCAACTGCTGCTGCTGCTGGTGATCTGCTACTGCTGGCGGAAAGGCGGGCGGCTTCTTCCGACCGGCCGGGTCAACAACGGCCGCGTTCTCCTTCGGTCGTATCTTCGTTGGCTGCTCCGGCAGCGGTCCTTGTCTTTTAGCTAGGGAGGTGAGCTTAGCTCCTTTGTTGAAACCTCCCTAGCGACGATGGCGAATTATCGCCGGATCTACTCGCTCCCCGCGAGAGATCCCAGAAGTCACCGCAGTGTACTTCCCAGGGAGCACCTTTGGCCACCCTGCTTCGCTCTCCTTGACGTTTAGCTGTGAAGGAGAGCTAGGCTCGTTCGGCTGATCCTTCACGGCGAGAGCGGAAAGGCGTCTTCTGGGTCCTTTATGGTTAACCGGGGAAGCGAGTGTCTCCTTAACGATTAGCATCCCAAATCGGCGACCCGACACCAGACTTTTTCCGAATGCCCGGACCACACACCGACACACTGACGGATTTCACTTGCCGTAACACGCGCGCACACTGAACTTTATAACGGTGGCGGGAAACTGTCCCGAAAAAAAGAAACAAATTTGGGACGTCTGTTCCTGGCTGTGGTCCGTCACTTTCTGCCTTATCTCGATGGCCGCCTTTTTCACTCCACCAAACAACCACCAAAAAACACACCGCCGCATAGCTGTCATTGCCATGGTACAGCATAGTTAGCAATCATACTTAAACCCTATGTTTCTTATATACAAATGTTCAACAAAAATTACTACACCTATCTGCACAAACAAAACCGTTCACAAACGAGAAAATGAACAAAAATTTACAACTTTAGTGTGAACGGTACAAAACAGCGGTGAGCATAAATTTTCGTAAACAATACACTCTACGGAGAGAGTACGCACGAAAGGGTATATTTCCACCCAGTGCTCAATTGTTACCCTGACGGGTTACAACACTATTACTCTTTTAAAAGTCTGTAGATGTCTGGCTATGTATGTAGGAAACTATCAAAAGACTGTAAAATATTAGCGCATTTGCTCTAAATTCCACGCAGCCTTTCCCGGTCGGAAGGAACGGTCGCACTCCATGAAACACCACGCTTAGCCAATCTGTCAAAATATCGCAAATTTGCATCAGGGATACCAGGTATCTTTTTCAAATGTCTTCACATTTTATAAAAAAATGTCTTCATTTGTCTTCAACGGCCCGAATTCTGAATCGGTTATTGATTTTGAGCCAGAATTCTGCCAGAAATCAGTCAGACATATGAATTAATTTGTCTTCAAAATGAAAAACACATCTTCACGACATTTCAAATGTCTTCAGAATGAAGACAAATCTTCAAATCTGGCATCTCTGCACTTGTCGCTGGAATAGTAGCTGTCATTTCCTGGAATGTGGGTCTTCGAGAGCGGAAAGTAACTTTCGTCGTTCAGCACGAACGACGTCCCGCGGTAGTTCTTCGTCATCCACCGGCACTGCGATTTCACGATCGCTATCTGCTCGTCCATGTACTCGGGGGACCGAGTCTTCTTCCGACAGATGTCCTCCATCTTGAGGGTTCGGTGAATCAAGTATGGAAGCAGTGATATTTTCGGCCGACATCACGCAAACTCGTTGCGTCCTTGCTGTCGAACAGCTTTTAAGGCTTCCTTCTTCTTCATTATCTTCGCCGGACGGCTGCTACCAGCCTTTCACTCCACGTTCAGGGATGTCGGTAAACTGTACTCACGGGCACGTTTCTCGAAAGTGGTCTACCGTAAACATTTTTCCACGATGACCATGCGTTTCGAAAAACCGAACCACACGCTCGCGTAGTGATTGCTGTTTCGACGCCACCTTTGATTGCCCCTACAGCTCAATGCGATTTTGGGTGCCAATTTGTCGCCAGATCTACCGTTTTATCGGTAGTAATACCGATTAAGGGCTTCCTTACCGATTCATCAAGTACCAGAAGAAAACTACCGATATTTTCTGATTCCAACCAAAAACTACCGGATTTCATTAATTACAACCTACACCTAGGGGCAGATCACTCTAGAAATGTATAACAAATTTGCATCAAATTAGAAAAAATGCATTTAATTTCCATTTTTTGCATCAACTTTGCACTCCCTCGTAGAAAAGTTTGTCAAACGTCCTACGCTGATTCACTTTGTTCGATGTTTTGTTGAATGTAGGGCTAATTTTTTGTAGGGTTTTAACGTCTTACACGCAAAGCAAAATACATTGCACGCAACGCAAAATACATTACGAATTTCTATTTTGATGGAAAGAAATGCATTTAATTTAGCTGATTTTTAAAAATGCATCACAAGTGATCTGCCCCTAGGCCTACACCAACTTTTTTTTCTTTGAGTTTGATCTGAAATCTCAGACGTTGGGGTGCTCTCTGTCCAATAATCAAAACTATTTTTTCGCTTTCTTCAAACGGTCATTTATCGTTTCCGTGTTCCAGTATTTTACAATTTTATATCAACACTACATTTTTGGAACAAAAATACGGCCTAAAGATAAACTTTCAGTGTGTCAACCGATGTTAAAGAATTCTATGTGGCCAACCCTGTTGACGTCTACGAATTTGACTGTTGTCGAAGACTGCATATCAAGAAGACTGGCAACTCTGTCCAGTATCTGGCGACATAAACAGTAACGCCACTTGCAGGTAAAGGGGGTACTCTCCATAGTGATGCAGAAACACATATATACTTTTACATTAATCTTCCTACTTTCCTCCAATAGAAGCGCTGTGACATCTGTCGCTTCCCGTTTGTATGGGGGAAGGAAAGAGATATCAGTAGGTTTGTTCCAGTACACGGTCACTCCGGAGTAAACAGGAGCACTTGCTCCTTTTTACTCCGATTAGCTATCAGAAGAAGAAAAAAGAGAAGAGTACAGGATCGATTTTTTCCGGAGTACTTCCACTTTCTCCTAGCACTGGAGCAAACCTACACGGAAACGAAAAACTACCTAAAATTAAGTTCCTTTGACTCAATCTCATGGTATCGTGGGGGAACTTAAAATTAAGTAAACCGTGTTGAAGGTAGTTTCCATTTAACCACGGCAAAAATTACAACTCATTGATAGGTTTTTTATACTCAAATTTAAGTTGAATTTACCTAATTTTGAGTTCACCCCAAACAACTCAAAAGTACCTTCCTCCACGGAAGACCTCGACTGAGTCGAATCTCTCTTTTTGTTTTTGACAACACTAATAAGTGCGAAAGCGACGCACAACTCAAAAATAAGTTAAAAGAACTTATTCTGCAAGTTGTTTTAGTTAACCGTGTAGTGTTCTTAATATCTTAAGATCTTCGCTGTTGTGCTACTTCCCGGTCAAACCATTCGGAATTTGATTCGGAATCCTGAATGGAGTCATTATGGATTCCAAATCAAATGCAACAACCGATCCTGAGTCGGAATCGGTTGTTGCATTTGATTTGGAATCCATAATGACTCCATTTAGAAATCCGAACCGGTTCCGGAATGAGTTTAACTGGGTTAGAGCACTCTAGTTACCCTCTAAGAACGGTTGGTTTCAAAATCGTCCAATGACGGACGTTCGTTGGACCAATTTGGACAACGTCCAAATAACCGTTCAACGAACGTCCATCGTTGGACCCGTGTTGAACGATTTTGAAACAAATTTTTGGACGTCTCAGTGGGTTAGAGTGTGGTCATGAGGCCATGACGTATCCAAACGAACATGCACGCTCATTAATAATAACTCAAAAGTGAGTAGCCAGCCACTCAATTTCACAAAAAGTGCACATAGTCAAAAGATGAGTTTTTGTTGTTTACTCAGTTTTGAGTTCGGGATGAAGATGCCAACTTTGAGTACTTTTTACTCAAAGGTCATATACGGGAAATTACCATTCCGTAAATCTAATAATACTAACAGAAAACTTCACTAACCTTAATCCATTGGCGTTATGGCTATGTCCAAAAATCTATTTCGAGATCTTTTCTCCACCTTCTTTCGTTCTGAACCGGAGCTCGTAGTAACGGCAGGAGCTACAAAAAAACGAAAGAATTTCATTTCAATACATCAACTAAGCTTATAGAAACTTACCTTTCAGTTTCTGAATGTTTTCTCGCCGTTTCTTTGTACTGCTAGGTCTTTTTAATTTTTGGTTAACGTCCCGTTCATGCAACTATACAAAGTTTTTTTTCACCCAACAGCTTAAAAATTTAATGACTACACATGAGTTGAGTTACTTCTACTCAAATCGAAACTCATTTTTTGACATATTGCTTCTGCTTTTGAAATTGAGTGGAAGCAACTCAAATTTTGAGTAGTTTTGAATGAGCGTGTGAAATTTGATGTATTCACCAAAGAGAATAGGGAAGGAGACGAAGAGTGAAAATCAGTCAAAACGGCAACACTCCCTTTATGATGATTTTAACACTAGAATTTTGGCAACCGCTTCCACAGGCAGCACTTTAAATGACTCCTATTATATTTTGAAAACAAACCGTACGTCGATCGTTGGATTTGTTTATCAAAAGATGTGCATTTCGAAACAAAGAGATGAAATAATTCTAAAGCTTGTTTTTACTCATACATATACTCTAGAATGCACCTTACAATCACGATTGAACTAAATTCTGACGAAAACTCAAATTTCTTTTTTGATAGATGTACAATACTTATCTCCTCTAACTCAGGCATGAGTAATGTTTATTTACATTGCACGATTGGTCTGCTCAATAAGGTATGTTTGGCTTCACACTATTCGTCTCTTGCCCTATTCTCTTTGGTATTCACAATAGAAAAACTTCGTATTCTGCTCGTTTGGATACGTCAAATTCGTGTTGGACACACTCTAACTAGAGTGCTCTAGTGCTACTGCTTTATTTAGCACTGGGCAATTTCGCAGTGTTGGCATCACAAACAGCAATATTTTATAAAATCGTTATCTAAGGCCTTTTCAACGCCGTGCAGAGATATGGTGGAGGTTTTGGAGAAAGATGTGTTCCTTTTAGCGGACTTTACACGAGACAAGAATATTGTCAATAAACTATTGACATGACTGCTTCAATACGTCAATCCCATTTGAATTCTACATAATCAATATTTTCATAAAATCCTTATACTAGAAAAACTCTAGAAAGAGAACTACGGAGACTCCATTTTGAATCGATTGGATTCGTGGTTAGCTGTCAAAAAAGGGACCCAATCGAACATTGTCTATCCTTATAACATTGAACGTGTTGCCATACAATGCCGTGACATACGTTGCCAAAAATGCTGTTTTTCTCTCCCCAGTTCTCTTACTAGAGTTTTTCTACCTTATACGATCAATATGTTGATCAAAAATTAGTTCATTGTCAATATTTCTGTTCGTGTAGGGTCCGCTTTAGAGGATATTGGTAACTCGAGTGAGTTGACCATATGTTTCGTCGGATAATCATGGAACAGCTGATGGTTACTTAACCAAATCTAAAGACGCTGAATCCCTCTGGATAAAGACTCGCCATCTCAATCTTATTCTTATTATTTATCTGTAAATGTCATTCCAATCGAGCACGAGACCTGTCAAAAGTCCTAAATCCGAAGAAAATCGCTTCGAATCCTTCTGGAACGAGGGCCGACGGCGCCGATGGTTGGGTGGTAAGCGTGACCGCCACCCACCCCAGTTGGTCTGGGTTCAATCCCAGTCGAGGTCGTTGAGATTTTTCAGAGGTGAGAAAAATCTGAGGTCACGCCTTCCTTCGGAAGGGAAGTAAAGCCGTTGGTCCCCGGTCCATGAGTTGATGGGTCGATATCCAATCCAGATAGTGGGAGTGTCACCTCTCTGGCGTCGGTGTTTGGCCTCGTAGCGGAAATAGGCCGACGGAAAATAAACAGAATTGGAAGAAGAAGAAGAATAAGGAACGAGGGCCATTGACAGGTCTCGTGTTCGATTGGAATGACACTGACAGATAAATGGTAAACAAACGATTGACGTGTCGAGCCTTTATCCAGAGGGATTCAGCGTCTTTAACCAAATCGTAAACGTTTCATGCGTTGATTTATTTCATGCAGTGCTTTGTTGTGTTTCAAGCCTACTCAACGATGGTACTGTTTATCACTTCGATCAATTTGAGGTTTGTCAGAGATATGGATCTGTGTTCGAGGTGAATCAGGTAGAGTAAATCTAGATAAATCTATGATGCGTTGTGCCAGGGGATTTTGCAAGAGTTTAAGTCCGCATTCGACCAATTTCTCCATCACTTCCGCTTCCTTCACGTCAACAAGGCCGTGTAGCAAGGCTTTCAGTGGTTTTGTGTCGGGTACATCGTGCTTGAAGTACTGGTAGTGCTTTGATTTAAGGTATTCCACTATCGTGTTGTAGTAGGTCATCAGTTTCACACTGAAGACGCATTGCTGTAAGGTGCACTTTTAACCATATGTAATCGTTATACCAGCCGGCCGCAGATTTGTCGGATTTCCGTGAACGAAGATTGGCGGGATTTTTTCTTCTATTCTGCCGTATTAGCTTGCTGTTTTTACTACTTTAGATTCCTATTTTGCATGTTTGTCAGTGGATTTCAGACATCACCATCGTTCAGTTTGAAAAATTTATTGTTCGAGAGCTTTTTCAAAATATTAATGATCAACTTTATCACTCGGAGATCGGAGATAGCACGTTGATCGACTATTATGTCTTCCATCGCGAAATTATGCAAAAACTTGCCAGCGATCCTATTTATCTAACTATTGAATCGAAAAAAAAATCACGCCAGCTAAAAATAATGAAAAAGTCAAAGACGTCTAAACTAAAGACGCTGAATTCCCTCTGGATAAAGACTCGCCAACTCTATCTTATTCTTATTTTTTATCAGTAAGTGTCATTCCAATCGAGCACGAGACCTGTCAAAAGCCCTCAATCCGAAGAAAATCGAGGGCCATTGACAGGTCTCGTGCTCGATTGGAATGACACTGGCAAATAAATGATAAACAAACGATTGACGTGTCGAGTCTTTATCCAGAGGGATTCAGCGTCGTTAGTCTAAACTAGTCACTTTATACACAGACTTGTGATGTATTAAAAAATGCAGCCAAACGAAGATGATGGTATTTGAGAGGGGAAGTAAAGGGGGAAGCCCATGCAAAGCTTACACAGAAAACTTGCATTACCTAGCAATAGGTAATCTTAAATCTGTGCATCCTACTTCCTCTAACGATAAACGAAAAAGAGGGAGTCCAAATTTACCCAAAAATAATGAGATATTCCCCAAAACCGACTAAACTTCATCCCATTAATTTTGAGTAAAAAAATCATTTCCTCTCCCTTGTTTTCCGGCAGTGAAATAAGGACAGCAAATTAAAATTACCTACTGGTAGGTAATGGATTTTAAGTGTGTATGGGATCTTCCGTGATGCCAGGAAATGTTAATGGTTGCTGTTTTTGTCTCCGCAAATCTGTGTATAAAGTGTCTGTAGTCTAAACAAGAAAAGCGCAAGACTAGGGGCAGATCACTCAAAGAATGTAGGTAACAAATTTGCATCAAATTGAAAAAAATGCATTTAATTTCCATTTTTGCATCAGCTTTGCACTGCCTCGCAAAAAAGTTTGTTTAACAAACTTCCTACGCTGATTCAATTTGTTCGACGTTTTGTTAAATGTAGGGTAGTTTTTCTGTAGGGTTTTGACGTGTTACACGCAACGCAAACAACATTGCACGCAACGCAAAATACATTATGAATTTTTATTTTGATGGAAATAAATGCATTTAATTTCGCTGATTTTTAAAAATGCATCATAAGTGATCTGCCCCTAGGCGCAAGACGACCACTAATGAACCGATGCTGATAAACAGATTTTTCAATTCGTTTAGTATAGTCACTATATTCTATTTAAGCAATACTTAAACCTTTTGAAGATACTTAAATTATCAAAATTCGTTATCGTCATTGAATAAATATAAATTTCTTTATAACAATATACACTGCTAAAAACCTAAATTTATGTATTCCACACACATGATAAGCATATGCACAAAAATGTGCTAAAATATAAATTGTATCAATCACACATACATTTGATGTGGAATCTGCCATGAAACAAATTTCTATGTGGCAAACTTTTATAATTTTGATGTACGCTACATGAATTTCGATAGTTTTCACATGATATTGATGTGTGACAGATGATTTTTTGTGCTGCTACTCGGCTGCTACAACCCAGTTAAACTCATTCCTGAACCGGTTCGGATTTCTGAATGGAGTCAGCAGAATGCAGAAAACAATATCGAAATTGATCGTAGAAACGTTGAATTTACAACAGTTTTATTTGTTAACAACAACTTTGCTTGTAACATCGATGTACTTATGATTTAGTCCTTCATGCCTCCAAAATCTACATCGGATCAACAATGTAAATCGATGTTTTTGATTTCAGAATGTATGGGAAAAGATCAATTTTTCATTGTTACATCCCTTAACAACCCCCCTTTTTCCATGTAAAAATCAGGTTTACAATGTAATTGGATGTAGAAACAACAAATGTGATTATATTTCCAATGTAACTTTTCCATAATAACATTGTTTTTCGTTGTAATGTAACAATAAAAAATGCTGTAATACTGTTGTGCATTTCTATTCGGGTGGATTCCAACTCAAATGCAACAACCGATTCCGACTCAATCGGTTATTGCATTGGAGCTAGAATCCATACTGACCATTCAGGATTCCGAATGGTTTGACCGGGAAATTGCAAAAAATCATGTGTGAAATCAATAAATTCAATATAGCGAATTTTATCAGTGTCGATTATCCACAAAATCATCTGGCAGCTCTGGCTATTATATCGTTATAACATTTTTTTTAACCGGGATGGATTTTTGGGTACCGCTGTTCAAAAATAACATCGCATATCGTATGACAGCTGAACGATTGCCTTTTGGCGCGAAACTTTCACTGCGACTGAACGATAATCCATCTTCATTCATATTCATGTTCTTTTATTTTTTACCGACACGATTTAACGCATACTTTTAGCTTGTGAGCCAAGGACACTCAACACAAAGCATAGGGAGGAACAATGGCCGTTAATAGTATACCGTTTGCAAAGTTTTAATGAGAACAATGCACAACATTGGCGACTATCAGCGAATCGAGAAGATCGGCGAGGGAACCTACGGTGTTGTTTACAAGGCGAAGGATATCAACACACAAAAATATGTTGCCCTCAAACGGATTCGGCTGGACAGGTGAGCGAATTTCAATATGAATGTTTAGTAATAGTCTACATTTGCGTGGGCGAATGACCACCCGGTTAAAGCCCTCAATAAACAAATTACATTTGCGTTTTTTTTTTCTTGAAATCTACGCTCAGCTCTTTTTTGTATTGTAACAGGACCTAATTGAATCACAAATCTTAAATATAATTGTATATAACTTCCTTGACCTGATTCAAAGTCTGTACTAACAGGTTATCGTGCTCAATAAAATTACAAATTATAATTGTAGTTTATTAAATACATACGGGAACCTTTTCGCTTTAACTTTTACAAGGTCAGGGAAGGTAATTGTATTGTAACGGGACCTATTTCAATCCTAAATCGAGAACATTGAGCGGATATAGTAGAGCTTAATAAAATTATTCCTCAGGTGCCTCAGTCACTTTAATATTATTTTCAGCGAAAGTGAAGGCGTCCCTTCAACCGCCATCCGGGAGATATCCTTACTGAAAGACCTGCAACATCACTCGATTGTGGAGCTGTTCGACGTGGCCGTCATGGATTCGAGCATCTACATGATCTTCGAGTATCTGGACATGGATCTGAAGAAACTACTGGATAAGTACAAACCGTCATTCACGCCTAAGCTGATCAAAAGCTACATGCATCAAATGTTGGACGCGATTGCCTTCTGTCATATGCACCGGATTTTGCATCGGGATCTAAAACCGCAAAATTTACTAGTGGATCGTGACGGTCACCTAAAGCTCGCCGATTTTGGCCTGGCGCGGTCGTTCAACTTCCCCATGCGTACGTACACCCACGAAGTAGTGACGCTGTGGTACCGTGCTCCGGAGATTTTGCTAGGCACGAAATTCTACGCCACCGGAGTGGACATCTGGAGTCTCGGATGTATCTTTGCGGAAATGATCCTAAGGCGACCACTGTTTCCGGGTGACAGTGAAATAGATCAACTGTACCGTATATTCCGCACCATGGGCACTCCTGACGAGAACAACTGGCCCGGAGTTTCACAACTGCCAGATTACAAGCAAACATTTCCCGGCTGGAGCGGCCAACCAGTTCCCGAGGAGATCGTACGGTGCAAGGCGCAAGATCTGTTCCGACAGCTGATGGTTTACGATCCTACCAAGCGAATCTCGGCACGGAATGCGATGGTGCTGCCGTACTTCGACGACGTGGAGCTGGTCGCACCGGGAATTTAGCGTCGTTCCGCGAGATTGGCTGACCAATTTGGTTGAAGCTTTATTAATGGAGTAAACATGAGCGCTTTTTTTAAGTTTTGACCATTTTTAGTACAATGTCTGATGTGTAAGTTATCCCAAAGTTTTTCTGTTCCTGTATTGAACCAGAGATACGCATTTCGCTTATGATCTGTTTACAAGCTCTGCCGATAATCGTCATCTAAATTATCTGCAGTGGAATATAATAATTAAAGTGGTAATGCGGAAAAAAGACGGAAAATTGTTTAATTTGTGATTACTTGATTAGTGAACTTGTTACAAATTGTAGTAATCCTATCTTGAAGAAATTTCTAAAAACTTCTATGATCGCCACCTATCCGGGAACTATTGCAGGTCTTGTCATGATTGTAAATACGGAAATAATCTTTTTGAACAAATAAATTTTGTTATAGTAATCCGAAATAATTGTTGAACAGAATTTCTTTCCTTTTCCTGGAAGAATGTATGTGAATGAAAACAAAAAATATCTTGTTTGTTGGTGTACTTAACTCATTTATTTTACTACTTGCTTACATTAATTGATTCAATCATCATTGGAACATACTAGATTTAATATTAATAATACTCATTTTCTGCTCGAAAAGAAGCACTACTCATACTATGGCCATCAATCATTCATCAGTCTTTTCAAAATAACTACTTAAGCTTTGTTTTCAATCTTTTAGTCAACCTCTTCTACCGTGGGCCCCGTTCGCCCTCCGAATCCACCAGCTTGCTGCCCACAGCTAGATGCACCTTCTGGACCTGCACCACCAGCGGCGCCTTGATGCAACCGAGTCATGATCGGACTGCAAACTCGGCTCAGTTCCTGCATTTTGTGCTCGAACTCGTCCTTATCAGCCATCGTATTTCCGTCCAGCCATCGGAGTGTCTCGTCACATTTGTTTCGAACGGTGCTCTTGTCCGACTCGCTCAGTTTTTCGCCGGCAGACTCCAACGACTGTTTCAGTTGGAAGCAATAACCTTCGAGCTGATTCCTGGCGGAGATTCGTTCTCGCTGTTTTTCATCTTCCTCGCGGAACTTCTCAGCTTCCGACAACATTCGATCGATATCCGCCTGACTGAGTCGACCTTTGTCATTCTTAATCGTGATGTTCTTCTCCTTACCGGTACTCTTCTCCTTAGCTGATACGTTAAGGATTCCATTTGCGTCCATATCGAATGTGACCTCGATCTGTGGAACACCTCTCGGAGCAGGTGGGATTCCTGATAGATCAAACTGTCCCAAACGGTTGTTGTCTTTGGTCATAGCTCGTTCTCCTTCAAACACCTGAATTGATACTCCAGGTTGGTTGTCTGCATAAGTTGAGAATGTCTGCGTCTGTTTACACGGGATTCTACTGTTCCGTTCGATTAGTTTAGTCATCACACCTCCCGCGGTTTCAATTCCCAGTGAAAGTGGAGCCACGTCAACAAGCAGCACATCTTGAATCTTTTCATCTTTATCGCCGTTGAGAATAGCAGCCTGGATTGCGGCACCATAAGCCACCGCTTCATCTGGGTTGATCGACAAGTTTAACGATTTTCCGCAGAAGAAATTCTGAAGCAACGATTGGACTTTTGGAATTCGTGTTGAGCCGCCAACTAGGACAATATCCTGGATTGCACTCTTGTCCATCTTCGCATCCGAAAGAGCTCTCTCCACTGGTTGCAGCGTCGAGCGGAACAAATCCGAACAAAGTTCCTCAAATCGTGCTCGGGAAATCTTTGTGTAGTAATCGATTCCATCTACCAGAGCGTCGATCTCGATTGTAGCCTCGGTGCTTGATGATAATGTACGCTTGGCTCGTTCGCACGCCGTTCTCAATCGTCTTAGTGCTCGTGGATTCGTCGAAGGATCTTTCTTGAATTTGCGTTTAAATTCATCTATGAAGTGTGATACCATACGATTATCAAAGTCCTCTCCTCCCAGATGTGTATCTCCGGCAGTGGATCGCACTTCGAACAATGATCCTTCATCAATGGTTAAGATAGAAACGTCGAATGTTCCGCCACCCAGGTCAAAAATCAAAACATTTCGCTCTCCCTTTAAGTTCTTGTCCAATCCGTAGGCCAATGCAGCTGCCGTCGGTTCATTAATAATTCGCATTACATTCAAACCGGCAATAGCCCCAGCATCCTTTGTAGCTTGTCTCTGAGAATCGTTGAAATAAGCTGGGACTGTAATGACCGCATTCCGAACACTTTGTCCCAGATAAGCTTCAGCCGTTTCTTTCATCTTCGTCAGAACCATTGAACTGATCTCTTCCGGTGCAAACCGCTTCCTTTCACCTTTGAACTCGACTTCGATCTTCGGTTTACTGCAATCGTTGACAACGGTGAACGGCCAATGCTTGATGTCAGCTTGAATCTTCGGATCGTTGAATTTGCGGCCAATCAATCGCTTAGCATCAAACACTGTGTTGCGTGGATTCATCGCAACCTGGTTCTTTGCAGCATCACCAATCAACCGCTCCGAGTCGGAAAAGGCTACATAACTGGGTGTTGTCCGGTTACCTTGGTCGTTGGCAATGATTTCCACTTTGCCATGCTGGAATACTCCCACGCAGGAGTACGTGGTACCCAGGTCAATACCGATTGCGGACATTTTCACTTGTTTTTATTTCTTCTTGAAACAGAAATTCAATTCGAATTTTACTTTTTTTAAACTCACTCACGTATTAATTTAATTCACACTCTGTGCTTAAATTGTAATAGTCGTTTTGAATTGAATACTTTTTGCGCGTTTAGCTCTCACTTTTGATGTGTTGTGTTCTCTTGCTTGAATTGTACTGATGCTGCGAACGCGCCTCGCCAAAATATATATGGAAAGCGAGCACTTCTAGAAAATTCGAGTGGCTTCGGCATTGCCTCTAGTACCTACTGTTCGTGTTCGGCTTTATGACAAGGGAGTGTGCATCATTGCTATCGGCGTTGTGTGTAGTGCGGTGACGAGAAATTTCGGTACAGTTCGATACAGTTGAACGCGACTTGCTTGGCCGGTCGCAAGAAGTTATGTTTGGCGAAGCGGCTATTTTCTAAAACAATATACAGAGAGACCGACCATGCTGTTATTTTTTGCACCAATTATCATATGATTGAATAATTATAATATTTACAACAATGGAGTGATATTCAAATATTATTAAATTTGACATATGAATGTCATTGAAACAAATAAATATGTTTGGTAATGGTTCAACCGAATACAATACATATTTGTATTTGGTTCAACATTGTTTAATGCAGTTATTCTAGAAATTCCGTTAAAAGTACATTTTACTGTCCCCCTAAAATTTGGTAGACTAAATTACTATGAATTGTTCTTGTTTCTGGGAAAAAATATCCAAAACAAGATATGTTATTTAAATGTCAGCTCAGTTTTTATAAACCAATTTTATGTTGAAATTGAGTGTAGACACATCTTAAGGCTAGAGTTATTTTTTCATCCGTTTTATATGGCGCAGACTTTTTGGTCCATAGCAGCCAAGTTTTCTATATTAACTGTGTTTGGAGTTTGGAATACGCTGGATTTCACTGCAACTGACTCATCATATGCATTGGGACACTAACAGGAGGGGTGACAAATCTCTTGGTAGTTCAACGCTCAATTGACCACGCTAATCAATGTTCAACTGTAAATATTTCTAGAACATACTTTCACATTTCTCTCGTTTGTTTGTTTAGATGGGGGTGGTAAAGGAAGAGATACGGTACATAACGAGGAAAATATGTAGGTTCTTTCTAGATCAGCCAGTCTTTTTTAACCCATTATAACCCAGCTATGTTAAAACTTTTGATAATTTATAAAATACTTCGTGAGCCCTCATATGCAGAATTAAGTATGGGAAAAAGAAAATAACCTCTTTGAAACGTTTTGTTGCCCAAAAAACTAACGTATGAAATTTTATACGCTGGGCTGATAGGGTATCAAAAAATCATCACAGAGAAATTTCGGCTAATATCCTTATATTTAGCATAAAATCGAATAAAATCTTCAACCTTGCGAGATCATTAATTTAGCAGCTTTTTCGAATGATTTTAAAACTTCTCTCCTCTTTCATACCGTTTCGTCGCATGATTCGTTCGTTGCATCAAACCATCTTTCCCTCAATCTTTGCAATTATTTTAAGCAAAAGAACATTCTCCTTTTTTACATAAAAATATTCTGGTTAGAACCAGGCATGATTTGCAACGTATTCAGCATTTGTTAACCTTGAATGCGCTGATTCAACGTTAAAATCAGGGAGAAAGTTGTGAATCCTCTTCGGGTCCTAAAGAGGAAATAATTTTGCCTTAGGATAAAAAGATATCGGTTCAGCCTAGCGTATGAAATTTCATACCTTGAACTACCAGCAGAATGTTCGCAATTGTTTCATCAATTTCTTCCATTTTTTCGCACTGAGCCACATCTTTCACACCTCTCATGGCCATTCGTTCTCAATCCAAAACAAGAATTATTGATTTAGAAGAGAAATTTAATAATATGTATTATTCATATTTTGGTTGGAATTTTGTCCAACATTGACATTCGAAAACACAATGAAATTTTATAAAAAATATTATTGAGCATACACATTATAAATTATAGGGTTCACAGAAGACCAGAAGTTTGAAAACGCCTTAATTGTATAACAAGTATGATCCAGAAATGTGTTGTTTTTGCGTATGAAATTTCATACGCTAGGACATAATGGGTTAATAAGTCCCTTCACGAATAGTAATAAGTTCCACAACCAAACAAATCGGAGGATAGTAGATTTTCAGCTCAGTATCTGGAGCAGGATTTCACAATGAATTTGATTTTTTTTAGTTTGTGTAAGATAGAAGTAAAATGAAGTATTTTGTCTGAACTACATAAAACTGGTGTACAAATAAAATGAAAAAGATTTGGGTTAAATATGTTTTGGTGTGCCTATTTCACTCGAAATGGCATTGGAATATTTATTTATGCCTTTTTGGAATTTTTTTGGAATTTTTTTGGAAATTGAAACCTCTCTTTGTTTACATTTGCATCTACTAATAATTCGGCTTCTTTGGCGGTTGCTTGCAAAACTTCGTATTATTTTGTTTTGTTTGTGTTGAAAAATATTGTAAAAAACTGTGTCTTTCTTTGTTTTTTCAGTGGCCTACGAAAATTTTTCCAAATATTGATTACTTTTTGGTTATTTGAATAAGAACCTCCCCTTAAACGTGCACAAAATATCAAAATCCATATTCTCTCTTGAATACATAAAAAAGACACGATTAATATCATTTCAATGATAGATTTTCAACAGAAGCTGTAGTCGCTTAGCATTTTGCTGATTTTCTAAGAACACTGAAATCAATATCGTATATATTTAAATATTAAAACCAATCATTTTCCAGTAATATTCTTAGATCATGGTTTTGGATAGTACATCATACGTATGAAGTTTCACAAGCAGCCGCAAAAAAGTAGCCAAATTATTAGTAGATGCAAATGTAAGCAAAGAGAGGTTACAATTTAATGTTACGATAATTAAAAATATATGCTATAAATAAAAATACCAATTTCATTCCGAATGAAACAGATACAACAAAACATTCAACCCAAATCTCTTTCCTTTGTGTGCCAATTTATGCAGTTAAAACGCCACAAAACAATTCATTACACAGTTAGAAATGTAATTCTATCTTACACCATCTAGAAAAATCACGTGTAATCGGGCTCCGTATACTGGAATGAAAACTAGATTGAAAATCTTTACCATCCTCCGATTGTTTTGGTCTGGCTGATCTAGAAAAAACCAGAAGTATATTTTTTATTGTGTTCCATGTCTTCTGCTTTACCCCCTTTATCAATAATAAAAACAAAAGAGAGAAATGTGTATGTATAGTGAGTTCGAGAAATGTTCCGAAATTTCTCGACACCACTACACACAACGCCGATAGCAATGACTCACACTCCCCTTCTCGCTAAGAGCCTTCTCGTAAAACCGAACACAAACAGTAGGTACTAGAAGCAATGCCGAAGCCACTCGAATTTTCTAGAAGTGCTCGCTTTCCATATATATTTTGCCGAGGCGCGTTCGCAGCATCAGTACAATTCAAGCAAGAGAACACAACACATCAAAAGCTAGCGCGCAAAAAGTATTCAATTCAAAACAACTACCTATTACGATTTAAACACCGAGTGTGAATTAAATTGATACGCGAGTGAATTTAAAAAAGGAAAATTCGAAGTAAATTTCTGTTTCAAGAAGAAATAAGAACAAGTGAAAATGTCCGCAATCGGTATTGACCTGGGTACCACGTACTCCTGCGTGGGAGTATTCCAGCATGGCAAAGTGGAAATCATTGCCAACGACCAAGGTAACCGGACAACACCCAGTTATGTGGCCTTTTCCGACTCGGAGCGGTTGATTGGTGATGCTGCAAAGAACCAGGTTGCGATGAATCCACGCAACACAGTGTTTGATGCTAAGCGATTGATTGGCCGTAAGTTCAACGATCCGAAGATTCAAGCTGACATCAAGCATTGGCCGTTCACCGTTGTCAACGATTGCAGTAAACCGAAGATCGACGTCGAGTTCAAAGGTGAAAGAAAGCGGTTTGCACCGGAAGAGATCAGTTCAATGGTGCTGACGAAGATGAAGGAAACGGCTGAAGCTTATCTTGGACAAAGTGTTCGGAATGCGGTCATTACAGTCCCAGCCTATTTCAACGATTCTCAGAGACAAGCTACAAAGGATGCTGGAGCGATTGCCGGTTTGAATGTAATGCGAATTATTAATGAACCGACGGCAGCTGCATTGGCCTACGGATTGGACAAAAACTTGAAGGGAGAGCGCAATGTTTTGATTTTTGACCTGGGTGGTGGAACTTTCGACGTCTCTATCTTAACCATTGACGAAGGATCATTGTTCGAAGTGCGATCCACTGCCGGAGATACTCACTTGGGTGGAGAGGACTTTGATAATCGTATGGTATCACATTTCATAGATGAATTTAAACGCAAATTCAAGAAAGATCCTTCGACGAATCCACGAGCACTAAGACGATTGAGAACGGCATGCGAACGAGCCAAGCGTACATTATCGTCAAGCACCGAGGCTACAATCGAGATCGACGCTCTGGTAGATGGAATCGATTACTACACAAAGATTTCCCGAGCACGATTTGAGGAACTGTGTTCGGATTTGTTCCGTTCGACGCTGCAACCAGTGGAGAGAGCTCTTTCGGATGCGAAGATGGACAAGAGTGCAATCCAGGATATTGTCCTAGTTGGCGGCTCAACACGAATTCCAAAAGTCCAATCGTTGCTTCAGAATTTCTTCTGCGGAAAATCGTTAAACTTGTCGATCAACCCAGATGAAGCGGTGGCTTATGGTGCCGCAATCCAGGCTGCTATTCTCAACGGCGATAAAGATGAAAAGATTCAAGATGTGCTGCTTGTTGACGTGGCTCCACTTTCGCTGGGAATTGAAACCGCGGGAGGTGTGATGACTAAGCTAATCGAACGGAACAGTCGAATCCCGTGTAAACAGACGCAGACATTCTCAACTTATGCAGACAACCAACCTGGAGTATCAATTCAGGTGTTTGAAGGAGAACGAGCTATGACCAAAGACAACAACCGTTTGGGACAGTTTGATCTGTCGGGAATTCCACCTGCTCCGAGAGGTGTTCCACAGATTGAGGTCACATTCGATATGGACGCAAATGGAATCCTTAACGTATCAGCTAAGGAGAAGAGTACCGGTAAGGAGAAGAACATCACGATTAAGAATGACAAGGGTCGACTCAGTCAGGCGGATATCGATCGAATGTTGTCGGAAGCTGAGAAGTTCCGCGAGGAAGATGAAAAACAGCGAGAACGAGTCTCCGCCAGGAATCAGCTCGAAGGTTATTGCTTCCAACTGAAACAGTCGTTGGAGTCTGCCGGCGAAAAACTGAGCGAGTCGGACAAGAGCACTGTTCGAAACAAATGTGACGAGACACTCCGATGGCTGGACGGAAATACGATGGCCGACAAGGACGAGTTCGAGCACAAAATGCAGGAACTGAGCCGAGTTTGCAGTCCGATCATGACTCGGTTGCATCAAGGCGCCGCTGGTGGTGCAGGTCCAGAAGGTGCATCTAGCTGTGGACAGCAAGCTGGTGGATTCGGAGGGCGAACGGGACCCACGGTGGAAGAAGTTGATTAAATGAACCTAAATAGTATTTATTATTCTACGTTATTCGTTTTAGAATATTAAATTATTATTGTTTAAAAATTTAAGTGAGTGTGAAGAAATGAATGAGTATTGCGTAGAGTGATGGTGAAAGTACAGTTCATTGTATTTATGATCTCGAAAATATATAGGTATATAGATTAATGACACAGAAAATATATTTTTCTAATTTTATCTTGAGAAAAATCCATCTATTTTCAATAGGTTTGGATTACGTTTATTGGTTTAGGAATGGAAATCGATCACGAAAATAGATGAAAAATTCATTTTCCTTTTGTGCTCGATTTGTCTACGAGAAGTGCCCAAACATTGAAAGCCAAAACAGATTTTTGGTAATTGTATGTACAATGCAAATTGTTTCGCTTTTCTTTCGATTCAATGATTACCGTTGATGATAGCGCCCTTTCGGACAAACTTAGCTAATGACGTGCGAATATCAATGGCCCTATTCTCACAGTCACGTCACTTAGTAATTTCACAGAGAACAGACATCCATGATCGAACAAAAATATTTAAAAAACGTGTGTAAACATTTGAATTAATATACGAAAAACACTAGCGCCGCCACACCAACCTATCCCAACTATCCGTCAAATCTATTCTGGAACCGGTTCGAAATCCTGGATGGATTCAGCATGGAATCTAGCTCAAAGAAAACAACCGATTCCGACTCTATCGGTTGACGCATTTGAGCTGGAATTCATGCTGGAAGTCCGAATCGGTTCCGGACTAGTTTGACTGGGTAGAGGAATAACCGCTGTCAATTCTGTCGCACTCAGCCACAAAAAAACATGACGACAGTAGCGCACCTGGTTTAGATATCCAAACTACCTTCGAAACCGTTAGAGATTTTACACAAGTTGAATGCTGAAGATGGACGTCTGTTCTCTGTGGTAATTTGTAATTTATTTATCAGCAGAACGAGAACTTGTCAGTTACATAAACTTTGTATCAAGTCAAGGAAAAATGGACATTTTAATTATTACTTTTCAGAAAAGTTGGTGGGTTAGGGTGTAGACATATTGTTAAGTTGAAGATTCGTTTAGTAGGCTCTATTGAGCGCCGCTTTGAAAGATGTCAGTGAATTTTGCTGCCTCACAGAAAGTGGTAACGAGTTCCAGGTGGACGCTCCATACACTAGGTCACTTTTTTGCAGGCTGGTGGTGTGATGTGGCATATTAAAAGATCTGGCTCGTTCGTTTCGTCCGATTGGGGCGTGATGCTTGCGCATCCGAGTATTGTGTGTCGCACTAGAAAAACTCTAGAAAGAGAACTGCGGAGACTCCATTTTGGATCGATTGGATTCGCGTTTAGCTGTCAAAAAACGAATCCAATCGAACATTGCCTATCCTTATAACATTGGACGTGTTGCCATACAATGCCGGGTCATACGTTGCCAAAAATACTGTTTTTCTCCGCAGTTCTCTTACTAGAGTTTTTCTATGTCGCACCAATCGGGTTGTGTCACGCCGTCGTAGCCCGTATACAAACCTCACTGACGACTTGCGGTACCACCGTACCTTCCTTGCAAAATATTATAGCCTTTGTCTTTTTGGGGTTGGGAAAAAGTTGGTTTTCTATCGCCCAATTTTGGATTGCGTTGAGGTCGGCGTTGATCAGCTGAACAAGTCTGTTAACATCGTCTTTATGACCAGATACGTATATTTGGAGATCGTCTGCATAGAGATGATATTCGCATTTAACGAGACTTGGTAGGCTGTTTATGTATAGCGAGAAAATAAGCGCACTTAGACACGAACCTTGCGGTGTTCCGTCTGTTAACATCCTAGCGGTCGTGGTGGTATTACCAAGATCTACTCGCTGGCTCCGTTGGTCCAGGAACGATGATATCAGCTTACATGCGGAGTTTGAAAAACCGAATTCCCTCTTAGTGACTAGAAAATAATGAACGCCCTGTACGGATGCTAACAACTCAAATATTTATTCACTCAAATATCATACTTTTGTGTGGTATTTCCTTTTTGTCTTTCTCAATAGAAAGGTATTGCAATTGCTCTGAAAACCGACTTTTTAACGGAGGCCCGAGTGACATATACCATTCGATTCAGTTCGTCGAGTTCGGCAAATGTATGTATGTGAATGAAATTCCCATATAAGCCGACACTCAAATTTTTTTCCAAAGGGGGGACCCCATGAAATTTCAGAAATCGAATTCGTATTTTTGATGCCAAACATCTTAAAAATGCATGAAACGTCGAGATTTTATGTTATCACGAAAAAAATTTGAAGATCGACTTTTTGGGTCCAGCATAGGACTTTTTGGGACTTTGCCGATTTCGCACCTTTTTGCCTTTCTCATATAAAGAAAGGCAATGCAATCACTGTATAAATCGATTTTTTAACCGAGGCCCGGAGGGCCGAGTGTCATATACCATTCGATTCAGTTCGTCGAGATCGGCAAATGTCTGTGTGTTTATGTGTGTGTCATTTAAACTCACAATTTTCTCAGAGATGGCCGAACCGATTTTCACAAACTTAATTTCAAACGTATAACGCTCCGATAAACTGCTATTGAATTTTTAGTTGAATGACTCCGGAGTTACGGATTGAAGAGTGCGGTCACACAGCAAATTCCCATATAAACTGGTATCACTTTGATGTACAAACGGTGCAATACGTATTAAAATGGGTCCAACATTACTTGAATTTGCTGGTCTAGATCACTAATGATCATTCAAAGCAGCTTCGACCACATTGGCCACCGATGACGGATCTTGAGGCTCCCGGGGAACTCGCCAAGTTCCTAAACTATAGGAAATGCCAGTGTAAGCTTACCAACCAACCTGAAACTTCGGAAGCAAAAGTCAGAGCCGAATGAAATTTAATAGCAGTTAATGGGATTACTGTATTTTAAATTTGAAATCAAGTTTGTAAAAATCGATCAAGAATTCGCTGGGAAATAGGTGTGAGGATATGATTTGTAAATTTTAATAATGTCCTAGCAATATGAGTATCAAAACTCTTCAAATTGTCTCGGAAGTCTATTTTTATTGTTACGGGACCCTATGGCAATTTGAAAAATGGAATTGGAATGGAATGGCCACTCACGGCCCCACGGGAACCTGCTCCGGAATGTCCGTTCCGGGGTTAAATCACCAAATGGTTCCAAAACCACGAGATACAGCCTACTGATGCAATTCCAAGAATTTTGATACCCATATTGCTAGTATTCCATTGAAATTCGCAAATAGTACCCCAGCACTGGAATCTGCTTCCGGAAACCCGGATTCCCGGGAACCGAGTGAAGTAACCCGACTCATTCTTACCAAGTCCAAAAGTGGATGAGTTCCTGAATCCAAAACGGCCAAAAGTATCGAAATCGGTTGGATATTACCTTAGTTATGGGCATTTTAGGTACCCACGTCGGCCTGTTACGTAGTAAAAAAAAATCAGGAGCCTCTCCTCACTCCCACCCTTACTATATCAACAATAATATCAACCCAAAAGCTTGACTTAGTGAAGTTGTAAGATGTCACAAAGTTTCAATTTCCAGCTATGGATGAAACATAGGAATTTAATTAATTGAAACTTAAAAAGGTACCCGGGTACCGTGTCGGACACACAACGGTTGATTAAACACAGACAGTCAAATGACTGGTTAAACAATCAAATGGAGGATATTTTGGCATGGTATAAGCACCATTTTTCAAAAAAAAAATGTGTTGAGAATAAATTCTTAAACAAATTCTTTCCAGATAATGGTGGGAATCATAATAACATTGGCGCACCGCGCACAGGTTAGATGCTGGTATCAACAAGAACAGCCGCCGAGGTCAAGATTGGCGATCCAGTCGATTGTCATAGAGTTGAATTACAAGCTGGATGCAGTTCGAACGACGAAACGTCCAGGGAATTTCCTGAGGTCCAGTTGTTGAATTTTTCTGAAATTTTCATTCGAATATTTAAATTTTAGTTCAGTTTAAATCTAATAGGCCCCAATTTGTAATAAATGTAATGTTTCGACACCCTTCCGAAAGAACAACATGATAATAGGAATCTTTCATATCCAGCAAAGAAAAAAACTTGGCGTTCCCAATCCGCGGTGAGATTTTCTCAAAAACTGGCAATGGATGGTTCAGTCGTTGGATTGCTTGATTGGCTCTGCGCATGTCAATACACAATCGTAAATCACCGTTATCTTTAAGGATTGGGACTAACGGGGACACCCAAGAT
The DNA here is from genome assembly GCF_030247195.1 of Topomyia yanbarensis. Classification (NCBI taxonomy): domain Eukaryota; kingdom Metazoa; phylum Arthropoda; class Insecta; order Diptera; family Culicidae; genus Topomyia; species Topomyia yanbarensis. The sequence continues at coordinate 51,428,583 of NC_080670.1, read as the reverse complement.
GTAGGACGCTCGACCCGGTCTATTATGTCCTGTGTTAGAAGCTCCTCCAGTTTTGCCTTTACTTTGCCGAGGAGGGGGATTAGACATCTTCTAAGAGGTTGAATTACGGGAGCAACGCTTCTATCGATTGGTAATGTTAGCTCGACCCTTTTGATGTGAGGAAACTTAACTGGGCGTACGTGATTTACTTCCGCTGTGCAACTTGGTAGTCCAATTCGAAGAACTCCTAACTGTTGAGCAGTGATTTTCCCCAGCAAAGGTTGCTGCCCTTTCTCAATAACATAAAAGGTTGTCATTGTGTGCAACTCTTTTACTCCGGAGATCTCAATATTCGCATCAAAAACAGTGATTAACTTCAGAGGTATTTTGCCATAAGCCAGGAATCTTTTATTTGTTTCCGACCGAATATTGTAAGCTTTGACATTCTGTAGTTGCATCATTTTCCATGTTGCATTCATTTTCGTGTCGTCGATCAGGTTGGATTTCGATCCGGAGTCAATCAACATTTCGATTGTAGTTCCTCCGACGCAGCATTTTATTAAGTCGTCACCTGTCTCCCCTACATTATATACAGGTAGCTCTTCCTCCTGTTGTTCGTCACATTCCGACATTTCAATGTTCATAATATTTCTGGGTTTTTTGAAAACTGACGAGGGATTGTTTTCCCCAGTGAATGATGAGGTGCGTTTCCTTTGATGTGAGCCAGTGTATGACTTCATCCTTCCTGCTGCAGTCGATGATCTGCAGACCGACTTGAAATGGCCTAGTCCTTGGCAACGTATGCAAACTTGGTTTGTCGCTGGACACATAACTCCCGGTTTGTGTGGAGCATACCCACATCGTGAGCAGCGCAGTCCACCTCCCGTTGTTTCTGATTTATCAGGAAATCTCTCCGATGTTCGAACATACATTCTTAGTACGTCGGAAGTTGATGTGTTTAAAGTTTTACTCATTTTAGATGATTGGTACCGAATAGCCTGATGTGAGTTTACAATCTTAGTGCACTCTTCAAGTGTCAGATTTTGTTTTTCCAGCAACTTTTCTCTTAAATCATGCGGTGCAAATTGGATGATTTTGTCCACGACCGCTATTTGACGACTATCTAGCACAGTTCTTCCAAAGATACATTTTTCTGCTTTTTGTTGTACTCTCTCTAGAAATTTTTCAATCGGTTCCTCGCGTTCCGGAGTCATGGTCCAGAATAAGTAACGCTCAAAACATTCATGATGTTTTGGCGAAAAGTGCTCTTCTAGCTTAGTATTAGCCACAATATACGGATCAGTATTTCCATCCTCTTCCACATCAGCTCCGGGTATGCCATCAAACACCTGTTGCAATTCTAGTCCACCAATCGTTAATAGTTGGATTTTTTTAATCGCGCTGTCGACAATGCCAGCCGCAACCATTACGCGTTCGAAACCCCGAATCCATCCTGACCAAACACTACGCACTTCTGACGTAGGAAGATGTTTAAAACGGAATTGTGGCAGACTGTACGCTGCCGGATTGAACGTGGGTGCTGCTTGTAATAGCAACACCGGATTATTATTAGGCGGTGTTTCATTTCCGTCGTTCGACGCCATTCGTGGTTATAAATACTGAAAAAAAACAAGAAAATAACGAATACAATCTCTTGTCATATTCCGATCTACTCTCTTGGAATCGATTCTCTGAAAGTGATCAATGAATTGAATCATTGATAGTCACTAGAAATTTATCACAATTTCGCAAGTGGTCGATGAATTGAATCATTGACAACCACTTTTCCTTTTAAGTGGTCAATGAATTGAATCATTAACAGCCACTTACTACTCTAGAGCATTTTTCCAACGTTCATTTCTTCGTGAAACAACTTCAACCTTCTAGTCGCTAAATTGAGGTTATGTTTACTCTTTTCATGCCATGCCGAACAGTTTTATAGCGTGGGTTTTTCATTATAACCTACCTCGAACCGGCTCTTCCACCCGCTGATGCAGATATCGATGCTTTTCCGTTCAATGGGTTTCTCGTGAATTTCTAAACCAAACTAGCAATGAAAATACTAGGTTCGAGTGAAAAATAAAAAAATCCCGATCGTCGCCAATTATGTGGTAGCCGCTGCGAACGTAACGTATGACTGCCGACCTACTCGCGTGACGTGTATTGTAAGACTGACTAAACCGTGCTGCTAGTATCGAGGGCGATCATCATTACAGATGACAATGTGTGTGTAACATGTACCACACAGTTCAATATTGCCGTGGCTGTTTTTTTCTTTTACAAAATTTTAGAACTCGAATAATGATTTCTTTTCTTGTATATTTGTCATTGCATGTATAATAATAAAATGTAATATATGCATTTGAAAGCTTTTAATGAATATAAAAACGCAAACATTCTCGTGTTCATGATTGAGAAAGGCACAATTGCACCGCTAGGTGGATTAAAACAGGTTTTTTAATAGCGCATTACTGTCCCTAGTACAGAGTAATGCTTATTTCATTTTGTGTTTCCTTTTACTTTACAAATCTCCTGATGGAAGAACAATACAAAACTAATCCTTGAGTTTTTGTGTTTCCTGAACTTCTACTCTCGTGCCTTCCTGCTTCTCGGATTGTTAATAATTAGCTTTTCTAACGTGAATGGCGGTAATACCGGGCTGCTGTGATTCATCGAGAGCATGTCCCCCGACGGTCGATTCCCATCGTAAAGTTGCTGTAGTATGGCTGGACTGGGCATCATAGCCATGAACGAAGGATTTGTTTGCATCACTCGTTCAAGATCTGATTTGATGGAGTCTTCAACGAATCTCTGTTAGTGTCTGAATACTAACTCCAGAAAGAATTCCGAATCGTTATAAATGGAATTAGTGCATTTAACATACCTCGTGCTGTTCTTTAAATTAAAATAAATTCGCTCGCGCCCAGGTAGCACGTTCAACTTATGCCCGTAGTACGAATCTCTGTTACATAGTTCAATTGCTTTGTTTGTATCGCTTTCCGAGAGGAAATAGACCAGAAATTCTATCAGTAGATGTATCCTGTGATACTCGTTGGGCTCATGAAAATATACCATCCTCGTTAGCAGCCCTTTGTAGGCAAAGTAGGTGGAAACCTCTTCGTACCATTATTTCTCCACCCATTTGGCAAATTTTAAGTTTCTTATACATATACTGCACGCAGAAAGATCAGGCCTTTTTGAATCAACAAAAAGTTTTGTTGAATCTAAAACGTGGCGAATGACTGTTTCAAACTGAAATGGGCGTTTTTCAAAAGCATGTATTTAGTTTAGTTCAACAAATACTTCTGTTTACTTTTTAAATAGAAACATTGTTGAATCAAAATAAAATTTGTTAGATATAACTGATCACTTTGTTAAAAACCAACGGAATCTTTGTTTAATTTCAACTAAATTTGAGTTGTTCTCTCCTTTGGTTGATACAAAAGATTTGTTTTTGTTCCTTCAAACTTGTTTGTTCGGTTAAACTTAACATGATTTTGTTGTTTCAAACGAAATATTTGTTGAAACTACTGACAAACCAACAAATGAATTAGTTGGTAATTTCAACCAACAGTATTGGTTGAATCAAACCTGAATCTGGTTTGTCACTATATCAAACGGGAAAATTGTTATTTAGAAGCAAAATTTGTTTATTTTTACTAATTTTTTTTTCTGCGTGTGGATAGTAGGGTTCGAGCGGCCAATATGGTATATATTTAGTAGACTCGTCCGGCCAAAGACATTGTGGTGAATATTTTCCTGGTAGCAGAGCATCCATATTAGAAAAACTCTAGTAAAAGAACTACGGAGAGAAAAACAGCATTTTTGCAACGTATGCCCCGGCATTGTATGGCAACACGTCCAATGTTATAGGGATAGACAATGTTCGATTCGTTTTTTGACAGCTAAACGCGAATCCAATCGATCCAAAATGGAGTCTCCGCAATTCTCTTTCTAGAGTTTTTCTAATCCGTATCGTTATCGTTCAGCAGATCGAGACGTTTCTGAATCGGGTTAGTGAAGTCGGGTTCATCATCACTTTCATCCTTGCTACTGAAGACACCATCTTAATTCAGTGAAAACAATTCAACTAAAGAGACTAGAAAAACAAATAGACGCCATCTTAATTCAGTGAAAACAATTCAACTAGCAACCAGGTTATAGGTCACAAGCAACACTGCAAAGGTGCAAGCCTCACAAGACTTTGTTGTTATTTCGTTTGTTTCTTCTAGCCAATAAAAAAAACTGATGCTTCTTCTGGTTTGCTGAGTTTCTCAACCAGCTAAAACATAGTTACAGCCACAGGAATGGTATTTTGCAGCGGCAAAACCATATTAGGACAAATAATTCAATATTAATTCGTCAAAAGGGCGAAAGTGTTTTTTTTGTAAACAAACTTGTTTCGCTCATTAATCTGCTGCAGAGTGGAATTTCATGAAAAATGTGCGTTAATGTAAATATTTACCCTTCGTAGAAGTAATTCCAATTGTTTTCTGCTTTGAAATTATAGTAAATTAAGAGAAACCATCAAAATAAAAGTTTGTTTACAAATCTTATTCGCCCTTTTGCAAATTTAATATGGAATTAATTGTTTGCATTATTTAGTATTCGTTATCCTCGTGCTAAATTTCGTCCTCCCATGAAACCAAGCCATTTTCTCTTTAGCGTTTCTAAACACGATGGTATTGTAACAAACTTGGTTTGAGGATATAATTTTTATCTTTAAAATATTTAGAATTTTAATGAATTGCATATCAATACTTCCTTAAAAACAATGCCACATAATGCTAAAAATTTACGATTGACAACCCTCTTGTTCGTTTGGAATGACATTGACAGTTAAATTACGGAACATGGCGTCTCTTTGTTATTCTAGTCTCTTTAAGACAAACTTATGATTTTCATATAGGATACTTGTGGCGCAAAGTCATAAGCGATTCTTATGGATTTCAATAGTTATTTTAACTCGGTGTACGCATTAATGGGTACTTTATTTTGTTTATTTATTTTATTTATTTATACTGGTCTTCGATTTTCTCGTACAGACAGCTCCTTAATTAATAATAATTCTATGTTTAAAGGTAGCCTTAGTAAGGTTAAAATCATACTTGTCAGCTACATCATTAAAATTACGACCGTATACATTGAACGGATTGTTTTGTGAAAAAAGAGTACGATACATCGGTAACCGAAAGAAATCAGTTCGTCTGGTGGGTCTAGGTGGTACGTTGAATCGGAGCTGGCTCAGCAACTCCGGGCTATCTATATTGTTTCCCAGAAGATCGAACACGAAGAGCCGTTGCAGCATTATCCTCCGACTTGCAAGAGTTGGCAAACGTAGAATATTGCATCGATGTTCGTAGGACGGTAGACGAATAGGATCAGTCCAAGGTAGTAAACGCAGAGCGTAACGAACAAAGTGACGCTGAATTCGTTCGATGCGATTGATTTGAACAGCATGATAGGGTGCCCACACAAGCACGCCGTACTCCAGGATGCTACGAACGAGTGCACAAAAGAGCGTTTTTAGGCAATAAATATCGCTGAATTGCTGCGTGTTTCGTTTAATGAACCCCAGTACGGCATAGGCCTTGGCTGTAGTCATTGCAATGTGCTGCGCGAAATTTAGTTTGTTATCGATGAGAATGCCTAGGTCCATTATCGTATTAACTCGGTTGATACTGCTTTCTGCCATTCTATAATCAAATGTCAGGACGTGCCTGTTTCGACAGAACGATATCACATTGCACTTTTGCACATTTACTTCCATCCCGTTATGAGTACACCAATTTAGCAGCATATCAATATCGGTTTGAATAGCACAGCAATCGACTGCCCACGCAATTACACGGAAAAATTTCAGATCATCAGCAAACATATACTTAGGAGACTGTATAGCGGAGCATAAATCGTTTACGAATACAATAAACAGTAGCGGGCCCAAATGACTTCCCTGAGGCACACCCGACTCTATCACAAATGCACTACGCTCGGTGAGGTATGACATTATCCACCGTGTCAACCACTCAGGAAGTCCCATGCGCTCAAATTTGGCCACGATTAACAAATGAGGCACCTTATCGAACGCTTTTGCAAAATCAACGTAAACGGCATCAACCTGCTGACGTTTTCCAAGCGCGCTACTAAGTGACGAAACGTACGCCATAAGATTAGTACTCGTCGAACGTTTTTTCACAAATCCATGCTGCCACTCGGAAATGATGTGGTGAACCTTCGGGTACAGCAAATCGTGAACGAGGCTTTCAAAAATTTTCGGTAAGCAGCTCAAAATTGAAATGGTTCGATAATTTTCAACATCGTGGATGCTACCTGCCTTGTGGATCGGTGTAATAGATGCTGTCTTCCAGACACTCGGGAAAATTCCTTCGAACAATGACCTGTTGAAAATTATACTCGCAGGAACAGCCTACGTTACAGCACAGCTCTTGAAGAAGATAGGCGGTAAGCCATCCGGACCAGCACCCTTAGAACCATCAATAGACTGCAACTTCAGCTCCACATCACGCGGCGAGAAATTGAATAGCGACATATTCAAATCGAACAACGGCAGACTATTCATGTACAGCTGAAATGTGAATGGCAGCTGTACGCAGGCGACCTTCAAATCTACCTGTCTGGACCTGCGGATGAAGTAGATCGACTTGTACGTGCCATTAACGAAGATTTGGTTTCGATCGTCGACTGGGCCGAACGAAATCGCCTTTTCCCGAACCCAAAGAAAACGCAAGCGATAGTTTTCAGCAAAAATGGTTTAGTCGTACCAGAAGTAGAAATCACGTTCAGTGGCATAACAATCCCTCTCGGCAACCGTGTCACAAACCTCGGACTACACATGGATAACAAACTAACCTGGACATACCAAGTGAACGACATCGTGATGAAGGTCTACAACACGCTCAGGACTTTCAGAAGATTCACAACTGTGCTATCACTATCGACACGTCTTAAGCTTGTGCAAGCTGTCGTGGTTCCATTTTTCACCTATAGCGACGTTGTGTATTATCCCGGACTGTCAGCTGCTCTACGTAATGAGTTACACCGCTGCTTTAAATCAGCCATTCGTTTCGTGCATAACCTTCGTCGTCGCGACACAACAGCTGCAGTGAGGAACTCCATCCTGGGACACGACTTGCCGATCAACTACCGTCTTCGAGAATGCTTGTTCATGAAACAGGCGTATGAGAAGTCCCTACCTGGCTACATCATGCAGCACATACAACCTGGCCGACAGGAACGCTCCGCTAGTTTCATTGTCCCCAACCATACGACATACAGTGGCAAAAGTGTGCTAGTGCACGGGGTATCAAGCTGGAATGCACTTCCATTAGCCATCAAACAAGAGCATCGACAGGGCGCGTTTAAACATGCTATAATTAGGCTAAACTAAGCTTATTCTACATTTTAACTCAAATCTTATCTGCTCTAATCAAGTAACTTATATCCAAAGCATTTTTCCTTGTCCTGATACTAGGTGTAAACCAACAGAATACCGTATGCAATAAAATTACAATTACAATTCAAATATGCTTCAGACAAAGATGGTCGGTTATTACTTTGCACACTTTGAAAAAGGCGGCAGGATGTGCGTAGCGTAAGACGCACCAACACGGGAGAGATGCTTCTGGTGCTGAAGCGAGGCGCACAATCAAGTGCAGTATACAAGGCCTTGGCCCAAGAGGTCCTTGGTGAGGGCGCCCAAATCAGGTCGCTAGGTGCGGAAACAACTCTCCAGTGCAAGCACTTGGACGAGTTCACGACCGCAGAAGACGTCGTCGCAGCCGTCAAGGAGCACTGCGACGTCACAATCGAGCGGGCCTCTGTGCGATTGAGAGATGGACCCTCTGGCACCCAAGTAGCCTACCTCAGGCTACTGAAGGCGGCTGCCAAAAAGGTAACCGAGAAAGGGAAGCTGAAGATCGGCTGGTCGGTATGCCCTATTAGTATACCCCAGCCGCCTTCAGTGGATAGGTGCTATCGGTTCCTTGAATCCGGCCACAAAGCATACGAATGCAAAGGCATAGATAGAAGCAAACTATGTCGTCGCTGTGGCGAGGAGGGACATAAAGAGCGGGGGTGCACTAAGGCATACAAGTGCCTTATCTGCACCGCTAAGAAGCAAGCCCATAAACATGCTATGGACGGACCTTCGTGTCCCTTCGGCGAGTTAAATAAGAAGAAGCCGTGAGAGTCACACAGCTAAATCTTAACCATTGTGCAGCAGCCCAACAGCTGCTGTGGCAGTCGGTCTCGGAGTCGAGGACAGATGTCGCCCTCTTATCAGACCCGTACAGCATCCCTGCCGGCAACGGCAATTGGGTGTCGGACGGGTCTGGAATGGTGGCAATCTGTACAACGGGACGGTTCCCGGTTTAAGAGGTATTACACCCCTCCGCCGAGGGTGTGGCGATTGCCAAGATCAATGGTGTGTTCTATTGCAGCTGCTACGCCCCACCAAGGTGGCCAATAGAACAGTTCTACCAGATGATCGACAGGCTCTCGTCGGACCTAGTGGGCCGGAAACCGGTAGTAATAGCGGGAGACTTTAACGCTTGGGCAGTGGAGTGGGCAGCCGCTGTACAAATAGCAGGGGTCAAGCGCTAATGGAAGCGCTTGCGAAACTCGATACTGTGCTAGCTAATGATGGCTCCGCTAGTACATTCCGTAGAAACGGAGTGGAGGCGTGGATTGATGTGACCTTTGCCAGCCCGAGTCTGGCTCCAGGCATGGAATGGAGGGTAGACGAAGGCTACACCCATAGCGATCATTTAGCAATCCGCTTTAAGATCAACTATGGTGTGCAGCATCCGAGGGCGGGAGATCCCTGTCAGGTACGCGGGTGGAAGTCCAATCACTTCGACAGCGAAGTTTTCACCGCGGCCCTGGGACTGGAGGCCAACACCGACAGTCTAAGCGGGGATGCGCTGGTAGCTGTTCTATCACGCGCGTGCGACGCCACTATGCCGAGAAAAACACTGCCAAGAAACGGTAGATGCCCGGTATACTGGCGGAGTGCCGAGATTGCAGCTCTACAGTCAGCCTGTCTCAGAGCTAGACGTAGGATGCAAAGAGCTCGCACCGAGGATGCAAGGGAGAACCGCCGTGAAGTGTTTCGAGCTGCGAAATTAGCCCTTAACAAGGCTATTAAAAGCAGCAAGAGAGCGTGTTTCGACAACCTGTGTGAGAGTGCCAACGCGAATCCGTGGGGTGACGCCTACCGGATTGTGATGGCCAAGACCAAAGGGGGCTCCTCACCCCCAGAACGGTCTCCGGACCGGTTGGCAACGATTATCGAAGTACTCTTCCCGTCTCGAGCCACAAGCCCCTGGCCACCTGCACTACGAGACAGTGCGGGCACGGTCGAAATGGTGGCTCCAGTGACGAATGAAGAACTACTCGCAGTGGCTAAATCCCTAGCAATGAACAAAGCTCCAGGGCCGGATGGAGTTCCAAACAACGCTCTCAAGGCAGCGATCATAGCGAACCCGAACATGTTCAGGCTAGCTATGCAGAGATGCCTTGACGAGTGCCGTTTCCCCGATAGATGGAAAAGGCAGAAACTGGTGCTGTTGCCGAAGCCCGGGAAGCCGCCAGGCGACCCATCGGCGTACAGACCAATCTGTCTGATAGACACGACTGGCAAACTGCTTGAGAGGATCATCCTCAACAGGCTCACCCCGTACGCGGAAGGTACGGACGGTCTGTCAAGCAACCAGTTTGGCTTTCGGAAGGGTAAGTCCACAGTGGACGCTCTCAACGCAGTGATAAATACTGCCGAGATAGCGATCCAACGAAAAAGGCGAGGTATTCGATACTGTGCGTTAGTGACACTTGACGTGAAGAACGCATTTAACAGCGCAAGCTGGGATGCCATCGCGCTCTCGTTACACCGGCTTAGCCTACCGGTAGGTCTGTACCGGATCCTGGAAAGTTACTTCCAAAACCGCGTACTGATATACGAGACCGATGCCGGTCAGAAAAGGGTTCCGATTACCGCCGGAGTCCCGCAGGGCTCGATCCTAGGCCCGGTGCTATGGAACCTCATGTATGACGGGGTTCTGAGACTGAAGTTCCCTCCTGGAGGCAAGATCGTCGGCTTTGCCGACGACGTAACCTTGGAGGTCTACGGGGAGTCAATTCCTGAGGTAGAACTAACCGCAGAACACGCGATTAGCACGGTGGAGGAATGGATGAGCGCGAGAGGCCTGGAGCTCGCTCATCATAAGACGGAGGTAGTTATCGTCAACAACCGCAAGTCGGCACAACATGCAGTTATCCATGTGGGAGAAGTCGCGATCACTTCACAGCGAAGTCTGAAGTCTCTCGGAGTCATTATAGACGACAAGCTGACCTTCGGCAGCCATGTCGACTATACGTGCAAGAGAGCGTCGACTGCTGTTGCGGCACTATCGAGAATGATGTCCAACAGCTCAAAGGTGTGCGCCAGTAGACGTAGGTTACTGGCAGGCGTTGCCGTATCTATCCTCAGGTACGGCGGCCCGTCATGGTCAAGAGCACTGAGGGTAACCAGTTACCTACAGAAACTGGAGAGCACCTACCGCGTGATGTGCCTCAGAGTGATATCTACCTACCGCACGGTATCACACGATGCATCCTGCGTGATAGCGAGCATGATGCCAGTCGGGCTGGTCATTCGGGAAGATGAGGAGTGCTTTGAGCTACGTGGAAATAGGGGAGCCCGCGAGCGCACCAGGGTGACCTCGGTCGCCAGATGGCAGCGTGAGTGGGACAACTCCTCGAAAGGTAGGTGGACCCACCGGTTGATACCTAGCATATCGAGCTGGGTGGGAAGACCCCATGGGGAAGTTCACTTCCACCTGACACAATTCCTGTCAGGCCATGGCTGTTTCCGTCAGTACCTCTACAGGTTCGGGCACGCGGAGGTCCCAGTCTGCCCGGACTGCCCAGGTGTAGATGAAACTGCCGAACACATACTGTTCGTATGTCATCGGTTCGACGTCGAAAGAAGAGCAATGCTTGACGTCTGCGGCTGGGACACAACCCCGGATACCCTTATTCAGCGGATGTGTCAATCGGTGGAGAAGTGGAACGCAGTCTCGGCTGGTACCATCCAGATTACCAGTAGGCTACAGGTAATCTGGCGAACCGAGCAACAGACGACTGGCACGGCTAACTAGTGATTGGTTAGCTGGAGCGAAAAAGGCCAAGCGCAAAATAAGAGAGTGAATGGTCTGTTCATGCCGAGGCAGGTGGGCGCAGCGAATGGCAACCGCGTAAGGGGTAAACCCAGCCACCCCGAAGCAAGACAGAAAAGTGAGTGTATAGGCGTATAAGTGGACTGCCTCATGCCAAGACGGGAGGGTCGTAGCGTAGTATGTTGGAACTAAGCTATCGATGCCTCATGGCGTGGCAGAGGAGTGAAAGGGTGAGCATCCAAGTCAGTCTCACACAGCATGTTAAGGGTGAGCATAAAAGTCAGCCTCACAGGTTGGTAGAGGCTAGCACAAAAGTCAGCCTAGCAAGAAATGAAAAAGGTGAGCACAAAAGTCAGCCTCGCATGGTATGTCAGAAGTGGGGCATAAGAAAAATGTCCCACATGGGATACCAGAGGGAGTGACAAAGATACAATAGAGTGGCACGATTGAGAGTGAATCAGGTGATAGGGTGAGCACCCAAGTCAGCCTCACATGGTATGGGTAGGGCGAGCACAAAAGTAAGCCTAGCAAGGAATGAGTAAGGTGAGCACACAAGTCAGCCTCGCATGGAACGTAAAAGGTGAGCACAAAAGTCAGCCTCATGTGGGAGTGTTTGAGAGTGAATCAAAGTGCGATTGAGAGAGCACCCAAGTAAGCCTCATACAGGATGTATGAACGCGTGAGTGAGAGTGAATGAGTACATTTAGTACAGCCATCCCCCCAGAAGTAATACCGAGAGGTAATTCCTGGGAGGAATGATGGCGGAGCCCAATGGAGTTTAGTCGGTATTAATGGCTGGTCACCATTTGAATCCGACACGCCCCCAGTGCACCCCGTGCGGTAGATTGGACCCTACCAATAGCACGTGTACTGGGCTAGGACATAAAGGTCTTCTCCATTGTAAAAAAAAAAAAAACACTTTGAAAAAGGATGAGAATAGATTTGCCGATTCAATCGGGGACTCGGCAGTAATTGCGTTGTAACTAACACGTTGTGGGATTCCGGACGACTGCTTACGGCTTCTTACAAATGACCAAAATGAATTGAGGTCCTGCTTCAGGTTCTCCTCCGTGCGATGAATATAGCAACGAAAGCAATGCGCAAGCAAAGAGTTATATTCGCTCTCAATGGCATGCAGCTCAGCTTTGTGCCGATCATCAGATTCTCTCCAGCGAAAGTATCGTTTCCTAACCTTGCGAAGACGGTTCCGTAGATTCTGTAGCTTGTTATTCCACCAAGGCTGCTTTTTACCACGCGGACGACGAGGTCGCTTCACAGGAACAACATCACGAAATATAGCATACATTTTGTCATACATATTTGTCACAGCTTCATTCACTGCAACCTAGACTGCAACCAACAAGAAATTACTCCCAATGAACTTCGGCGAACAATGTGTTGAGCCTCTCGAAATCACAGCGGGTAAAATCAAAGCCAAGGGAATCAACAACAATACCAGGAACGTTTTGCTTAACAACGTCAAGCTCGAATAGCAAGATAAAAGGCCGGTGATGTTGGTCGATCGTCAGCAATGGTAAGTGTGGATGTTGTATTGTCGTCCTAAAAGAAGACAAACTAAAAATGTTTTTTTTTTTCAAAAGTTTCAGGCTTAAAAATAGAAAAAAGGAATGAGATATTGGGCCCTATCGTTCCGCCGAACGATCTTACGCCGCAGAAGGGGGTGCTGGGTCTAGTTAGAAGCGTCCTGCGGTACAAGCCACTTCTAATTCTAGACTAAGTATAGTTTGTGGCACCTGCGTTACAAATACCACACGCTATAGCTTATTTAGCCGGGAATTCCTCGTCCAGTTAGTATCGTTCTGCGTAACAAACCAATACTAATTCTGGTCGTAAGACAATTTGCTTCCCCGCTTGCGTTACAAACCAGGAAGTAATTTGACTTTGGATTTATCAAGGTGGAAAAACCAACGAAGAACTCCAGGGTCTGGACACGAAGTAAAGGATTTGTGACTGGAGTGAAGTACTACTCACGATTGCTCGATTTCAACTTGATTTTATTATACAATTTTTTGGGCTATATACCTACTTTCCTAAAGCTAGCTATTTACAAATAATCGATTTTTGGGCTCTATTCTCACAGTCACATCACCTAGTGACTAGAACAAGATTTCCCTCTAGTCACTAAGTGACGTGACTGTGAGAATAGGGCCCTTCGAATCGATTTTATTTGGATTTGTTTTGATACAAAATGTTAACAACGAATATTATTGTCAACTCTGCACAAATTTTTTATTATCCAAGCCACCGCGCGAAGGCAAATATCGATATAATTACCGTCTTCGAATGCGCTGTGACCGGCAGTGGCACCGAAAATGCCGATGAAGCATATATGACCCTTGCGTGAGCGCGCATTGACTTATCGTTGGGCGCACTCGAATGTAATTTGATTTTCCTTCTGCCTCTTTAGGTCAGAACGAACTGGGGCCCTATTCTCACAGTCACGTCACTTAGTGACTAGAACAAAATTTTCTTCTAGTCACTAAGTGACGTGACTGTGAGAATAGGGTCCATTAACTCACAGCACCAATCTGCATCAGAAAATGCCTTAAACCGCACACCCCTAAAGATCCCTATTATGTGTCAAGGAATGAAAATATAGTAGGCTCAGAATGAAATTGTACAGCTGTGGGAAGTGGACGTGCAAACAAACCTCTTATACCGATTAACATACACTGGAAATGAAAAAGCTGACAAATTCACAAACCAATATTTCTAGGTTCTATGTTCGAAGATAAATTATAACAAAATATAAGTTATCGAAATAATTTATTGATTATACTAAAAATTTGCTGTACGAGAAGGAAACCTATTTGATCTATAACATATCACAATCTTCAATGATTTTCAGTCTTTTGGAAATTATACTAAATTAAAACTTAATAGCAAATTTTCATTCAGTCAACCTCTTCTACCGTGGGCCCCGTTCGCCCTCCGAATCCACCAGCTTGCTGTCCACAGCTAGATGCACCTTCTGGACCTGCACCACCAGCGGCGCCTTGATGCAACCGAGTCATGATCGGACTGCAAACTCGGCTCAGTTCCTGCATTTTGTGCTCGAACTCGTCCTTATCAGCCATCGTATTTCCATCAAGCCATCGGAGTGTCTCGTCACATTTGTTTCGAACGGTGCTCTTGTCCGACTCGCTCAGTTTTTCGCCGGCAGACTCCAACGACTGTTTCAGTTGGAAGCAATAACCTTCGAGCTGATTCCTGGCGGTGACTCGTTCTCGCTGTTTTTCATCTTCCTCGCGGAACTTCTCAGCTTCCAACAACATCCGATCGATATCCGCCTGGCTGAGTCGGCCTTTGTCATTCTTAATCGTGATGTTCTTCTCCTTACCGGTACTCTTCTCCTTAGCTGACACGTTCAGGATTCCATTTGCGTCCATATCGAATGTGACCTCGATCTGTGGAACACCTCTCGGAGCAGGTGGAATTCCCGACAGATCAAACTGTCCCAAACGGTTGTTGTCTTTGGTCATAGCTCGTTCTCCTTCAAACACCTGAATTGATACTCCAGGTTGGTTGTCTGCATAAGTTGAGAATGTCTGCGTCTGTTTACACGGGATTCGACTGTTCCGTTCGATTAGCTTAGTCATCACACCTCCCGCGGTTTCAATTCCCAGCGAAAGTGGAGCCACGTCAACAAGCAGCACATCTTGAATCTTTTCATCTTTATCGCCGTTGAGAATAGCAGCCTGGATTGCGGCCCCATAAGCCACCGCTTCATCTGGGTTGATCGACAAGTTCAACGATTTTCCACAGAAGAAATTCTGAAGCAACGATTGGACCTTTGGAATGCGTGTTGAGCCGCCAACTAGTACAATATCCTGGATTGCACTCTTGTCCATCTTCGCATCTGCAAGAGCTCTCTCCACTGGTTGCAGCGTCGAGCGGAACAAATCCGAACAAAGTTCCTCAAATCGTGCTCGGGAAATCTTTGTGTAGTAATCGATTCCATCTACCAGAGCGTCGATCTCGATTGTAGCCTCGGTGCTTGATGATAATGTACGCTTGGCTCGTTCGCATGCTGTTCTCAGGCGTCGTAGTGCTCGTGGATTCGTCGAAGGATCTTTCTTGAATTTGCGTTTAAATTCATCTATGAAATGTGATACCATACGATTATCAAAGTCCTCTCCTCCCAGATGAGTATCTCCGGCAGTGGATCGCACTTCGAACAATGATCCTTCGTCAATGGTTAAGATAGAAACGTCGAATGTTCCGCCACCCAGGTCAAAAATCAAAACATTTCGCTCTCCCTTTAAGTTCTTGTCCAATCCGTAGGCCAATGCAGCTGCCGTCGGTTCATTAATAATTCGCATTACATTCAAACCGGCAATCGCTCCAGCATCCTTTGTAGCTTGTCTCTGAGAATCGTTGAAATAGGCTGGGACTGTAATGACCGCATTCCGAACACTTTGTCCAAGATAAGCTTCAGCCGTTTCCTTCATCTTCGTCAGCACCATTGAACTGATCTCTTCCGGTGCAAACCGCTTCCTTTCACCTTTGAACTCGACTTCGATCTTCGGTTTACTGCAATCGTTGACAACGGTGAACGGCCAATGCTTGATGTCAGCTTGAATCTTGGGATCGTTGAATTTGCGGCCAATCAATCGCTTAGCATCAAACACTGTGTTGCGTGGATTCATCGCAACCTGGTTCTTTGCAGCATCACCAATCAACCGCTCCGAGTCGGAAAAGGCTACATAACTGGGTGTTGTCCGGTTACCTTGGTCGTTGGCAATGATTTCCACTTTGCCATGCTGGAATACTCCCACGCAGGAGTACGTGGTACCCAGGTCAATACCGATTGCGGACATTTTCACTTGTTTTTATTTCTTCTTGAAACAGAAATTCAATTCGAATTTTACTTTTTTTAAACTCACTCACGTATTAATTTAATTCACTCTGTGCTTAAATTGTAATAGTCGTTTTGAATTGAATACTTTTTGCGCGTTTAGCTCTCACTTTTGATGTGTTGTGTTCTCTTGCTTGAATTGTACTGATGCTGCGAACGCGCCTCGCCAAAATATATATGGAAAGCGAGCACTTCTAGAAAATTCGAGTGGCTTCGGCATTGCTTCTAGTACCAACTGTTTGTGTTCGGTTTTACGAGAAGGGGTGTGAGTCATTACTATCGGCGTTGTGTGTAGTGGTGTCGAGAAATTTCGGTACAGTTCGATACAGTTGAACGCGACTTGCTTGGCCGGTCGCAAGAAGTTATAGGTTTGTTCCAGTACCAGGAGAAACTGGAAGTACTCCGGAGCAAACAGGGAGAAAAACGTTCCTGTATTATCTTCTTTCCTTTTTCTTCTTTTGGTAGCAAACCGGAGTGAAAAGGAGCAAGAATTTTTTGCTCCGGAGCAACAGGGAGTAACTTCCGTGTACTGGAACAAACCTTATGTTTGGCGAAGCGGCTATTTTCTAAAACAATATACAGAGAGACCGACCATGCTGTTATTTTTTGCACCAATTATCATATGATTGAATAATTATAATATTTACAACAATGGAGTGATATTCAAATATTACCAAATTTGACATATGAATGTCATTGAAACAAATAAATCTTGAGCGTTTTTTCAAAACGTCATATCTGCAATGAGTTACTCTCTGTTTACTTTCTCTTCTGTTAATAATTCGGTCACTTTAACATTTATCCCTCAGCTCTTTGCATAATATGCTAGCTAAAACCACCGTCTTTCGATCTGTACTGTAAAATAAGTGAAAAGTGTTATAGTGACGCCGTAAAAATCGAAAGAGAAAGTATAAACAGAGAGTAACTCATTGCAGATATGACGTTTTGAAAAAACGCTCAAGAAATATGTTTGGTAATGGTTCAACCGAATACAATACATATTTGTATTTGGTTCAACATTGTTTAATGCAGTTATTCTAGAAACTCCGTTAAAAGTACATTTTACTGTCCCCCTAAAATTTGGTAGACTAAATTACTATGAATTGTTCTTGTTTCTGGAAAAAAATATCCAAAACAAGATATGTTATTTAAATGTCAGCTCAGTTTTTATAAACCAATTTTATGTTGAAATTGAGTGATCTGTACTGTAAAATAAGTGAAAAGTGTTATAGTGACGCCGTAAAAATCGAAAGAGAAAGTATAAACAGAGAGTAACTCATTGCAGATATGACGTTTTGAAAAAACGCTCAAGAAATATGTTTGGTAATGGTTCAACCGAATACAATACATATTTGTATTTGGTTCAACATTGTTTAATGCAGTTATTCTAGAAACTCCGTTAAAAGTACATTTTACTGTCCCCCTAAAATTTGGTAGACTAAATTACTATGAATTGTTCTTGTTTCTGGAAAAAAATATCCAAAACAAGATATGTTATTTAAATGTCAGCTCAGTTTTTATAAACCAATTTTATGTTGAAATTGAGTGTAGACACATCTTAAGGCTAGAGTTATTTTTTCATCCGTTTTATATGGCGCAGACTTTTTGGTCCATAGCAGCCAAGTTTTCTATATTAACTGTGTTTGGAGTTTGGAATACGCTGGATTTCACTGCAACTGACTCATCATATGCATTGGGACACTAACAGGAGGGGTGACAAAACTCTTGGTAGTTCAACGCTCAATTGATCACGCTAATCAATGTTCAACTGTAAATATTTCTAGAACATACTTTCACATTTCTCTCGTTTGTTTGTTTAGATGGGGGTGGTAAAGGAAGAGATACGGTACATAACGAGGAAAATATGTAGGTTCTTTCTAGATCAGCCAGTCTTTTTTTAAACCAATTTTAACTCAGCTATGTTAAAACTTTTGATAATTTATAAAATACTTCATGAGCCCTCATATTATGCCGAATTAAGTATGAGAAAAAGAAAATAACCGCTTTGAAACGTTTTGTTGCAAAAAAAACTAACGTATGAAATTTCATACGCTGCGCTGATAGGGTATCGAAAAATCATTACATAGAAAATTCGATTAAAATATTTATATTCAGCATAAAATCGAATAATATCTTCAACCTTGCGAGATCATTCATTTAGCAGCTTTTTTGAATGATTTTAACACTTCTCTCCTCTTTCGTACCGTCTCGTCGCATGATTCGTTCGTTGCATTAAACCATCTTTCCCTCAAACTTAGTAATTATTTTAAGAAAAGGAACATTTCCTTACGAGAATTTACAAAAAATATATTCCGGGTGGAACCAGGTATGATTTGCTACGTATTCAGCATTTGTTAACCTTGAATGCGCTGATACAACGTTAAAATCATCGAGAAAGTTGTGAATCCTCTTCGGGTCTTAAAAAGGAAATAATTTTACCTCAGGAAAAACGATATCGGTTCAGCCTAGCGTATGAAATTTCATACCTTGAACTACCAGCAGAATTGTCGCAATTGTTTCACCAATGTCTTCCATTTTTTCGCACTGAGCCACATCTTTCACACCTCTCATGGCCATTCATGGGAAATTTAATAATATGTTTTGTTCATATTTTGGTTGTAATATTGTCCAACAACAACAACATTCGAAAACACAATGGAATTTTATAAAAATGTTTATTGAGCATACACATTATAAATTATAGAGTATTAATTAACGTTCACAGAAGACCAGAAGTTTGAAAACGCCTTAATTGTATAACAAGTATGATCCAGAAATGTGTTGCTTTTGAGTATGAAATTTCATACGCTAGGACATAATGGGTTAATAAGTCCTTCACGAATAGTAATAAGTTCCACAACCTAACAAATCGGAGGATAGCCTCTTCTTAAACGTGCACAAAATATCAAAATCCATATTCTCTCTTGAATACATAAAAAATACACGACTAATTTCATTACAATGATAGATGTTCAACAGAAGTTGTAGTCGCTTAGCATTTTGCTGATTTTCTAAGAACACTGAAAACTAATATCGTATATATTTAAATTTTAAAACTTCAATCATTTTCCACTAATATTCTTAGATCATGGTTTTGGTTCTAGAAATGTATAACAAATTTGCATCAAATTAGAAAAAATGCATTTAATTTTCATTTTTGCATCAACTTTGCACTCCCTCGCAGAAAAGTTTGTTTGACAAACGTCCTACGCTGATTCACTTTGTTCGACTTTTTGTTGAATGTAGGGCTAATTTTTTATAGGGTTTTGACGTCTTACACGCAACGCAAAATATATTGCACGCAACGCAAAATACATTATGAATTTCTATTTTGATAGAAATGCATTTAATTTAGCTGATTTTTAAAAATGCATCACAAGTACTCTGCCCCTAGTTTTGGATAGTACATCATACGTATAAAGTTTCACATGCAACCGCAAAAAGTAGCCGAATTATTAGTAGATGCAAATGTAAGCAAAGAGGTTCCAATTTAATGTTACGATAATTAAAAATGTATGCTATAAATAAAAATACCAATGTCATTCCGAATGAAACAGATGCAACAAAACATTCGACCCAACTCTCTTTCCTTTGTGTGCCAATTTATGCAGTTAAAACGCCACAAAACAATTCATTACACAGTTAGAAATGTAATTCTATCTTACACCATCTAGAAAAATCACGTGTAATCAGGCTCGGTATACTAAAATGAAAACTAGATTGAAAATCTTTACCATCCTCCGATTGTTTTGGTCTGGCTGATCTACAAAAAACCAGCATATTCCATATCATGAACCGACCAAAGGGCCGAAGACGCAATAATATCGAATCGAGAAAAATAGCTTTGAAAATTCGCTTCAGAAAATTAAATCGTATTTTAACAGTGTTTGCATACTGTGCTTTCAAATGTATTGAAACACTTCAAAACAATACTAGTTTTCGGAAGCATTACTAAAATATTTTATATAATAACGTTTTCGTTGATAAAATTGAAAAAAATATATTTCGCCGAGTGTTGTTATGAAATGTTGATTAGGCCATTTTTGAGTCGCCCTCTTATTTTGACCACTCACAATTTCGCCCTGCAGTGTCGCCAGAAAACAAAAACCAAATGTGGGCTCGCCGTGCTCGCCGGAGGAGAAAATTTGTTATTCCCCCGGGCGTATCAAGCGAGGGTCTGCCCCAAAGGGAAGAAGAGCGTGTCCGGATAAGAATAAGAAGAGTGGCAGATTTGACAAGCGCAAAACAGATTCAAGATAATCTGCATAAGGTGCATGCATGTGTGTACAATTATATTATTGGTGGCAAACGCCTTGAGAACCTCAAAAAGGCTGAAAGCACTAGTTTCTATTTTCAAAACATTGTTTTAATTAATTTCGATTTTAATAACTTCTTTTTTCTGGAAGTAAAGCCGTATTTACGCAATATAGATGTTGCCAATTGTAAAACCAAACCTCTCGCTTTACGTATGCCTATACCTTATCTGGTATCATCTTGGGTTTTCACGTCATTTGCAGTTTGACAAGACCAAAATCTGACAAGACCATAATTTGATGTTGGAACGGTCTATCCCTGAGAATCATCATAGGAAGGGCAACCCGGATAGAAGTTTACAATAGCATTTACCCTACAAACAATCATAAAACAATAAATATTATAGTTATTACTGTTTCAACATTGTTCGATGCCAAATTCTCACAGTAGATTTACAATAAAATTTCATGTAACAATAAATTTCACTGTTCAGCAAAAAACTGATACAGTGCATTCACATTAAATTTTACTGTTTTCGAGAAAAAAATGTATGGAGAAAAATTGATTTTTCGATGTTAAGATACATAAGCACCCCCCTTTTTCACCGTAAAAGTCTATTTTACATTGAATTTTACTGTAAAAACGTTAAAGTTGATTGTTTTTGTATTGTAGCATAACACTAAAACTTATTGTAAATTATTGTAAAATTACTGTACTGTCACAGTGAAAATCATGGTTTTGTTACTGTACATTTCTATTCAGGAATCCCTCGGTATTGGCGATTCTACGTTGAAACCGCTCGCAGATAGCGCTGGAAGGAAAGTGTTGCTGATTTTATTCTGTTCTGTCATAGTGCATATATTTTCTGTAAACATTGGTAAAAAATGACTTTTAAACACCAAATTACCGATCAATTTGTTGATAATGGTTTATGAAAATGAAGGAAAACCATCATTTTATAAGATGATGAGTAAACATCTTGCGAAAAGAGTGTAAAACATAGTGGTTTCTAATATTATTCGCAGAGCTATATACGCGCTGTTTCGAAATGTAATTTGTTGAACACCGTAGCCGCCGCAACAGCATTTCCCGTTCGTCCTAAGTTAAGCTAAACCTTCATGAGATGGTGTAAATTCATGAAACTCCAGAATTGTTCGGTGATTTGGTGTTTAAAAGTTATTTTTTACCAATGTTTACAGAAAATATATGCACTATGACAGAACAGAATGAAATCAGCAACACTTTGCTTCCTGCGCTATCTGTGAGCGGTTTCAACGTAGAATCGCCAATCAAGCAGTTGGTTTTTGTTTAGGGCAACTCTGTTTACGGGCTTTGTAATCAATGATGCTGTTAATTTCGCCCGTACACACTATCTTAGAAATGCAGAGGCGTAATCCGCATGGCGGCTTGTTTACAGTTGAAAGTCGGATCCGCCGTTTTGTTTTTTATTGATTCTCATGAAGTGTGGAACATTTATAAATGAGTTTTTATATTTATTATGAAGTATTTTTACTCCTCTTTAAGATATTACTCAAATCTCCGTTTGTGTACATTTATTATATAGGCCCATTTGTCGGTTCACGATCGAAGTATATTTTTTGTTGTGTTCCATGTCTTCTGCTTTACCCCCTATATCTAGGATAGGGTCCGCCAGCTCTGTCTTCTGTTTTAAACCAATTCTGAACCAGCTCGTGATTGGACGAAAGTGACATAGGCAAACCTTCGGCTTGGAAACTAAAAGTACTAAAGGGCTGCTTGGAAGTGTTGTCATATTGTGATATCAAACATAAAACGACGATTGTTAACCGTGTTGATTTTTTTGTTTTCTCGAGATACCGCTTTCTTTCTATAACATCCGTCTGTAATTATGAAGTGCAGGCATTATTTGGCAGACGAAATCAAACATCTTAGCCAGAACTGAAATTCCCGACAGATCCGGTAGCGCGGCTATCGTGGATTCTGTTCTGTGTGCGGAGTAATGCGGAAATGCCTCTTTTCGAAATCAACAGGCTGTGTATGAAAATATTTTGAACTTCATGTAAAAATTGTCTTTGTTCCAGTACCGAGTAAATTGAGCAAACAGGGAGAAAGTTATCCCGGAAGTCGCTTCTTGTTCTTCCTTTGGTATTATCGATACAGTTGAATTTTACAGTTTTCAACTGAATCGATCATCGGTGTAAATAGGAGAGTGTATTTTCTACTGCTGTTTTCTCCGAAACAATCACAAATAAAAAACTATAAATTCCTCCAAAACAAAAATTAAACCTTGCAGAAAAGTAGTTTTAGAATATTTAAAATAAATCCGAACAGAGAAAATTATTCTTGTGACAGAGGTTGCTTGACTCAGAAAGCAACTTACAAAAATGAAGAGGCGTGAAGATATTTTTCGTAATGTCCAACAACGAATATATATTATTTTGTTTTGCTGTATTCCGATGAAAAAAAAAACGTTATGATCGTTTCAATGCGGATATAAACATAGAATAATATAGAATATTTTAATCAGAACAAATATACGACCGAAACAAAACAAATATTTTGGCAACATTGGTCGAGTGGGGGTATGTCGTTTTCAACAGGGATTAGTAAAATATAAGAAGAAGCCAGCTGGCGGATCCTATCCTAGCCCTATATCAATAATAAAAACAAACGAGAGAAATCCATATCAACATTTGAATAGGGCTAATAAGATTTGTAAACAAACATTTCGATCATGAATCGACCAAAGGGCCGAAGTCGCAATGATATCGAATCGAGAAAAATAGCTTTGAAAATTCGGTTCAGAAAATTAAATCGTATTCTAACAGTGTTTGCATACTGCGCCTTCAAATGTATTGAAACACTTTGAAACAATACTAGTTTTCGGAAGCATAACTAAAATGTTTTGTATAATAACGTTTTCGTTGATAAAATTGAAAACAGGTTATTTCGCCGAGTGTTGTTATGAAATGTTGATTAGGCCATTTTTGAGTCGCCCTCTTGTTTTGACGACTCTCAATTTCGCCCTGCAGTGTCGCCAAAAAACAAAAATCAAATGTGGCTTTCGCCGTGCTCGCTGGAGGGGAAAATTTGTTATTCTTCCTGGGCGTAACAAGCACTTGGTTTTTGTTTAGGGCGATTCTGTTTACGGACCTTGTAAACAATGATGCTGTCAATTTCGCCTGTATACACTACCTTAGAAATGCAGAGGCGTAACCCGCCTGGCTTTTTTTACAGTCGAAAGTCGGATCCGCCGTTTTGTTTTTTATTGATTTTCATGAAGTGTGAAATATTTATAAATGAGTTTTTATATTTTTTATAAAGTATTTTTACTCCTCTTTCAGATATTAATCAAATCTCTGTTTGTGTACATTTGTTAATTTCGCCCATTTGTCGGTTCACGATCGATTTGTTTTGCTGCTCTTAATTTGTTATAATTTCAACACAAAAGACATTTGAAATCGATTCTACAAAGGGTAAAGATGTTGATTCATGTGTATCTTTCATGAAATTCAACTCGACAACGGAATAATGAGCGAAATAAGTTTGCTTACAAAAATCTCATTAGCCCTTTTGAAGAATTGATATTGAAATGTGTACGTATAGTGAGTTCGAGAAATGTTCCGAAATTTCTCGACACCACTACACACAACGCCGATAGCAATGACTCACACCGTGAGTCACACGCCCTTTCTCGTAAAACCGAACCGAACACGAACAGTAGGTACTAGACGCTGCGCCGAAGCCACTCGAATTTTCTAGAAGTACTCGCTTTCCATATATATTTTTTCCGAGGCGCGTTCGCAGCACCAGTACAATTCAAGCAAGAGAACACAACACATCAAAAGTGAGAGCTAAACGCGCAAAAAGTATTCAATTCGAAACGACTATTGCAATTAAAGCACAGAGTGTGAATTAAATTAATACGCGAGTGAGTTTAAAAAAAAGAAAATTCGAAGTGAATTTCTGTTTCAAGAAGAAATAAAAAACAGTGAAAATGTCCGCAATCGGTATTGACCTGGGTACAACGTACTCCTGCGTGGGAGTATTCCAGCATGGCAAAGTTGAAATCATTGCCAACGACCAAGGTAACCGGACAACACCCAGTTATGTGGCCTTTTCCGACTCCGAGAGGTTGATTGGTGATGCTGCAAAGAACCAGGTTGCGATGAACCCACGAAATACAGTGTTCGATGCTAAACGATTGATTGGCCGCAAATTCAATGACCCGAAGATTCAAGCTGACATCAAGCATTGGCCGTTCACCGTTGTCAACGATTGCAGTAAACCGAAGATCGAGGTCGAGTTCAAAGGTGAAAGGAAGCGGTTTGCACCGGAAGAAATCAGTTCAATGGTTCTGACGAAGATGAAGGAAACGGCTGAAGCTTATCTGGGACAAAGTGTTCGGAATGCGGTCATCACAGTCCCAGCTTATTTCAACGATTCTCAGAGACAAGCTACAAAGGATGCTGGGGCTATTGCCGGTTTGAATGTAATGCGAATTATTAATGAACCGACGGCAGCTGCATTGGCCTACGGATTGGACAAGAACTTAAAGGGAGAGCGAAATGTTTTGATTTTTGACCTGGGTGGCGGAACATTCGACGTTTCTATCTTAACCATTGATGAAGGATCATTGTTCGAAGTGCGATCCACTGCCGGAGATACACATCTGGGAGGAGAGGACTTTGATAATCGTATGGTATCACACTTCATAGATGAATTTAAACGCAAATTCAAGAAAGATCCTTCGACGAATCCACGAGCACTAAGACGATTGAGAACGGCGTGCGAACGAGCCAAGCGTACATTATCATCAAGCACCGAGGCTACAATCGAGATCGACGCTCTGGTAGATGGAATCGATTACTACACAAAGATTTCCCGAGCACGATTTGAGGAACTGTGTTCGGATTTGTTCCGCTCGACGCTGCAACCAGTGGAGAGAGCTCTTGCGGATGCAAAGATGGACAAGAGTGCAATCCAGGATATTGTCCTAGTTGGCGGCTCAACACGCATTCCGAAGGTGCAATCGTTGCTTCAGAATTTCTTCTGTGGAAAATCGTTAAACTTGTCGATCAACCCAGATGAAGCGGTGGCTTATGGTGCCGCAATCCAGGCTGCTATTCTCAACGGCGATAAAGATGAAAAGATTCAAGATGTGCTGCTTGTTGACGTGGCTCCACTTTCGCTGGGAATTGAAACCGCGGGAGGTGTGATGACTAAGCTAATCGAACGGAACAGTCGAATCCCGTGTAAACAGACGCAGACATTCTCAACTTATGCAGACAACCAACCTGGAGTATCAATTCAGGTGTTTGAAGGAGAACGAGCTATGACCAAAGACAACAACCGTTTGGGACAGTTTGATCTGTCGGGAATTCCACCTGCTCCGAGAGGTGTTCCACAGATCGAGGTCACATTCGATATGGACGCAAATGGAATCCTGAACGTGTCAGCTAAGGAGAAGAGTACCGGTAAGGAGAAGAACATCACGATTAAGAATGACAAAGGTCGACTCAGTCAGGCGGATATCGATCGAATGTTGTCGGAAGCTGAGAAGTTCCGCGAGGAAGATGAAAAACAGCGAGAACGAGTCACTGCCAGGAATCAGCTCGAAGGTTATTGCTTCCAACTGAAACAATCGTTGGAGTCAGCCGGTGAAAAACTGAGAGAGTCAGACAAGAGCACCGTTCGAAACAAATGTGACGAAACACTGCGATGGCTGGACGGAAATACGATGGCCGACAAGGACGAGTTTGAGCACAAAATGCAGGAACTGAGCCGAGTTTGCAGTCCAATCATGACTCGGTTGCATCAAGGTGGTGTAGGTCCAGAAGGTGCATCCAGCTGTGGACAGCAAGCTGGTGGATTTGGAGGGCGAACGGGGCCCACGGTGGAAGAAGTTGATTAAATGAAACTACATAGTATTTATCGTCCTACGTTATTCGTTTTAGAATATTTTAGTGAGTGTGATGAAATGAATGAGATTTGCGTCGAGTGGGAATGCACAGTTCATTGTATTTATGATCTCGAAAATATATAGATTATTGTTATAACAAAATCTTTATTTTTTTAATTAAATTTCGAGAAAAATCCATGTTTTGATATCCATCTTAACCCATTATAACCCAGCTATGTTAAAACTTTTGGTAATTTATAAAATACTAAAATACTTCGTGAGCTCTCCTATTAACCCGAATTAAGTATGGGAAAAAATAACCACTTTGCAACGTTTTGTTGCGAAAAAAACTAACGTATGAAATTTTATACGCTGCGCTGATAGGGTATCAAAAAATCACTACATAGAAAATTCGATTAAACTCTTTATATTCAGCATAAAATAATATCTTCAACCTTGCGAGATCATTCATTTAGCAGCTTTTTTGAATGATTTTAACACTACTCTCCTCTCTCGTGCCGTTTCGTCCCATGATTGGTTCGTTGCCTTAAACCATCTTTCCCTCAAACTTAGTAATTATTTTAAGAAAAAGAACATTTCCTTACGAGAATTTACAAAAAATATATTCCGGGTGGAACCAGGTATGATTTGCTACGTATTCAGCATTTGTTAACCTTGAATGCGCTGATACAACGTTAAAATCATCGAGAAAGTTGTGAATCCTCTTCGGGTCTTAACCCATTATGTCCTAGCGTATGAAATTTCATACGCAAAAACAACACATTTCTGGATCATACTTGTTATACAATAAAGCCGTTTTCAAACTTCTGGTCTTCTGTGAATGTTAACTAATACCCTATAGTTTATAATGTGTATGCTCAATAATCATTTTTTATTAAATTCCATTGTGT
Organism: Topomyia yanbarensis; assembly: GCF_030247195.1. Lineage (NCBI taxonomy): Eukaryota > Metazoa > Arthropoda > Insecta > Diptera > Culicidae > Topomyia > Topomyia yanbarensis. Next base: position 51,401,484 of record NC_080670.1, on the reverse strand, counting down.
TTTCGAATGTCAAAGTTGGATAAAATTCAAACCAAAATGTGAACAATACATATTATTAATTTTCTCTTCTAAATCACTAATTCTTGTTTCGGATTGTGAACGAATGGCCATAAGAGATGTGAAAGATGTGGCTCAGTGCGAAAAAATGGATGAAATTGGTGAAACAATTGCAAACATTCTGCTGGTAGTTCAACGTATGAAATTTCATACGCTAGGCTGAACCGATATCTTTTTTCCCAAGGCAAAATTATTTCCTCTTTAGGATTAGGAGGAGATTTACAACTTTCACGCTGATTTTAAAGTTGAATCAGTACATTCAAGGCTAACAAATGCTTAATACGTAGCAAATCATACCTGGTTCTACCCGGAATATTTTTTATGTAAATTCTCGTAAGAAAATGTTCTTTTTCTTAAAATAATTACTAAGTTTGAGGGAAAGATGGTTTGATGCAACGAACCAATCATGAGACGAAACGGCACGAGAGGAGAGTAGTGTTAAAATCATTCAAAAAAGCTGCTAAATGAATGATCTCGCAAGGTTGAAGATATTATTCGATTTTATGCTGAGTATAAAGATTTTAGCCGAATTTTCTCTGTAATGATTTTTTGATACCCTATCAGCCCAGCGTATGAAATTTCATACGTTAGTTTTTTTCGCAACGAAACGGTCCAAAGTGGTTATTTTATTTTTCCCATACTTAATTCGGCATAATATGAGAGCTCACGAAGTATTTTATAAATTACCAACAGTTTTAACATAGCTGGGTTATAATGGGTTAAAGAGGAAATAATTTTACCTCAGGAAAAAAGATATCGGTTCAGCCTAGCGTATGAAATTTCATACCTTGAACTACCAGCAGAATTGTCGCAATTGTTTCACCAATTTCTTCCATTTTTTCGCACTGAGCCACATCTTTCACACCTCTCATGGCCATTCGTTCTCAATCCAAAACAAGAATTAGTGATTAGAAGATTAGAAGAGAAATTTAATAATAGGATAAGGTGGGGCAAATCCGACCGTTGGGTAAACCCGACCCCCTCTGTTATCGAAAATCAGAAGCACTACGCGATCTAATGTCAATGTTGTCGTGTAGAGCATCGAAAATAATCGTAATGGTGGTATGACAGCAATTTTATAGTTTACATTAAGATGCTCAAACGATTGTAAGTGTGTTTTTACAACTTTTGATTTGATTTTTGTGCATCTTTGACTACAGGATATTTCTGATTGTTAAAGTGATTGAATAAAAAATGTAAGTGGATTTCAAAGTCCAACAAAGTGCATAGATGAATTTAGTCCAACTTTTTTAATATTTTTTGTGAATTGCATCGTAATGAAAAATGACGCGGTGGGGCAAATCCTACCTCTAAATAGTGGGGTAAATCCGACCGCTTTTTTCGCTAAGAAAACGTTTATTTATTAAATTGAAAAATATTTTTATTGTTATTACTTATTATTTTTGCGCAATGGTTCATAATTACAAACGAAGGACACAAAAACGTGATGAATATAGTTTTCGTCGAGCAATTGCTCCGATGCCAATGGGAATATCTTTCCGTGGTACTGCTCGTTATTTTGACATTCCAAGATTGACATTGAATTCCATTTTCTTCATGTTACAATGTAATAACATAACATTCATTCATTGATCATTGAAAAGGCATAAAATTTGGGTAATGTATGTACTAAATCAACCAAAAACATAGGCAGTAGGGTTTACCCCACCATTTTTGAAAACAGAAAAAATGAACGTTTTCGTAAAACGCTAATATCTCAAAATTGTCCCAAGATACGAATGAAATGCTATGCATAGAAAGTTGCCCAGAAGTCTAATCTTTAATTTAATATATAATACGACTTGATCCGATGCAAAATTATTATTGTGCAGCCAAAACCATTTACTAGGTCGGATTTGCCCCACCTTACCCTATGTATTGTTCATATTTTGGTTGGAATTTTGTCCCACATTGGCATTCGAAAACACAATGGAATTTTATAAAAATGATTATTGAGCATACACATTATAAATTATAGGGTTCACAGAAGACCAGAAGTTTGAAAACGCCTTAATTGTATAACAAGTATGATCCAGAAATGTGTTGTTTTTGCGTATGACATTTCATACGCTAGGACATAATGGGTTAATAAATCCTTCACGAATAGTAATAAGTTTCACAACCAAACAAATCGGAGGATAGTAGATTTTCAGTTCAATATCTCGAGCAGGATTTCATAATGAATTTGATTTTTTTAGTTTGTGTAAGATAGAACTAAAATGAAGTATTTTGTCTGAACTACATAAAACTGGTGTACAAATAAAATGAAAAAGATTTGGATTAAATATGTTTTGCCTATTTCACTCGAAATGACATTAGAATCTTTATTTATGCCATATATTTTTAATTATCGTAATATCAAATACAAATTAAATACGCCAAGGTCCCATACAAAAGGGTCTTCACTTTTTGGTCACGAAACAAACAAATTACGCTACCCAATAAATCTGTTTCGCCATGACAGGTATCAAATACAGAAAAATGTTTAAACTGGCAACGCTCATTGATCACAGTATGCTATTGATTTTGTAATTTTAGTTTGTTTACAAAGTCATAATAAAATCGTCAAAGGGAGAAAAAAAATTAATTGTCGTTTCGTTGTAATATTTTTGAAATCTGTCAGAGAAGTCTTTTCCATCACAGTCGGTAGCGGGAACTATCGGTCTAGCTTAGCTCAATATCGTTGCGAAAGAGCGTTTAGTTTTAAAGAATTCACTAAGGATGCACTCGGCCTGTGATGTATAGGAAACCCTTTTCAGCCCCAGTTCCGCGGATAGAATTGTGGGCATGGTGTGCAAAGTTTGCAGAACGGATCTCAAATCAGGATAAATTCACAACATTGTAGCACCGCATCACATAAAACACTTCGAACGGGTTCATCGGGCCGCAGGCTGTATGCCCGATTAGCAGGTTGAGGAGCAGTTGGTCAGTAGGTTAGGAACTGATAGAAGAACAAAGTTGACCAGTTTCGGGCAGTACCCTTTCGCAGCGGCTTCTATCTGACAGGTACGTTGCAAAGTGTTGCAATATGGGCCGAAGAGTGCTATCAAAGTTCAGTATCGAGTAGTAACGAAGAGTATCGAAAACGAATTCGATAATCTGTTCTCTCTGCTCAACGTGTTGGATGTCTTTCCGGCTACGTTTTCAACGACAATGTAGTGACGATTACACAGCGAGAGCTTGTCTGGGAAGTGACCTACAACAAGGATGCAGAGCATAAAGATCGCTTCGGTGAAATAATTCAACAGATAAGAATTGCGTGTACCTAAGCAGATAATAAAATTAACGTCAGCCAACAGAAATGGTCCCTGGTGTGCCCATAGGGAGGTGCTTCAGTATGAGGTAACTCCGAATTTATTTAGAAAACTTATACCGTTTTCTATGGTGCAGTTTTGCACTTTCGAGCAGTAGTGCAAGAAAACTGGGTGTTCCATTGAAACTTCTGCTCGAAAGGGCATCACAAGTACATACCAGTGAACTTTCATCGAAAACGGTGATAATAAGCCGTATGAATAAAAACTAGCATTTGCTCAGCTTCTTGAGATTCGAGCAGCTGCGTTGAGCATTTACTCAGCTCCCGGACCGGACGGTATCCCCAACGTGGCACTGAAGACCGCGATCCTGGCGTTTCCGGACATGTTAAGAATAGTTCTACAGAAATACCTGGACGATAGATTTATATCCCGGAAAGATGGAAGATCCATAAGCTGGAGTTGCTGCCAAAACCAGGGAAACCACCAGGAGCATCAGCATCGTATTGGTCTATATGCCTGCTGGATGCTCTTGGTAAACTTCTGAAAAGGGGTAATCGCTACTGCGCCGTGGTAACGATCGACGTTAAGAACGCGTTCAATAGTACCAGCTGGATGGCGAATGCCGTAGCGCTGCACAGAATGCGGGTTCCGGACTATCTGTGCAAGGTTCTGAAAGGTTACCTTTAGAATCGAATACAGGTCTACGAAACGAACGTGAGGCAGAGGTTGATTAGGGTCATGGTGGGAGTACCTCAGGGCTCCAAACTTGGCCCATCGCTCTGGAATATTATGTAGAACGGAGTGTTCACACTGGAACTACTCAGGGGAATTGAGACTGTCGGCTTTGCATATGACGTCCTGATGATAACCGGCGAGACCCTCGGAAAGGTGGACATGTTGACGGCAGACAATAGGCAGTGTTGAAACCTGGATGGCTGTCGCGAAGTTGCAGCTGTTTCATCACAAGACGGAGATAGAGCTGGTCAGCAACCATAAAAAAATCCAGCGTGTCGTGATCAGCGTTTAGGGACAATCAATCCGATCGATGCGTGCGTTGAAGCACCTGGGTGTGATGGTCGACGATCGGTTAAATTACAACAGCCATGTCGACTATGTATGTGAGAAAACTGCGAGGACAACTAATGCATTGTTTAGGATCATGCCGAATAACGGAGGAGCGAGCTTCAGCACGGGACGTCTCCTCGTGGGGTATGGCGTATCGGCCTAGACTGCGTGCTGAACTCAAAGCGGAACCGGACGAAGTTGACAAGTACGTTTCGCCTAATGGCTGTTCGTGTCGCGAGTGCGTACAGAACGATATCGTCAGAGGCGGTATGCGTAATTGACGGGATGATCTCCATCTGCATCACTTTGAGTAAGCACGCCAAATTCTACCAGCAGGAAATGCTAAGTGACAGCAAGAGTGAGACAATGCGGAGAAAGGAAGGTGGACCCACCGACTCATCCCAAATGTGTCGGCTTGGGTGCATAGGAAACATAGAGTGGTGAACTTCCATTTGACGCAGTTTTGTCCGGGCGCGGATGCTCCCAGAAGTATCTGCATCGGTTTGGACATACTTCGTCACCTTTTTGCCCGGAGTGTGTGAACGTGCAAGAGACACTAGAAGAAGTGGTCTTCGAATGCCCCAGGTTCGAAGAAGTTCATGGGGGTATGTCCGGTGTGACTGTTGACAATACCGTCAAAGAGATGTGCCAAGACGAACATATTTGGGATGCTGTCAACAGAGCGTTTACGAGTATACTCTCCGAGCTGTAGAGAAATTAGCGAAGGGACCAACAAAGCAGCACCATCGGCTAGAAAGCCGTCGTAAAACCACAAATCGGAGAAATTTTGCTGCCGGAGAACTCTCCATCTGTGTAGACTAGGTCGACCAGGGGACCAGCTGAGTTGTATGCGACGTAGCACCGGGTTCGGGTTGTCGGGCGCCAGATAACTGAACATCAGGCTTTACCGGAATCGCCGGACCGACCTCGACACCCTACAGGGTAGCTCGTGGGTGAGCTAGATCCACCACCGGGAGTTAGAGCGAGTAGACCGCGTCAAATAGCTAACAGTGGGTCGTTGGGGAAGGGGCAATGAACCGGAAGCAACGCTCCACCCGGAATCACTGGACACACCTCAGCACCTACTGGCTGTCTCGTTGAGTAGGCTAGGTCCATCGCTGGAGAGTAGATCGGGACAAAGCGGGGAGCTAAATGGTTCACAGAAACAAACAAGCTGGTAAACAGCCAGTTTTGCACAATTTCATCGAAGTACGCTGTCACTCTGACAGTGTGCCTTTGTCGGTGTACCTGGGTTATAAAATGTGTCCACGAAAAATTGTTAGAGCATGCCGTATTAACATATTTGTATTTGGTAATATTCAAGAGGGTGACGTGACGTCATATTTTCGTAGCCAACATAAGAACTTTGCTTGTAACAAAATGAACGAAATTAATTTTTAATACGAACGAGGAGCACTTTGGTTTACTTCAAATCAGTTAAAGTGTACATTGTTTTCTTTTGTTTACTGTTACTATTGTTTGTTGATGACGCTTTAAGCGAATTTTGACGTTGTCAAACTGATCCCCATGGATCGGTGGAAAAACGATGTTGCCTATTGTCAAACTTTGTATGTAGGGATAGGGATGCCAGTTACCTGGTAATATTAAATTGGAACCTTTCTTTGTTTACATTTGCATCTACTAATAATTCGGCTTCTTTTGCGGTTGCTTGTAAAACTTCGTACTATTTTATTTTATGTGTTGAAAAATATTGTAAAAAACTGTGTCCTTCTTTGTTTTTTCATTGGCCCACGAAAAATTTTCCAAATATTGATTACTTTTTGGTTATTTGAATATGAACCTCCCCTTAAACGTGCACAAAATATCAAAATACATATTCTCTCTTGAATACATAAAAAAGACACGATTAATTTCTTTTCACTGATCTATTTTCAACAGAAGCTGTAGTCGCTTAGCATTTTGCTGATTTTCTAAGAACACTGAAAATTAATATCGTATATATTTAAATTTTAAATCTTCAATCATTTTCCACTAATATTCTTATAGCGGTAAGCTTGAATCTAGTTGGTACCGCCACACGGTACTATCTTTGATTTTAGGCCTGAGTTTAGTCCGGCCTAAGACGTTAGTACCTGTCATTGCAGAAATGGCTGCATCCTGAAGCCAAATGAAAACAGTGTAAAAGGCCGCCATGTTCCTCTTGCATACATCTCAATAATTTGAATCAACTTTTCGAACTTTATGTGCAATATTATGGCCCATGTTGCACACAAACCATATGAGGGCAAGTAAGCAAGTTTTATCCCGTACGAAAAACAGGTGTAATCGAATTTTAAAAGCATTTTTTTCAATATTCTTTATCGTCCTATATCTAGAAGGTGCTACACGCTCATTTCAAAACGCCACATCGAAGAGTTATATTGCAGGTTAGCAGAAGTCGAATCAAACTGACGGACGAAATTTTATAATTGGATTCAGAGATGAAAATTGTTTTCGTTCGTTAGTTTACCTATGGCTATCAAAATGAGTGAAGTTTAATTTGCTCACAATTTTTTAGTTATTTTTACATGGGGAAAAGAATATATAATCGCAATTTGTTCCCTTTTCTAGTTGTATCTTCTCACAAAGAACACCATAAGCAAGTGGAAGTTTATTTATATTTTTACTGCTTTTGAAAGAGTTCAAAACTAAGATTGAATAAAAAATTGTAAATGAAGCCATGCCATATAGCCTAAGTAACACTTTTAAATATGACGGCAAACAAACTGTTACAAATATTCTCATTTTGATCGTTATTTAAATGTTATCGGAGCTTGCTTGTATTGTTTCGTAATTTATAATTTTCTAGCATATCTTGTACTATTTGCATTTCCGCTGTAGTGCAAATTTTAGTTTAATTCTTTATGATAGAACAGATACGCACAGGGTATGAAAGAGCTGTGAAAGCTGAGACTAGACAGATGACTTGGCAAAATGACGCAAAAAGTTGAATACGGAAAAATCGCTTGAATCGTGTCGGAACTTAAGGGGGTGCAAAGATTCTTTGTCTTTTCAGTCATGCGCCACATCGAAATCTTGTTTTGCGGTATATACCATAACTCAAAATCTACTGGACAAACGTTGAGACATTTGCACACTTGTTTTCACAGCATTTCACAAGTAATTAAGGGAGCTTTTATTTTTTGGTCGATTTTCGATTTTTTCGTAGTACTTTGAAACCAAAATCCGATTATTGCTAAAACAACGATTAACATGTTATTGTAAAATAATAATATTTAGCAGTTTGCAAAAAGCTCTTGTAGTTGCCTGGGCAATGATGTGAAGAAGAAGAAGAATTGTGCATAATTCAGAACGATTGGTCCAAGAAATTTTGTCTGCATCCAGTACCAGGTTCAATTTGTAAATTTATAATTATCAATTCATTATCAGACAGATGGCAGACTATAGGAAGTAACTAATTATAATTTTTATTAATTAAAATTACTGGACTTTTGGTATTTCAGGCATAATTGGATAATCGTGCTGATAATTTGAATTACTTCATTTTCAGCAAAGTAGGTCTGCCAAATTCTATATGCATGGTTAGTAGACTAGTTGGGTAGGATGGTATAATAAGCCCCACCAGCCTAAAATTTCAGATTTCTATTCCATGGACGACATAATTATCTGAAGCAAATAAATAATTTTTATGGCATTTTTCATGTGTTGCAGAACAGCAACTGATACAAACTTTTCAAAAGATGTAAGCTTCCACTCTTTTTCTATAAGCATTTGATTTAATTTGGAACAGTCAGATTTGGCTGAACTGACAAACTACTAAGTGTAATGTTAGAGAAGCTCTTCAAGCCCTTGGAGAGGCTAGCGCCTAACAATACAACTCTATAACGTTCTCGATAGTATACACCATTATTAGCAAAATAACGTTTTAGTCAATTATGGATCTTAAATAATAAATTGTTTAAGCGGTTACTCCACTGTACAATTTTAAAACCATTGATTTTTTATTTATTAGTCTAAAATGTGCTTTAGGATGTAAAAAATGATATCCCAAAACATGGAGAACGAAAACAATTCAAAAATATAATTTTCAATTTTGCCGCAACGCCTCTTATGTATAACCCATGTGTACTGCAAACTTTAACAGCGTTTTTCTCGAAACCACTGGCCGGAAATGTAACTCGAGCAAATGATTTTTGGTCGCTTTGAAATTTTCACAGTATATTCAAAATTGATTTTTCTCGTCAGGTACGCAGGATTAAATTGTTTATTGCTTACCTTTTTTATTGAATAACGATTTTGTATAGATTTTCATGACATTCTCTATGTTTTTTCACTCAAAACTACGCCATTTCGCTTAAAACCAAAATATCGAAAAAATCCTACGTACATCGCTATTGACATAAGCAATCAGAAAAACTTTAGTTTTTGGCGCCAGGTCAAAAATCACGGGAGATAGATTTTCGACCGTGGACCCCTTCCAAAAAAACGCGCATGACGTGAAAATGCTGCAGAGCCGCCATCTTGTGATGAAATTGCTCGAAGAAATTATTTTATTTGATACAATACTTATGTTATAAATCCCATTCAACAAGATGTCGATTCACCATTTTATTGAGCAATAAAAAAATTCTCGAAATAATCAGACTATTAAATAGCATAAACAGTGAATTTTAAATTAACTTTATTGTACAGTTTTTTAACATAGCCGTGTATTGCTAATCAGAACGCAGCATCATGTTACCGGAAGAAGACAAAAATATGCAAAAAATTGTCATGCTTCTCTTGCATACATTTCGTTATTTTCAATCCTCTCTTCGACTTTCTTCTGGATAAATATGGCTTTCTTTGCTCGCAATAAAGATGACAATAAATAAGCCAGTTTATCAGGTAGGAAAGACAAGCACTGTCGAACTACACTAATAAAATAAAATACCAATTAATGCGTAGAAAACTACGCATTTTCAATAAAAGTGGAATAACCCATTTAGTGGGTAAAGAGTTCATATCCATAAATGAATACAGCTTTTGTACGTCAACCTGGGTATGTTTTACCCTTTATTTTTCGCAGACCTGTTACAACAAATCGCGTGAAAAATATCCATTCATGAAAATCGCGCCAGAATGAAAAATTCTTTCAATAGAATTATTTCTGAATTAAAAAAAAAACATAAAATAACATTCATTTCACATTATTGTCTCCTTAACTACTTAACAAAATAAAACCGCCAACTGGATATATTTTTAATGGCTGGATCCTTTGGCTGCTCTAAAAATGCCAAACGCATATTTGCAACATCCTCAGTAGTTTAAACATGCAGGCCGGTAATTTGCAGCTTCCGCTACGAACCTTAGTTTGCAGGTTAACTCGCTTAAAATAATTCTTAATGACTTTTAACTCATTATTAAGATCAGTATATCCATTGACATTATCTCATCGAGTAGTTGTGAAATGAATAAAAAGCACCAATGGTTATAAGCAATAAAATACCCATTTTTTGACAGCTCATAAAATGTGTAAAGTTTTTTTACCGTGTTTATCTACCCGCATTTTTTTTATTTCCTCGTTCTTTCCTTCTCTCTACACGCTTGATTCCAATTGCACATCAAAGGGTTACAGTAGAGCACGTTTAGATAAATTGAGATCTATTCAATCAATTCAGATTAAAGTTGTTTTTGTGAATTAGAAACAGAACTACAATAAGAATTGTTTTGATTCTTTTCTTTTTGCTTATCTAGCGGGAATAAGCGGGACCATTTAATTCGTTAATATAAATCGATAACATATTTTCACGAATGATTGCCCATATATCTATTGTATCACTCATCAAAGAAAGTAAATAACGAAAGAAAATTATTGTTTTTAGGGGATAGATCCAAACAAATGACAATTGGATATAGATCGTAAAATGCAATATTTTATGAATTTACTTACACTGGTCGTTAGCAAATTGAATCAGAATGTTAACAGCTTAGAAATTAACTCCACAAATACCCTAAGCTAAGAGTAAATAATAGATTTTAAATATGTGCAATGTTCCAATAAGAATAAAATCACATAAAACTTCTGAATACAAAATGTTTTGAAATTTACTGTGAACACAACGGTGATCAATATATTTATTTCGATTTTTGGCATAAATCGTTCCAATTTGCATTGATGCATTATAGAAATATATCTATATTCTGTCTGCCACAGTGCAAAAAAAACGCTCAAGAATATAAATGATCATTCTGTCAAAGTTTAATTTTCTGTTTGATCTTTGTTTTCTTTTTATTTAAACCTCGCTGAAAAACGTGTATAATTTTAATTCGCAGACCTTCATTGATAATTGATCTTTATTCCAAACTTGTGAAAATTCACTTGAAACGAAAATAAATGTTCTCCCCCACGTCGATAGGTATCATGTTCAATTAGAATGACACTCACAGTTCATTTTAAATTCAAATTGAAATATTTTAACCAATTATTTAATCAAAGTATGAAATCCCGACAAACATATAATTCCAGCTTAAAAGCCAACTGTCAAAATTCTCTTTGAAAGGGAATTCCGGACAAACCGTTACTCACCAATCACAGATGTAAACAAAAGAGAGAAAAAATTCTCTTCCATTAACTGCTATGAACTGTGTTTAACCAGCGACGGTTTGTCCGGAATTTCCCTTCAAAGAGAATTTTGACAGTTGGGTTTTAACCAGTAATCATATTTTTGTCGAGAAATAACTATCATGGCACCAATTACAACCGATGGTTTAACCTACAGACACTTTATATAACAGACTAGCGGAGAGAAAAACAGTAAAACTAGCAACCAAAACCCTCATGCTCCTTTGGTTGCACTTTTTGACAGTCCGTTTGGCTGCAATTTTTGACACTTCGCTAGTCTGTGTATAAAGTGTCTGTAGTTTAGCCACCTCTAACTCGACGAGCGCCTATTCAAACTGAATAAAAACATCCATATGTATATCAATTTATTTTCTTTTGTGCATATTATGTCACTACAAAGTACTGCACATCATCGGCCAACTTTCAACTATCCAACACGTTAATGTTCTATGTTCAGAAACATATCGGCAACAAGTTGACAAAATTGTTCTCAAACCCTATGGAACGAGATATTTGACGAAGAAAAGCTATTTTACTGCAAGAAAATATCGGAATGAATTTACTTATTTTCTTTAACTTGAATTTGTTGTTTTTTAACATTGACGTGTAACGCAGATCAGAACGCAGCCATATATCGACACAGATCTTTCATTAGGGCCTAAGTCGCAATGTACTCAAATGGAGAAAAATCAGTTTCAATATTCGGCGATGCTTTTCTAAATGTAGTTTTCATTGTAGGTATAAATTACTTTATGACCATGTTTTCCCGGAAGCATCTTTGGTTAAACCTTATGACAATATAATAAAGAATTTAATTCCTATGTGCTTTTAGTGGGTAGAAACTAAAAAAATGCTTACGCCCAATTTGCATCCCAGTCGTGATTTCGCCCTTCAGCAACCACCATTTGCGGAAGGGCTTAACTGTGTACATAATTTTCAAAAGGGCGCGGTAAATGGGCTAATCTGACTCTGTCTTGCTGGGTAGGGCTGGGTAAATGGGCGAGCTTGACAGTATACTTTTTAGTAGGGCTCAGCAAATGGGCGCATAGAAACCCAATGTAAATGAAAGGGCGCGTGCATCTTTTCTTCGAATTACATGAAAATATCGAAATATTCGAATGTTTATGTGCAACAACTATCGAGTAGACATGATCATAGTAGATATTGCTTATCATTTATATAATAGAACCGCCGTTTAAAGAATAAATTTGTGAATAATAACCGTACGCCCGGTTCTGTACAAAAACTGTAAGTTTGGCCTTTATATTCCATATGAGAAGAAGGGCCTAAGTCGAAATCTCGAAGAAAATGCATGTTTCGCCGTTTTGTTTTCTTTAATTATAAATCGAACTAAAAACCATTTTAACTAATTTTCACCTCAATCTTGTAGTATTTTTGTCGCATAATGTCATAAGAGCGAAAACGCAGTTTGTTTACATTTGCGATTTAAGCCCTAATGAAAGATCTATGTCGATATGATTAAAGCTTACCAAATATTTTAGGCCGGTTTAAAAGTTAGTCCGGTTTAAAAACAGTTAGTACGGCTTTGTGCTTACGGCTATTAGATCATGGTTTTGGATAGTACATCATACGTATGAAGTTTCACAAGCAACCGCAAGAAGTAGCCGAATTAGTAGTAGATGTAATGGAATGTAAGCAAAGAGGTTCCAATTTCATGTGACGATAATTAAAAATATATGCTATAAATAAAAATACCAATGTCATTCCGAATGAAACAGATAAAACAAAACATTCGACCCAAATCTCTTTCCTTTGTGTGCCAATAATTTCCATATATATTTTGGCGAGGCGCGTTCGCAGCACCAGTACAATTCAAGCAAGAGAACACAACACATCAAAAGTGAGAGCTAAACGCGCAAAAAGTATTCAATTCGAAACGACTATTGCAATTTAAGCACAGAGTGTGAATTAAATAAATACGCGAGTGAGTTTAAAAAAAAGAAAATTCGAAGTGAATTTCTGTTTCAAGAAGAAATAAAAAACAGTGAAAATGTCCGCAATCGGTATTGACCTGGGTACCACGTACTCCTGCGTGGGAGTATTCCAGCATGGCAAAGTTGAAATCATTGCCAACGACCAAGGTAACCGGACAACACCCAGTTATGTGGCCTTTTCCGACTCCGAGAGGTTGATTGGTGATGCTGCAAAGAACCAGGTTGCGATGAACCCACGAAATACAGTGTTCGATGCTAAACGATTGATTGGCCGCAAATTCAACGATCCGAAGATTCAAGCTGACATCAAGCATTGGCCGTTCACCGTTGTCAACGATTGCAGTAAACCGAAGATCGAAGTCGAGTTCAAAGGTGAAAGAAAGCGGTTTGCACCGGAAGAAATCAGTTCAATGGTTCTGACGAAGATGAAAGAAACGGCTGAAGCTTATCTGGGACAAAGTGTTCGGAATGCGGTCATCACAGTCCCAGCTTATTTCAACGATTCTCAGAGACAAGCTACAAAGGATGCTGGGGCTATTGCCGGTTTGAATGTAATGCGAATTATTAATGAACCGACGGCAGCTGCATTGGCCTACGGATTGGACAAGAACTTAAAGGGAGAGCGAAATGTTTTGATTTTTGACCTGGGTGGCGGAACATTCGACGTTTCTATCTTAACCATTGATGAAGGATCATTGTTCGAAGTGCGATCCACTGCCGGAGATACACATCTGGGAGGAGAGGACTTCGATAATCGTATGGTATCACACTTCATAGATGAATTTAAACGCAAATTCAAGAAAGATCCTTCGACGAATCCACGAGCACTAAGACGATTGAGAACGGCGTGCGAACGAGCCAAGCGTACATTATCATCAAGCACCGAGGCTACAATCGAGATCGACGCTCTGGTAGATGGAATCGATTACTACACAAAGATTTCCCGAGCACGATTTGAGGAACTGTGTTCGGATTTGTTCCGCTCGACGCTGCAACCAGTGGAGAGAGCTCTTGCGGATGCAAAGATGGACAAGAGTGCAATCCAGGATATTGTCCTAGTTGGCGGCTCAACACGCATTCCAAAGGTCCAATCGTTGCTTCAGAATTTCTTCTGTGGAAAATCGTTAAACTTGTCGATCAACCCAGATGAAGCGGTGGCTTATGGTGCCGCAATCCAGGCTGCTATTCTCAACGGCGATAAAGATGAAAAGATTCAAGATGTGCTGCTTGTTGACGTGGCTCCACTTTCGCTGGGAATTGAAACCGCGGGAGGTGTGATGACTAAGCTAATCGAACGGAACAGTCGAATCCCGTGTAAACAGACGCAGACATTCTCAACTTATGCAGACAACCAACCTGGAGTATCAATTCAGGTGTTTGAAGGAGAACGAGCTATGACCAAAGACAACAACCGTTTGGGACAGTTTGATCTGTCGGGAATTCCACCTGCTCCGAGAGGTGTTCCACAGATTGAGGTCACATTCGATATGGACGCAAATGGAATCCTGAACGTGTCAGCTAAGGAGAAGAGTACTGGCAAGGAGAAGAACATCACGATTAAAAATGACAAAGGTCGGCTCAGTCAGGCGGATATCGATCGGATGTTGTCGGAAGCTGAGAAGTTCCGCGAGGAAGATGAAAAACAGCGAGAACGAGTCTCCGCCAGGAATCAGCTCGAAGGTTATTGCTTCCAACTGAAACAATCGTTGGAGTCAGCCGGCGAAAAACTGAGCGAGTCGGACAAGAGCACCGTTCGAAACAAATGTGACGAGACACTCCGATGGCTTGACGGAAATACGATGGCCGATAAGGACGAGTTTGAACACAAAATGCAGGAACTGAGCCGAATTTGCAGTCCGATCATGACTCGGTTGCATCAAGGCGCCGCTGGTGGTGCAGGTCCAGAAGGTGCATCCAGCTGTGGACAGCAAGCTGGTGGATTTGGAGGGCGAACGGGACCCACGGTGGAAGAGGTTGATTAATTGAAACTAAGTAGTACTTATCGTCCTACGTTATTCGTTTTAGAATATTTTAGTAAGCGTGATGAAATGAATGAGATTTGAGTCTAGTGGGAATGCATAGTTCATTGTATTTATGATCTCGAAAATATATAGATTATTGTTATAACAAAATCTTAATTTTTTTAAATTAAATTTCGAGAAAAATCCATGTTTTGATATCCATCTTAACCCAGCTATGTTAAATGCCCGAAATGTTCATTTGTAACGCTCGATCAATGCATACCTTGATACTTTGCTCAACGAATCGCTGCTTGGGTAAATTGGCGGTTCGTGGAAAATTTAATATTTCCACTGAGCAGGTGAACTATAAACCTGCTCAGTGGAAATATTAAATTTCCCACGACCCGCACACTTATCCAATTTCAAATATTTCGGATTATGAAACTGACTTCAATGTGCGAATTAAAAGCTATAGCTCAACAAATGATTCAGATTCATTAAAAATACTACCATAATCATAAAAAAAATCCGCGCTTCTATATAACTGGCTCGCGCCCAGGCAGCACGTCATGAGTCTCTGCCGCAATGTTTGATAGCTTTTTTTCGCAGCGCTTTCCGATAGAAAATAAACATTTCCAGCAAAAAAATTATCCTGATACTTTGAACGATCATGAAAATACGCCATTCTCGTTAGCAGTCCTTTTTCAGGTAAGCTAGTAAGAAACCTTTCATACTTTCTTTCTCCTTTCGGTAACTTACAAGTTTTCTACGAATACTGGATAGTATGACTCGAGCGGCTAAGATCATTATACTCTGTGTAGGCACTTTTGGCCCAGAGACATTCTGATGCGTATTTTCCGGCTAACCGAGCGCTCGTATCATCAGCCGAACTTGCCTGAATTTCAGTGCGTGTAGTGTTAGTAAAGTCGTCCACATCGCTTTGGTACAGACCCGTCCAGACTTTCCATCGTTCGTAAATTCGGCTTATGTCCGTAAAGAAATTTACAATTTCTTTAATCTAATATATAACATGCTATTGTCGCAAATAAACATAAAATTCACAACTAATAGTTAATGCGATTTTGTATCGTTTCCAACAGGGATCTAAAAATATACAAACAATTGCTGAATAATTCCGGATCATCACATCTTTTAAAAAATTTAATTGATATGAATGATAAGGGGTTGTTTATATTTACAGACTAATGACCTTTCTATTCCCGTTGAAAAAGAAAGGCGCTGAATTATTTCGTGAAGAAAACAAATAATTGCACTGCAAAAATCGATTGAGATTAGGTATTTCCTGATGAAAACAAACCAATTTCCTTTGACTTGAGTTTGCATCTGTGGTTGTAAATGAGCTGTCAGAAATCTCGAGGCTCGACCGGCTCGACGCGAAGCTCGTCAAAGTTTATAAATAGAGCCAGTTTGACCTGGAGAGCTGCCAGATGATTTGGTTCAAAATCTGCACTGTCGTAAAAAACCGATATACAACTGTGCTCTTCATTGGAAACGAGCCTTTTATACATTTGATGTGCGAATTAAATAGGCGCGTCCAATAATAAATCCAAAAAACGGCTAAAAATGTGTATTACCCAAGTTTAGACCGTTCGCATTGCTATGATGTAAATTTGTTTCAAGTCGTCGGATAATTTGGATCTGTCAAAATACTTCTAGAACACGGTGTTCCCAATGCGATGACTTAGGGCATGTTCAGGAGCGTTTTATTTTATATAGGAGTTTCAAAGTAGAACTGGAACTGAAATATTCACATTCCCAGCAGAGCGTTTTGTTTTATTATTTCGTACAGTTTTGTTTCAAAATTTAAAACTGTTATACGACGCCGTTCTATTTGTTGCTGATTTTAAAACACGTTTAGAACTGTGTTTTAAATACATGCAAAGTTTTCAGCAGGGACACTTAGAACAGATAGACTGGGGAAAAAAATTGAATGCAGTAACGCTGAAGGCATGGCGAGACATGAATTTTAAACTGAATAGAACACCCGCTAAAACTGCTGCTGGGGACAGAAAGTTCCAGTTTTAAAATTTCCAGTTTTATATTATAGAACTGTCAAAATTATAAATCTAAAACTGAAACTCTCCTGAACATGCTCTTAGGCACCTGTTCTAAATGTTGTTTATTTGATTTTGTTATTGTTTGTCACTTATCTAACACATAGTTTTTTCTGCTGTCAGTCGTCACACATGCTAATGAAAAAAAAATTAGAACAGTGATCTATTCGTGTTTCAAATTGTGGAAAATTTAAAACAGAATAGTCGAGCTGTTTCAAATCTGATCCAAAAATGTGCTCGAAAAATAAAACTGCATCTCAGAATTGCGATCGATCTGTTTTAGTCGGTGATTTAAAATAGAACAGCCCATATAGAATACATCAGCGTTGCGAACAGCCTTAATGTGTATTGATTGGCAACGGCAGCTGTAATTGTTTATTGCGCACTTCCCACCAACCTGGACTCCGCACTTTAAAAGTGCGAGTGATCTCAAAACTGCGAGCTGTCAAAAACATGTACTTCAAGTGATAGAGATGGTACTTTCATAGACAGACCAGTCGAACTAACCGGTCTATGAGAAGAATTTAATGGAAGAATGGTAAGTGCGCAGTGCGGTTAGAATCCAATTTTCTATGCCACAAGCAATATTAAATTGATAATAAACTGTGCTTCTAATGATTTAGGTTCATGAATGTTTTGTTCTCAACTAATTTTTTTCACTAAATGGCACAATTTTTTTTTCGAACGATTGATCGATTCCATAAGAAAGGCATTGTGATGAATTGCGCGCCGAATATTGTCACGCTTATATTGTGACTTGCAGGATAATCGCTCGATTTGCGTTAATAGCTCAATTCAGATAGGCGCGTGACAGCTGCCTATATGAATTCATAGGAAGCTTATTCCTTAGAGCATACGAAAGGCACATATCAGGTAGAAAAATAAATAAAAAATGCAAGAAAATACCCTCTACACTCATTTGCAATAGAGACTGCTTATGACTCCTATAGTTTGCTTATGTTCGACTGTCTCATAGTCTAGTGGCTCCAGTGAAATCTGCTGGCGCAGCAACTGAGGCTATATTTGAAGCGCCTTTCAGACGCGCGCAATGTGAGATTTTATTATTGTCGCGCTTATTCGTTTAGGAGCGTTTTATTTTATATAGGAGTTTCAAAGTAGAACTGGAACTGAAACATTCACATCTCCAGCAGGGCGTTTTATTTTATAATTCCGAACAGTTTTGTTTTAAAATATAAAACTGTTATACTACGCCGCTCTATTTGTTGCTGATTATAAAATACGTTTAGAACTGTGTTTTAAATACATGCGAAGTTTTCAGCACAGACACAGGCATGGTGAGGCATGAATTTTAAACCGAATAAAACATCCGCTATACTGCTGCTGGGGACAGCAAATTCTAGATTTTAAATTTCCAGTTTTGTATTATAAAACTGTCAAAATTATAAAGCTTGAACTGAAACACTCCTAAACATGCTCTTAAGTTGCTCGTTTGGAACAGTAGATACAGAACAGTAGATTAGGATTGTCGCTGGTGTTCCCATTGCTTTCCCCTCGGAACATGTTTGTTTTGCTTTCGTGATAAATATCTGTCAAGGTATCGAAAGTCTCTCTAGTAAAAGTCTTTGGTCTGCAATTTTGGCACACGCAGAAAAATATAGCCTGCTTGTAACCACAAATCGTTTAGTTGAACTTCAAATTAGTAAAGTGCAGAGTTTGCCTATTTTTCATTTTAGGTCTCGTTTATTCTGCTGTAATTTTTATGGATTCAAGACCGAAAAGTCCAACGCATAAAAATTACAGCAGAATAAACGAGAGACGAACAGAGAAATGATGTGAAATCTGCTATGAAAAAAATTTCGATGTGGCATAGTATTATAATTTCATTAGTTTTCACATGATATCTAGGCGTGACAGATAATGTTTATGTGCTACTACAAATTGGAAAAAATATGTGTGAAATCAATATATTCAATATAGCGAATTTTGTCGGTGTAAATTTTCGACTGTTATTGTTATGAAATGAAACAGTTTGTATATGCCGCACAAGGAAATGACAATTTATCAAGATTCAGTACAGGTTTAGACAATTTGTGCATTCTAATTAGTGAAAATACATCAGCCAAGAATGGCCATTATTTTGTTGGCTAAAAGACATAAAAATGATTGATCGTTAGGAAACGGCGATAGAGGATTATTGTTTTGCTTTATTTGGCCCATTTGACAGGTATATTCCGCAATCAAAAATAATATTCCTACTATCGATGCCAGCGACAATCATAATCTAGTAGTGTTCTGTATTTACTTTTGGAACCGTTGGTTTGGGTTCTATATAAGCACACAGAGAACAGACATATAAGCTAGAACAAACTTTCCCGAAAAACCTGTGTAAACATTTAAATGAAAATGCGTTGAAAATCACCATCGCATACAGGTTTGCATGCGTGAGTCACCATTGTATCCAAGTTTGCATACAAGTCCCGTATAGCGATTGCTGGCCGATCGAAGCGCCGACCAGTGGCAAGTTGCGCCTTGTTGTTGTCATTTCAAAGTGACAGTTTAATTTCTTACACAAGTTGAAAACTTTACTTGTATGTCAGTTCTCAGTGATAAGCATAATCTCTGGGTAAACCGTGTAGCCAAATTCACTGTTTTTCCTTCCGCGTATCTTTAAATTTAAAACGTCGTTTTTGGATTACGCCATAACAGATGGCCGAAAAGACGAGGAGGATTTGCGCCCACTTAAAAGATGTAACAATCGCTCAGCTTAAATTCTTAGTTGTCTTAGTATCCAGTACAATTCACACAAATCGTTGAATACAAAAAGATACCTGAAAACGGTACATGGAAACCAACACCTAAGGGTGCAACTATCTGTTATCTGATGTTTAGTATGAGAAACAAAAAAAAATATAACCACTACAAATTACATTTTGGATAAAACTACAAAGTTCTAGATTCAGATTATTTTTCACTGTCCGCTTTGCTACGGCAACAATCCATCCTCTTGGTGTTGCACAATTTAAATGTGCATTGATATCTGAATGTTTAGTTAAGCTATCTTTTTACCAGCGTTATCTTCGAATGAGTACCTGAAACCAGTAAGAGTGTTCATTCACTTCTCTCCCGAGAGTCTTATCATCGCGGATCTCTCACTCACGTACCTACAAGTCCATTCAAAAATCTGAAGCTTTTCCGCCATCGGAACTCAATCATATGGAAAGTAATTCACCCGAACGCCCCGGAAGCAGCCACTCGCAAAGGACGACACCGACGATGACGACGGCAGGTCAGCTGTGTGCCGAGCCTGTTACCAGTTAGTATCGTCGCGAGTCCTGAATCAGTCTGGTCGTTCGGAATCCGGTCCACGATTAGTCGCCTGGTTAGCGCTATATGCTTTTTTTTTCAATAGTCACTGCTCATCCTCGTGTAGTGCGTGATGTAACTTCCTAGCAGGGTGATTTCCAACTAGCGTCGCGCGCGTGATTTGGCGAATTTGGTAGTGCCGGTTACCGAACTGAACGCAATGATAGGAGAATTCGCATGATTGCGAGACGTTGTGAGTGTGTTTGTGTTAGTTGGTAAAAGTGGAAGGAAATTTGGTGGCTTGATTTTTCCGATTACACCCGTCACTTGTCGTCGTCGTCGTTGGGGGAGGACAAGCGGTTGGAGCAGATGGTATGCGGTTGCACTGGCAATTGTAACCGCGTCGACCAGAGTGTGCCAAAATGTGTGCGTGTGTGTCGGTGAATGGTCCCTAGTGCGTAACTGGAGAAATTTGTGCAAAATGATAAGGCGCTGTCAAGTGGAAAATTGAGCGAGAATGATATGGTGAAAGTTTGATATCGCTGGTATGTGATGAAGTGTCGGGAGAAGCAGGAACCATGGTACTGGAGGAACTGAGGGACTGTGGAATTAATTATAATTTTGAAGAATTAAGCTAATGGTGGAGTGTAGTGTTTATTTTTACTATCAGCAAACAACTGAAGTTCAAGTTGGGAGTAGTCATCTATGAAAAATGATGGTAAGCACCGATGATTCACATTGCACTGAAGATATTGCCAAACTAAACATTGATGATCGCCACCTGAATAAAGGTTTATTAAGGTTAAACAGAGAATGGGCCAAAAATCGAAAACGAAAAAGCAGTTCATTTCCACATCGTGTGTTAGATTTTCATAAAAATCAATCAGCTGTACTGTAACAACATTCTACAAAAACTGTTTGATTTTTTATGAAAATCTAACACACAGTGTGGAAAAAACTACTTTTATTGTTTTCGATTTTTGCCCCATTCTCTGTTCAACCTTAAATGAAATTATCCAGTTTTTCAATTTCTCATACAAACATTTGATGGTTTTAGAAGTCGTATCGCATCTGTATGCCATCTCTCAGAGCTTTTGTAACACAAAGCGTGGTTCCAGAAAGCATGTGACTTCATAATATTTGCATGTCCCAAGCGGGAAACACTCAAAGTAAGATTCAATTTTGACATTTAGTCGAGTGCTCGTAGCAAAGTACTTTCTTTTGGCATAGCATTTCAAACTGGTACGTGACATTCATCTCCGAAAACTCCTTCACACTTCCGAACATTTTCATTTCATGTTGCGGATACGAAATGTTACACACATGTTCCAGTAGGTATAGTGAAGGAGTGCTGGTTTAATCTAAGCAAACTTCAGAGACTTGTGCCAGCAATTTTGGTCATGCTTGGGCGGCCTAACATCAAACATCAAAGGGGTGTCGAGGAAAAATTTGAGCATTTCAAGGGTTAACAAAACAAAACCTTGGCGGTTTCGAAAAAATGTTTCCGAGTGAACCTACCCTTATTCGGGTGTTTGCATTTCTAGGATTTCTCCATAGGTTAAGACACTTAACCCTTTCATGCCAAACTTTTTTCAAGTGCATATAGGGTTCCGAAACAATTTTCCCTTTATAATGGTGGGATCGAGAAACACGAAAAGTTTTTGTTTTAAAGCTTTAGAAGCTGCTCAATTTTTACCTTCAAATGTTCAATACGATTCTCCTACCATATTTATAATAGTCCAATTGGGTCATTAAATGAAGAATAAAATTCGTCTTTTCTTTTACAAACCGATAGAGCTCATCTTTTCAAATTTTACAATATACATGTTCAACCTTTAAAATGATTTTTAATTGATTTTTTTTTCGAGAGTTGTCCTACTGGAGCTGTAGAGCTAGGTTCTCGGAAGGGCTCCCCGTCAGAATCACATACTACAATTTGCAGACGAGACAGGCAATGTCGACCACTAAAACACTGCATTAGGCCAATTGTATCGGGCCGTGATTCTGCATGTGATATTCATTATACGGTTCAGGTATGTGCAGGCGTAGGTACTAGCGATCGCGTGTATCATCGCGAAGGACCCGAACATTTGTACGTTAACGTGCTCGATCGCGTGTGCGTTTGAATGTCGCGTGTGCTAACGTGTATGTAACTTCGCGTGTATAAATTATATTTCATAACCGTGTGCCTTTCGCATATTCGCGTGTGTTCTAGAATGATCGCGCGCGGACCGTGAATCTGATACTTAGTTTTTTGTGTACGGTTCAGATTCCAGGAGAAAGTGGGTTCTTCCATATCATTAGAGTTCCCAGTCATGTCGCCGCAGTACGTGTGGTCTAGTGGATATGAGCTTTATTTATTTGATTGATCCAACTGAATGTATGGACATAAATTGCTAGAATGAAGGCTAAAGATTTCCGGATTCAAGTACTAAAGTACTAAAACGTTTACATAATTACCGGAGTGTTATCAAGTTTGCGCGATCGTGGGCATATGTGTGCGTAGATGATCGCGAAGGGCTTGCGCGTTCGTATGTTGACGTGTTTGTCGCGTGTTCTCGCGTGTATGTGACTTCGCGTGTATAAATTCGATTTTGAAAACCTGCGGCCATTCATATATTCGCGAACCGTCATTCTGATATTTAGTTTTCGGTGTACGGATAACATTCTGACAGGGAGCGAGTTACCCCATATCACTAGAGTTCCTGGTCATGTCGTCATGGAACGTTTTGTCTAGTGCATATGGGAGTTATTTTTTTTCTTAATTATTCATTTTTTTTATTAATTAACAAGGACCTAGACTGTTGGTACCGAGGATAGACTTCCGGACGATCCCGATTCATGTTGGCGCGAACACGGGAGTTTGTGGATTGACGTTTGAGATCGCATTGATAAGTTTATGAGTGCTGAAACGTTCACCTTATCACCGGAGTATAATAATGTTTGCGAGTTCGTGGGCGTAGGTTGCTTGGAAAATCGCGTGGGGCTCTAACGTTTGTACGCTGACGTGATTTCGTAACATATTTACGTGTGTTCTTGAATGGTTTTGCGAACCGTGAGTCCGATATTACATTTTCGGTGTGCGGTTAGAATTCTGGCAGAGTGGGATCCCTTATATCGATAGGGTTCCCGGTCATGTCGCCATGAGACGTGTTGTCTAATAGGTATGAGCGTATTTTCTTAATTGATCCAGCTGAAGGCATGGCCCTAGGCTTCTAGGATCAAGGATAGACTTCCGGACGTGACCGATTCGTAATCGCGTGCGCGAGGGCATTTTTGTGAGAATGTGTGAGTGTTAAGACGTCCACTATCACCATCTTTGCTGACCCAGCTGAAGGCGGGTGTAGAATGGCAGTATAGGACTCGAAAAGAAGAAATAAAAGACAATATAAGAGAGACGTAATAGATTACAAGATACAGCTGTGGTTATGATCATCACATGAAAGACATACATTAGTACTTCAAACTCTAACAATACTTGAATAGCCAACCACCACACATAGCACATCCTTTCTCAATTATCTATTTGTTACTGGTTGATTGATGGTTATGAGCGGGTAAATAGAGGAAAGGTATAGAACAGAAAAAGGCTCATATCAGCCCTCCCGGCCTGCTCGATACACCACTATCGAGGCGTATTGTAATCAACATCTTGAAGCGGGCTTCTTATATAAATAAAAACCTTAGTTGTCATAATGATTGGTGGATTAATAACATGAGAACTAATTAACCTCTAGTAGTAGAACTTGATGCAAATAGAAACTGAAAAGATCGAGGGTCCTTATATTTAGATAACTCTATTGAATCTATTGTTGCTTGATGATGTTTACAATACCGTCAATCCCATCAACCTGCGAGAGCGATAAAGAAATAGATATTACATGCATCTAAACTACTTTTAGGTGTTTGTTTATGTGGTTCACGTGGATTGAATTTCTTCAAAAACTACGTGTTTTAGTTTATTAAGTTGATCTAGTTGAGCATTAACTAGTGGCTGAACAGTATGTTTAAGAGAAGGTTCCATCCATAAGAGATTGTCATCTCTGTTTCTGAAAACAGCGAATCCGATTCGTTATAGACAACTGTTACTCGCCATCTTCACTAGCCAGAGCGACAGAGCGATTTAAGAGATAAAAACACCCACCTTCAGTCTGATCATCTCTTAAATATGACAGTCCATTGATCCGAATCGAATGACTCGATCACTATGCTCAAGATCAAGTGAGTCCCCGAACAACCGAACCAGTATGTTCCCCCATTAGAAAGTAGTAACATCCATATCAGCCGTCCGCCAAAACACTCGATCGAATGATTATTAGTCATGAGATTCAGAGATCAATGAGCCAGCACTCGCTCGGATCTCCCACTCTTACGCGCCCATTAGGCTCATCACCCAAGCCCAGGGTACAATATACATGTTCAACCTTTAAAATGATTTTTACTTGATTTTCTGAAAAAAATGTAAACACGTCCTCGTTTGACACTATTGGTCTTCCTTGACAGTGAATTTAGCCGTGTGTATTGACAGTTATCTCAGCCAAAGGATAGGGATTAAGGTAGTTCAATGGAAGATGTGGTCGTGAAAATTAAATTTAATAAAACATTTTTCATTTGTTATTTTGTGTACAAAAAAGTAAAAAAAGGTCGATTTCGTATTTTTAACGTTAGCTGCATTGGAAAAAATCCAAAACAGCATATGGCTTAATGACCCAATTGCGTGGAAAACGTTGTCAAAGACGGTCTAAATTGAGGGGTTTTACTAGTTTTTAATAATATTTCAAAACAAAGGAGTTATATCAAAGCTTTATTTATTTTCGTTAACCTAAACTGACCTTGGCAGCACTGCTTACGCGGCATCCAGATTAATTGCAATAACTTAAGTTCTACAGATAATACTTCTAACTGTTAGCGCGCAAATGAAAGGTATTAGTCAACTTTCTTAGCCTTACTTGGTTTTGTGATCAAATCTTAAAACTTCAAAACTCGGAGCGGAATTAACCGCAGCTCAGCACCACTGTTTCTGCATTGGGCGGTTAGAGAGAGAGATACTTAGAAAAGGAAGGATAGAAAAGTGTTCGGTAAAGAATCGTTGGAAGCATGCGAAAGAAGACGGACTTACAAAAGGTTGGTCCCACAAATTCAAGACCTTGGACCTAATGGTATCGCGGTTTATGATACCAGTTAAGAAGGTTGACGGGTGGACGACACGAAAGACTGTGGTGACGAATTATCGTGTCGGATGCACGTCTTCATTGCTTCGAAACCAAGAGCTAGCTCTGTAGACAGCATGGTTCGAAGGGGGTGCATGACCTAGTTTGTTTAATAGAAGTTCCGTGAGTTTTGAGTTTTATAGTCAAGTAGAAGGTAAGGTTAAGGTTAGGTAGGTCTTAATTCCAACGTAGTCACTTGCAACCTCGTGTTTTGACTTGTTTTGCAAAACGAATCGTTTGGCTTGCGCTAATGTTTTGAATGATACTACCACTGCATTGCAGAGATGATGATTGTCCTGAAAGCTTCGCATCTTGAGGGGGACATTCCAAGGAGAATCGTTATACCGCTCAGTAGGAAACTTAATTGAAATGGCTGTCAGATAAGGTTTGGAGAAAGCTCAGCGGAAGCGTTGACCCATACCTTCTACATGGACGATCTCAAGATCTATGCTGACTCTGTGGAACGACTGAGTGTAGTCATCAAACTAGTCGAAAGGATTAGTGGAGACATCGGCATGGTATTTGGCCTAGAGGTATGATGACCTTTTCAGCTAATATCAGAGCGATTGGTCGACACTGGAGGCTGCGAGATCGACGAAGGCGAGATGATTCGGGACATGATTCGTGGCAAATCGTATAAGTATATCGGATTCCAACTCGAGATTCGCCACACCGACATCAAGCTTAAGCTCCAAGATAAGTTCTTGAGTGAGCTGTGTCAAGACCTTCCTGAACGCGAGGAATAAGGTCAGAGCAATCTACACGTTTACTCTCCCCTGTTGACCTACTGTTTCGGCGTCATCAAATATAGCCAAACTGACATGGAAGATCTTGGGAAAAAATTGAGGCGTTTGGACAAGCGGGAATGCGCCATTCTCAATCGACGCTGGCGAAATTCACATTGCCGCGGGACAAGGAATAGTCGACATCCAGGCACTATGCGTTGCGCAGGTGCTACAACTGCGAGAATACTTTGTAGAAAGTGTCAAGCGGTATGGAGTATATCATATATATATAGTTTGTGCTGCGCGCCGCAACTATAGCGCACTTCACTTAGCACAAGCGAACTACAACCTTAACTGCAATCAGCAGATTGCGGATGAGAAAATTGCAGAGTGGAAGTAGAAAGCTGTGCACGGTGCCCACCCCCACCAGTTACAGCAGCCGTACGTCGACAAGGCTGCATCGAACATGTGGCTCATACGGGATAAACTCTCTTTTGTGATCGAGACCGACACGATAGCCACCCAGGACAGGATAATGCTGACGAGGAATTTCGGGAGGTATGTTTGACATCAACGCGTCGAGGATATATATCGGATGTGTCATTTGTCGCACGCCACCAGCGACCACATTATGGCAGGCTGCTGCGTACTAGCCAACGCAGCATATGCCGAGCAATACAATAGCGTTGCCAAGATCTTTCAACAGCAATTGGCGCTGCAACATGGTCTTTTGGAAGAGATTGCGCCGAACTACCATTATCTTTCTGTACCTGGAAATTAACCGTTTCAAGCTACACTGGGTTCACATTGTTCTAGCAACCGATTCCTACACCACGACCGCCCAGATATTTCTATGACAAGGCGCGACGTCGCCGTTCCAGTGGACCACAATCTGGTAGATACTCATGATGGAAAAAATAATTTTTTACTGGGTAGTAATCCGCCAACACATATATGTACCATGCCGTGATGTGTTGACTATTTACGGCGGTGAAATGTCGGGCCGATACTAATTAACACAGTAAAAACTGAACAAATAGATATCTTTATTGCCTTTTATTTGATTTTTCTTTAATTTCATTGTAATATCTATTCCATATATGAGTAAAATGCATGGAGCGGCGCAAAAAGCGTGGTGACGCAATGCCTTCTGGAGCAGTGCTGCCAGGGACAGTTTACGTTGACGACGGAAAATGAATTTTTCATATATCTTCGTTTTGTTGCAATATTATTGAAAATCGAGAAAACTTCTCAATTTAGACTGTCTTTGGCTACGTTTTACACGCAATTACACTATTGTAAATATTCTATGAGAATTGTATTGAGCGTTGTAAGGTATAAATTGAGCAGCTTTTAGCACTGCAAGGGAAGCACCTATCTTTACGGAAAAATGCTTTTTGTGTTTCTTGACTACTCCGGTTTCAAGGAAAAATAGTTTTGAAACCCTACATGCACTAGAAAAAAGTTGGAAAAAAGGATTAACAAATCCATGAATTTTAGTTGTTTACAAACAATACAAGCTAGACGAATTAATGACGAACAAAGTTATTGTTAAAGTACATCATATGTCGATAGACCTCAATGCTCTAAATATCACAATACATTAATAGCGATTTTTAATTCTTACACAAATATAGCATAGTGATTTTTAATTTCTTTTCGATAAAAATGTAAACAAACCATTTTTTAAGTATGTTAGTCCATTTGACAGTTATCCAGCTAAAGAATAAATGGCGAGGTGTAAGAATGCAAGATGTTGCTCTGACAATTTAATTTACCAGAAATAAATTTCCTTTATCATTTTACACACAAAAAAGGTTATCCTGCGTATCTTTAACTTCAGCTGCACTGTAAAGATCAAAAACAGCACATGGCTTAATGACCCTGTTGGTTGGTAAATAAGCCCCATTTCAATCCAATGAAGATTAAAGAGCATCCTTCACGTAATAGAAATAGATTGCCTAATCCAAATAACATCATCCAAGGTCATTTAATCAAGCTGTTCCCATCAACATCTATTTCATCAGCAACCAAGCAGTGAGCTTGCAATTAGCTTTGGGGCAGCTATAGCAAGTCATCGACCACTGCAAATGTGACTTATACGTTCGTTTTATTACAGAACTCATAATGAGTTTTCTCTAATTATAAGAAATTTGAAAACTTTCTAAGCAACATGTAATTTTTAGATCGCATCGAAAGACATCCAAACTTCCACTGATACAATTTGGTTCGATGTACTATCACGAAAGTCACTTTTGCCTTCAAGAGAGATGGCTGACAGCTACTGGCTGTTTCATCGTCATTGGCCAGAGGGCAGCACAACATTTTCCTAGAACCATGAGCCACTGAACTGCGGAAGAGAGCGTCCCGCTAATTATTTCACCAAGATTCCTTTGTGTGCATTAAATTTTCCTTTGCATTGAAAATATAATTTCGTATGTAGGTATAACCAGCGAGTAGAAACTGAAAATAGGTTTCATACACTCAGAGCCCTGCTGTGAGGAAGATGAACGGCACCCTTTCGACTTTCGCAGCGGAACTCAACGAGATAAAAAAATATATGGACAGAGACTCTATATATAATTACAGAACGTGTAAAATGTTTGCTCTGGACTGGATCTCGTGTTATTGTGAAATATTTTATTGGAAGTTTTTCCGAAACTTTTCAATTGTGTCTAGATACAGAAGCTAAAATGCAAGATAATAGCATGCTTCCGGTACATTGTGGCTCAGACTTTGCTCAAACTTGGGGTGATTTATACACCTTAATATACCTCTGTATAGATTTGACACAAATGAAATAAACAATAATTCGATGTACTATCATGATCTGATTTGGTGCTCGCCAAAAGTTTTCCAATTCGAGGAGCACGGGTTTCTTTCCAACCAACGAAATACGAGAAAAAGTAATTTTACTTACAAGAATAAATATGAGTTTGGGTGGGTTTACGTTCTACTGATTGTTCCATTTTTAGCTACAAAAACAACCCAAGAGATATTGTTTCTTCGTAGCGATTGTTTTCTACTAAAGCTTACAGTGTGTTTTATGACGTCGAGATTCATGCGAAGTAAACTCAGAAATTGCTGATACATATGTATCGTATGATGTAGAACGTTTTCCCGGTTTGTTATTCCTCTCGACAAAATTCTGGTAAGTAGCATAAAATGTTTACCGTCATTGAAGCAACTTTCAAAAATAACTATACATACCAGAGTGGTATCGGATATGACGTAGGTACTTATAAGTTACAACAGTATAATATTCCAGTTTGATGATCCAAGATTTTTGAAGTAGCTACACCCAGGCTGTTTCTGTGTGGATTCAGCTGGGCATGATAAGAGGAACCTATAAAAATATTGACAAATATTTATATTGGCAATCCAGCCGGTTGTGGTTTGGTTTCGAAGACGGCACGCTTTTGGGGTTGAATGTTACGAGGTTGTAAATTGCGGAGGATATCAAGTTGATGATGAAACACCTAATAATTTTAATCCACCTAGCGGTGCAATTGTGCCTTTCTCAATCATGAATCACGAGAATGTGTGCGTTGTTTATATTCATTAAAAGCTTTTAAATGCATATATTACATTTTATTATTATACATCACATGACAACTATATACAGGAAAATAAATCATTATTCGAGTTCTAAAATTTTGAAAAAGAAAAAACAGCATCGGTAATATTGAACTGAAAAAAGGTGCAAAATCGGCAAAGTCCCAAAAAGTCGATTTTCATAAAAAAAAATTTTTTCGAGATAACGTCGAGATTTTAACGTTTCATGCATTTTAAAGATGTTTGGCATCAAAAATACGAATTCGATTTCTGAAATTTCATGGGGTCTCCCCTTTGAAAAAAAATTTGAGTTCCGTCTTATATGGGAATTTCATATGTGACCGGACGATTTAGTCTATATTTCCGGACCCATATAAGCGATCCGTACGAAATTTTATAGACATCTATGGGGATATTATAGCTATCATTTGGGACTAAGTTCGTGAAAATCGGCCCAACCGTTTCCGGGAAACTGATGTGAGTTCGTAAATTTTGAAAGATGGCCGCTTTTCCCGGGCACTTCCGGAACCATCTATGGTGGTCAATGTAGTCAACGAAAGTTTGGTTGGCCGTCGGTGACCTAGAACAGCAAATTTAAGATGTTTGAGAGACATTTTAGCGAAATTTTTACCTTTTTTGCTTTCATCGGAGTATCGGTTTGAATCACAATTTGCTATGTGATCGCACGCCACAACCTGTAACTCCGGAACCGGAAGTCGGATCGGGATGAAATTAAATAGCCATTTACGGGGACGCAATACCTTTCATTTGAGGCCAAGTTTAGTCGAATCGGTTTAGCCATCTCCGAGAAACCAATGTAACTGTTATTCTGAATTTAGATACTTCCGCCGGGGCTTCCGGAACCGATGATGGTGGCCAATGTGGCCAAATAGACTTTGAATGGATGTTAGTGACCTAATACTACAAATCGAAGCAGTTGTGGTCATATTTTGGAAAAATTTTCACCTTTATACATTCATTGCAGAATTTATTAAAATCGACATTTTTTGCGTGTTCACCCTGTAATTCCGGAACCGGAAGTCGGACCCATTAGAAATTCAATAGCAGCCTATGGGAACGTTGCACCTTTCATTTGAGACTAAGTTTGTCAAAATCGGTTCAGTCATCTCTGAGAAAAGTGAGTGAGATTGTGTTCGCGTACACACACAGACGAACATACACACACACATACATACACACAGACATTTGCCGAACTCGACGAACTGAATCGAATGGTATATGTCACTCGGCCCTCCGGGCCTCCGTTAAAAAGTCGGTTTTCAGAGCAATTGCAATACCTTTCTATTGAGAAAGGCAAAAAAACAATATGTTAGATTTGACTGGATTCCGTACACAGTGATACGATTGCACAGTGGTCGGAAACGCCAAAAACGTGAACTTAATTCACTAGAGGCCAAACCATCGAATTTATTCACAGGATGTCTTTGGAGGAATTATTCGTATGAATATTCCCCGCAATCTGATAACAATTGAAATTACGCATGGCTTACTATGATCGAACTAAAAAAAATTACTTTTTATCTTGACGAGGTAGAAAGTTGGTGTCTTCGACAAAGTTTTAGAAATGCTCATAGTGTAGTAATCTGAGGCAAGACATAAAGTGATTTTAGTTTGCATGAACACGCAATGTTTTGAATTTAACCCTCTGCTGCCCAAATTTTTGTTATGCTTAAGAAAGCTATTGTTGATTGTTTTTGTAACGAGAAAGCCGAAAAATATACTGCCAGCTCACGAAAGAATCGGATTTTTCATAAATGAGAAACATAATCACTTTACGAGTAAAGATGTTATTGTTAATAACTTTTATTTCCGCATTGTTCACAACATAATTTCGCAGTTACATAGAAGTACTACAAGCTAGTAACTTAAAAATATGTTTGCATTTTCTCCAAAAATTTGAAAAATCATAAACATTTTTTAACTAAATTACACTGCCATACACCAAATAATTTTTTTCTCGTTTTACTCAAATTTTCAACTTTCAATGTTGAATGTATTCAACATAGTGACAAACGGGGGACGGGCATAGCGTAGTTGGTAAATCGATTGCCTTGTACGCAGCTCACCTGGGTTCGAGTCCCAACCCCCGCACATAGGGTTAGAGAAATTCCAAAAGAGATTTCTCTTACCCGAAAGGAGGCGAATGAACGTCCCTAAGGTTAAAACCTCTATAATCAAAATAAAAAAAAATCGTGACAAACAATGTATTTGTATGATTAATGAGAATGTTGTGAAGAGGTTTTCATGGTGGTGACAACATACAATCGTGTTTTGAATATTCTTTAGCGATTTTCACGTAGTCCGCCAAAAGGTTGCGCAGCAGAGGGTTAAGGACAAACCAGGAATAAGAAGAAGATTTGACGACACTCATTAAAACTGCCATTTTGTGACACTGTATATGATAATCTTAAATGCTAGCGGTTTTGTGGTCGTTCAGGCTAAACTCAATTAAGCGCGAAAGATTAGAAAATCATCCATTCATATTAATTTGTTGGCTGCTTTCAACGTTAAACTGTTACGTTAAATTTAGTAATCCAAAATAAATGCTTGAACAATAGCAAAACGAGAAATCCAACAACAAACTAGAAAATTTTACGTAATCACAGTCGTCGATTTATGCTTCACTCCAGAAAGTTAGGCAAAGCCAAGTGAGCTACAATCCCCTTATTCAAACGCCAGTGCACTGAAGTTAGCAGATCTCAAACCAACCCGAGTCCCACGCTGCGTTAAAATAATTCTGTATATGCCGGGTGGAAGGGAATAATTTGGTGCATATTGCTTCCACAACCATACCACCGCGAGGATTTCCCATCTGGTGCACATAAATTAGTTAGATTGTAGTATTCTCAGTCAGTTTTGAGGGAATAAACTAGGATCATAATTTCTCCAGTTGCCAATTAGGCACTCCCGGTTCATCTTGTACTGGTTATATGCGAAATTTTGCAGTTGTGCGCAATATGAACATTGTTGTTATTTAAGAAATTTTGTAATTTATTTTCGTAATAATAAAGAAACGTTTTTCCATTTTTTTACTTGGTCAATGATCGGAAGCCTCAAAAGGAAAATTTTGGTTTTTTTTGACATTTTTCATTTCCGAGCTATTTTTTGTTGGAGCAATTTCTTACATGTATTTTTTGGACCGGTTTTGGAACAATTTCACACATTCATTCCATTCCGTGGATTTGGAATGCTAGAAGACTGTCTGGGGAAGGGCGTCATTTTTAAATTTGAGAATTTTGCACAGAGGTGTTGATACGTGATTGTTTTTTTTATTTTATTCATTTCGTTTATTTGATAGGCACAAATGCGTTAGCTTGGCGGTGTTAAATTCTTTTGTTTTTACATTTTTGATATTTTAAAACTAGGAGGCTACAATTTTGAAATATTAAAAAAAAAATTACGGCTATCTTAAGACCAGAAATAAGATTCTATATACAAGAGAGGGGGCAAAAGATTTTTTTATGAAAAATTTTAAAACAAGGAATTCAATAGTAATAGTTTTTTAGGAAATATTTACAGTTATCTTAAAACTAACAATATAGTTTGGTACACAAAAGGGGGAACAAATATTTATGAAAAATTTCCTAGATGTTTTAAAACTAGGGATACAATTCTATTTACAAGATGGGGGACAATAATTTTAACAAAGAGGTAAAATTACAACTATCTTAAAACTAGGAATACGGAATACAAATTTTAACTTTTTTATCGGAGACATATGTTTGGTCAAGATATTCAGAGGGGTGCTTATTTCCACATCAGTGTAGCAGCAGTTGTATCAAGGACAGGGGAGAGAAGGCGTAGATGGTGACCGGGAGAGAAGAGCAAACTTTCGGGGAAACGGGAGATCAGCGAAACAGTCTAGTAGGTCGGATTGGCGGATGGTATTCTTCGGACCCGCGGGGAATCCTTCAAAAGTCATCGGACTCGAGTCGCTCTCACTTCAGTTTCCGTAGTGGTAAGGGCGACGGCGGTTACATAGTGGCAGGGGTGTTACTTCTGGGTATAAGAGTCAGGGGAGGGAAGGTAGACAAAGATGGCAGGGAGAGAAAATTATTTCAGTTTCAGGCATCGTGAGATCAACGGATGGATTACAAACTCGGGTGGCCTTCATCAGGGGAATCATGTACTGGGACGCCGGGTGGTCCTCCTCAAGATGGCAGGGGTTTTTTCCAGACGATTTCGTAGTACGGCTCAGATGTGGATCGGCTAGATTTCGAGTTAAGCGTGTTATGTTCGTGCCGTGGGTCCCGTGTTTGTTGGCTCATTCGATACAGATGCTTTGATACAGGTGGAAGAGGGTTCTGAGAATGATAAGGAAAATAAGAAGGGGCAGTTAGACTTGTATATTGATGGTTTTCACAAAGGTGTATATAAGGGACATATAGAGGACATCGCGGCTTGCCAGCACATCTCGAACCGGGACGTCGGTTGGTCTCCCTCGGGCCCGCAGGGTATCCATTAGCCGAGACCTGGCGGAACTGTACTCGGTGCACGCCCAGACAATGTGCTCGATGTCGTGATAGCCGTCGCCACAAGCGCAGATACCACTATCCACGAGCCCAATACGCCGGAGATGTGCATCCAGTGTGTAATGGTTCGCCATGAGTGGGGACATCACACGAATGAAGTCACGACCCACATCCAACCCCTTGAACCAAGGTTTCGTCGATACCTTAGGGATTATCGAATGTAGCCACCTTCCCAGCTCCCCACTGCTCCACGAAGTTTGCCAACTTTCGAGGGTTCTCTGATGAGTAATACTGAAAAATTCGCTGAAGCAAATTGGTATTTCGTAAACGTCTCCTTCTAAGGCACCCACCTTAGCTAAGGAGTCTGCCTTCTCATTGCCCGGAATGGAGCAATGAGAAGGGACCCATACCAAGGTAATCTGGAAAGAGTTGTCAGATAAAGCACTCAGTAGCTCCCGCATTTTCCCCAAAAAATACGAGGAGTGCTTTCCATGTTTCATCGAACGAATAGCGTCATTGGAACTGAGGCTATCCGAAACGATGAAGTAATGGCCTGCGGGTAATGTTTCAATGACTCCAAGGATATACTGAATGGCAGCTAGTTCTGCGGCGTAAACTGAAGCAGGGTCACTGAGTTTGTAGGAGGCGGTGAACTTTTGATTGAAAATACCGAAGCCAGTGGACCCTTCGAGGTTTGATCCGTCAGTATAAAACCTCTTAGAACAGTCGACTTCTCGGAATTTATTATAAAAAATGTTTGGAACCACTTGTGGGCGTATGTGGTCCGGAATTCCACTAATCTCGTCTTTCATGGATGTGTCGAAGAAAACAGTAGATTCAGAAGTATTTATGAAATGCACATGGTTGGGATTGTAAGAAGAAGGGTTAATATTCTGCGCCATGTAGTCAAAGTACAGGGACATGAAACGGGTCTGAGAATTAAGCTCAAGAAGCCTTTCGAAATTTTCAATCACGACCGGGTTCAAGATATCGCATCGAATGAGCAATCGATATGAGAGTTCCCAAAATCGATTTTTCAACGGGAGAACGCCCGACAGCACTTCGAGACTCATCGTATGGGTCGACTGCATGCACCCTAAGGCGATACGCAAACAACGATACTGAATTCTTTCGAGTTTGATGAAATGTATGTTCGCGGCGGAGCGAAAGCAGAAGCATCCGTATTCCATTACCGACAGTATCGTTGTTTGATACAACTTAATTAGGTCTCCTGGGTGGGCACCCCACCATGTTCCTATTATTGTACGAAGAAAGTTGATCCTTTGCTGACATTTCTGTTTCAGATACCGAATATGGCATCCCCAAGTACCTTTCGAGTCGAACCAGACCCCTAGATATTTTACTGTGAAGACCTGAGCGATAGTTTGACCTATTAATAGAAGCTGTAGTTGTGCTGGTTCACGCTTCCTTGAAAATACAACTAGCTCAGTTTTCTCCGTGGAGAATTCGATACCCAGCTTAATAGCCCAAGCAGACAAATTGTCCAAGGTATTCTGTAATGGTCCTTGTAGATCGACAGCTTTGGGTCCCGACACCACGCCATCGTCTGCAAGTTGCCTTAACGTGCAGGAATTGTCAAGACATTCATCAATGTCATTGACGTAGAAATTGTATAACAGGGGCTTAGACATGAGCCCTGGGGAAGGCCCATGTAGCTAAATCGTGAAGTCGATAAGTCACCATGCGAAAAATGCATGTGCTTTTCCGACAACAAGTTTAGTAAAAAGTTGTTTAAAGTCGCTGAAAGACCATGCTGGTGCAGCTTCTCTGAAAGAATGTTGATCGAAACTGAATCAAAAGCCCCCTTAATATCTAGGAACACTGATGCCATCTGCTCTTTGCTAGCATAGGCCATTTGAATTTCAGTTGAGAGCAACGCAAGACAATCGTTCGTCCCTTTGCCTTTGCGAAAGCCAAATTGTGTATCTGACAGTAAGCCATTTGCTTCGACCCAATTGTCGAGGCGGGATAGGATCATTTTCTCGAACAACTTCCGGATACAGGATAGCATTGCGATCGGACGGTACGAATTGTGGTCGGAGGCTGGCTTTCCTGGTTTTTGGATGGCGATGACCTTTGCTTGTCTCCAATCGAGTGGGACAATGTTAGCCTCGAGAAACTTATTATATAAGTTCAACAAGCGTCTCTTGGCAGAGTCAGGCAGATTCTTCAACAAGTTGAATTTGATTCTGTCTGGCCCCGGAGCTTTATTGTTACACGACAAGAGAGCAAGTGAGAACTCCACCATCGAAAAAGGTATTTCGTTCGAGCTATCGTGAGGAGACGCGGCGCGGTAAATCTTCTGTGCCGGGGCGGAATCCGGACAAACCTTCTTGGCGAAATCGAATATCCAACGGTTTGAATATTCTGCACTCTCGTTAGTACTGTTTCGGTTTCGCAAACGCCGGGCCGTGCCCCAAAGAGTGCTCATCGATGTTTCTCTCGTTAGTCCGTCAACGAACCGGCGCCAGTAACTACGATTCTTGGCTTTCATCAAACTCTTCATTCGCGTTTCTAACGTCGCATATTGTCGATAGCTAGCGGGTAACCCGTCGTTCCGGAAGGTCTTATACGCGGCGGCCTTCTCCGCGTACACGTCTGAGCACTCTTTGTCCCACCACGGATTAGGAAAGCGTTTTTGTATGTTCGCGCCGGGTACTGGCTTAGTCTGAGCTTGATTCGCGCTGTCGAGAATCAAGCCAGCCAAAAAGCTGTACTCTTCCTCCGGAGGAAGTTCTTGGGTAGATTCGATGTTGTCGGATATCGCGGCACCATAGCTCTTCCAATCGATATTTCGTGTGAGGTCATACGAAATATTGATTGATTTCAATGGCCTTGAACCATTATTGATTGAGACTACAATCGGCAGATGGTCGCTGCCGTGGGGATCAGGAATTACCTTCCACGTGCAATTTAACCGCAGCGATGTTGAGCAAAGGGACAAGTCTAAGGTGCTCGGGCGCGCTGGAGGAGCAGGAATCCGTGTCATTTCACCCGTGTTTAAAATTGTCAAATTGAAGTTATCGCAAAGATCCTGAATTAAGGAAGACCGGTTATCATCATAGAGGCAACCCCTTGCTGTACCGTGAGAGTTAAAGTCTCCTAAAGCTAGTCGCGGTGCTGGCAGGGATTCTAAGATGTCTTGTAGCCGTCGGTGCCCAACCGCGGTGTTGGGGGGAATATATATGGAAGCTATGCAAAGGCTTTTGCCTTTGGTTGTTACTTGACAAGCGACAACTTCAATACCTGTTATCGAGGGAAGGTTAATTCTGTAGAAGGAATAGCACTTTTTGATCCCCAAAAGCACTCCTCCATAGGGGGTGTCTCGATCCAGGCGAATAATATTAAAGTCGTGGAAGTTGAGATCTATGTCGGAAGTTAACCAAGTTTCACATAATGCAAATGCATCGCAACTCAAATTATTTATTAAAATTTTGATGGAATCGATTTTCGGGATGATACTTCTGCAATTCCACTGTAGAACAGTGATCAAATCCGTGACCTCGTTCGATGAGTTAGCCATCGAAGGATACAATCGCTGAGAGGAGGGGCCATTTAGCAGTCAACTGCTTCAAAAATGTTCTCACTGTAGGGATAAAAGCTAACATAAGACTTTTAATAGGATCAGTAATATTGAAAGTTTGAAAGTCCACTATGTCCGAGAGTTTTATAATTCCAGTGCTGTGATTACTCTCGAACTGAAACAAAGGAACACTTAGGATTTTTGATGTTCCTGGAAGTGCTGGGAACTCCTTTTCTGAGCTTAATCCTCCGAGACCAGGAGCTAATTGCTTCGGTTTGGTTGCAACACTTCCAATAGATGTCACTTTCGGAACCCCGTCAAGGGACACATTCTGGCCTTTACAAGGAGCTTTACGAGAGGAATTGTTCCTCCTCTTCCTATAACTTCTAAGCACCCTAGTAGATGTTCCCTCTTGTGGGTTACCAGCCTCGCCCTCGTCAGGAGGCAAGTGAGTATAGATGTTTGCTGAGGATGGTGGCGTAGCATTCTTTAACATTTCTGCGAAAGAATCGTCCCGCAAGGGAACGTTTCAGTTTATCCCCGCGTAGTTTGTACGCGGGACATGCCGAGATATCATGCAGACTCTCCGCACAGTAAGGACACTTTTCGGCTTGCCTACTGCACGAATCATCTAGATGATTCTCCCCGCATTTTCCACAGCGGGCCTTATTGCTAAAATGGGTGGCTGTGTGACCCAGTTGTTTACACTTTGTGCAATTCATGACCCGCGGCACAAACAGACGCACAGGCAGACGAACCTTGTGCAAGAGGACGAAATTTGGCAAAGCGGTACCAGCGAAGGTCACCCGATAAGAGTTTGATTGGGGGTACGTTTTTGAACCATCCCCCGCAACTACTACTGAGTGCAAACGTTTGCACTCAAGTATTTTCACTGGCTGAAGTAAGCGGTCTCTGAAACGGCCAACCCCGTACTTCAGCAGATCCTCGCACGTCAAACTCTCATCGGTTACGACGCCTTCGGATTGTACTTTTACAGCTGGAATATACACGTTATAATCCCCCGTAAAGTGCCCACAGCAAGCAATATCGTTTGCCTGCTTTAAGTTGGCTAGCAACACCCTTACCTTGTCCGAGCGGACCTTTGAAATTTCGGTCACAGCCTAGAACCGTTCCGTCAGGTCTCTAGAAATCTGAAGAAGATTCAGTGATTTAGTCTTGGGCCGAAAGAAGACCACAAATGGACCAGTTGAGAGTTCTGGATAGCATTTGGGCCGGGGGGAGCCTTAGAAGTTGAACCCGATTCAACTTCCATTTGACCATCCGGAGAGGGAACCATAGAAAACGTCAACGCACGGGGTCAGCGCCCGCGCAGACGGAAGAAAGCAATAAATGTGTTACAAAAGACAAAAACCACTTAGCTTTAAACTGGTGTCCAACGACGAACCGATCCAGCTTATACAGCTGGATATTGTTTAATCCTCACACGCTAACAAAAGACTGAGGACCGAACCGAACTGGCAAAATAACCTTGAATGCGGATTAACACTATTCTTTATCGCCACACACAGCACTGCGGACTAGAAAAAACAACCTCTGTCTCGATGGAGAACTCAAAAACGAATGAGGTTCAGTTTTTCTGATCCTCTGATGATGATTAGACTCCTCGGGATGTAGTACAAAAATGGCGAAAGACATTTCGGATTCTCTGAACGGTAAATTTCCAGTGTGAACGTACAGCACATCATCACAGTCCAGTTGTGGGGCTTGAGCTTGCGCGACCACCGCTGGCTGCCATTCCGTTATCGATCTGGACTAGCTGAAGTTGCACAGAGAATCAGTAGATAATTATGCTTGGGAGTAGCGAAACATCTTTCAATGTACAACTCTTGATAATCCTATAATGTGTTATTAATGAATACTGGCGCCGGTCAGGCCCGAACGTAGATCGCGGAAGGAAAGGGAAGGAATATTAGTCCGATACTTGCTTTTGCTAGAGGCCGTATATACTACTGCGCACTCCACAAGTATCACGGGAGGAGCATATTTGTTAGTAAGTATAGAAGTTAGTTTCTACTTCTTGATTGCCGACGCCAGAGAGATGTGACTTCACTATCTGGACTAGATATCTATCCATCAAACTCATGTACCGGGGACCAACGGATTTACTTCCACAGAACTTCTCAGAAAAATCTCAACTTCCTTGTCTGGAATTGAACCCAGACTAACTGGAATGAGTGGCGGTCACGCTTACCTCTCACCATCATCACCGTCCAGTTGTGGGATTTGTTTTGTTTCACGGAATCGTACGCGTTGTTGGAATGCACATACTCATAGACATACTCCGTCGACCGCATTAAGAAGCGGCATGCTACAATTCTGCAATCAATTATGTGACGTTTCTTGAACCCATTTTACTAGACCCGATACTTATTTTAATGTAGAATACATTTAAGGTTTCAATATAGGGGTCCCGTTTCAAAATATCGGCTGCGGCGCCGCGTCAGATTTTGAACGTTAATAACTTTTATCATACTTAACAGAATGATTTGATTTTTAGGCCAATTTGTTGCAAATATGTTCCTCTATGCTGTATTAAAATTTGAAGTATGTATAACATGTACTAATAACAAAAAAAATGTGTTTTGAAAAATCTTTCGAAAACGACTCGGAAAAGTGAAAATTTTCAGCCCATCCCGCACAGAGCCGTCGTTATGGTAGACCAACCGAACAATAAAATAATGAAAAGTTTATATATAGGTCCACTACATGTTCGTATGGTTATTCGCATTGGGTTGCTTGGCGAGAGCACTTGGTGGGGGAAAGACGGCATATTCCTTTGGTTAGGCCATTAGAAGCCGGACGGAAAGGAAAGGCTCATGCACGGCACGAGAACGAGGGAGAAAGCGATAGTAGTGCATATTAGCGCGATTATATAAATATCTATCGGTCGGTTTTTCTCATCATTCGTATTCGTTCAAGCACTAGCAAGCAGCCAGTCCACCGAAGAAAAGCAGTCGGCGATGACGACGGCGGAAAAAGTGCCCCAGCTACTGGTGACTCATCGCAACCCGATCAGGAACTGTCGCCCTGCAAGAATTTCGCCCCAACTAAAGGGCAACAGAGTAGGCTATCGTTCCAGCGTCTGGGTCGTGAGATTGTGCAGGACTGCAAAGTCGAGCTACGCTTACAAAGCTCAGTCGTAATGATGCCCCGAGAAGCCAACGATGCCTACTTGGTCGGTTTGTTCGAGAATGCAAAATACTGCTTTCTAGCTCACCGTGTCCGCGGGGAGTGCGTCTGAATTATGCTCCCGCAATAAAACAATAAACGGTTCTTTACAGGACCAATTAATTGTGTTCTAATAAGAGTTAAACTGAAATTTACATTTTATGGTGTATAACAAATAATTTTCAGAAAGCAATATAAGAAATACGATGTGTGGAAAGAAAGAAAGAGAATTTAAATTATCTTCTCTCGCTCGTTTTCGTGCACTGCTTTTCCATTCCTTTCTGCTGCTACTACCATCATAACTAAAACGAATGTGCGTGTTCCCCCACCATCTCATGGTCAGTGTTGCCACAATTGCATGTCGCTATAACAATTTGAATTATTTTATTGATCCTCTCTAGTATTGATAAAATATAGAACATGCAAAGTACACTAGTCGCATGCTTTTATTCGAACTTTTTGGCAGCCTCCGTTGATTAACTGCATAAATCGATTTGTTTGTGCAGCTCCTTGCTAGTAGCAAACTAAATAGCCTTTATCAGCGCTAACAAATAACACGAAAGAATTTAAATTTGTGAAAATCTTCTCCTTCCTTCTTTTCAAATCTGCAACATTCTTTGAAAATATTGTTGGAATGTTGTTATTGAAAAACTGAACATGCAAGTTTGCTAGCACTGGCCACTAGATTGAAGGCGATGGAAAGACAGAATATTCGTTTTGGTTATGCTAGTATTGGTAGCCGAACGGAAAGGAAAGGCACAGGAATGGCACGAAAACGAGCGGGAGAGCGATAGTAGTGCTTTCTCGTGTTTTCATATATGAATATTGGTCGGTCGGTTTTTCTCATCATTCGTATTCGTTCAAGCACTAGCAAGCAGCCAGTCCACCGGAGGAAAGCAGTTGGCGATGATGACGGTCTGCAAAAGTGCCCCAGCTACTGGTGGCCCATCGCAACCAACTACCGATCAGGAACTGTCGCCGTGCTAGTATTTCGCCCCAACTAAAGGGCAACGGAGCAACTAATCCGCTGGCTAACATTCCAGCGTCTGGTTCGTAAGGTTGTGTATTACTTCAAAGTCGAGCTACGCTTACAAAACTCAGCCGTAATGAAGCCAGTGATGCCTACTTGGTCGGTTTGTGGGAGTGGGCGTAAATTACAATAAAAGCAACGGTTCTTTTCAGGACCAATCAATTGTGTTCTAGTGAGAGTTAAACTGAAACTTTTATTTTAAGGTGTGTAGCAAATTTTCAACAAACAACATAATACGTTGGGTGGAAAGAAGTAGCTTGCACACGGAACAAAAAGTTAAATTATCCTCTCGCTCGTTTCATGCACTGCTTTTCCATTCCTTTCTACTGTTATTATCAGTATTACCAAAACGAATGTGTTGTTGCATGTGTTTAAGAGAAACGTTGAAGTCGCATGCTTCTATTCAAGCTTTTTGGCAGCCCCCGTGAACTAACTGCATTAAATGATTTTTTGTGCAGCTCCGTGCTAGTAGCAAACAAAATGGCCCTACCAGTGTCTGATTCGTGAGATTGTGCAGGATTTCAAAGTCGAGCTAAGCTTATAAAGTTCAGCCGTAATGGTACCCGAAGAAGCCAGTCTTGTCGTTTTGTTCGAGGCTACAAAACAGTTCGCCAGGCACGTAACTATCATGCCAAAAATATCCAACGATCCAGCGCATCACCATCAACACCAACGCCGATACCAAAGGTTCTTTTCAGAACCACCATTATTACCATAGAGAATTATTTGAAAATTTCCCGTTCAAACGTGATTCTGTTGAATATTATTAGATTTAAATTAACGTCTCGAATTGAAATCACGACGCTCCGGTTATGTGACAGACATTACCCACCCATCTTTTTTTATTGTGACCACGACACCCCATTTCAATTTTTCTGAATGAACAGAAGGTCGAGTTTGGAAAGTTTGTAACTTTCATTGTACTTAACCAAATTACACAATGTTCGCACTAATGATTCAGAAATATGATCAGGAATCTTCTGTTAGATTTGTAAGTATGTATAATTTACATGAATAAAGAAAAATTGATTTTCAGGAATCAATTATTATCTGTTCTTCCATTGGCCAGTACTACGCGACTTCCTCATGCTAACAATTAATTTCATCGTTAGCCATCTCCCTCACCAAGGCCAACAACGCCAACAAAACCGGTCCTTTTCAGGACCACCATCATTTTTGTAAAGAATAATTTGAAATATTCCTCGCCCAAATCAGCTTTTGTCCGAAAATCCTAATGAGTATCAACATATTTGAAGAACGTGTTCCTTATGTATTCTACATCTCTCCGGTTATGTCGCAAACATTACCCACCCATCTTTTTAGTTTATTCCGATCACCTTGTGTATTATTGCTTCAATTTAGTTCAGATACTTTTGACTTTCAGAAAGGCACTACAACCCACATTCTCAACATTTTTTGCCCTTTATATATTTCCAACGTGTAATTCATCGTTTGTTAAGTTCTTATACATGGTTCAGTTACCTGCGTGTCTAACGTTTGGAGCCGGCGATTCTGCACAATCTTGCGCTAATTTTACCGTCAGAATTCGCTCCTTCGAAGGTCATTGAGGAGATTGTATGCGTCTACAAGAACATGAATATCCAAGTTTCTCTAAGTGTTCTTTAGAATATTGCTCCGTGTAAAATATCATACTCCATCCCTCAAGCTGAGGCCAGTGTTGTTGGTGGTTTAGTGAAATCCGCCGGGTGATGCCGATCCAGCTTACAATGCTTTGGACTGCACAAACTAGTTTCTATGTTTGTTTGGTGCTTGTTTGACCAATTAGGGAGCTGGTACACGGAGCATTGGGTGTGCATGAGGGAAGCGCATGGTCTTGAGTAGAGTGATGACTTCGATCGTGTGTGGGGGTTGAGGATTGACCGTTCGCGGGAGAGATCGAGGGCTAGTTACTAATTTCCCTCAATCATATCACCACGAAGAGATTTTCGATATTCGAAATTTGTTTTTCCTTTTGCTGGTTTGTATTCTGTAGGAGTAGTGTTTGAATTAACTATACTATATATCTTCACTCAGGAATGTAGTTCTGTCAACTATCGTATGTTTTTACACTTATTCAGTACTTACTTGGCATAACTAGCAGTTATCGTAACAATAAATAAATCGCACGCGGAAGTCATTACATAGAATCGGCAGTCTATTATTTGCTTAGAATCTGCATTCTGTTATCCTATTGCTACGGAAATAACTCAGTTGTTC
The DNA here is from genome assembly GCF_030247195.1 of Topomyia yanbarensis. Taxonomy (NCBI): domain Eukaryota; kingdom Metazoa; phylum Arthropoda; class Insecta; order Diptera; family Culicidae; genus Topomyia; species Topomyia yanbarensis. The sequence goes on along the minus strand of NC_080670.1, from coordinate 51,357,325 downwards.
ATTCCTGTTTTCATATCATTTTTGCAGTTTAATATTAATAAAAGCCAACTCGAAACCATTACATATGTGCAATTCCAACTATCCATAAGAATAGTACCTGAAGCAAAAAAAACTTAAGACGCACACAAATAGCTCTTGTATAAGATTACGCATTGCATTCAAACGATCATCGGGTAAAACCGCCACCGACACGACAGAAACCACGAATAATTCGTCGCGCGATAGAAAAGTGAACGTTACCGATTTATAAGCAATGCAATGCTTCTCATAGTCGGCTACACAGAGTTCAAGTTGCTTATTTGGCCAATCCTATTAATACGAAAAATGATAAATTTTCCAAATTCTCGGCAGCCCAGAGCAATTATTACATGATGACACATTTACTAACAACTCTCCCATTCCCGTGACACATGTGGAGATGCAGAGAATTCCTTTGTCTCTAGCAGCGACATGTATAGGACTAACATTCCTTCCTCTCACAGAAGATCTGCGTTCGGACGTGGCCGGCGGCGAGATTGATCGGTATGCAGGAATTAATATAGATTGCACAATGTGGCTCATCATTTTATTCTCAGGCATGTTCTTCCAATGAACATTTTGCAATCTGATCAATAATGGAGTAGCAACCATGGGCGATCTCTTATGCTTAGGTAACACCTTCATGAAAATATTTAAAAGATGGCGCTGCTTTGGTGGTGGCTAACATGAATTAAAATTCATGGGAAAGATATTAAAACTTGGGTTTTTGGAGAAACTATAACATTGTAGTTGTAATATAGATACACGTTTGATGCAGAAAAAATGTGGGAACTGTTTGCGGAAGTTTATTTACATACTTACTTAAAATTTGTAAAATAAGATGTAAAAAACTGTTTGCGCCCATGCATTCTAACCATTAGTTTCCACAAAGAGAAAAGTTGAAACTCTTTCTCTCACAACTCTCTGTTTCACTTGTTTTGAAAGCAGATTCCCCACTCATCACAATCAGAATCACTGAGAATTTCAGCGCAAATGTAACAACCGATTCGAAAACCGATTCATTCAGAATGGGTTGTTGCATTCGTATGGAATTCCATCGTAAATTAGCCCGCATGCCGGAATCCGGATGTAATTTACTGAAATGAGGTTATTTCATAGTGCGGACATCTATGTGTCGTCATTTTTTTCCTTTTTGATTTCGACTATGTTAGTCACATTTTTCTTTTTTACATTTTAACGACATTCAATTAGCTAGAGATTACTGGGTAGGGAAAGTTATGAAACTTAGAGCCATAGTACTCAAGTGAGAGCAAGGATGTGAAGCAAACAGATCGGAAAACTAGAAGTGGTAGGGTCATTAGAACAGGCTTAATATCGTACGGGCTTAATCTTTATCTTCTGTTAATGAGTGTCGAGCTTAGGCAGAATAACTACGAATCACCCGAGTTCACTAACATGTGTCCTGATAAAGGTAGACGTGTCTATCTTTACCGTGACAACCGACGGTTGTCACGCGTTATGTTTTGGATGAGTTATTTCATGATGTGGATGTTTACGTGTCGAGACTACGACTGTCATACCTAATGTAATGGGCAGAAAAAACTAATATAAAAATATCGACAAATGTTTACACCTCTACACCTCATGGTTTTTGCAGCAGTCAGTTTTAAATAACTATCCAAAAGTCAACTTTTTGAAGTGGGTCACTCTCCCGATTAAATTTAACCTTTCGAGAGAAAATGGCTCTCAAACTGTCAAATTTTAGCTAAAAGTTAAAAAAATTGCCAGATAGTTCACAGTCCAATTAACAGTAATTAACCAAATCATGTAGAAGAAGCTGAATAAGAAATGTTATGTAACCTAATCTCAAAAAACACATGCATACGATGCATATTTTCCAAATGGAAAACGCGAAATTTGATAGATTCAATTTCCACGTTACGAGACTCTTGGAATATAATCTATATTTTCACAAGCCACGTGAAAATCTTCGAACAATGATTCATTTTAAAAAAAAAAGTTCTCGTCAGGTTCCACCGAGATTTGAACTCGGATCGTTGGATTCAGAGTCCAAAGTGCTAACCATTACACCATGGAACCGAGGTGAAAGGGTCCTAGGCACATTGTGACACAAAGCAACTTTCAGACACACCTCCACCCGATGCAGCATGATCAAACTCTCGATCAGACATGTTGCCATGAACGTTAAATATAATAGTGGCCAATTTTAGCTACGAGGCTATTTTGGTTTTGTTTTTGTTCGTTTGTCGTTTTGTGCACCACGCCACGCTCATACTATGCTCTATTAATAAAACCATTCACCATTTAGTTGGGGCTAGGAATCAGGAGGAAATCGTTGCCTAATGCAAGGAAAGAATAGGCAATAATGCGAATAATTTACAACTGGCGAACTAATCAGACCAGCAATATTGGTACCATTTGTTCGTTTGTCTGCCTCCCACCGCTTACACTTTACGCTAATTGTTCTACAGTCAAGACTTCAGTGGATTGGTGCAATCGACGTAACCTAAACTAATATATCTTATAAACATATTTTGTTCGCAACAGTGACAAAGTGATATTGCTTGCTGAGAAATCTGGCTGCTTTCGTTAATCCAATAACTGATGTAGTCGCCGTTCGCCTACCAAATTTCACGACTGTAGTTATTCATTCCAAGTAGCGACTAGGCACTCAGAAATCCCTACCGTAATACGCTAGCAGAACGATGGCGATAAATTCAGGGAAATTCCGAGCTCGTGCTGGAAAAAACCTCAAAGAATGAGATTTATTAGTATATAGGATAGCACGGCATTGGAGCATTCACATTGTAAAGGTATATTTTTGATTTTCCTTCGTGACTTTTCCGCTTCCTCCATGGCGGCACGTGTGTGCTTGTGGATCGACCGGGATCCTTATAAAAAAAAAGGTTGACGGCGCCATTATTAACCAATATTAGCAGCATAAAAGGGAATATCGGGCATCGTCCAAAATTGTATTTGGATTGGATAAATCGATGGTCCCAACAAGGAAAGATTAGATAAGAAGCGAAATGGATCAATTGATTTTAATGCAACACCAAACGCCGGCTTCCAATGAAATATGGACTTCCCGTGTTCGGACAACGGTGGCGTCTCTCGAAACGGATAAATTTTTTCGATAGTGAGGCGATAAAAATGATTGTGTGAAGTATCTATTTATTCGATGGAATGACATTTGAATTGACCATAACTGTTCATGGTTGGGTGGGCTTTGGGTTTAAACTATCGTTGTTTTTCGACTGGGCTGGAAAAGTTCCAAAGATTTCTTTATGCTATGTACGACGAAGCGCTTAGTTGATATTTTGCTGTACTCGTCGTGGGTGTGATGTTATGGCAAAAAGCTGTTCGACTGGCTTTTTGCCAAAACATGACGCGAATAAAGTAGGTACGTGAAGTCATTTGTTTTTTTACCAATCCATTAGAAACAACTAAGCGATAGAAAACTGCCTATTAGACTTTATAGCTGATAGATCAATGTTTAATTAACACACAACTTTTTTCTAGTATATATAGGGCAAAAACCATATATTTCCTTTAAACTGTTGGGGTTTAGAAACACGGAAAACCTGTGCGGATCAAGATTGGTGCTTCTCTAGCAGTACTAGAAGCTGGAATTAAATATTCTCTTTAAATTTTTATACAGGGTGTTTGGTTCATGATTGAGAATCTCTCGAGGGGTGATTGACTGTCATATTTGGAGAAAAAAATCGTTCTGCACATACCATCAAATCTCAACCGTTACAGAGTTATTGAACTTTTTGCGTAAAAAACTTATTATCTTAAAATAGCTGTACCTCGAAAAATATACCTCGTATTTTAAATCTTTGAGGTCTATTAGAAAGGTGAGAAAATTTTCTATTGAATGGTGTTCTCATATCTTTCAGTTAATTAGTTTTAATTACCTTTTACTTGTTAAGTAGCTCAAAGTTGGTGTTTTTGATTATGTTTTTGTTAATTTTCTCAAAATAATGAATTATGATTATAGCAATATCTATTATCAAAAAGATTGGTTTGAGGACGATTTATATTTTGTTCTTCAACATGATATTTCTATCTCTTCTCGTTTCCTTGTAATTTCACTTCTAATTTTTTCCTGTAAACGACCTACAAGTGCTTAAAAGACTTTAATCTAAAAAATATACTTTATATCGTTATTACTAGGGTTTTATTGGAAAGTTGAGAAAATTTCCTTTCTATGTATGTACAGATATATTTTAGTTAAGTGTACTAAATGACTTTTTACTAGTAAAATAACTCAAAATTAGCATTTTTGGGGAGTTTTGTAGTTATTCTAATTATTAATCAACTAAATTTATCATCACTATTGTTCATTTGGTGCCCCTTAAAATCTTTTACAACTTGTTATTTGACACTTTATCCCTAGCGCTTTTCATTTTGTTGCAATTTAATAGTTAACGCAGCATGACCTCGTCACAAATTTAGTGGGTACGAAATAGTTGTTTTTGCATATGAAACGAGGTGATAAAAATGATTTTGCTTGGAAACTAAAAGAGATAATTGAATGGAGCCAAAGAAAGAATTGTAGAACTTGCTGAGATGCATTAATTTCATGATAATAATGGTCCTGTTTCTTATTTACTATTTTAAGAAAATAACGAAAATGCTAATAACACTAACCTTAAACTAATTAACTTCTAAAAGAATTCTAAATACACTAAACTGGAAGATATTTATACCTTTTTCTATGCAAAATGTTCCTGGCTTTTGAATAAATATATGAAAAGGTACAATAAGTGCCATACTTTTCAATAAGAGTTAGTATAAGTGAATATGGGATAAAAATATCTAAGTTCAATAACTCAAACACATGATAACAAGAAAAGATAAGTGTATCATGTCAAGGAACAAATTATGCAACTCTTCAAGACTAAAAAGATGGGTGGGTAATGTTTGCGACATAACCGGAGAGATGTAGAATACATAAGGAACACGTTCTTCAAATATGTTGATACTCATTAGGATTTTCGGACAAAAGCTGATTTGGGCGAGGAATATTTCAAATTATTCTTTACAAAAATGATGGTGGTCCTGAAAAGGACCGGTTTTGTTGGCGTTGTTGGCCTTGGTGAGGGAGATGGCTAACGATGAAATTAATTGTTAGCATGAGGAAGTCGCGTAGTACTGGCCAATGGAAGAACAGATAATAATTGATTCCTGAAAATCAATTTTTCTTTATTCATGTAAATTATACATACTTACAAATCTAACAGAAGATTCCTGATCATATTTCTGAATCATTAGTGCGAACATTGTGTAATTTGGTTAAGTACAATGAAAGTTACAAACTTTCCAAACTCGACCTTCTGTTCATTCAGAAAAATTGAAATGGGGTGTCGTGGTCACAATAAAAAAAGATGGGTGGGTAATGTCTGTCACATAACCGGAGCGTCGTGATTTCAATTCGAGACGTTAATTTAAATCTAATAATATTCAACAGAATCACGTTTGAACGGGAAATTTTCAAATAATTCTCTATGGTAATAATGGTGGTTCTGAAAAGAACCTTTGGTATCGGCGTTGGTGTTGATGGTGATGCGCTGGATCGTTGGATATTTTTGGCATGATAGTTACGTGCCTGGCGAACTGTTTTGTAGCCTCGAACAAAACGACAAGACTGGCTTCTTCGGGTACCATTACGGCTGAACTTTATAAGCTTAGCTCGACTTTGAAATCCTGCACAATCTCACGAATCAGACACTGGTAGGGCCATTTTGTTTGCTACTAGCACGGAGCTGCACAAAAAATCATTTAATGCAGTTAGTTCACGGGGGCTGCCAAAAAGCTTGAATAGAAGCATGCGACTTCAACGTTTCTCTTAAACACATGCAACAACACATTCGTTTTGGTAATACTGATAATAACAGTAGAAAGGAATGGAAAAGCAGTGCATGAAACGAGCGAGAGGATAATTTAACTTTTTGTTCCGTGTGCAAGCTACTTCTTTCCACCCAACGTATTATGTTGCTTGTTGAAAATTTGCTACACACCTTAAAATAAAAGTTTCAGTTTAACTCTCACTAGAACACAATTGATTGGTCCTGAAAAGAACCGTTGCTTTTATTGTAATTTACGCCCACTCCCACAAACCGACCAAGTAGGCATCACTGGCTTCATTACGGCTGAGTTTTGTAAGCGTAGCTCGACTTTGAAGTAATACACAACCTTACGAACCAGACGCTGGAATGTTAGCCAGCGGATTAGTTGCTCCGTTGCCCTTTAGTTGGGGCGAAATACTAGCACGGCGACAGTTCCTGATCGGTAGTTGGTTGCGATGGGCCACCAGTAGCTGGGGCACTTTTGCAGACCGTCATCATCGCCAACTGCTTTCCTCCGGTGGACTGGCTGCTTGCTAGTGCTTGAACGAATACGAATGATGAGAAAAACCGACCGACCAATATTCATATATGAAAACACGAGAAAGCACTACTATCGCTCTCCCGCTCGTTTTCGTGCCATTCCTGTGCCTTTCCTTTCCGTTCGGCTACCAATACTAGCATAACCAAAACGAATATTCTGTCTTTCCATCGCCTTCAATCTAGTGGCCAGTGCTAGCAAACTTGCATGTTCAGTTTTTCAATAACAACATTCCAACAATATTTTCAAAGAATGTTGCAGATTTGAAAAGAAGGAAGGAGAAGATTTTCACAAATTTAAATTCTTTCGTGTTATTTGTTAGCGCTGATAAAGGCTATTTAGTTTGCTACTAGCAAGGAGCTGCACAAACAAATCGATTTATGCAGTTAATCAACGGAGGCTGCCAAAAAGTTCGAATAAAAGCATGCGACTAGTGTACTTTGCATGTTCTATATTTTATCAATACTAGAGAGGATCAATAAAATAATTCAAATTGTTATAGCGACATGCAATTGTGGCAACACTGACCATGAGATGGTGGGGGAACACGCACATTCGTTTTAGTTATGATGGTAGTAGCAGCAGAAAGGAATGGAAAAGCAGTGCACGAAAACGAGCGAGAGAAGATAATTTAAATTCTCTTTCTTTCTTTCCACACATCGTATTTCTTATATTGCTTTCTGAAAATTATTTGTTATACACCATAAAATGTAAATTTCAGTTTAACTCTTATTAGAACACAATTAATTGGTCCTGTAAAGAACCGTTTATTGTTTTATTGCGGGAGCATAATTCAGACGCACTCCCCGCGGACACGGTGAGCTAGAAAGCAGTATTTTGCATTCTCGAACAAACCGACCAAGTAGGCATCGTTGGCTTCTCGGGGCATCATTACGACTGAGCTTTGTAAGCGTAGCTCGACTTTGCAGTCCTGCACAATCTCACGACCCAGACGCTGGAACGATAGCCTACTCTGTTGCCCTTTAGTTGGGGCGAAATTCTTGCAGGGCGACAGTTCCTGATCGGGTTGCGATGAGTCACCAGTAGCTGGGGCACTTTTTCCGCCGTCGTCATCGCCGACTGCTTTTCTTCGGTGGACTGGCTGCTTGCTAGTGCTTGAACGAATACGAATGATGAGAAAAACCGACCGATAGATATTTATATAATCGCGCTAATATGCACTACTATCGCTTTCTCCCTCGTTCTCGTGCCGTGCATGAGCCTTTCCTTTCCGTCCGGCTTCTAATGGCCTAACCAAAGGAATATGCCGTCTTTCCCCCACCAAGTGCTCTCGCCAAGCAACCCAATGCGAATAACCATACGAACATGTAGTGGACCTATATATAAACTTTTCATTATTTTATTGTTCGGTTGGTCTACCATAACGACGGCTCTGTGCGGGATGGGCTGAAAATTTTCACTTTTCCGAGTCGTTTTCGAAAGATTTTTCAAAACACATTTTTTTTGTTATTAGTACATGTTATACATACTTCAAATTTTAATACAGCATAGAGGAACATATTTGCAACAAATTGGCCTAAAAATCAAATCATTCTGTTAAGTATGATAAAAGTTATTAACGTTCAAAATCTGACGCGGCGCCGCAGCCGATATTTTGAAACGGGACCCCTATATTGAAACCTTAAATGTATTCTACATTAAAAATTGAATTATTTGAATGATGATGTTAACTATTAAGATTTTCGCGAAATGAACGAAAAATCGATCAAAATTGTCAAATTTTAAATAAATTACAGTGAAAAGGTTACTTAACCTCATTAGCTAAAACAACTGAGGACATTTTTCAATGGATTTTCTCACCTATCCAATGGATCCAAAAGATTTGAAATACAAAGTATATTTTTTGAGTTAGAGCTATTTTAAGACAACTAAATTTTTAACACAAAAAAATCAATACCTTGATAACGGTTGAGATTTGAAGGTATGTGTAGAACGATTTTTTTCTCCAAATATGATAGTTAATCATCCCTCGAGAGGTTCCTAATCATGAACCAAACATCCTGTATACAACAAAGACGTTTCTTTATAAAAATGTTGAGCTATTTTCATATTTTTCATAACCAAATAGCAAAATAATGGTTACTTTGATATTTTTGTCCCTAAGCCGCATAGTACGTTTAGCAAAAGAACATAATGTAGTACATCGTTGTACAGGTCTTCTTCTTTTCAAAAAACTTCAAAAATTGAAAATTGGCTGAAAAATGACCGCGTAGGTGCCGATTTTTTGCTGCTAGTCAAAATTTTTTACTAGATCACATAAAAAGTTTATTAATTTGTTTTTATTTTGTAGCTCCGTCATATTGGTTGCAATCGCTTTTTAAGTCGTAGGTCAGTAAATGGCGCCTGGTTGTCTTTAGCTTAAACAGAATGTAATAAAGCACACAACGAGAGCCTATCTGGACTAAAAACTGTTCAAGGCGCCTTCCGGTTACCATAAATACTAACTTTTACTTAAATAAGGGGTTAAGCTGAAGGGGTTTGGTAAGTAGGGGAAGGAAATTGATGAAACCATTAATGTTCAACCTTTTATATGTATGGCAATGAGTCTATTTTCGCGCTGTTTTTACTACTACCTTATCCATTTGAAGCCGTTGGTTAGAATAGCATTGTTCAACACATTGGCACAAACGATAGTGCGATAATTGGGGTACTCGTTTCGAGTTTTCATTGCACTCCAACACGAGTATATTACCGTTTTCAGCGTGTTATTATATTGGTCCTTAAGAACGGAGCAAAGGGACCATTCATAAATTACGTAACGCTTTTAGGGGGGAGAGGGGGTACAACAAGTTGTGACATGTTTTGACATAGGGGGGAGGGGGAGTTAGCTAGATCGTTACGTAACATGTTTTCACCGAAGAAAAAAAATTATTTTAGGAATTTGTTACGTAACAGGGGAGGGGGGGGATGAAGAAATTTGTGACAATTTGTTACATGGGGGGATGGGGGAGTCAATTTTGGGCATTTTTTTCGTTACGTAATTTATGACAAAGTTACAAAGACGTTGATGCCAATTTAATTGCATTCAACTGATTGTAGGTTGAGTAATTAATTGGTTATATCTTCGTGAGTGGGTGGTTTTTTTGTGCCATTCCCCAAGAGTGTTTCCACAAAATTATGGTGGTGAATTCAAACTGTTTTTATATCATATTACAAACGAATTTATAATGAATAATCTAGGATAAATGCAATGTATTTCATCTATGATAAAACGTTAAATTTTGTTCCAATGTTCTAGTCTTTGGTTGGTTCATTTTGACAATTTACACAATATACAAAGAAAAACAAATGTAATTTCAGGGTAAGCGAAATGATTATTGGCAGTATTGCAATATTCATGCAGAAAATAATCGAAGACCCAGCAAGTGCGTCGTGTTGAAAAAAGTTATGTATTTCGAATGTAATTAAAGTATTTTGTCCTTTCATACCGAATTTTTGTCTAGTACATAGAAGGCTCCAAAGCTGTTTTTCCTCGTCCCTACTGTAGTGAGGAAATTTGATTAATTAATTTGATTAAGATATAAGGTTCTTGTGCAGTGTTAGAAATTGCTCATTCTACCGCTCCCGATGCCCAATGTAATTATCCAAGAATATTGGGAATAGTCCAATTGAACTGTTTAAATTGATTGGTTTTATCAATTTGCAAAAAATATTTTACTATTACATAGATATATTAAAATTTCATTTTTCGCCGCTGGATAAAACTCCATGGCAGCACTCCCATAAATAAAAATGACCTAAATTAACGGGAAATGGGCGCCACATCGTGTTTTCTGCTTCACCTATATATACTACATTAACTTTTGTGTGCCTCCCTTCACTGGCAAACAGCGAGGAAGGCGAATCAAATTACAATTTAGATAGAGTTTGATCGGAAAAACGTTTTTAATGTTTTTGGATGTCTTCCCTGCTTCTGTGCGCGTGGGACCAAGATGCGCACTAAAGAATCTTTTTATTGCTGCTCCTTTATATTCTGCTCCTGGCAGAATTCTGGTTTAAAACCTACAGCTGATTCAGAATCCCGGTCGGTGAAGATAAAAACATTTTTATGAATTGTGGGCATTGAAAAATTACCTGGTATCCTTGGCGACAATATACGTGAAACAAGAGCTTCTGTGCCGTCATAAGGACATAGATGTCCGCACTGTAAAAGCCAGTAAAGTTTAGCAGGGAATGGGCCGGAATTCTGGCTGGTTCTAATTCGTACTTCGGCTCCAGTGACACAACCGATTCTAGTTACAATCGGTTGTGTCACTGGAGCCGGAATACGAATTAGAACCAGCCATAATTCCGGGTGAGCTTAAATGGGTCTTCCCAGTACAACACATCCAGAATGCGATTCGGGATGATGGCTGATTTATGTTGGAATTCCAGCCCGAATGTAACAACTTGTTCTGGATGAACGATTGCAATGAATGGGATCCAGTAGCGAAGTCTGCTGTCAAAACGACTAAGACGAGTTGTGAGGGAAAGAGTTTCAACTTTTCTCTTGGGAGAAACTAATGGGTAGAATGTTTGGGCGCAGTTTTTTTTATATTTGGTTAGAAAAATTATTAATGGGTATCTAAATAAACTTCTACAAACTGTTTCCATATTTTTGCTGCATCGAATGTGTATTTATTTTACAACTACAATCTTTTATTTTCTCCAGAACTTCAACTTTTAAGGTCTTTTCCATACATTTTAATTCACGTTAGCCATCACTGAAGCAGGACCATCTCTTAAATGTTTTCATTGAGGTATTACCTAATTAATTCGTACTCTCGGAGATATCATGGGTTTTTTTTTGCACATTTGAAATTGCTCGAATTTTTCGCAATGTCACAACCAGGGATGCCAACGGTACCGGTAGACTACATTTTTTAATGTAGAATACATTTAAGGTTTCAATATAGGGGTCCCGTTTCAAAATATCGGCTGCGGCGCCGCGTCAGATTTTGAACGTTAATAACTTTTATCATACTTAACAGAATGATTTGATTTTTAGGCCAATTTGTTGCAAATATGTTCCTCTATGCTGTATTAAAATTTGAAGTATGTATAACATGTACTAATAACAAAAAAAAATGTGTTTTGAAAAATCTTTCGAAAACGACTCGGAAAAGTGAAAATTTTCAGCCCATCCCGCACAGAGCCGTCGTTATGGTAGACCAACCGAACAATAAAATAATGAAAAGTTTATATATAGGTCCACTACATGTTTGTTCGTATGGTTATTCGCATTGGGTTGCTTGACGAGAGCACTTGGTGGGGGAAAGACGGCATATTCCTTTGGTTAGGCCATTAGAAGCCGGACGGAAAGGAAAGGCTCATGCACGGCACGAGAACGAGCGAGAAAGCGATAGTAGTGCATATTAGCGCGATTATATAAATATCTGTCGGTCGGTTTTTCTCATCATTCGTATTCGTTCAAGCACTAGCAAGCAGGCAGTCCGAAGAAAAGCAGTTGGCGATGACGACGGCGGAAAAAGTGCCCCAGCTACTGGTGACTCATCGCAACCCGATCAGGAACTGTCGCCCTGCAAGAATTTCGCCCCAACTAAAGGGCAACAGAGTAGGCTATCGTTCCAGCGTCTGGGTCGTGAGATTGTGCAGGACTGCAAAGTCGAGCTACGCTTACAAAGCTCAGTCGTAATGATGCCCCGAGAAGCCAACGATGCCTACTTGGTCGGTTTGTTCGAGAATGCAAAATAGTGCTTTCTAGCTCACCGTGTCCGCGGGGAGTGCATCTGAATTATGCTCCCGCAATAAAACAATAAACGGTTCTTTACAGGACCAATTAATTGTGTTCTAATAAGAGTTAAACTGTAATTTACATTTTATGGTGTATAACAAATAATTTTCAGAAAGCAATATAAGAAATACGATGTGTGGAAAGAAAGAGAATTTAAATTATCCTCTCTCGCTCGTTTTCGTGCACTGCTTTTCCATTCCTTTCTGCTGCTACTACCATCATAACTAAAACGAATGTGCGTGTTCCCCCACCATCTCATGACCAGTGTTGCCACAATTGCATGTCGCTATTACAATTTGAATTATTTTATTGATCCTCTCTAGTATTGATAAAATATAGAACGTGCAAAGTACACTAGTCGCATGCTTTTATTCGAACTTTTTGGCAGCCTCCGTTGATTAACTGCATAAATCGATTTGTTTGGTCAGCTCCTTGCTAGTAGCAAACTAAATAGCCTTTATCAGCGCTAACAAATAACACGAAAGAATTTAAATTTGTGAAAATCTTCTCCTTCCTTCTTTTCAAATCTGCAACATTCTTTGAAAATATTGTTGGAATGTTGTTATTGAAAAACTGAACATGCAAGTTTGCTAGCACTGGCCACTAGATTGAAGGCGATGGAAAGACAGAATATTCGTTTTGGTTATGCTAGTATTGGTAGCCGAACGGAAAGGAAAGGCACAGGAATGGCACGAAAACGAGCGGGAGAGCGATAGTAGTGCTTTCTCGTGTTTTCATATATGAATATTGGTCGGTCGGTTTTTCTCATCATTCGTATTCGTTCAAGCACTAGCAAGCAGCCAGTCCACCGGAGGAAAGCAGTTGGCGATGATGACGGTCCGCAAAAGTGCCCCAGCTACTGGTGGCCCATCGCAACCAACTGCCGATCAGGAACTGTCGCCATGCTAGTATTTCGCCCCAACTAAAGGGCAACGGAGCAACTAATCCGCTGGCTAACATTCCAGCGCCTGGTTCGTAAGGTTGTGTATTACTTCAAAGTCGAGCTACGCTTACAAAACTCAGCCGTAATGAAGCCAGTGCCTACTTGGTCGGTTTGTGGGAGTGGGCGTAAATTACAATAAAAGCAACGGTTCTTTTCAGGACCAATCAATTGTGTTCTAGTGAGAGTTAAACTGAAACTTTCATTTTAAGGTGTTCTCTTGTTTTCAACAAGCAACATAATACGTTGGGTGGAAAGAAGTAGCTTGCACACGGAACAAAAATTTAAATTATCCTCTCGCTCGTTTCGTGCACTGCTTTTCCATTCCTTTCTACTGTTATAAGTATTACCAAAACGAATGTGTTGTTGCATGTGTTTAAGATAAACGTTGAAGTCGCATGCTTCTATTCAAGCTTTTTGGCAGCCCCCGTGAACTAACTGCATTAAATGATTTTTTTGTGCAGCTCCGTGCTAGTAGCAAACAAAATGGCCCTACCAGTGTCTGATTCGTGAGATTGTGCCGGATTTCAAAGTCGAGCTAAGCTTATAAAGTTCAGCCGTAATGGTACCCGAAGAAGCCAGTCTTGTCGTTTTGTTCGAGGCTACAAAACAGTTCGCCAGGCACGTAACTATCATGCCAAAAATATCCAACGATCCAGCGCATCACCATCAACACCAACGCCGATACCAAAGGTTCTTTTCAGAATCACCATTATTACCATAGAGAATTATTTGAAAATTTCCCATTCAAACGTGATTCTGTTGAATATTATTAGATTTAAATTAACGTCTCGAATTGAAATCACGACGCTCCGGTTATATGACAGACATTACCCACCCATCTTTTAATGTAGAATACATTTAAGGTTTCAATATAGGGGTCCCGTTTCAAAATATCGGCTGCGGCGCCGCGTCAGATTTTGAACGTTAATAACTTTTATCATACTTAACAGAATGATTTGATTTTTAGGCCAATTTGTTGCAAATATGTTCCTCTATGCTGTATTAAAATTTGAAGTATGTATAACATGTAATAATAACAAAAAAAATGTGTTTTGAAAAATCTTTCGAAAACGACTCGGAAAAGTGAAAATTTTCAGCCCATCCCGCACAGAGCCGTCGTTATGGTAGACCAACCGAACAATAAAATAATGAAAAGTTTATATATAGGTCCACTACATGTTTGTTCGTATGGTTATTCGCATTGGGTTGCTTGACGAGAGCACTTGGTGGGGGAAAGACGGCATATTCCTTTGGTTAGGCCATTAGAAGCCGGACGGAAAGGAAAGGCTCATGCACGGCACGAGAACGAGCCAGAAAGCGATAGTAGTGCATATTAGCGCGATTATATAAATATCTGTCGGTCGGTTTTTCTCATCATTCGTATTCGTTCAAGCACTAGCAAGCAGGCAGTCCGAAGAAAAGCAGTTGGCGATGACGACGGCGGAAAAAGTGCCCCAGCTACTGGTGACTCATCGCAACCCGATCAGGAACTGTCGCCCTGCAAGAATTTCGCCCCAACTAAAGGGCAACAGAGTAGGCTATCGTTCCAGCGTCTGGGTCGTGAGATTGTGCAGGACTGCAAAGTCGAGCTACGCTTACAAAGCTCAGTCGTAATGATGCCCCGAGAAGCCAACGATGCCTACTTGGTCGGTTTGTTCGAGAATGCAAAATAGTGCTTTCTAGCTCACCGTGTCCGCGGGGAGTGCATCTGAATTATGCTCCCGCAATAAAACAATAAACGGTTCTTTACAGGACCAATTAATTGTGTTCTAATAAGAGTTAAACTGTAATTTACATTTTATGGTGTATAACAAATAATTTTCAGAAAGCAATATAAGAAATACGATGTGTGGAAAGAAAGAGAATTTAAATTATCCTCTCTCGCTCGTTTTCGTGCACTGCTTTTCCATTCCTTTCTGCTGCTACTACCATCATAACTAAAACGAATGTGCGTGTTCCCCCACCATCTCATGACCAGTGTTGCCACAATTGCATGTCGCTATTACAATTTGAATTATTTTATTGATCCTCTCTAGTATTGATAAAATATAGAACGTGCAAAGTACACTAGTCGCATGCTTTTATTCGAACTTTTTGGCAGCCTCCGTTGATTAACTGCATAAATCGATTTGTTTGGTCAGCTCCTTGCTAGTAGCAAACTAAATAGCCTTTATCAGCGCTAACAAATAACACGAAAGAATTTAAATTTGTGAAAATCTTCTCCTTCCTTCTTTTCAAATCTGCAACATTCTTTGAAAATATTGTTGGAATGTTGTTATTGAAAAACTGAACATGCAAGTTTGCTAGCACTGGCCACTAGATTGAAGGCGATGGAAAGACAGAATATTCGTTTTGGTTATGCTAGTATTGGTAGCCGAACGGAAAGGAAAGGCACAGGAATGGCACGAAAACGAGCGGGAGAGCGATAGTAGTGCTTTCTCGTGTTTTCATATATGAATATTGGTCGGTCGGTTTTTCTCATCATTCGTATTCGTTCAAGCACTAGCAAGCAGCCAGTCCACCGGAGGAAAGCAGTTGGCGATGATGACGGTCCGCAAAAGTGCCCCAGCTACTGGTGGCCCATCGCAACCAACTGCCGATCAGGAACTGTCGCCATGCTAGTATTTCGCCCCAACTAAAGGGCAACGGAGCAACTAATCCGCTGGCTAACATTCCAGCGCCTGGTTCGTAAGGTTGTGTATTACTTCAAAGTCGAGCTACGCTTACAAAACTCAGCCGTAATGAAGCCAGTGCCTACTTGGTCGGTTTGTGGGAGTGGGCGTAAATTACAATAAAAGCAACGGTTCTTTTCAGGACCAATCAATTGTGTTCTAGTGAGAGTTAAACTGAAACTTTCATTTTAAGGTGTTCTCTTGTTTTCAACAAGCAACATAATACGTTGGGTGGAAAGAAGTAGCTTGCACACGGAACAAAAATTTAAATTATCCTCTCGCTCGTTTCGTGCACTGCTTTTCCATTCCTTTCTACTGTTATAAGTATTACCAAAACGAATGTGTTGTTGCATGTGTTTAAGATAAACGTTGAAGTCGCATGCTTCTATTCAAGCTTTTTGGCAGCCCCCGTGAACTAACTGCATTAAATGATTTTTTTGTGCAGCTCCGTGCTAGTAGCAAACAAAATGGCCCTACCAGTGTCTGATTCGTGAGATTGTGCCGGATTTCAAAGTCGAGCTAAGCTTATAAAGTTCAGCCGTAATGGTACCCGAAGAAGCCAGTCTTGTCGTTTTGTTCGAGGCTACAAAACAGTTCGCCAGGCACGTAACTATCATGCCAAAAATATCCAACGATCCAGCGCATCACCATCAACACCAACGCCGATACCAAAGGTTCTTTTCAGAATCACCATTATTACCATAGAGAATTATTTGAAAATTTCCCATTCAAACGTGATTCTGTTGAATATTATTAGATTTAAATTAACGTCTCGAATTGAAATCACGACGCTCCGGTTATATGACAGACATTACCCACCCATCTTTTTAATGTAGAATACATTTAAGGTTTCAATATAGGGGTCCCGTTTCAAAATATCGGCTGCGGCGCCGCGTCAGATTTTGAACGTTAATAACTTTTATCATACTTAACAGAATGATTTGATTTTTAGGCCAATTTGTTGCAAATATGTTCCTCTATGCTGTATTAAAATTTGAAGTATGTATAACATGTACTAATAACAAAAAAAAATGTGTTTTGAAAAATCTTTCGAAAACGACTCGGAAAAGTGAAAATTTTCAGCCCATCCCGCACAGAGCCGTCGTTATGGTAGACCAACCGAACAATAAAATAATGAAAAGTTTATATATAGGTCCACTACATGTTTGTTCGTATGGTTATTCGCATTGGGTTGCTTGACGAGAGCACTTGGTGGGGGAAAGACGGCATATTCCTTTGGTTAGGCCATTAGAAGCCGGACGGAAAGGAAAGGCTCATGCACGGCACGAGAACGAGCGAGAAAGCGATAGTAGTGCATATTAGCGCGATTATATAAATATCTGTCGGTCGGTTTTTCTCATCATTCGTATTCGTTCAAGCACTAGCAAGCAGGCAGTCCGAAGAAAAGCAGTTGGCGATGACGACGGCGGAAAAAGTGCCCCAGCTACTGGTGACTCATCGCAACCCGATCAGGAACTGTCGCCCTGCAAGAATTTCGCCCCAACTAAAGGGCAACAGAGTAGGCTATCGTTCCAGCGTCTGGGTCGTGAGATTGTGCAGGACTGCAAAGTCGAGCTACGCTTACAAAGCTCAGTCGTAATGATGCCCCGAGAAGCCAACGATGCCTACTTGGTCGGTTTGTTCGAGAATGCAAAATAGTGCTTTCTAGCTCACCGTGTCCGCGGGGAGTGCATCTGAATTATGCTCCCGCAATAAAACAATAAACGGTTCTTTACAGGACCAATTAATTGTGTTCTAATAAGAGTTAAACTGTAATTTACATTTTATGGTGTATAACAAATAATTTTCAGAAAGCAATATAAGAAATACGATGTGTGGAAAGAAAGAGAATTTAAATTATCCTCTCTCGCTCGTTTTCGTGCACTGCTTTTCCATTCCTTTCTGCTGCTACTACCATCATAACTAAAACGAATGTGCGTGTTCCCCCACCATCTCATGACCAGTGTTGCCACAATTGCATGTCGCTATTACAATTTGAATTATTTTATTGATCCTCTCTAGTATTGATAAAATATAGAACGTGCAAAGTACACTAGTCGCATGCTTTTATTCGAACTTTTTGGCAGCCTCCGTTGATTAACTGCATAAATCGATTTGTTTGGTCAGCTCCTTGCTAGTAGCAAACTAAATAGCCTTTATCAGCGCTAACAAATAACACGAAAGAATTTAAATTTGTGAAAATCTTCTCCTTCCTTCTTTTCAAATCTGCAACATTCTTTGAAAATATTGTTGGAATGTTGTTATTGAAAAACTGAACATGCAAGTTTGCTAGCACTGGCCACTAGATTGAAGGCGATGGAAAGACAGAATATTCGTTTTGGTTATGCTAGTATTGGTAGCCGAACGGAAAGGAAAGGCACAGGAATGGCACGAAAACGAGCGGGAGAGCGATAGTAGTGCTTTCTCGTGTTTTCATATATGAATATTGGTCGGTCGGTTTTTCTCATCATTCGTATTCGTTCAAGCACTAGCAAGCAGCCAGTCCACCGGAGGAAAGCAGTTGGCGATGATGACGGTCCGCAAAAGTGCCCCAGCTACTGGTGGCCCATCGCAACCAACTGCCGATCAGGAACTGTCGCCATGCTAGTATTTCGCCCCAACTAAAGGGCAACGGAGCAACTAATCCGCTGGCTAACATTCCAGCGCCTGGTTCGTAAGGTTGTGTATTACTTCAAAGTCGAGCTACGCTTACAAAACTCAGCCGTAATGAAGCCAGTGCCTACTTGGTCGGTTTGTGGGAGTGGGCGTAAATTACAATAAAAGCAACGGTTCTTTTCAGGACCAATCAATTGTGTTCTAGTGAGAGTTAAACTGAAACTTTCATTTTAAGGTGTTCTCTTGTTTTCAACAAGCAACATAATACGTTGGGTGGAAAGAAGTAGCTTGCACACGGAACAAAAATTTAAATTATCCTCTCGCTCGTTTCGTGCACTGCTTTTCCATTCCTTTCTACTGTTATAAGTATTACCAAAACGAATGTGTTGTTGCATGTGTTTAAGATAAACGTTGAAGTCGCATGCTTCTATTCAAGCTTTTTGGCAGCCCCCGTGAACTAACTGCATTAAATGATTTTTTTGTGCAGCTCCGTGCTAGTAGCAAACAAAATGGCCCTACCAGTGTCTGATTCGTGAGATTGTGCCGGATTTCAAAGTCGAGCTAAGCTTATAAAGTTCAGCCGTAATGGTACCCGAAGAAGCCAGTCTTGTCGTTTTGTTCGAGGCTACAAAACAGTTCGCCAGGCACGTAACTATCATGCCAAAAATATCCAACGATCCAGCGCATCACCATCAACACCAACGCCGATACCAAAGGTTCTTTTCAGAATCACCATTATTACCATAGAGAATTATTTGAAAATTTCCCATTCAAACGTGATTCTGTTGAATATTATTAGATTTAAATTAACGTCTCGAATTGAAATCACGACGCTCCGGTTATATGACAGACATTACCCACCCATCTTTTTAATGTAGAATACATTTAAGGTTTCAATATAGGGGTCCCGTTTCAAAATATCGGCTGCGGCGCCGCGTCAGATTTTGAACGTTAATAACTTTTATCATACTTAACAGAATGATTTGATTTTTAGGCCAATTTGTTGCAAATATGTTCCTCTATGCTGTATTAAAATTTGAAGTATGTATAACATGTACTAATAACAAAAAAAAATGTGTTTTGAAAAATCTTTCGAAAACGACTCGGAAAAGTGAAAATTTTCAGCCCATCCCGCACAGAGCCGTCGTTATGGTAGACCAACCGAACAATAAAATAATGAAAAGTTTATATATAGGTCCACTACATGTTTGTTCGTATGGTTATTCGCATTGGGTTGCTTGACGAGAGCACTTGGTGGGGGAAAGACGGCATATTCCTTTGGTTAGGCCATTAGAAGCCGGACGGAAAGGAAAGGCTCATGCACGGCACGAGAACGAGCGAGAAAGCGATAGTAGTGCATATTAGCGCGATTATATAAATATCTGTCGGTCGGTTTTTCTCATCATTCGTATTCGTTCAAGCACTAGCAAGCAGGCAGTCCGAAGAAAAGCAGTTGGCGATGACGACGGCGGAAAAAGTGCCCCAGCTACTGGTGACTCATCGCAACCCGATCAGGAACTGTCGCCCTGCAAGAATTTCGCCCCAACTAAAGGGCAACAGAGTAGGCTATCGTTCCAGCGTCTGGGTCGTGAGATTGTGCAGGACTGCAAAGTCGAGCTACGCTTACAAAGCTCAGTCGTAATGATGCCCCGAGAAGCCAACGATGCCTACTTGGTCGGTTTGTTCGAGAATGCAAAATAGTGCTTTCTAGCTCACCGTGTCCGCGGGGAGTGCATCTGAATTATGCTCCCGCAATAAAACAATAAACGGTTCTTTACAGGACCAATTAATTGTGTTCTAATAAGAGTTAAACTGTAATTTACATTTTATGGTGTATAACAAATAATTTTCAGAAAGCAATATAAGAAATACGATGTGTGGAAAGAAAGAGAATTTAAATTATCCTCTCTCGCTCGTTTTCGTGCACTGCTTTTCCATTCCTTTCTGCTGCTACTACCATCATAACTAAAACGAATGTGCGTGTTCCCCCACCATCTCATGACCAGTGTTGCCACAATTGCATGTCGCTATTACAATTTGAATTATTTTATTGATCCTCTCTAGTATTGATAAAATATAGAACGTGCAAAGTACACTAGTCGCATGCTTTTATTCGAACTTTTTGGCAGCCTCCGTTGATTAACTGCATAAATCGATTTGTTTGGTCAGCTCCTTGCTAGTAGCAAACTAAATAGCCTTTATCAGCGCTAACAAATAACACGAAAGAATTTAAATTTGTGAAAATCTTCTCCTTCCTTCTTTTCAAATCTGCAACATTCTTTGAAAATATTGTTGGAATGTTGTTATTGAAAAACTGAACATGCAAGTTTGCTAGCACTGGCCACTAGATTGAAGGCGATGGAAAGACAGAATATTCGTTTTGGTTATGCTAGTATTGGTAGCCGAACGGAAAGGAAAGGCACAGGAATGGCACGAAAACGAGCGGGAGAGCGATAGTAGTGCTTTCTCGTGTTTTCATATATGAATATTGGTCGGTCGGTTTTTCTCATCATTCGTATTCGTTCAAGCACTAGCAAGCAGCCAGTCCACCGGAGGAAAGCAGTTGGCGATGATGACGGTCCGCAAAAGTGCCCCAGCTACTGGTGGCCCATCGCAACCAACTGCCGATCAGGAACTGTCGCCATGCTAGTATTTCGCCCCAACTAAAGGGCAACGGAGCAACTAATCCGCTGGCTAACATTCCAGCGCCTGGTTCGTAAGGTTGTGTATTACTTCAAAGTCGAGCTACGCTTACAAAACTCAGCCGTAATGAAGCCAGTGCCTACTTGGTCGGTTTGTGGGAGTGGGCGTAAATTACAATAAAAGCAACGGTTCTTTTCAGGACCAATCAATTGTGTTCTAGTGAGAGTTAAACTGAAACTTTCATTTTAAGGTG